>NC_064627.1:39824737-40449737 GCF_023864275.1 Schistocerca cancellata
TAGTACAGTGTATATCCACCTTTCGCAGCAATGCAGGCTGCTATTCTCCCATGGAGACGATCGTAGAGATGCTGGATGTAGTCCTGTGGAACGGCTTGCCATGCCATTTCCACCTGGCGCCTCAGTTGGACCAGCGTTCGTGCTGGACGTGCAGACCGCGTGAGACGACGCTTCATCCAGTCCCAAACATGCTCAATGGGGGACAGATCGGGAGATCTTGCTGGCCAGGGTAGTTGACTTACACCTTCTAGAGCACGTTGGGTGGCACGGGATGCATGCGGACGTGCATTGTCCTGTTGGAACAGCAAGTTCCCTTGCCGGTCTAGGAATGGTAGAACGATGGGTTCGATGACGGTTTGGATGTACCGTGCACTATTCAGTGTCCCCTCGACGATCACCAGTGGTGTACGGCCAGTGTAGGAGATCGCTCCCCACACCATGATGCCGGGTGTTGGCCCTGTGTGCCTCGGTCGTATGCAGTCCTGATTGTGGCGCTCACCTGAGCGGCGCCAAACATGCATACGACCATCATTGGCACCAAGGCAGAAGCGACTCTCATCGCTGAAGACGACACGTCTCCATTCGTCCCTCCATTCACGCCTGTCGCGACACCACTGGAGGCGGGCTGCACGATGTTGGGGCGTGAGCGGAAGACGGCCTAACGGTGTGCGGGACCGTAGCCCAGCTTCATGGAGACGGTGGCGAATGGTCCTCGCCGATACCCCAGGAGCAACAGTGTCCCTAATTTGCTGGGAAGTGGCGGTGCGGTCCCCTACGGCACTGCGTAGGATCCTACGGTCTTGGCGTGCATCCGTGCGTCGCTGCGGTCCGGTCCCAGGTCGACGGGCACGTGCACCTTCCGCCGACCACTGGGGACAACATCGATGTACTGTGGAGACCTCACGCCCCACGTGTTGAGCAATTCGGCGGTACGTCCACCCGACCTCCCGCATGCCCACTATACGCCCTCGCTCAAAGTCCGTCAACTGCACATACGGTTCACGTCCACGCTGTCGCGGCATGCTACCAGTGTTAAAGACTGCGATGGAGCTCCGTATGCCACGGCAAACTGGCTGACACTGACGGCGGCGGTGCACAAATGCTGCGCAGCTAGCGCCATTCGACGGCCAACACCGCGGTTCCTGGTGTGTCCGCTGTGCCGTGCGTGTGATCATTGCTTGTACAGCCCTCCCGCAGTGTCCGGAGCAAGTATGGTGGGTCTGACACACCGGTGTCAATGTGTTCTTTTTTCCATTTCCAGGAGTGTAATTTCAAAAATCAAATACATCCGTCATTGAATAAGCAATTAATCGAATGGTCTCAGGTCCACATGATGGCGTTGGTCTTGGCCCTCAGATGGTACCCTGGCTCCTCCATGCGGGTTTTATGTAGACACTCTTGCGTGATCTGTATCCTGCTGACTGTCGCATACCAAGTGGACTAGACGGTAGCGTGGACTGTCCACAACACGACACGCCATTGCGGCTGTGGTATTCCGTTTCCACTACATTCGGTTGCCGTCTCCGCTGAAGGGCGGAGCCAGGAAAGCGTCGCGTGTGTAACTGAGTTTCAAATAGAAGCGCCCCGGGGGGGAACACCGGTGCGGGATGTTGGGATTCGAGGGAGACCGGTCTAGTGCTCCCAACAGCAAGCTCGTAAGGCTGGTGGGACAAAGCTGCCATAACCGTAAATGTGAACTAACAAACATGGCCACCGCTCAACCGTAAATGTTTTCTAGCCCTACTCCTCCCTGTCCTTGGAGAGCGTGTGTGATTCATATCGAACTTTGAGCAGCATTCTTGTGCTAACAACGTAGCCGAGAGTTGCCGTACTGCTGTGGGGCATTGGAAGTGCGTGGGCAACGTGCGGGATGCGCTAAGTAGACTTTGGCATCCTATGTCCTCTGGAGTACCTACAAAGTCAGCATGTGGTTATCTGCTATGCCTGCTCTAATTTGGTGCAGGAGGCGACTACACTTACCGGTCGTACTTCGGTGTATATCGTTCGTGAAGACTAAACCCAAGCATCTCATGTGGTCGCTGATCCGTAAGGGGTGCCACTGTCAGGTGAGTCCTCTCCCGAGACACAGGGCGACTGGCTTTACGACGCTACCTGAGGCTGTCCTGTACATCGTGATTCATTCCATGGCGACTGCCATATCATCCCGCCGCGGAGGACCAACATAGCCATCCGAGTACCGAACGTCATTCCAGTCAGTCTATTCTATGACGTAGGCTGCTGGGTTCTAAGGCCAAAGCGTACAATATTGTTGATAATGGGCAGCTCTGACGCACTGAGCGGCGAAACTGGACGGCCGCGTTAAACGGCCTTCAAAGAGCACCCTCGAATGATTGGTTAACTCGGTCAAATGCTTGACTTAAGTCGCTGGACGCCAGCGCACGTGGTATGCGTCTTCGCCAATGTCCCCTATATGCGCATATGTTGAAGGGTCCCGACACTGAAGCTTGATCCTGAGGCTGACCTCTGTAGCCGAACGGCTCTAGGCGCTTCAGTCCGGAACCGCGCGACTGCTACGGTCGCAGGTTCGAACCCTGCCTCCGGCATGGATGCGTGTGATGTCCTTACGTTAGTTACGTTTAAGTAGTCGTAAGTCTAGGGTACTGATGACTTCAGATGTTAAGTCCCATAGTGCTCAGAGCTATTTGAACCATTTGAACCTTGATGCTGAGAGGTCCGGTGAAAATTATCGCTATTCAACAGCGTCAAGCGTGGCGGCGTGACCTCAATCGTGACCTTGTTGGGTTCGCAGAACGTCGGCAACTGCCGGTGATAGGCAGTTTTTTCGTCTATGGAGAACGTCTCCGACACTTCGTCGTAGGTGAGGGGGCGCCGATTCTCCGATCGGTGCCTGCGTCAGCCGGCGTTGAATACAGGGTTGTTACAAATGATTGAAGCGATTTCACAGCTCTACAATAACTTTATTATTTGAGATATTTTCACAATGCTTTGCACATACATACAAAAACTCAAAAAGTTTTTTTAGCCATTCACAAATGTTCGATATGTGCCCCATTAGTGATTCGGCAGACATCAAGCCGATAATCAAGTTCCTCCCACACTCGGCGCAGCATGTCCCCATCAATGAGTTCGAAAGCATCGTTGATGCGAGCTCGCAGTTCTGGCACGTTTCTTGGTAGAGGAGGTTTAAACACTGAATCTTTCACATAACCCCACAGAAAGAAATTGCATGGGGTTAAGTGGGGAAGGCGTGGAGACCATGACATGAATTGCTGATCATGATCTCCACCACGACCGATCCATCGGTTTTCCAATCTCCTGTTTAAGAAATGCCGAAGATCATGATGGAAGTGCGGTGGGGCACCATCCTGTTCAAAGATGAAGTCGGCGCTGTCGGTCTCCAGTTGTGGCATGAGCCAATTTTCCGCGGGCTACGCGTGAAACTTGCGCGCACGCGTTCAACCGTTTCTTCGCTCACTGCTGGCCGACCCGTTGATTTCCCCTTACAGAAGCATCCAGATGCTTTAAACTGCGCATACCATCGCCGAATGGAGTTAGCAGTTGGTGGATCGTTGTTGAACTTCGTCCTGAAGTGTCGTTGCACTGTTATGACTGACTGGTGTGAGTGCATTTCAAGCACGACATACGCTTTCTCGGCTCCTGTCGCCATTTTGTCTCACTGCGCTCTCGAGCGCTCTGTCAGCAGAAACCTGAAGTGCGGCTTCAGCCAAACAAAACTTTATGAGTTTTTCTACGTATCTGTAGTGTGTCGTGACCATATGTCAATGAATGGAGCTACAGTGAATTTATGAAATCGCTTCAATCATTTGTAATAGCCCTGTATACTCCGAACTGACATGGCCTTCCCGGCCACAGCCAGAACACGTGCGTGGTTTGACGTCGTATCACTATCCTACGGCAACCGCCAATAAAGAATTAGGACGGTACATGTTTGTGAGTTAGATTTTTATATGCCGGACACAATTGTGGAGATACGTTCAAAACGTATGCGCGTGGTCTTGTGTAGGCTTGCGTGATCCTGTTGAAGAGGGATTTTGATGGTGGCCTGTCTAAAGGGATGCGCCATATTTAAAAGGTGTCCTTAACGCCGCGTAACGACTGGGAAGTGGAGAGCTGCCAACGCGCAACTCGGCTGGCTGGACTCACACGAGTCGCCCGCCCCTCACTGCAGACAAGAGCACCACGCCGCCTCAGCTATTCGGACACGCTTTCCACCAGACCCAAATTCCCAATATCCCGCTCGCCACACCGCCAAGAACCCCGCCCATTAACACCGTACTCGCTGATTTCTGATTCCCGTAAGAGTATGGGCACTGTTTCTGCTTTCGCACGGAAACTTCTTCATCAATCAGCCATCGCGCCCATACAATTATACACTCCTGGAAATTGAAATAAGAACACCGTGAATTCATTGTCCCAGGAAGGGGAAACTTTTTTGACACATTCCTGGGGTCAGATACATCACATGATCACACATAACGACAGGCACATAGACACAGGCAACAGAGCATGCACAATGTCGGCACTAGTACAGTGTATATACACCTTTCGCAGCAATGCAGGCTGCTATTCTCCCATGAAGACGATCGTAGAGATGCTGGATGTAGTCCTGTGGAACGGCTTGCCATGCCATTTCCACCTGGCGCCTCATTTGGAGCAGCGTTCGTGCTGGACGTGCAGACCGCGTGAGACGACGCTTCATCCAGTCCCAAACATGCTCAATGGGGGACAGATCTGGAGATCTTGCTGGCCAGGGTAGTTGACTTACACCTTCTAGAGCACGTTGGGTGGCACGGGATACATGCAGACGTGCATTGTCCTGTTGGAACAGCAAGTTCCCTTGCCGGTCTAGGAATGGTAGAACGATGGGTTCGATGACGGTTTGGATGTACCGTGCACTATTCAGTGTCCCCTCGACGATCACCAGTGGTGTACGGCCAGTGTAGGAGACCGCTCCCCACACCATGACGCCGGGTGTTGGCCCTGTGTGCCTCGGTCGTATGCAGTCCTGATTGTGGCGCTCACCTGCACGGCGCCAAACACGCATACGACCATCATTGGTACCAAGGCAGAAGCGACTCTCATCGCTGAAGACGACACGTCTCCATTCGTCCCTCCATTCACGCCTGTCGCGACACCACTGGAGGCGGGCTGCACGATGTTGGGGCGTGAGCGGAAGACGGCCTAACGGTGTGCGGGATCGTAGCCCAGCTTCACGGAGACGGTTGCGAATGGTCCTCGCCGATACCCCAGGAGCAACAGTGTCCCTAATTTGCTGGGAAGTGGCGGTGCGGTCCCCTACGGCACTGCGTAGGATCCTACGGTCTTGGCGTGCATCCGTGCGTCGCTGCGGTCCGGTCCCAGGTCGACGGGCACGTGCACCTTCCGCCGACCACTGGCGACAACATCGATGTACTGTGGAGACCTCACGCCCCACGTGTTGAGCTATTCGGCGATACGTCCACCCGGCCTCCCGCATGCCCACTATACGCCCTCGCTCAAAGTCCGTCAACTGCACATACGGTTCACGTCCACGCTGTCGCGGCATGCTACCAGTGTTAAAGATTGCGATGGAGCTCCGTATGCCACGGCAAACTGGCTGACACTGACGGCGGCGGTGCACAAATGCTGCGCAGCTAGCGCCATTCGACGGCCAACACCGCGGTTCCTGGTGTGTCCGCTGTGCCGTGCGTGTGATCATTGCTTGTACAGCCCTCTCGCAGTGTCCGGAGCAAGTATGGTGGGTCTGACACACCGGTGTCAATGTGTTCTTTTTTCCATTTCCAGGAGTGTACATTGATGAGCCAGAACACTATGAACACTGGTTTAATAGCTTCTTTGTCCGTCTTTGGAACGAAATACGAATACATAACAGATTCTGCGTATTAGTGATCGCAAGGTAGGTTTGTGGAGGTATGTGCAATTAGATGTCTATGTACAGGCCATGTAATCCCCGCCGCGCGAGATTAGCGGAGCGGTCTCGGGCGCTGCGGTCATGGACAGTGTGGGGCTGGTCTCGGCGCAGGTTCGAGTCCTCTCTCTGGCATGGATGTGTGTGTGTTTGTCCTTGGGTTAATTTAGGTTAAGTCGTGTGTAATCTTAGGGACTGATAACCTAAGCAGTTAAGTCCCATAAGATTTCACACACATTTGAACATTTTTCTTTTTTTTTTTTTGTAATTCCCGTATATAACGGGCCACTGATTGGCGTACGTGGTGATGGCGCTCAATAGTGATTCAAACGGGCTCCATAGGATTTACATCAGGCGAATTTGGTCGCCCGGACATCAACTTGAGCATGATTGTGGCTGCGTGGCACAGAAAGTTAAGATGAAATCGCCATTGGAGAAGACATCAAGCATGGAGCTATGGAGGTGGTTCGTAGCTGTCAGCGTGTCTTCGATCACTACCAAAGGCCCCATGCAAGGGAAGGTGAAAATCTCCCCTAACATAATACCGCTCTCAGCAGCCTGCGTCCAAGGCGCGCTGCACGTTCCGAAGGAGGAGGAGGAGATTAGTGTTTAACGTCCCGTCGACAACGAGGTCATTAGAGACGGAGCGCAAGCTCGGCTTAGGGAAGGATGGGGAAGGAAATCGGCCGTGCCCTTTCAAAGGAACTATCCCGGCATTTGCCTGAAGCGATTTAGGGAAATCACGGAAAACCTAAATAAGGATGGCCGGAGACGGGATTGAACCGTCGTCCTCCCGAATGCGAGTCCAGTGTGCTAACCACTGCACCACCTCGCTCGGTCTGCACGTTCCGAGCCTCCATTCAGCTCGATGACGGCGTTCGTGGAGACGACCATCGACTTAGTGTAGCAAACATGCGATTCACGTGAATAGCCGATGAGTTTCCATTAATCGACGTTCGAATCTCGATGTTCCCGTGCCCACTGCAATCTTAATTGACGATGCTGTTGGGTCAACGTGTGAACACGGAGGGGTGGTCTGTAGCGGAGCCCCATGTTGAATACACGACGAACAGTGTGCTCCGACACCCTTCTGCGTGCGCCAGCATTGTGCTCTCTCCGCAGTGGTGCCACAGAACCCCATCTCCAACTTTACAGAGCAGAAAAGCCTCCGAGCCCCACGTTCTGTGAAAAGTCCTGGACGTCCAACCATTTAGTACCTATTGGTAGTTTCACCGTTCTTCTACCACTTTCCGTAGATGCTCACGACAGTAGCACGTAGACATTCGACAAGCTTCGCCGTTTTCGAGATACTCGTTCACAGACTCTGCCTAATAACAATCTGCCCTTTTTCAAAGTCACTTAATGGACTTCCCCATTTGCAGCTCTTATCTTCGCTAGAACGCCGGGCGGTGTGGCCGAGCGGTTCTAGGCGCTTCAGTCTGGAACCGCACGACCACTACGGTCGCGGGTTCGAATCCTGCCTCGGGCATGGATGTGAGTGCTGTCCTTAGGTTAGTTAGGTTTAAGTAGTTCTAAGTTCTAGGGGACTGATGACCTCAGATGTTAAGTCCCATAGTGCTCGCAGCCATTTGAACCTTTTTCGCTGGAAGGATCTCCAGTCCATGTCCGCTCCGCTTACGTACTTACTTTACCGCGTCACGTGCCTACAACGCCAGCAGGCGGCATCCAGCGACGCGGGAGACACTGGCCATGTTTTAGCTGACTAGCATAGACGTAAGTCGGACAGAACGGACATCACTCACGTCTATAGCCGTACGTAATAATTCCGTCGACGAAGCATCGTAAAAGGGAAAATTGCGATAGGTGCCGAGAAACAATAATAAAGCATTGCCTCCTGAGTGGGATGCACGAGTTCGGAAATCTGATGCTGAAAGTGAGAATTTAGCGTTCAGATGCACCCTTCGATTGTGAGAGAACAGTGCACTTCGGATATTGCGAATCCCATTCTATTGACAAAGTACCAACAACGAAGAAAACTATGAGTCACTGTCCGAAACAACTCTTTGTGTCAGACCCTCTAAACAGAAGACAGAAGGATATACACTCCTGGAAATGGAAAAAAGAACACATTGACACCGGTGTGTCAGACCCACCATACTTGCTCCGGACACTGCGAGAGGGCTGTACAAGCAATGATCACACGCACGGCACAGCGGACACACCAGGAACCGCGGTGTTGGCCGTCGAATGGCGCTAGCTGCGCAGCATTTGTGCACCGCCGCCGTCAGTGACAGCCAGTCTGCCGTGGCATACGGAGCTCCATCGCAGTCTTTAACACTGGAAGGTGCACGTGCCCGTCGACCTGGGACCGGACCGCAGCGACGCACGGATGCACGCCAAGACCGTAGGATCCTACGCAGTGCCGTAGGGGACCGCACCGCCACTTCCCAGCAAATTGGGGACACTGTTGCTCCTGGGGTATCGGCGAGGACCATTCGCAACCGTCTCCATGAAGCTGGGCTACGGTCCCGCACACCGTTAGGCCGTCTTCCGCTCACGCCCCAACATCGTGCAGCCCGCCTCCAGTCGCTTCTGCCTTGGTGCCAATGATGGTCGTATGCGTGTTTGGCGCCGTGCAGGTGAGCGCCACAATCAGGACTGCATACGACCGAGGCACACAGGGCCAACACCCGGCATCATGGTGTGGGGAGCGATCTCCTACACTGGCCGTACACCACTGGTGATCGTCGAGGGGACACTGAATAGTGCACGGTACATCCAAACCGTCATCGAACCCATCGTTCTACCATTCCTAGACCGGCAAGGGAACTTGCTGTTCCAACAGGACAATGCACGTCCGCATGTATCCCGTGCCACCCAACGTGCTCTAGAAGGTGTAAGTCAACTACCCTGGCCAGCAAGATCTCCGGATCTGTCCCCCATTGAGCATGTTTGGGACTGGATGAAGCGTCGTCTCATGCGGTCTGCACGTCCAGCACGAATGCTGGACCAACTGAGGCGCCAGGTGGAAATGGCATGGCAAGCCGTTCCACAGGACTACATCCAGCGTCTCTACGATCGTCTCCATGGGAGAATAGCAGCCTGCATTGCTGCGAAAGGTGGATATACACTGTACTAGTGCCGACATTGTGCATGCTCTGTTGCCTGTGTCTATGTGCCTGTGGTTCTGTCAGTGTGATCATGTGATGTATCTGACCCCAGGAATGTGTCAATAAAGTTTCCCCTTCCTGGGACAATCAATTCACGGTGTTCTTATTTCAATTTCCAGGAGTGTATATAATTATATGGATAGAGCGTCTGCCATGTATTCAGGAATCCCGATTTCGAGTCCCGGTCAGGGCACATATTTTCACCTGTCCCCGTTGATATATATCAACGCCCGTCAGCAGCTGAAGGTATTAATATAATTCTATGATGAAGGGCGCTGCTGAGGACATGTTCTCCAGAGGGAGGTTTCGACAGCAGACGACTTCATAAAATGGTGCCAGCATATCGAGGCAATGCATCAAAAAAGAATTACACGCAAGAAATTTGAACGGCTTCCAAACGTCATATCGATGTCTGTGATGGAGGAAGGAACTGATTTCACAAGTGTTCTTCGTCAGATAGAGAGGAAGTTCAGATTGCACTGGATTGCATGGCGAGCAATAAACGGAAATGGTTCAAATCGCTCTGAGCGCTATGCGACTTAACTTCTAAGGTTATCAGACGCCTAGAACTTAGAACTAATTAAACCTACATAACCTAAGGACATCACATACATCCATGCCCGAGACAGGATTTGAACCTGCGACCGCAGCGGTCGCTCGGCTCCAGATTGTAGAGCCTAGAACCGCACGGCCACTCCGGCCGGCAATAAACCGAGACGCTTCAAGAGGTCATAAGGGAGGAAGTGGAACAGACATTGAACTCAATCTCTAGTCCTTCATTTCCCTTTAAAACGGTGAAAACGTCGAGATCCAGGCGAAGTTACGTTCCTACAATGCCGCATGAGGAACCTGTTTGGGCACCAAGGAAGACTGACGTATGGATGATCCTGGATAACCAACCATCTAGTATGTTTCCACTGCGGACGACCGGGACATGCGGTGCACTATTCCGAGAAAGGTCGCGGATATTTGATGCCGCCCACACCAGAAGACAGCAGGCCGATCTTAGCCGACGCCATCTCCGAGACGACGAAGATGAAGAAGAAGATGTGGGTGCAGGACGACGTAGGTCTCCATCGCCGCAAGCTGTCCGCTGGAGAGGACGCTCCCCAACGCGCCGATCAAGGTCTCCATCGCCGTTTGGAAGCTCCAGCCGATCACCTAGCCGCCGCAAGCTGGAAAACTAAAGAGTGCGACCTTCATTGGACGTGAGCCCGCCGAAGAGAAAAATCTTCCGTCGCCGATCACTACAGAAATGATAGGAAACTACGTCGATATCCTCATGGATGACTGACCAGCCGAAGCTCTTGTGGACTCTGGAGCGTCATATTCTGTCATTTCGGAGAAGCACCGTGGCCAGGTGCAGAAAACCGTATTCATCGACAGCAAAAAGTCTCTGCTGAAGGTGGCTAATGGGAAATATGTAAAACCTACAGGAAGCTGTAGCATTCGTCTGGGTATAAGTGGCCATCCACAGCCCTTAGAATTCATCTTCTTACGAGAGTGTAGTCATGACGTAATTCTCGGATGGGACTTTTTGAAACCTTCTCAGGCGATTATAGATTGCGATCGCTCGAAGATTATGCTAGACGAGATGAGATACTGTGGATAGGATGATGCGCATCCGAGTGTGTGGAGACTATGTGTGCTGGATGAAGTGATCTTTCTTGTAGTCAGCGCTAGAAAGTTAAGTGTCATATGTCATGCCGTGCATCAACCCATGGATCTACATCTACATCTACATCTACATTTATACTCCGCAAGCCACCCAACGGTGTGTGGCGGAGGGCACATTACGTGCCACTGTCATTATCTCCCTTTCCTGTTCCAGTCGCGTATGGTTCGCGGGAAGAACGACTGTCTGAAAGCCTCTGTGCGCGCTCTAATCTCTCTAATTTTACATTCGTGATCTCCTCGGGAGGTATAAGTAGGGGGAAGCAATATATTCGATACCTCATCCAGAAACGCACCCTCTCGAAACCTGGCGAGCAAGCTACACCGCGATGCAGAGCGCCTCTCTTGCAGAGTCTGCCACTTGAGTTTGTTAAACATCTCCGTAACGCTATCACGGTTACCAAATAACCCTGTGACGAAACGCGCCGCTCTTCTTTGGATCTTCTCTATCTCCTCCGTCAACCCGATCTGGTACGGATCCCACACTGATGAGCAATACTCAAGTATAGGTCGAACGAGTGTTTTGTAAGCCACCTCCTTTGTTGATGGACTACATTTCCTAAGGACTCTCCCAATGAATCTCAACCTGGTACCCGCCTTACCAACAATTAATTTTATATGATCATTCCACTTCAAATCGTTCCGCACGCATACTCCCAGATATTTTACAGAAGTAACTGCTACCAGCGTTTGTTCCGCTATCATATAATCATACAATAAAGGATCCTTCTTTCTATGTATTCGCAATACATTACATTTGTCTATGTTAAGGGTCAGTTGCCACTCCCTGCACCAAGTGCCTATCCGCTGCAGATCTTCCTGCATTTCGCTACAATTTTCTAATGCTGCAACTTCTCTGTATACTACAGCATCATCCGCGAAAAGCCGCATGGAACTTCCGACACTATCTACTAGGTCATTTATATATATTGTGAAAAGCAATGGTCCCATAACACTCCCCTGTGGCACGCCAGAGGTTACTTTAACGTCTGTAGATGTCTCTCCATTGATAACAACATGCTGTGTTCTGTTTGCTAAAAACTCTTCAATCCAGCCACACAGCTGGTCTGATATTCCGTAGGCTCTTACTTTGTTTATCAGACGACAGTGCGGAACTGTATCGAACGCCTTCCGGAAGTCAAGGAAAATGGCATCTACCTGGGAGCCTGTATCTAATATTTTCTGGGTTTCATGAACAAATAATGCGAGTTGGGTTTCACACGATCGCTGTTTCCGGAATCCATGTTGATTCCTACATAGTAGATTCTGAGTTTCCAAAAACGACATGATACTCGAGCAAAAGACATGTTCTAAAATTCTACAACAGATCGACGTCAGAGAGATAGGTCTATAGTTTTGCGCATCTGCTCGACGACCCTTCTTGAAGACTGGGACTACCTGTGCTCTTTTCCAATCATTTGGAACCTTCTGTTCCTCTAGAGACTTGCGGTACACGGCTGTTAGAAGGGGGGCAAGTTCTTTCGCGTACTCTGTGTAGAATCGAATTGGTATCCCGTCAGGTCCAGTGGACTTTCCTCTGTTGAGTGATTCCAGTTGCTTTTCTATTCCTTGGACACTTATTTCAATGTCAGCCATTTTTTCGTTGGTGCGAGGATTTAGAGAAGGAACTGCAGTGCGGTCTTCCTCTGTGAAACAGCTTTGGAAAAAGGTGTTTAGTATTTCAGCTTTACGCTTGTCATCCTCTGTTTCAATGCCATCATCATCCCAGAGTGTCTGGACATGATGTTTCGAGCCACTTACTGATTTAACGTAAGACCAGAACTTCCTAGGATTTTCTGTCAAGTCGGTACCTAGTATTTTACTTTCGAATTCACTGAACGCTTCACGCATAGCCCTCCTTACGCTAACTTTGACATCGTTTAGCTTCTGTTTGTCTGAGAGGTTTTGGCTGCGTTTAAACTTGGAGTGAAGCTCTCTTTGCTTTCGCAGTAGTTTCCTAACTTTGTTGTTGTACCACGGTGGGTTTTTCCCGTCCCTCACAGTTTTGCTCGGCACGTACCTGTCTAAAACGCATTTAACGGTTGCCTTGAACTTTTTCCATAAACACTCAACATTGTCAGTGTCGGAACAGAAATTTTCGTTTTGATCTGTTAGGTAGTCTGAAATCTGCCTTCTATTACTCTTGCTAAACAGATAAACCTTCCTCCCTTTTTTTATATTCCTATTAACTTCCATATTCAGGGATGCTGCAACGGCCTTATGATCACTGATTCCCTGTTCTGCACTTACAGAGTCGAAAAGTTCGGGTCTGTTTGTTATCAGTAGGTCCAAGATGTTATCTCCACGAGTCGGTTCTCTGTTTAATTGCTCGAGGTAATTTTCGGATAGTGCACTCAGTATAATGTCACTCGATGCTCTGTCCCTACCACCCGTCCTAAACATCTGAGTGTCCCAGTCTATATCTGGTAAATTGAAATCTCCACCTAAGACCATAACATGCTGAGAAAATTTATGTGAAATGTATTCCAAATTTTCTCTCAGTTGTTCTGCCACTAATGCTGCTGAGTCGGGGGGTCGGTAAAAGGAGCCAATTATTAACCTTGCTCGGTTGTTGAGTGTAACCTCCACCCATAATAATTCACAGGAACTATCCACTTCTACTTCACTACAGGATAAACTACTACTAACAGCGACGAACACTCCGCCACCGGTTGCATGCAATCTATCCTTTCTAAACACCGTCTGTTCCTTTGTAAAAATTTCGGCAGAATTTATCTCTGGCTTCAGCCAGCTTTCTGTACCTATAACGATTTCAGCTTCGGTGCTTTCTATCAGCGCTTGAAGTTCCGGTACTTTACCAACGCAGCTTCGACAGTTTACAATTACAATACCGATTGCTGCTTGGTCCCCGCATGTCCTGACTTTGCCCCGCACCCGTTGAGGCTGTTGCCCTTTCTGCACTTGCCCGAGGCCATCTAACCTAAAAAACCGCCCAGCCCACGCCACACAACCCCTGCTACCCGTGTAGCCGCTTGTTGCGTGTAGTGGACTCCTGACCTATCCAGCGGAACCCGAAACCCCACCACCCTATGGCGCAAGTCGAGGAATCTGCAGCCCACATGGTCGCAGAACCGTCTCAACCTCTGATTCAGACCCTCCACTCGGCTCTGTACCAAAGGTCCGCAGTCAGTCCTGTCGACGATGCTGCAGATGGTGAGCTCTGCTTTCATCCCGCTAGCGAGACTGGCAGTCTTCACCAAATCAGATAGCCGCCGGAAGCCAGAGAGGATTTCCTCCGATCCATAGCGACACACATCATTGGTGCCGACATGAGCGACCACCTGCAGATGGGTGCACCCTGTACCCTTCATGGCATCCGGAAGGACCCTTTCCACATCTGGAATGACTCCCCCCGGTATGCACACGGAGTGCACTTTGGTTTTCTTCCCCTCCCTTGCTGCCATATCCCTAAGGGGCCCCATTACGCGCCTGACGTTGGAGCTCCCAACTACCAGTAAGCCCACCCTCTGCGACTGCCCGGATCTTGCAGACTGAGGGGCAACCTCTGGAACAGGACAAGCAGCCATGTCAGGCCGAAGATCAGTATCAGCCTGAGACAGAGCCTGAAACCGGTTCGTCAGACAAACTGGAGAGGCCTTCCGTTCAGCCCTCCGGAATGTCTTTCGCCCCCTGCCACACCTTGAGACGACCTCCCACTCTACCACAGGTGAGGGATCAGCCTCAATGCGGGCAGTATCCCGGGCAACCACAGTCTTAGTCCGATCGGGGGATGCGTGGGACGAGCTGGCCGTCCCCGACAAACCCCCATCCGGACCCCCACAGTGATGCCCATTGGCAACAGCCTCAAGCTGTGTGACCGAAGCCAACACTGCCTGAAGCTGGGAGCGAAGGGATGCCAACTCAGCCTGCATCCGAACACAGCAGTTGCAGTCCCTATCCATGCTAAAAACTGTGCAAAGAACGTCTGAACTAATCTACAGAGAGCGCAAACAAAACGACACAAAATTGAAGCGGTTATTAAAATACAAGATTGCCTAGTAAATGCAGTAATGCTGCCACTTGTGCACTGCTGACACACTGCTCGGCGGCGGAAGGAGACTACGCGATTTAACACTATTCGAGTACTAAAACGTGATGCTACAACTCTCAAATACTATAATACGCCCGAAATTTATGAATTAAACAATGCAAGTACCAAAAACACGCAAAGAAATTAAGAATTAAACTATGTAACAAATGAGTGAGCTAGGAGTATACGACTTGCTGCTGCAGCTGCTTATCCAACGGCGGCAGGGAGCACACTGACTGTGACCAACCGACACTGGCCGTTCAAAACAAAAACAGTTGACAGACGACTACGCGAATTTACACTATTCAGGTACTAAAACGCGATGCTACAACTCTCAAATACTATAATACGCCCGAAATTTATGAATTAAACAATGCAAGTACCAAAAACACGCAAAGAAATTAAGAATTAAACTATGTAACAAATGAGTGAGCTAGGAGTATACGACTTGCTGCTGCAGCTGCTTATCCAACGGCGGCAGGGAGCACTGTACTGTACTGGAGTGTAAGAGAAGCATACCACTGAAGAATAACTTGGTCATCTCAGCCTCCACCGTCTCGTTTAAGAACTAATTCGGTTAATTGTGGATAGTTAACTGCTAGTTTCGCAGGAGAGCTTCTGCAGAGTTTGGAAGGTAGGAGACGATATACTGGCAGAAGTAAAGCTGTGAGGACCGGGCGTAAGTCGTGCTTCGGTAGATCAGATGGTAGAGCATTGCCCGCGAAAGGCAAAGGTCCCGAGTTCGAGTCTCGGTCGGGCACACAGTTTTAATCTGCCAGGAAGTTTCATATCAGTGCACACTCCGCTGCAGAGTGAAAATCTCATTCTGGTTCACAATTCTCTATTATTCCAATCTCGTATAGCTCGCGGAAAGAATGAACACTTGTATCTTTCTGTAACAATCTCTGATTTCCCTTATTTTATCGTGGTGATCGTTCCACCTTATACAGGTCGGTGTCAACAAAATATTTTTGCATCCGGAGGAGAAGGTTGGTGATTGGAATTTCGTGAGAAGATTTCGTCGCATGGAAAAACGCCTTTATTTTAATGATTTCCAGCCAAAATACTGCATCATTTCGGTGACACTCTCTCCCATATTTCACGATAATAAAAAACATGCTGCCTTTCTTTGAACTTTTTCGAAGTACTCCGTCAGTCCTATCTGGTAAGGATCCCACACCGCGCAGCAGTATTGTAAAAGAGGACGGACAAGCGTAGTATAGTCAGTCTCCTTAGTAGGTCTGTTACATTTTCTAAGTATTCTGCCAATAAAACGCAGTCTTTGGTTAGCCTTCCCCATAACATTTTCTATGTGTTCCTTCCAATTTGCCTGCCGGGGTGGCAGTGCGGTTCTAGGCGCTACAGTCTGGAACTGCGCGACCGCTACGGTCGCAGGTTTGAATCCTGCCTCGGGCATGGATGTGTGTGATGTCCTTGATGTCCTTAGGTTAGTTAGGTTTAAGTAGTTCTAAGTTCTGGGGGACTCATGACCTTAGAAGTTAAGTCCCATAGTGCTCAGAACCATTTGAACCATTTTTGAACCTTCCAATTTAAGTTATTCGTAATTGTAATACCTATGTATTTAGTTGAACTTAAGGCTTTTAGATTAGACTGATTTATCGCGTATCCGAAGTTTAACAAGTTCCTTTTAGCACTCATGTGGATGATATCCCACTAAGTACAAGTAGTATTGGTCTTTGGGGATTGAAATGAATAAGGCGGAGGCGGCTGAGCAATGCATGTTACTTAAAATCCGTCTTGATTGCAAAAAATTTTTTATTATTCATATGACCGGTTTCGGTTCATTCAGAACCATCTTCAGATCTGATACTTCAGTTACAGGAGTAACCCGTCCAAATCCAGCACCTTTCACATGCTACGTCACGTATGCTATGTGACGTAGCATGTGAAAGGTGCTGGATTTGGACGGGTTACTCCTGTAACTGAAATATCAGATCTGAAGATGGTTCTGAATGAACCGAAACCGGTCATATGAATAATAAAAAAATTTTTGCAATCAAGACGGATTTTAAGTAACATTATAAAATCACTGATTGCTGTTGTCCCATAAGACATTATGTCTGTTTTTGCAATGTGCGATGCATGTTTAAACTTGTGAAATGATTGTTCGCATTCTCCAATCCATTGGAAAGGGGGTATATTTACGTCGGAAGTGATGGAAGGGAGTAACAATTTGCGCTGCGTTCGCAGTAAATTTGATACAGTAATATATTTCGCTCAGAACTGCTTGTAGTTCTCGTACATTTTTGCGAGAAGATAAAATCGGCAATATCTCTAGATGCTTAGTCGAAGGAGGAGCGCTGTGTAAGTGAATGAGGTATTCAATTTCGTAAATGAAAGTCCAGCTATTCTGTGAATTACACATAAGAGCTTCATGGGTTAAAGTTGGAAAAGAAAATGCAGACTTTGCTTTTCCGGTGGCTCTCCGAGGCAATGATTTCATCCAAATAATTTTAACATGACGAATCACCGCGCAAGGTGGCACAGTGCTTAGCACGCTGGACTCGAATTGTCTAGTACGACGGTTCAGATTCGCGTTCGGCCATTCTGATTCAGGTTTTTCGTGATTTCTCTAAATCGCTTCTGCTAAATGCCGGGATAATTCCTGTGAAAGGGCACGACCCACTCCCTTCCCCATCCTTCATTAATCCAATGGGACCGATGACTTCGCTGTTTGGTCCCCTCCCTCGAATCAACCAACCAACCATGCCCGAACTTATTACGTCACTTATTCAGCAAAGTTTTGAGATAAAAAGCAGCAGATGCGCTTCCAAATGGAAGGCTCTGGTACTGATACAAGCTCACGTGTGAATGTATGCATCGTCTAAGCGAATTTTAGAAGACAATCAAGCGTCTGGTGGACAATCCATAAGCTCCTCAGTACGTGGATCCGGAAAAGAACCAATAACGTTTGGCATTACTGTTGCTTTAAAGTCGGGTTTCTTGCAATAACCAGAGGAGAAGCCCATTGACTAACGGGAATAAGTTTCAAGACACCAGTTTGTTCTAGTCTGTTGAGTCAGGAAGTAACTTCGGTCGAGAATTAAGTGAGGCACCGGATGTGTGCGTTAAAACTTTAGTTGAGCATTATTCTTGCTTGAAAATTTCTAACATGTTTTAATGTGCCAGCGGAAAAACGTCCACATTCTTTACACAGTTGATGAATTCTGGCATGAGAAAATTGCGTATCAAAAGTATGCGCATCTTCCTGGATATTTAATACAGACAAATAAAATGTGTTCATGTCAAAAATGTTTGAACTCGTACGTGATAGAACTGCTGTGAATGGCATGATATTTTACCGGCAAGCTGCTAGTCCCACGGACAAATGTGTTTCGCCATGCCACGCGTGCTAGTCGCGCGGTCTCAGGCGCCTTGCCACGGTTCGCCCGGCACCCATTTATGAATATCACCGTATCCCAGCTGCTCTCAAGTTGCTTGATTAATCAGTTTGACATAAGCATCGGTATCTTGCTGAAACTGTAGAGACTGATTACAAATGTGTAAAGATATGAATAGATTGTGGTTTGTTCTGAAATACGATTATGAGTTCTAACTCTCGGGATACTGCTTTTATGTGTTTTGCGAGAAACAGAGCCGTTAGCTGTTTTTCCATACAGGGAGATCTGGCCTGAATTAGATAAGTTTTGCACTGTGTGCATTCCTTTGTGATTCATTCACTTGCGTCTGCCGTTCCGTTGCGTGTTGCAAAGAGGAGCGGGTAAAGAATCAGAATGTGAGCTCATATTAACCTCCGTTTGCTAAGATTAAAGTGGAACACAGTTTACTTTGAGCTGCCTCTGCAGGCACGCGCGTCGTGTATGTCCTGATTGTGATTACGTCGGTAGTCCGCTTGATGAAAGATGCATTTTTTGCATCATGAATGACATGAAACTTGACACAAGACTTTGGAGAGCGTTAATTTGCAGTATAAGTCGCTGAGCAAGTCATGTCCTGTAACTTATCTGTTCTACGGTAACTATGTGTAATCCAGGTGCATATTTGCTTGAAT
Source organism: Schistocerca cancellata (assembly GCF_023864275.1). Lineage (NCBI taxonomy): Eukaryota > Metazoa > Arthropoda > Insecta > Orthoptera > Acrididae > Schistocerca > Schistocerca cancellata. Next base: position 39,843,538 of record NC_064627.1, read on the forward strand.
GGCTGCTTTATTCGATCAAATCCAGTTTGTTCCCCCCTCCCCCTTTTCCACCCGATAGGTTTTCAACAACCAGATTATACTAATATTTATTTTAGTGGTTTATCCAGTTTTCTGAAGGCCGGATGTTTATATTTGCAGTATGTTTGTTGTTTTTATCAGCCTAACCAGTTTATCAGCTATTTCCTATCTACCGTGAATGTCATGTTTGCTTCTAAACGTATTCCATGAAATTTCTGTGCCTCCGATACACACGAACGAACAGCGGAGGAGTGGTACTCAAGCGTCAACTTTAGGTTACAATATCTCCGGATGTAATTAACATTTTACAATGCAACAAATGGCACTGATTACGTATTTGTTTATATGCTCAGATGTGCTAACAAAACTAACGGGGTTCCATAAAAAAAAACGTAGGTTTGTGTTAAAAAACATACTTCTGTGCATTTTTTATGCTTTGTATTAACCAATTACAATAGCCCCTCTCCTCAAGTTCGGTCTGTGGAATCGATTCGTCAGTATTTGATGTGGTTTACGAAATATATCCAGCAGTAATGTTAGGTGACTCACCCTGTATGTGTAAAAAGATCATTCAAACACTAGGACGGCAGAAGACGGTCCTTTGTCTAGTATAATCTAACAGTGTCTTCTCCTTTCTGTGTTCTACAGGCAAAAATCTCGAACTCCCTGCCACAAGGAAGGAATTCAGATAACATCTCAACGTGAGTATAGACAGAAGAATTGCATCCGGGCACTGAACGCTGCATACTTAACGACGACAGCCTACCCAGAGGTGTAGTCCTGAATCGTATAAGTTCACAAGTCCAGAAAGTAAATTCCAATCGGTCACGAAATGGACACCACAGTGAAAACCCGATGAAATTTTGCACATATGTATTGGGTAGTGTCTCTAGTATGACCGTCGATCGTATGAAGACGCTCTTTTCAGTTGTGAGCGGACTGTGAGTGAGTAAAGGCGCCCAGAACTAGGATGTCTGCCGCCGTGTAGGAGGGCCAGCTGAGAGGCTGCTCCTTAATGGAAGCACAGATCACAGGATGCACATGAGGCATCACATTCTTATGATGAAGTCGCCACCAAGTCCGAGAAAGTCCTCATCGTTTCCTTGGAATGTGCGTCCTCAGTTAAGCCTATTCTGACGTGTTGTACGCTGCTGTAACATTAGTGTGATGCATGCTGGTAAATCGTTCCAAGACAGTCAAAAAATGTGGTCACCATCAATTTTCCTCCAGATGGAACCACTTTCACCTTCTTTGGTGTTAGAGAAGCTGGCGATTTCCACACTTCGTTGACTCGTTTTCTTTCAGGGTCCTAATCGATTCCAGAAACGCATCCGCTACATCAACGAAGACACGTGTCACCTCGCGGCTTGTCTCCAGTCGCACAGACTTTTGTTCGGAAGTCAACAGTCAACAGACACACACCCACACACACACAGGTCACACAGAGACGATTATGCATTATCGTATAAAACTGACACATGAAACTCTCAATACTTCACTGAGGTTACCTAATGTTATCATCGATCCTCACAGACAATCACTGCAGCTGTGTTGATGTCCATTTCAATGAAAGAACAAGCCGAATCACGAGGCCCACCTTGCTCAACACAGACAAGTCAGCTTTGTTTGTAGTCTTTGAAGTAACGGGCGAAATGTGGCGCCCTGAAAATATTCTAAGTTGGCGTGGCCTCACGGGCCGCTCGGGCAGTCGGGAACCGGCAGCAAACACGTGGTGGCGGACGTTAGCCGGAGAAGAAGGCTAGTCCCGGCGTATGGTCCAGCAGCGTGGCTGGGAATCCCAGGGTGACGCTGTGTCAATGAAAGAGACTTGTATGTCGAGAGTGCCAAAGATGGTGGACGTTGTGAAACCATCATGGCAGACATTTCACAGTTCGTATAGAAATTAAAAGTAGTCAGATAAATCAGGACACCTCAAAAAGAAACATATACATTACTATTATTTGCACTACTATTCTCATGGTGTAATCAGATTTTCAATATCTTTATTAGTTTAAGGTTTAGTATCCGACAGTAAATTATACATGTAACACCCAGCAACGAATCTCCAATATCTAAACGCTTAATCCGATTTCGTCGACCTACGTGTCTTTAGAAAGCTATTAGTGTAAACCTAAATTGGTATGAATTACAGGCATGTAACTTGAATAGTACATGGGTTTTTTTTTTTTTGGTCATCAGTCTACTGACTGGTTTGATGCGGCCCGCCACGAATTCCTTTCCTGTGCTAACCTCTTCCTCAGAGTAGCACTTGCAACCTACGTCCTCAATTATTTGCTTGACGTATTCCAATCTCTGTCTTCCTCTACAGTTTTTGCCCACTACAACTCCCTCTAGTACCATGGAAGTCATTCCCTCATGTCTTAGCAAATGTCCTATCATCCTGTCCCTTCTCGTAATCAGTGTTTTCCACATATTCCTTTCCTCTCCGAGTCTGCGTAGAACCTCCTCATTCCTTACCTTATCAGTCCACCTAATTTTCAACATACGTCTATAGCACCACATCTCAAATGCTTCGATTCTCTTCTGTTCCGGTTTTCCCATAGTCCATGTTTCACTACCATACAATGCTGTACTCCAGACGTACATCCTCAGAAATTTCTTCCTCAAATTAAGGCCGATATTTGATATTAGTAGACTTCTCTTGGCCAGAAATGCCTTTTTTGCCATAGCGAGTCTGCTTTTGATGTCCTCCTTGCTCCGTCCGTCATGGTTATTTTACTGCCTAGATAGCAGAATTCCTTAACTTCATTGACTTCGTGACCATCAATCCTGATGTTAAGTTTCTCGCTGTTCTCATTTCTACTACTTCTCATTACCTTCGTCTTTCTCCGATTTACTCTCAAACCATACTTCGTACTCATTAGACTGTTCATTCCGTTCAGCAGATCATTTAATTCTTCTTCACTTTCACTCAGGATAGCAATGTCATCAGCGAATCGTATCATTGATATCCTTTCACCTTGTATTTTAATTCCACTCATGAACCTTTCTTTTATTTCCATAATTGCTTCCTCGATGTACAGATTGAAGAGTAGGGGCGAAAGGCTACAGCCTTGTCTTACACCCTTCTTAATACGAGCACTTCATTTTTGATCGTCCACTCTTATTATTCCCCCTCGGTTGTTGTACATATTGTATATGACCCGTCTCTCCCTATAGCTTACCCCTACTTTTTTCAGAATCTCTAACAGCTTGCACCATTTTATATTGTCGAACGCTTTTTCCAGGTCTACAAATCCTATGAAAGTGTCTTGATTTTTCTTTAGCCTTGCTTCCATTATGAGCCGTACCGTCAGAATTGCCTCTCTCGTCCCTTTACTTTTCCTAAATCCAAACTGATCGTCACCTAGCGCATTCTCTATTTTCTTTTCCATTCTTCTGTATATTATTCTTGTAAGCAGCTCCGATGCATGAGCTGTTAAGCTGATTGTGCGATAATTCTCGCACTTGTCAGCTCTTGCCGTCTTCGGAATTGTGGGGATGATGCCTTTCCGAAAGTAAGATGGTATATCGCCAGACTCATATATTCTACACACCAACGTGAATAGTCGTTTTGTTGCCACTTCCCCCAATGATTTTAGAAATTCTGATGGAATGTTATCTATCCCTTCTGCCTTATTTGCCCGTAAGTCCTCCAAAGCTCTTTTAAATTCCGATTCTAATACTGGATCCCCTATCTCTTCTAAATGGACTCCTGTTTCTTCTTCTATCACATCAGACAAATCTTCACCCTCATAGAGGCTTTCAATGTATTCTTTCCACCTATCTGCTCTCTCCTCTGCATTTAACAGTGGAAATCCCGTTGCACTCTTGATGTTACCACCGTTGCTTTTAATGTCACCAAAGGTTGTTTTGACTTTCCTGTATGCTGAGTCTGTCCTTCCGACAATCATATCTTTTTCGATGTCTTCACATTTTTCCTGCAGCCATTTCGTCTTAGCTTCCCTGCACTTCCTATTTATTTCATTCCTCAGCGACTTGTATTTCTGTATTCCTGATTTTCCCGGAACATGTTTGTACTTCCTCCTTTCATCCATCAACTGAAGTATTTCTTCTGTTACCCACGGTTTCTTCGCAGCTACCTTCTTTGTACCTATGTTTTCCTTCCCAACTTCTGTGATGGCCCTTTTTAGAGATGTCCATTCCTCTTCAACTGTACTGCCTACTGCGCTATTCCTTATTGCTGTATCTATAGCGTTAGAGAACTTCAAACGTATCTCGTCATTCCTTAGTACTTCCGTATCCCTTTTCTTTGCGTATTGATTCTTCCTGACTAATGTCTTGAACTTCAGTCTACTCTTCATCACTACTATATTGTGATCTGAGTCTATATCTGCTCCTGGGTACGCCTTACAATCCAGTATCTGATTTCGGAATCTCTGTTTGACCATGATGTAATCTAATTGAAATCTTCCCGTATCTCCTGGCCTTTTCCAAGTATACCTCCTCCTCTTGTGATTCTTGAACAGGGTATTCGTTATTACTAGCTGAAACTTGTTACAGAACTCAATTAGTCTTTCTCCTCTTTCATTCCTTGTCCCAAGCCCATATTCTCCTGTAACCTTTTCTTCTACTCCTTCCCTTACAACTGCATTCCAGTCGCCCATGACTATTAGATTTTCGTCCCCTTTTACATACTACATTACCCTTTCAATATCCTCATACACTTTCTCTATCTGTTCATCTTCAGCTTGCGACGTCGGCATGTATACCTGAACTATCGTCGGCGGTTTTGGTCTGCTGTCGATTCTGATTAGAACAACCCGGTCACTGAACTGTTCACAGTAACACACCCTCTGCCCTACCTTCCTATTCATAACGAATCCTACACCTATTATACCATTTTCTGCTGCTGTTGATATTACGCGATACTCATCTGACCAGAAATCCTTGTCTTCCTTCCACTTCACTTCACTGACCCCTACTATATCTAGATTGAGCCTTTGCATTTCCCTTTTCAGATTTTCTAGTTTCCCTACCACGTTCAAGCTTCTGACATTCAACGCCCCGTCTCGTAGAACGTTATCCTTTCGTTGATTATTCAATCTTTTTCTCATGGTAACCTCCCCCTTGGCAGTCCCCTCCCGGAGATCCGAATGGGGGACTATTCAGGAATCTTTTGCCAATGGAAAGATCATCATGACACTTTCTTGAAATGCAGGCCACATGTCCTGTGGATACACGTTACGTGTCTTTAATGCAGTGGTTTCCATTGCCTTCTGCATCCTCATGTCGTTGATCATTGCTGATTCTTCCGCCTTTAGGGGCAATTTCCCACCCCTAGGACAAGAGAGTGCCCTGAACCTCTATCCGCTCCTCCGCCCTCTTTGACAAGGCCGTTGGCAGAATGAGGCTGACTTCTTATGCCGGAAGCCTTCGGCCGCCAATGCTGATTATTTATCAAAATTTAGGCAGTGGCGGGGATTGAACCCGGGACCGAAGACGTTTTTGATTATGAATCAAAGACGCTACCCCTAGACCACGGGTACCTGAGTTATTGGAGGTCAAAGTGGCCGATTACTATCGATCGCGTCAGGCGGAAAGTACTCCACGGTTAAACGAAAAGCTGGAGCTGCAGAGGCCCGGTGCTTTTCGTCGAGGAGGCAGCTGGCCGGCCGAGGTAGCGTAGTAGAGCGGGTGTCCGTCTGTAGCTCTGTCTGGACGTGAAGTCACTCTGCTAGGGCCGCCTAGTGAAAGTGATGCAAAACTGTTTTCTGGTGCAGAGCGGTTGTATGGCATTAGGCAACCATCGTCCGTACAGGCAGAACGCTGCAACGTGTCAGAAATCACATCCCTTTGCCATATAGTAAGTTCATGACAAGCCTCAAATATTTCTTATTAATGATCTTTTACCCATATGTCACGCATAATGATAATGGAAATACCGTGAAAATGAGATTTATTTGTAGTTTTATTAGCACAATATGTTTTTATGGTGTCCTCTTAATATAGTCATTTATCCATTCACAGTGAAGATAATCTTCCGAATGTACCTTTTTAGATAAAGCAGAACACGCATCTGTTTGTATTTATAGAGTAATATATTAACAAAGGATAAGTCTTGTCGACTTTAAAAAGCGTTATGATTATCAAAAGTATCTGTATTACCTTCAATACAGTCACCAAGTAAATGAAAAACATCTGTCGACGTCGGCAAAACGTGAGTGGCTGTTAAAGAAACTCATTGTCTGAGAAACTCATTGTCTCAGAAACACTCGGCACACTTTAAAGGCGTAATTTCACATGCAACACACTTACCAGTTTCCTATAGCCAGCAAACGTTGTTGTGTATGAGGCGGAACTAAAGGCCTCATGGAAAACGGGTGACCCGGCTGAGGCAGGCAATTTGACTCTTAGACTGATCGCGAGGTGTGGCCATTAATTGCACGCGGTTATCACGTAGGCTGACGAGAGGATCAATGAGCTATACTTGACGGGATGTATCTGGAACACCTTAGGTGATTAGAAAGTTAGTAGACAGGAATACAAGAAAATACTTAGTTTTAATTCAGCATCGGCGGTGAACGTCGATCTTGACTTTGTACATTAACATTTACAAGTGCCGTTATTGACTGCACTGCTAACACTTCTTTAAAATTCTGATTGATTGACACATATAGATCAATTTTCAATGCATAAACTGTATGTGGCGCCTGTCTAGGTCGTAGCTACTAACTTAGCTGAAGGCTATGCTACCTAGCGTCTCTAAAAATGAGATCTCTAATGCTATAAGAAGTGAACCGTTCCTATTAAAGTCGGCTGTAGAACTGGCCAGTGCGCCAGCTTGTCTCGTAAGACCAGCCGAGTGGCGGCGCTCGGTCTGCTAGCGTCGACAGTGGCGACTGGCGGGTCCGATGTCTACTGACGGAACGTCACCGATTTGGAGTCAACAACCTAGCAAGTGTGGTGCCTTGCGGTGACATCACAAACGTGAAGAGAGAGCGGTACACAGGATGATTTATTTTATATATATATATATATATATATATATATATATATATATAGGGTGTTTCAAAAATGACCGGTATATTTGAAACGGCAATAAAAACTAAACGAGCAGCGATAGAAATACACCGTTTGTTGCAATATGCTTGGGACAACAGTACATTTTCAGGCAGACAAACTTTCGAAATTACAGTAGTTACAATTTTCAACAACAGATGGCGCTGCGGTCTGCGAAACTCTATAGTACGATATTTTCCACATATCCACCATGCGTAGCAATAATAAGGCGTACTCTCTGCATGAAATTACCCGAAACCTTTGACAACGTGTCCGGCGGAATGGCTTCACATGCAGATGAGATGTACTGCTTCAGCTGTTCAATTGTTTCTGGATTCTGGCGGTACACCTGGTCTTTCAAGTGTCCCCACAGAAAGAAGTCACAGGGGTTCATGTCTGGCGAATAGGGAGGCCAGTCCACGCCGCCTCCTGTATGTTTCGGATAGCCCAAAGCAATCACACGATCATCGAAATATTCATTCAGGAAATTAAAGACGTCGGCCGTGCGATGTGGCCGGGCACCATCTTGCATAAACCACGAGGTGTTCGCAGTGTCGTCTAAGGCAGTTTGTACCGCCACAAATTCACGAAGAATGTCCAGATAGCGTGATGCAGTAATCGTTTCGGATCTGATAAATGGGCCAATTATTCCTTTGGAAGAAATGGCGTCCCAGACCAGTACTTTTTGAGGATGCAGGGACGATGGGACTGCAACATGGGGCTTTTCGGTTCCCCATATGCGCCAGTTCTGTTTATTGACGAAGCCATCCAGATAAAAATAAGCTTCGTCATTAAACCAAATGCTGCCCACATGCATATCGCCGTCATCAATCCTGTGCACGATATCGTTACCGAATGTCTCTCATGCAGCAATGGTAGCGGCGCTGAGGGGTTGCCGCGTTTGAATTTTGTACGGATAGAGGTGTAAACTCTGGCGCATGAGACGATACGTGGACGTTGGCGTCATTTGGACCGCAGCTGCAACACGGCGAACGGAAACCCGAGGCCGCTGTCGGATCACCTGCTGCACTAGCTGCGCGTTGCCCTCTGTGGTTGCCATACGCGGTCGCCCTACCTTTCCAGCATGTTCATCCGTCACGTTCCCAGTCCGTTGAAATTTTTCAAACAGATCCTTCATTGTATCGCTTTTCGGTCCTTTGGTTACATTAAACCTCCGTTGAAAACTTCGTCTTGTTGCAACAACACTGTGTTCTCGGCGGTGGAATTCCAACACCAGAAAAATCCTCTGTTCTAAGGAATAAACCATGTTGTCCACAGCACACTTGCACGTTGTAAACAGCACACGCTTACAGCAGAAAGACGACGTACAGAATGGCGCACCCACAGACTGCGTTGTCTTCTCTATCTTTCACATCACTTGCAGCGCCATCTGTTGTTTAAAATTGTAACTACTGTAATTTCGAAAGTTTGTCCGCCTGGAAATGTACTGTTGTCCCAAGCATATTGCAACAAACGGTGTATTTCTATTGCTGATCGTTTAGTTTTTATTGCCGTTTCAAATATACCTGTCATTTTTGAAACACCCTGTATATATATATATATATATATATATATATATATATTGCATAAATCATCCCTCCCTCTTGTGAACTTGCCGTCGGTGGTGAGGCTTGCGTGTCTCAGCGATACAGACAGCTGTACTGCAGGTAGAACCATAACGGAGGCGTATCTGTTGAGAGGCCAGCAGAGGAGGGGCGGCAGCCTTTTCTGTAGATGCACGTGCAACAGTTTGGGTAACTGACTGATTGGCCTTGTGATATCAATCAAAACGAACGTGCTGTGCTCATACTGCGAAGGACTGAAAGCAAGTGGGAAATACAGCCTTATTTTTTCCCTAGGACATGCAGCTCTACTGTATGGTTAAATGATGATGGCGTCGTCTTGGGTAAAATATTCCCGATGTAAAATAGTCCCCATTCAAATTTCCGGGCGGGGATTTTTGAGGAGGTTGTTATCAGGAGAAACAAAACTTGAATTCTACGGATCGGAGTGGCCGATTACTATCGATCGCGTCAGGCGGAAAGTACTCCACGGTTAAACGAAAAGCTGGAGCTGCAGAGGCCCGGTGCTTTTCGTCGAGGAGGCAGCTGGCCGGCCGAGGTAGCGTAGTAGAGCGGGTGTCCGTCTGTAGCTCTGTCTGGACGTGAAGTCACTCTGCTAGGGCCGCCTAGTGAAAGTGATGCAAAACTGTTTTCTGGTGCAGAGCGGTTGTATGGCATTAGGCAACCATCGTCCGTACAGGCAGAACGCTGCAACGTGTCAGAAATCACATCCCTTTGCCATATAGTAAGTTCATGACAAGCCTCAAATATTTCTTATTAATGATCTTTTACCCATATGTCACGCATAATGATAATGGAAATACCGTGAAAATGAGATTTATTTGTAGTTTTATTAGCACAATATGTTTTTATGGTGTCCTCTTAATATAGTCATTTATCCATTCACAGTGAAGATAATCTTCCGAATGTACCTTTTTAGATAAAGCAGAACACGCATCTGTTTGTATTTATAGAGTAATATATTAACAAAGGATAAGTCTTGTCGACTTTAAAAAGCGTTATGATTATCAAAAGTATCTGTATTACCTTCAATACAGTCACCAAGTAAATGAAAAACATCTGTCGACGTCGGCAAAACGTGAGTGGCTGTTAAAGAAACTCATTGTCTGAGAAACTCATTGTCTCAGAAACACTCGGCACACTTTAAAGGCGTAATTTCACATGCAACACACTTACCAGTTTCCTATAGCCAGCAAACGTTGTTGTGTATGAGGCGGAACTAAAGGCCTCATGGAAAACGGGTGACCCGGCTGAGGCAGGCAATTTGACTCTTAGACTGATCGCGAGGTGTGGCCATTAATTGCACGTTGTAAACAGCACACGCTTACAGCAGAAAGACGACGTACAGAATGGCGCACCCACAGACTGCGTTGTCTTCTCTATCTTTCACATCACTTGCAGCGCCATCTGTTGTTTAAAATTGTAACTACTGTAATTTCGAAAGTTTGTCCGCCTGGAAATGTACTGTTGTCCCAAGCATATTGCAACAAACGGTGTATTTCTATTGCTGATCGTTTAGTTTTTATTGCCGTTTCAAATATACCTGTCATTTTTGAAACACCCTGTATATATATATATATATATATATATATATATATTGCATAAATCATCCCTCCCTCTTGTGAACTTGCCGTCGGTGGTGAGGCTTGCGTGTCTCAGCGATACAGACAGCTGTACTGCAGGTAGAACCATAACGGAGGCGTATCTGTTGAGAGGCCAGCAGAGGAGGGGCGGCAGCCTTTTCTGTAGATGCACGTGCAACAGTTTGGGTAACTGACTGATTGGCCTTGTGATATCAATCAAAACGAACGTGCTGTGCTCATACTGCGAAGGACTGAAAGCAAGTGGGAAATACAGCCTTATTTTTTCCCTAGGACATGCAGCTCTACTGTATGGTTAAATGATGATGGCGTCGTCTTGGGTAAAATATTCCCGATGTAAAATAGTCCCCATTCAAATTTCCGGGCGGGGATTTTTGAGGAGGTTGTTATCAGGAGAAACAAAACTTGAATTCTACGGATCGGAGTGTGGAATGTTAGATTCCTTTATCGGGCAGGCACGTTAGAAAATTTGAAGAGGAAAATGGATATAGTGAAGTTAGATATAGTGCAAATTAGAGAAGTTCAGTAGCAGGAAGAATAAGACGTCTGGTCAGGGGGGTTCAGGGCTATAAATACTAAATCAAATAATAGCAGAGCCGGAGTAGATTTAATAGTGAATAATAAAATACGAATGCGAGTCAGTTACAATAAACAGCATAGTGAACCCATTAAAATAGCCAAAATAGACAAGGAGACCACGCCTATCACAGCAGTACAAGCTTACGAAATTTACATGAGATAACAGAAATTATTCATATAGTTAAAAGCTAAAAGTTTAATCGTGATACGGAGCTGAAATTCATAAGAGGAAAAGGACGGGAAGGAAAAATAGTAGGTGAAATTGTGTGGGAGAAAGAAGAAGAAGCCGCCATGTAGATTTCCGCACAGAACATCAACCTACGCTAACGCTTGGTTTATGAATCATAGGAACCAGACATTATATTATAAGACATTTCCAGGGGCAAATGTGGATTCTGACCGCAGTTTTTTGATTATGAACTGCAGATGAAAATTGAAAAAAACTGGAAAACGGTAGGACATTAGGGAAATGGGACGTGGATAACTTGAAAGAACCAGAGGTTCTTGGGAGCTTCAGAGGGTTCATTATACAACGTTTGACAGAATGCAGTAGAAGAAAAATGGGTAGCATTGAGAGATGAAATAGTGAAGGTAGCAGAGGACCAAACAGGTAGGAGTTCTGGGATAACACAAGAGATATTGAATTTAACTTATGATTGGGGAAAATGTAAAATGGCAGCAAATGAAGCAGCTGAGGGGAATACAAACGTTCAAAAAATGAGATTTGACACGAAGTGCAAAATTTCGAAGCAGGAATGGCTAGAAGACAAATGTAATGATTAAGAAATATAGTTCATAGTCGAAATATACATACTGAAGACAGACCCCCCCCCCTATAGGAAAATTAAACAGGCCTTCGGAGAAAAGAGAAGCAGCTGTATGAGTATCAAAGACCATTACTAAGCAAAGAAGAGAAAGCTGAAAGATGGAAGGAGTATATACAGGTTCTCTACAATGGAGATGAAGTTTAAAGCAATATTATAGAAAGGAAAGTGAATGTAAATAAAGGTGAGATTTGAGATACGATACTGCGAGAAAAATTTGACGAAGCTCTGAAAGATCTAAGTGTAAACAAGGCCCCACGGGTAGACGAGATTATGTCAGAACTGCTAATAGCAATAGGAGAACCAGCCATGACAAAACTCTTCTATCTGCTGTGCAAGATGTATGAGACAAGTGAAATACCCTCAGATCTCAAAAATTACCGAACCATCATTGCAATAACGCACCTTTGCAAAATGCTAACACGAATTCTTTCAGAAGAATGAAAAAACTGGTAGAACCAGACTTCGGGGAAGATCAGTTTAGATTCCGGAGAAATGTAGGAACACGCGATGCAATACTGACGCTACGACTTATCTTAGGAGACAGGTTAAGGAAAGGCAAACCCACATTTATATCATTTGTGGACTTACAGAACGCTTTTGACAGTGTTGACTGGAATACTCGAAAGTTTTGAACGTAGCGAGGGTAAAATACAGAGAGCGAAACGCTATTTACAACTTGTACAGAAATCAGACGCCAGTTAGAAGAGTCGATGGACATGAAAGAGAAGCAGTGGCTGAGTGGGGATTGAGAAAGGGTAGTAGCCTATCCCAGGTTATTTACTATTTGCATTGAGCAAGCAGTAAAGGAAACCAAAGAAAAATTTGTAATAGGAATTAAAGTTCAGGGTGAAGAAATGAAAAAATTTGAGGTTTGCCGATGACATTGTAGTTTTGTCAGAGACATCTAAGGACTTGGAAGAGCACTTGAACTAAATGAACAGCGTCTTGAAAGAAGGATGTAAGCTGAATATCAACAAATGCAAAACAAGGATAATCGAATTAGTAAGGGAATCAGATTAGGAAACGAGACAAAGTATTAGATCAGTTTTGCTATTTGGGCAGTAAAATAACTCATGGTTGTCAAAGTAGATATAAAATTTGAGCTGTCAATGGCAAGCATTTCTGAAGAAGAGAAATTTAACATCGAATGTAGATTTATGTATTAGGCAGTCTTTTCCGTAGGTATTTGTCTGGAGTGTAGCCTTGTATGGAGTGTAGCCTTGTTTGGAAGTGAAACGTGGTCGATAAACAGTTTAGATAAAAAAGAGAATAAAAGCTTTTGAAATGTGATAGTGCAGAAGAATGCTAAATATGAGATGGATCGATCACGTAATGAGCAGGTACTGAATAGACTTGGGGAGCCAAGGAATTTGTGGCAAAACTGGAACGAAAGATGGGACCCGTTGATGGGACACATTCTGAGATATCCAGGTATCCTGGAGGAAAGTGTGGGGGGCAAAAATAGTAGAGAAAGAGATGGATACAGTAAGCAGATTCATAAAGTAGTTATTCGGAGATAAAGAGGCTCACACAAGATAGAGTAGTATGGAGAGATGGATCAAACCAGTCTTCGGACTGAACCGCAGAACAACAGAGATACTTTATTTGTTACAGCTTCTTTGTCTTTTGTTACGTTCCAGAAGCTCGGTATTTATAAGACTTAGAGTAATTCTCTCTTACGAAAATTAGCAAATAGGATTCGCAGCAAAGTTTAATCACCATGACGTACTCATGAGTGTTCTGCCATGTGTATCCATTCATAATATCAGAGTAAAGAGTAACGCTATACGGAAATATACTCACATGGTTAAGAAAGTCAGGGCACATAGAAGAGATTTAAAATACAAAGAATAAGGGTACAAACGGATACGGAGATAGACGTACATCTGTTTCGAGTCAAATTAGGTAGTTACTTAGATTTATGTATGATTAAATGATGATGTCATCCTCCTTGGGTGAAGTAACATAGTCCCCTATTAGGATCTCCGGGCGGGGGCTACTGAAGAGGACGTCGTTATAGGGGGAAAGAAAACTGGCGTTCTACGGACCGGAGCGTGGAATGTCAGGTCCCTTAATAGGGCAGGTAGGTTAGAAAATTTAAAAAGGGAAATGGATAGGTTAATGTTAGATATAGTGGGTATTAGTGAAGTTCGGTGGCAGGAGGAACAAGACTTTTGCTCAGGTGAATACAGGGTTATAAATACAAAATCAAATAGGGGTAATGCAGGAATAGGTATAATAACGAATAAAAAAATACGAGTCCGGGTAAGCTACTACAAACAACATAGTGAACGCATTATTGTGGCCAAGATAGACACGAAACCCACGCCTACTACAGTAGTAGAAGTTTAGATGCCAACTAGCTCTGAAGATGAAGAAATTGATGAAATGTATGATGAGATAAAAGAAATTATTCAGGTAGTGAAGAGAGACGAAAATTTAATAGTCATGGGTGACTGGAATTCGACAGTGTGAAAAGGGAGAGAAGGAAACGTAGTAGGTGATTATGGATTAGGGATAAGAAATGAAGGAGGAAGCCACCTGGTAGAATTTTGCACAGAGGATAACTTAATCATAGCTAACACTTGGTTCAAGAATCATGAAAGAAGGTTGTATACATGGAAGAACCCTGCAGATACTAGAAGGTTTCAGATAGATTATATAACGGTAAGACAGAGATTTAGGAACCAGGTTTTAAATTGTAAGATATTTCTAGGGGCAGATGTAGACTCTGATCACAAACTATTGGTTATGAACTGTAGATTAAAACTGAAGAAACTGCAAAAAGGTGGGACTTTAAGGAGTTGGGACCTGGATAAACTGAAAGAACCAGAGGTTGTACAGAGTTTCAGGGAGAGCATTAGGGAACGATTTACAGGGATGGGCGAAAGAAATACAGTAGAAGAAGAATGGGTAGCTTTGAGGGATGAAATAGTGAAGGCAGCAGAGGATCAAATAGGTAAAAAGACGAAGTTTAGTAGAAATCCTTGGGTAACAGAAGAGATACTGAATTCAATTGATGAAAGGAGAAAATACAAAAGTGCAGTAAATGAAGCAGGCAAAAGAATACAATCGTCTCAAAAATGAGATCGACAGGAAGAGCACAATGGCTAAGCAGGAGGGCATAAGGTGAACATTAACAAAAGCATAACGAGGATAATGGAATGTAGTCCAATTAAGTCGGGTGACGCCGAGGGAGTTCGATTAGGAAATGAGATACTTAAAGTAGTAAAGTAATTTTGCTATTTTGGAAGCAAAATAACTGATGATGGTCGAAGTAGAGAGGATATAAAATGTAGACTGGCAATGGCAAGGAAAGCGTTTCTGAAGAAGATTAATTTGTTAACATCGAGTATTGATGTAAGTGTCAGGAAGTCGTTTCTGAAAGTATTTGTATGGAGTGTAGCCATGAATGGAAGTGAAACATGGACGATAAATAGTTTAGATGAGAAGAGAATAGAAGCTTTCGAAATGTGGTGCTACAGAAGAATTGGGGAGAAGAGAAGTTTGTGGCACGACTTGACTAGAAGAAGGGATCGCTTGGATGGACATGTTCTGTGGCATCAAGGGATCACCAATTTAGTACTGGAGGGTAAAAATCGTAGAGGGAGACCAAGAGACCAATACACTTAACAGATTCAGAAGGATGTAGGCTGGAGTAGGAACTGGGAGATGAAGAAGCTTGCACAGGATAGAGTAGCATGGAGAGCTGCATCAAACCAGTCTCAGGACTGAAGATCATAACAGCAACAACAGGTTCCATGAATAACTTTTAAATCGTAATGATGTGGAGCGAGTCATTTTACATTCATATTACACATTCGTATGTAAATATGGTTACGTTAACCAGTTTAGTGTTTTCTTTTTTGATACAAATCTTAAATAGTATTTCCAACCCACCGCCCTTTACATATTAGATAAACCGGGGCTCTTGTATGGAATAGGAGTGATCAAGAAGAAACTTTTGCAGTTCGTTTTCAAATTTAACTTTGCTGTCTTTCAGACAATTAATATCATTTGGCGAGTGATCGAACATTTTGGCCGCACCGTTGTGTACCCTTTTTATGCTAAATTCAACCTTAATGTGGACTAATGAATAACATCCTTCTGGCACAATAAGTATGTCTATCATTGTTACTTTTGAACCGCAATAGATCATTTACAGTAAACTTCATGAAGGATTTCATGTACTGTGAAGTCCAGTCAAAATGACTAACAGACCTCTAAAGCCGCTTATGAGTAAGGACCATATATTAGTTTTGTAAGTGAAATTGCGTTATTTTTACGCGAGCGTATGCTCTTCATATACTTTCAAAATGTGTCCAATGGCTCTGAGCACTATGGGACTTAACTTCTGAGGTCATCAGTCCCCTAGAACTTAGAACTACTTAAACCTAACTAACCTACGGACATCACACACATCCATGCCCGAGGCAGGATTCGAACCTGTGAACGTAGCGATATAGTTTCAGTTCACACTTCTCTCATTTAGATACCTCCATAAATAGATAGCGTCATTTTTAATGAACACACCGCCATTTAACCGTATATTTGTTTATTTAATTGCGACCCAGATTTCGGCCATTTATGCCACATTTAAGTGATTGAGCTTATGGTCAATTTTGTACTTGATCTCCTGCAATACATATTAATGACATAAACGCAATCGCTTGAAAATGGCATAAAAGACCGAAACTTGGGTCTTAATTAAATAAACAACTATATCATCAATTAGTGTTGTGTTCATTAAAAAAGTTTTATATGACTGTTCTTTGGCAACAACAAAAACTGTTTAGAACGTCACTTGTTTCCAAGAGCGTATCTGCTCTGTTTTTTTGTTGCGACCGTTTTCGGTGCACTCGCTGCCACCTTCAAACTATAGTTCGAAGAAATTAATGCTCACTCTTTTAATGGAACATAATTTTTTATGTATACACTTCAGCAACAAACAGTAAGAGATATTTTTCATTTCGAAATGAATTATTTCTTGTTGTCTTGTGCAGCTGTCTACTGGCAAGACGCACTGCTCCCATTTTTATTTTCTTATTTCATTTTAACTGCGCAGTCGGAGAAACTCACTCAGCCAGAACTGCATGCGTCGTACGCAGCCAGCCAGCCGTCTCGGAGATTTACTGCCGCCTGCTGGTGGAGCGGCGAACTCTCCTGAGCGCACATTTCCGCTGTTAATGAAAATTAAAAGGAGGCGTGGGCAGCTGTTGTGTTGATGGCAGTGGTAGTGGCTCCGCAGCGTGGCACAGTTCCAACACAGGCGAGCCCACAACACTTAGATATAGGACAGATCGGAGCAGTGCAGAAGCTGTCGGCAGCGGCGGACTCGTGGGAAGCAGGTTCGTAGAAACGGTACATAACTGAAAAGCATCAGCTGACAGCCCCCTCCTATGTCACCATCCATCATGCCAATTCCCACACCTTCTACCCCTCTGCCGGTGTGCCCCAGGGCTCTGTCCTCTCCCCTCTCCTCTACCTCCTGTACACGGCAGATATGCCCCAACCCCCCCCCCTCCAGTACACCTCTTGCAATATGCTGATGACACCGCATTCCTCGCCCTCGCCCCTACCCTCCAACGGTCCCAACGCCTTCTCCAGAATCACCTTGACCTTTTTGCTGCATGGTGTAACCAATGGCTCCTGAAACTCAATCCTTCCAAGACCCAGGCAATCATCGTAGGTCGTACCACTCGCTCCTTCCGGCTCCTGGATTTCTCCCTTACTGTCTGCGCACGTCCTGTCCGTCTCACCCCCACCCTCACCTACCTTGGCCTCACCATTGACCGTCACCTCACCTGGATACCTCATCTCCGCTCCCTCCAATCCAAATCCCACAACCGCCTCCGGCTCCTCAAACTCCTCTCTGGCCGGACATGGGGGTTGCACCCCTCTACCATCCTCCACACCTACAAATCCTTGATCCGTCCCATCCTCTGTTATGCCCGTCCTGCCTGGATATCTGCCCCCCCAAATTCTGTCAGTCCCTCCAGATCCTTGAGCGTCATGCACTCCGCCTCGCCTTCCGTATCTGCCTCCCGTCCATTCCTTTCCCCCATCTGCTCCTATTCCTCGAACATATCCGCATCCTCTACACCTCCCGCCGTCTTGAACCCCCTCACCCCCTGGTTGCTCTTCTCCTCTCCCATCCCCACCCCCTGCCACGTCTTCACCGTTGTGTCCCCCCTACCCTCCATCTCTACACCCTCCATCTCCTTTCCCAAGGTGGCTTCCGTCAACTCCCCCTCCCGGATGATGCCCTCTCTCCCTCCATTTATCCTTCCTATCAACTCTGATCCTCCCTCCCCCTCCTTTCCTCTGTCCTTTCCCTGGGCTCCCTCTTCCCACCCCCTTCCGTCCTGTTTCCTCCCCACTAAATCTCTCCCTACCTCCCTTCTCCCCCCCCCCAGTCCTTTTGTATTCCCCTCCTCTGCCTCCCCCCTCCCTGTCGCGTCTGCCCCCCACCCCTCTTATGGGTCCTCCTCCTCCATCAGCTCCTTTCCCGGTTCCCCCCTTCGCTTTTACTCTCCTTTCCCCCCTTTTTTGTTTTCCCATCATCTGTCCCGTTTCCCCCCACCTGCTCTTGGCTGTGGTATGTCACATTTGCCAACTTTTTAGTGCACTGTTCCAGTGACTATTCAGTGTTGTTCGTCTTTCTCGTGTTGCGAACAGAATCCAGACTGTCGCCGTGTTTTTTAATTGTCTGTCTATTGTTTTACCTGTCTGCTTCGTATGTATTTTATTAGCATCATCATCCCTCTGTTCTTTGTTTTCAGTTCCACGATTTCTTTTCGCCATGTTACTCTTTAAGTCTCCGATTTTATCGCCTGTTTTTATTATTTATTCTCTTCATCTTTCTCACAAAGTCTGTAGGCTGAAGAGCGGCATACTAAGCTGCTGCCAGCCCACCCCCTTCGGGGGGAATTGAAATTCAATAAAGAAAAAAAAAAGCTGACAGCTGAAGGGCGTCATCCACCAAAGAATATGAGGCTGTTTGGTGTCTCATTCTCTGGGCGGCCTAATAGCCGCTTCATTCAACGTTGCTACTTTCGCATGATACCTCATAGGCCGCTATTTACTTGAGATACTACTGAAACCACGTGTGTGGCTACCAGATAAAGTCAATTGTGGAGGGCGGTTATGCTGACAAGAGGCGGCCTTATTGGTTATTATTACGGACCGTGCGGACGCAGCAGCCGTGTAGCGAGAAGTTACTTGCGAACACAGCGTTGTTCAAAATATTCCGACTACTGAATTTGTGTTCTACGATGAAGTATTATTTCGATTAAAGATCTATGTCCAGGATGTCTAATATCGTCAGGAGCCGAAGTTTCATGAAGTTACGAGCATCAGTTCGAGTTATTAACATTCTGTCGATGTTTGATTGGAACAGACATTCGTTTCTGTCGATGTTTGATTGGAACAGACATTCGTTACACATTAAAACTGCGACACCTATTGGGTATGAGGGTTTAGTTATACTCATGAGATCAGCGCCATGTTGCGATTGGACAACTGCCTCTCGGCTGTTTCTGTTTCTGGTCATGTCATTGCGGATCGTCTAGTTTCAGTTTTGGGTGGGTGTCAAAACTGATAAAGGACTTGTACAAGGCATTTCATATGAGAAAACAGTGCCAAGTTTTAGGTCTCTCCAATTCCTAATTCTAGAAACCGCAGGGGCAATCTGCATTCCAGACACGTAGAAAACTGTATGGATGGGTTGTTCATCTACCTCGTACCTCTACGCCCTACTAAATGTGATAAGCGATGGATATTTCGGGTGGTTATCGCATTTACTCGTTTTGTTTGGTTGCTTCCGAGTAAATCTACGACAATCAGGGGTACTGTTCAACACACGGGCAAATTATTTTCGGAGTCGGGAAGACGCAAGGTTGTAGTGAGCGATAATATGTCGATTTATTTTCTCCCAGGAATTCAGGGCGTTTTCTTTTAATAATTTCTCACGTCGCATTCACCGACTACAGGGGCAGATGTGGACTCTGACCACACTCTATTGGTTATGAACTGTAGATTAAAACTGAAGAAACTGCAAAAAGATGGGAATTTAAGGAGATGGGACCTGGACAAACTGACAGAAGCAGAGGTTGTAGATAGTTTCAGGGCGAGCATTAGGAAACGATTGACAAGAATGGGGGAAAGAAATACAGTAGAAGAAGAACGGGTAGCTTTGACAGATGAAATAGTGAAGGCAGCAGAGAATCAAGTATGTAAAAAGACGAGGGCTAACAAATGGGTAACAGAAAAGATATTGAATTTAATTGATGAAAGGAGAAAATACAAAAATGCAGTAAATGAAGCAGGCAAAAAGGAATACAATTGGGAGAGCCAGCCCTGACAAAACTCTACCGTCTGGTGAGCAAGATGTATGAGACAGGCGAAATACCCTCAGACTTCAAGAAGAATATATTAATTCCAATCCCAAAGAAAGCAGGTGTTGACAGATGTGAAAACTACCGAACTGTCAGTTTAATAATCCACGGCTGCAAAATACTGACACGAATTCTTTACAGACGAATGGAAAACTGGTAGAAGCCGACCTCGGGGAAGATCAGTTTGGATTCCGTAGAAATGGTAGAAATGGCAATACTGACTATACGACCCATTTTAGAAAATAGATGAATGCAAACCTACGTTTCTAGCATTTGTAGACTTAGGGAAAGCTTTTGAAACGTTGACTGGAATACACTCTTTAAGATTCTGAAGGTGACAGGGGTATAATACAGGGAGCGAAAGGCTATTTACAATTTGTACGGAAACGAGATGGCAGTTATGAGTCGAGGGGCATGAAAGGGAAGCCGTGGTTGGGAAGGGAGTGAGACAGAGTTGTAGCCTATGCTATGTGTATATTGAGCAAGCAGTAAAGGTAACAAAAGAAGAATTCAGAGTAGGAAGTAAAATCCATGGAGGAGAAATAAAAATATTTATATTCGCCGATGCCATTGTAATTCTGTCAGAGACAGCAAAGGACCTGGAAGACCAGCTGAACGGAATGGACAGTGTTTTGAAAGGAGGATATAAGATGAACATCAACAAAAGCAAAACGAGAATAATGGAATGTAGTCGAATTAAATCGGGTGATTTAGGAAATGAGACGCTGAAATTAGTAAATGAGTTTTTGTATTTGGGGAGCAAAGTAACTGATGATGGTCGAAGTAGAGAGAATATAAAATGTAGGCTGTCAATGGTAAGGAAAGCGTTTCTGAACGAGAGAAATTTGTTAACATCGATTATAGATTTAAGTGTCAGAAAGTCGTTTCTGAAAATATTTGTATGGAGTGTAGCCATGTATGGAAGTGAAACATAGACGATAAATAATTTAGACAAGAAGAGAATAGAAGCTTTCGAAATGTGGCGCTACAGAAGAATGCTGAAGATTAGATGGGTAGATCACATAACTAATGAGGAGGTATTGAACTGAATTGGGGAGAAGAGAAATTTGTGGCATAACTTGACTAGGAAAAGGGATGGCTTGGTATGACATATTCTGAGACACCAAGGGATCACCAATTTAGTAATGAAGGGCAGCGTGGAGGGCAAAGATCGTAGAGGGAGACCAAGAGATGAATACACTAAACAGATTCAGAAGGGTGTAGGTTGCAGTAGGTACTGGGTGAGCCGCGCGGGATTAGCCGAGCGGTCTGAGGCTCTGCAATCGTTGACTGTGCGGCTGGTCCCGGCGGAGGTTCGAGTCCTCCCTCGGGCATGGGTGTGTGTGTTTGTCCTTAGGATAATTTAGGTTAAGTAGTGTGTAAGCTTAGGGACTGATGACCTTAGCAGTTAAGTCCCATAAGATTTCACACACATTTGAACATTTGAATTTGGTACTGGGTGATGAAGGAGCCTGCACAGGATAGAGTAGCATGGAGAGCAGCTCAAACCAGTCTCTGGACTGAAGGCCACAACATCAACACAACTTGAAATCAGCCCTGATTGTTTCACACACCCTTTGGCAGGCGAAGTGGAACCAGTCCATCAACTGGCTTAATTTTACATTTAATGCAGATATACGTGAAACCCACAAAACTGCACCTGACAAGCTGATGTTTTCTTTTTCAGTTTACTAGCCTCTATAAAACTCGTAGTCAATGAAGGATCTCTCCCCTCAAGATATTAATGCCAAGATCATTTGGCAAAATTGTGTAGATGCTGGGAATAATACGTGCCTCAGACACTGGAAGGAGGATGCCCAGTATAACACGAGCAGGCACACTACGTCAGACTGGTACGTTGTTTTCTTAAACAATTTCTGGGGTCAGAGCAAAGCTGGCTAGAATAAAACTGCTAAGATGCTCCCACTCCTTGTGCGGCCATACATCGTCATCAATATGATCTCCCCAGATAGCTTCCTTGTTCGGGACAGAGCCACTAATGGACCGCTCAGGGCATATTTCAGTCAGCTGAAAGTTAGCTATGACAGTCGGGATGCTGAACCACAGGTTGTCTCTTAAATCTGTGGTCTTCGCATCCTCATTCCCCCTCATTTTTCTGGTAGAAAATTGAACTGTGCACGCACACTCATATAGACTGTTTTGTTCATGGAACTTCTCTGTGTTTCGCTGCCTAGCTATGACATCTCTGGTGTCTTCGCAGGTGGTGGCCTTGAAGCGTCTCAGACGGGATGTGTGTGTGTGTGTGTGTGCGCAACTTATACTAGGGGTTGACAGTCATTGAACGTATTTTTCTCGATCACGGATGAAACTGCTAGCTGTGCAGGTCCATTTGGATACCAGACGTTTAGTTTGGGGAACATGCCTTTGCCTCCCGGAGAGTCGCCACTTGATTTTGTCTTTACAGGAGCGGATCGTACGACTATACCATTTCTTGCTGCCTTGATTAGTGGACGTGACCACATACTCTGTTCTCTGTTCTCCCGCGCTAGATGCAGGAATTAATGAAACTGAACGGAATCCAACTACCATTTGTGGCGCGGGCTGAGCTCAAGCTGCTTATGTGCGTTGCCTAATCTGTGCTGTCTAGCCCTACTATTTGCTATGAATTTGCCCTTGGTTGCTCTCGTGAATAATAATTGCTTATGCATGTCGTTTTTAAATGATCCCTTTCTCATTTTAAAAGGGATTCATAAGTTTGCTTTAATTTACGTCTATGGTCACAAACTTTTTGTTAACAGATTCTCGGTTTCGGTCTTTAATGACCATCATCAGATCTGTTTCATAAAAACAAAGTCCTAATCTACTGCAGCCATAGTGGCATCGTCAGATGTTACATACGGAATTTATTTGACGATACATTTGACGATGCCACTATATTTTTCTATATTGGAAGATGTTTTAAAATATTTAGTTATTTATATTGAGGTTTCCAAATAGTCAAAATAAATTTAAAAGGACTGAATG
Organism: Schistocerca cancellata; assembly: GCF_023864275.1. Lineage (NCBI taxonomy): Eukaryota > Metazoa > Arthropoda > Insecta > Orthoptera > Acrididae > Schistocerca > Schistocerca cancellata. The sequence continues at coordinate 39,866,550 of NC_064627.1, forward strand.
CCTTTGGGGGCAATTGTTTAATGTTTAGCAAGTTCAAAGATTTTTCTTAATTATAAATTTTAAAAAAAGGCTCTGAAACTTTCAAAGGATATTAATTTCAAGTCTTCTAACAAACTTTTATGTCTTATTAGATATCTGATGTTGTCCATGTGTTTATTTCTTCCCATTCTATTAGCCTGTCTTATCCTTACCCCTTCTCTGTCTGTCTCCTCCACCTCCCTGTCGCCCTCCTTCTCCCCCTTTCTCTGTCAATCCCCTCCACCTCCACAATCTGCCCACCTCATGCTGCCCCTCTCTCTTTCCATATGATCATCCTCAGTCTCTCTTTCCACCTCCTCCTCCCTCCTCTGTCCATCGGCTCCTTCCCCTCTGTCCATCTCCCGCTCTTCCTTCCAAGTACATCTGTCCCCTTTACATCTTTCTCATATTCTCTATCTCCTTCTCTCACTCTGTCCATCTCCCACTCTCTCCATTCATATCCTCTTTTACCTCTCTCACCCCATCTCCTCTTCCTCTGTCCATCTGCTCTTACCAGCTTTCTCTCTATCTCCCTGTCTTTGTCAGTGCTCTCCTCTTCCCTTTCTCTGTGTATTTCCTCCCACTCTCTCATATCTGTGTCCATCTCCTGCTTGTCCCTCCCTGTCTGTCAATCTCTTTCTTCCCCATCTGCCTTCCATAGTCTCTCTGCATTATCAGATGTCCTGTAAACTGCACATACTGAAATTTGCGCACTGTGAAATTTCACCCAGAAAAGGTCGCAGATAGGTCCACTAATCACTTGTCTTCCCGGCAGGTAAAAGAACGAGAACCACCATTGGCCAACCCTGATGAGGTGACCTGATGAACAGGAGTGGAGATGCTTGTACAAGAACTGTAATTCCTAAGTTTTTCGTAGTAGGAAGCGGTTATGCTTTTACATTTTTTTGTGTGTGGCCCAATAATTTCTTTTTACTTACGACCAGATCTTCAGGAAACACAATGGAAAACATTCAACCCGAATTACAAACACATATCTCTTTTACTTGACAAAGCATAGTTTAAGATAAATTATGGTCTATGCCTGTGGATCAGCATAGGTACGTGCATAAGATGTGTTCCCATTGTAACGAAAGCAGCAATTTTCATGTAGACATGGTGTTGTAATGGCGACCAGAACGGTCGCAGGGTTGAAGTGACGGAAAGCGCAGTGGGACCCGTGGAGTGGTCCACAAACAACAACACAACAGCAGGGGGCGGACAGGAGCAACGAAGGACAGAACAAACAACAACAAGATCGAAACAACAGAGTCACAAGAAAACCAAACAACCACGTTTACTCATACACAGAACAAGAAAGTAAATGAGCTGTCTAAGCTGAGGCGATGTGTCCAGAGACATATGCAAGGCTACACTGGCTGGCTGAGCTTTTTTCCTTTTCTTTATTGTGATTTAATTCCCCTGCCCCATATGGGCAGGGGAGGGCTGTCAGCGGCACAATCCGCCGCTCTTCAGCCGAGTGACACTACAACTAAAACAAGAATGATATGTTACATATATAAGGCGATATAAAAGGGGAACATAAAACAGAGTAAGGGGAGAAAGTTGAGGTAAAAATACACTGACATGGAGACGTTCATGGGGGGGACACTTAAAAAATTCACCAGAAAGGTAAAAAACACAGTTTGCGATTCTTTAAACACAAAGAAGACACTGGAAGCACATGCACAGGTTAAAGGTTGGCCACAGTAAAAAACACTACAGAACAACACACTTAAAACCCACTTGGAGCACACATGATGAAGAATAAAACTTCAAGATGGGACCTGCTGAGGGAGAAGTCGGAGAGGATGGAAAAGGAGGGGAGAGCAAGGGGCAGCCGGGGAGGTGGCGGGATGGGAGCACAAGAGAGGGAGGGGGAGTAGGAGGGGGAAGTTGCTCAGGATAGAGCAGGGGGAAGGGGAGGAGAGGGAGCCCTGAGGAGGAGGCAGGAAGAGTTGATAGGAAGGGTAGATGTCAGGGCGAACCTCATCATCCGGGAGGGGTAGATGGTGGAAATTGTGTTGCGAAAGGAGGCAGAGGGTGTGGAGATGGAGAGAGGGTGGGACACAACGGTAAAGGCACTGCAACAGGTTGGGTTGGAGAGGAAGGGAGACACCAGGGGTTGAGGGGATCAAGGCAGCGGACAGTATACAAGGTGCGGATGTGTTCAAGGAAAATGAGAAGGTGGGGGAAGGGGACGAGGTCGTAGAGGATGCGTGTGGGGGATGGAAGGTGGATGCGGAAGCCGAGGCGGAGCACATGGCTTTCGAGGATTTGGAGGCCTTTATAGAGCCGGGGAGGGGCGGAAATCCAAGCTACGCTGGCAAAACAGAGGATGGGGCGGATCAAAGATTTGTAGGTGTGAAGGATGGTGGAAGGATGCAGACCCCACATCCAGCCGCACAGGAGTTTCAGGAGGCGGAGGCGGTTGTGATCTTTGTGTTGGATGGTAAGGTGATGGGGAGTCCAGGTGAGGTGTCGGTCGAGTGTGAGGCCAAGGTATTTGAGGGTAGGAGTGAAGTGGTTAGGACGGCCATAAATGGTGTTTGGCTGAGGGAGAGGCAGGCGCTTAAATACTGTATCGGGGACGCCGCTATTGGCAGCTGGAACCACGTGTTCCACTGTGGCGCCCTCACGCTAAATGCGGGCCAGGAGGCGCGCGCTGCTACAGCTGACGGCGCGATGGTGCAGAGACCTCTAGGGGTCTTCGACGTCCATGTCGTCTGGCGGGGATCCAAATTCCGCCGTACGAGACATAGTGAACTAGAACTTCACTGACAAAATTTCACAGGCTGGCCAGGGTTATTTTCCGACTATTTTCGTATGATGGTGTTCTTCAGTGGTTCGTTACAGAGTAATTGCATTTCTTTTGTTTTCTTAACCCTTTCACTGCTATTACATTGCAGACATCTTCGCAACAGTGACATTCTTGACAGTACAAGCTGTGTGTCTTGATTGGAGACAATTTATTCCTTTCACTCACGGTACTTGCTGTTGACGACAGCGAAGCCTACTTCAGTGTTGGTCTTGAAGCTTGCATTCACTACTGCTCCGTCTAGACGCGGGTTGGTTTTCCCAGTAGTGTTAGTAGGTGAACACGACGGTATGGATAGGTTTAGTCATGAAGAATCGGACGATTCGCATCTCGTCGACGGGTTAACTGAACACAATGGAAAAACATCACGACGACGATATTCTCAGCTGTTACCGCAGCGACGGCAACCCTGTAACAGCAATCTGTATATTGGCGACCACAGATAACCTCATCCTTTAGTGTTATTACGTTTTGACGATTCCGTGCTACAGCCGTCTTCACTGTTGAGAAAGTATTTTCACAGAAACAAAGATTATTCTAGTAACAAATCCTGTTATGTCCTAATTACGTTATGACTTCGTGGGGCGCCACCGGACACAAAGGGTCCTTATACCAAAATGCTTGCAAAATATTCCTGAACAAAATCTGAAATTTTGTCTATGAAATTCTTGTTCATCCTGTGTAGGTAACATGAATCGAACGTTGACTCGTCTCCCACGCCCAACAACGCTACTTGTGCGGGTCCTCTATATGTAAGTTAGACATGAATACAATTTTCTTTTCAACAGTATTTCTGCATCTACACCCACACTTTGCAAAATACTGTGAAGTGCATGGCGCAGGATACTTCCCAATGTACAGTTACGAAAGGTTTTTCCCGTTCCACTCACTTATGGAGCGGGGAAACAATGACAACTTAAATACCTCAATGGACGCTCTAATTAGTCTAAACCCACCATGGTATTCCTACGGGACCGATACTTAGCGGGCTGTAGTACGTTCATAAATTCATAATTTAAAGCTGGTCCTTGAAACTTACTAACTATGCTTTCTCTGGATGGTCCGCCGCCACCTGCAAGAGTCTGCCAGATCAGCTTCATTAGCACCTCCGTCACAATCCCCCACTGGTTAAACATACCTATCACTATTAGTGCCACGTTCCTTTCTTTCGTTGAATATCCCCTCTTAGTCCAATTGAGTACTGGTCTCATACACTTGAGCAATATTCCAAGATGGTTCAAACGAGTGTTTTCTATACAGTCTCCTTCGTACAGTGATAGGATTTCCCTAGTGTCCTACCAGTGAACCGAAGTTTTCCCCTGCATTACCTGCGACTAAGCCTGTATGATCTTCTCATTTCATATACCTATGAAGTGTTACACACAGGTATTCGTATGAGTTGACCGATTCCAATTGTGACTCGTTGATATTGTAGTCATAGGACAGTACACTGTTTTCGTTTTGAAAAGAGCGTCATTTTACATTTCTGAACGTTCAAAGCACGATTTCAGTATTTTTGTCACTTTGAAATCTTATCACTATCTAACTGAATATTTGTGCAGTTTTTTCTTTTTCCCGGACAGTACCTCATCATACACTGAGGTAACGAAATTCATGGTATAGCGATATACAGATGACGGTAGCATCGCGCACACAAGGTATAAAAAGGACGTACATTGGCGTTGCTGTCATTTTTATTCGAGTGGTTCGTGTGAAAAGGTTTACAACTTGATTATTGCCGCACAATGGGAATTAACAGACTTAAAACGAGGAGTGTTAGATAGAGCTAGATGCATGGGACATTTCATATCGGAAACCGTTATGGGCTTAATTATTCCGAGATCGATAATGTCAAGAGTGTGTCAAGAATACCAAATTTCTGGCAATAACTCTCAATACGGACAACGCACTGGCCAGCGACCTTCACCTAACGACCGAGAGCAGCGGCGTTTGCTTAAAGTTGTCAGTGCTAACAGACAAGCAACACTGTGTGTAACCACAGAAATCAGAGTGGGACATACGACGGACGTGTTCTTTAGGACAGTGCGGCGAAGTAGGCGTTAATGGGGTATGGCAGCAGAAGACCGACGCGGGTGCCTTTGCCAACAGCAAAGACTGTTCTCGGCACGTGACCATGTCGGTTGGACCCTACAAAACTGGAAAATGTAACATGGTTAGATGAGATCAGATTTCAGTTGGTAAGAGCTGATAAGGTTAGTGTGTGGCGCAGACGTCACGAAACCATGGGCCCAAGTTGTCAAAAACGCACTGTGCAACTGGTGGTGGTTCCATAACAACGTGCGCCGTGTTTCCAGTGAGTGGACGCGGTCCTCTGGTCCATCTGAACCGATCTTTGACAGACAATGGTTATCTTCGGCTACTTGGAGGCCATTTGCATCCAAACAACGATGGAATTGTGATGGATGATAAAGTGGAAGGAAAATAATGTTTTATTCCCAGAGCAGACAATGCAACAGATCTAACTAAAGAGATTCCCCACACCACGGTTGTCCATCTTCTGGCAGAGTACTGCTTTGCAGTATGGGACCCTTATTAGGTAGGATAGACGCAGGACATCAAGAAAGCGCGAGGAAGGGTAGCTCGATGTGTATTATCGCGAAATAGTAGAGAAAGCCACGGATATGACACGCAATTTGTGGTGGCAGTCATTAAAAGAAAGACGTTTCTTCATTGCGGCTAGCTTTCTTCGCAAAGTTTCAGTGTCCATTGATCCTCGTAATAAAATGAAAGAAATCAGAGCTGGCAGAGAAGGACTTAGGTGATCGTCTTTCCTGCGCGCTGTTCGAGAATGGAACGATAGAAAAATAGTGTGAAAGCGGTTCAATGAACCATCTGCCTGACACTTACGTGTGAATGGCAGAATAGTTATTTAGATGTAGGTGTAAAGGTGTATCATAATAGGACAGTAGGATATAAAAGTTACAACAAGTAGAACCAGTGTCAATGTGTACGTAAGAGGGAATATCGTAGAGCATTATGTCGACAACTGGTGGCGCTCTTGCCGCTCTGTCGGCAGTAGGATGTTTTGTTCACGTTGGTTATTTGGGTGGCGGCGTCGACGCAGCTCTGACAGGGCCGCGCAGCACCCCACTGCGACTGGAGGGAGAGAGTGAGCGAGGACTCGGGGTGCAGGGAGGACGTGACGTAGTCAGCGGTTAGTTTCCAGGCAAACTGGGTGTAAATTCCATAGATCTCTGGTTTGGTACAAATTTCACTTGACACAATTTTCATGCATCCATTATCCCAACCCTAGCAGAAGGTTGCTGGTTTCTTGTTACCACTGTATCTCTGTCCAGATAGTATGGAATATGCATATTAAGTTTGACTGAGATCGATTCAGGTGTTTGGGAGGAGTTTTTATCAATTGTTTTGCCCGCATACGCACACCTCACATATATTCAAAGTGTTTCACACGTATTCATCTTTATTTCTAGCGAATTTGGCCCTGCAGTTTCATTTTCACGCATCTCAGGGTTCATGGCGTCATATCTCCTAAAGTATGTGTTGCACAATGATTTAATTTTGTCGCTACATGCGGCGGCAGACGTGGCTACTGCCTGCTAAATGTGTTTGTAGCAAAGATGTAATAAATTGAAACTTCAGGCACGATGCGGCAGTTTATGACGCATCTTAGTGTTTATGACGTCATATCTCCTGAACTATTGGGTGGTTTTGAAAGTCCGCCTTATGTAAACACATTTAGTTTATATTTACCGAGACATGCTTCGACAATCATACATCATCTTCTGTGGGTGAAATTTTTATTTCTGTAATATACAACATTACATGTATGATAATTTAAGTGTGTAGACGTAAGAACTACAATATGTGCTTTGTTTTGCTTTATACGCTCGCCTTAAAATTACATCGCTAAATGAACTGCATTATTATACATTGATTTCTTGTGCTCTTTTTCATCTTTTTTCTGCAAACTAGCCATGGAAAAAATTGTGTATTTGTGAATATGCTGTTTCGTGGGCAGATATCATGTGTGTTTCTGTACTTAAATTTTCCGTCCTGTTTCGTGTCTCTGGTTGGTGTCTCGATGAACTGCTATTGAGTGCACTGTTTCCACACAGTTTTTCACAAAATTTTCACTCACTACTTCACTTTCCATGCAGTCTGACAAAATGTGACGAAATGCGATCTGAGCAGACACTTCTGTCTCCATACGGAGTGAGAGGCGTTATGTTGTTGTCGCTGTTTGTTTGTTCATCGTTGCTCTTGTGTTTGTTGTGGCGCTGATTTCGAATGTTTCATCACAACTGCAGTGGTGTTCGCGACTGAAACTTTGTGAAAACTCGCCGCAATGAATAATGCCTTTCTTTTAACGATTGATACCCGAAATCGCGTGTCACATCCGTCAGTCTCTGCTCTATAATAAAGAGCTACCTATCCTTCTTTTTCTATGTCCTCTATCAATCATATCTGGCACAGATCCCATACCACACAGCAGTACTTCAGCAGAGGACTGGCAAGCGTAATGTAGGGAGTCTCTTTAGAAGATCTCTGGCATCTTCTGCTTCGGCAATAAAACGCGTCTTTCCTTTCCCTTCCACATTGTGATACATGAAAAATAGTCTTAAACTAGCCGAAAAGTGTGGACAGTCTTTGACAGTTAATATCTTCAGAAGGAAATGACGCAGTCGTAATTTTGCGCGGTAGCGTAGTCCATTGTTCTCGCCACATACGTTGGAGCACGTTTCCCAGCAGATGACAGTGCAGCAATAAATTAAGTGTGAGCGTCGTCTGAGCAACGCGAGGCCGTGTTGAACTACGTTAAATGTATTCTCAGTTGCGAATACTGACAACGAACGACTGTAGAATGGAATGATAATGAAAATTTGTGCCGGACAATGGTTCGAACCCGGATTTCCCGCTTATAGCTAGCGACTGCCTTACCATTTGGCTATCCGTGCACGCCTCAAGCCAGTTCCAAATTTCCATATGTCGTAAACCATGCGCTTATAACCTGTACTTCTACATCCATTACCTCTATTTACATACAGGTGAGACAATGTACTTGAAAGCCGCTTGCCCGGCGTCAGTGGATAGATAAGATATTGCACTGCCCGCGTTATGAATTACCACTCAAAGTCCCTTCGGACATGCAAGTACGTCCAAAGGAACAGGCACTGCGGAGACTACAGCCGTTGTGAAATACATTAAATGTATTCGCAGTTGCGAATTTGGACACCCATCTGCTGTAGAATGGAACGACGACAATGAAAGTTAAATCGGATCGGAACTCGAATCGGGATTTCCCGCTTGTATGCATTCATACCGGAAGAAACTTCACATGGTAATTCGGAATAACAGAGGCTCTACAGTACCGTATTTAAGTATTACTGGAAATAAGGAAACACGACGTAGGTACAGCAGCAGTGGCGTAATGTGTACGGATCTCAGACACCAACACGTACAACAATGTGTATTATTCGGGATGAATTTGAAGTCGACGGTACTGTTAAGGCTGTGTATAGGGAAATGCCTGTTCGACAAAATCCATCAACATGTCCAGCTTCCAGCGCTGCTGTGTTGTAACGTTTTACCAGGCTATCTCAGAAATCTGTGAAGCGGGGTGGGTAAGCCTGTCAAGCGTACAATAAATTCTGAAGGCTGCAAAGTAGAAAGTGTGCATACCAAGTTAACTGCACACTATGAACGAGAACGGCCCGGATCGAAAGATAAAGTGCTGCGAGTCATTTGAAGGCGTGCTTCGCAAGGACGAACGATTTGCACGGATGGTTGTCTTGTCTGACGAGAGGAAGCTAAAACTGAACAGTATTGTAAACTGCCACAGTTGCGTGTCCTGAGTTCCTGAAAATTCTCACGTTCACGTGTACAAACATGTTAATCTACCGGGTGTTAATGTGTGGTGTGTTCCGTCATCGCGCGGTTTAATTCGTCCGTTCTTCTTTGAAGGTACCGTAAGCGGTGATGTGTATCCTCATATGCTGCAGACATCCATTTTACCTGCTGTACGGGAGATGTTGGCAAATTATGAAAGGTTTTGCCTACAACAAGATGGCGCTCCGCTCACTACCTCAGATGTCAGATGGATGAAAATCCACGTGGACGATGGATTAGGTTGAAGAGAAGCAGTTACATATCCGCCAGTCTCCATTCCTTACACCTCGTGATTTCTACTATTGCGGACCTTAAAACATGAAGTTTACCAACAGAAAGCAGCTACACTGAACGAACTACGAGAAACGATCGAGATGTCCTGTGCCGCTATCACACCGGTAACACTGACTGACCAAGAGTTCAGCGGCATCTCCGTTGTTTGGCTGCTAATGGTGGTCACTTTGAATACATAAAACAACATTACCCCCCGTTGAAGAACTGTAACGGTGTGTCATTCTGTTCCGTTAACATTGACTATCAACAACTGTCTACATTTTTCTAGAACCCTCTATAGTGCTCCAACATAATTCTCGCACCACTGCAAAGAAAAGTGATACAAATAATAGTAGCAGTGCTGTTGAGGAACAGTTGAAACCGCTGAAATTTAACAAAGCATCTGATGCAGTCCTGCAACTCATGTCACCTACACAGAATGAACCAGAATTCCATAGAGAAAATTCCAATTTGTCCAGGAATATCATCTGAGCGTTTTGGTATAAATACCGGTGGTCTCCGGTGGCGCGTCAGGAAGTAATAATCTAATTATGACTTAACAGGCTTCGTTGTTAGAATAATCTTTCTTTCTCTGAAAATACCTTCGCAACAATGAAACAGGCTATAATATGGAATCACCAAAACGTAATAACACTAAAGAATGGGGTTGTTCGTGAGTGCCTATGTACAGATGAAACAGTACCGTTGCGTGGTTGCCGTACCTGCGGCAACAGCTGAGTATATCGTCGTCGAGTAGTTTTTCCATCGTGTTCAGTGAACCGATAGACGAGGTGCGTATCGGCCAATTCTGAATGATTAAACATACCCATACCGTTGTGTACACAAGCAAACATGACTGGAGAAACCAACCCGAGACTGGACCGAGCAGTACTGAAGGCAAGCTTGAGGGCCGAGAGGAAAGATGGCTTCCTGTTGTCAGTTGTAAGAACTTTGTGTGAATGGAATTAGTTTGTCTCCAAACAAGACACACAGTGAACACCGTCCTCAATATCACTGCTGTGCAGATATCTGAAGTGCAATACCGGTACAAGCTGCAAGAAAACAAATTAAATGTAACTACTCTGTAACGATCCACTGAAGACCACTCTCATACCAAAATAGCAGAAAAATAACCCTGGACAACAAGCAATATTTGTCGGTGAAGCTCTGGTTCATAATGTATACATGAAAAATGAACTTCTCGTTAGAGTGAGAACTCATCTGATGCACATTACATGTACCACTTACTGGTCCACGGGGGTAGACCGTATTTTATTTTAAAGTACGCTTTGTCGTGTAATAGAGATATGTGTTTGTAATTCGGATTTAATCTTTTCCATTGTGTTTTCTGAAGGTCATAAGAAAAAAAATCACTATTGGATAGGATCAAAAATGAAAGAGCTATAATCCTCTCAGACACCAAAAATTTTGGCATTACAGTTCTTGTTCGAGCATCTCCAGTCCTCATCAGGAAACCACATAACGGCGGGTCAGCACGGGCCCTCGGCCCTTCTAACTGCTAGGAAGATCGCGGAGCTATGACATGGGATTAGTGGACCCTCCCTCTACCTATTCTCGGTGAAAGATGGGAGGAGGAGGAAATTTGCTGAGAGGAGGAAATTGTGGTTGGGGGGGGGGGGCAGAGAAAGTAAAGGGAGCAGGTGATGGCCAGGGGAGGCAGAGATGGAAGATGGAATGAGGGAAGTGGAGGAGGAGATTGGTACATGGGGAGGAGGAGACAGACAGAGAAAGAAGAGAGATAAAATGAAAAGGAGGTGGACAGGAGGAGATGTACTTAGATGAAAGGGGAGGAGATGGACAGAAGGGAGGGAACGGATGGGCAGAGGAGGGAGGAGCAGGTGGAAAGAGAGCATTTGGAGCACCAGATGGAGAGAGAATGGGGGATGAAGGACGTGGACAGAGAAAGGGGGAGATCGACAGAGAGGGAGGTAAAGGAGACGGTCAGAGGGCGGGGAAGGAGAAGATTTTTTTTTGGTCATCAGTCTACTGACTGGTTTGATTCGGCCCGCCACGAATTCCATTCCTGTGCTAACCTCTTCATCTCAGAGTAGCACTTGCAACCTACGTCCTTAATTATTTGCTTGACGTATTCAATCTCTGTCACCCTCTACAGCTTTTGCCCTCTACAGCTCCCACTAGTACCATGGATGTCATTCCCTCATGTCTTAGCAGATGTCCTATCACCCTGTCCCTTCTCCTTATCAGTGTTTTCCACATATTCCTTTCCTTTCCGATTTTGCGTAGAACCTCCTCATTCCTTACCTTATCAGTCCACCTAATTTTCAACATTCGTCTATAGCACCACATCTCAAATGCTTCGATTCTCTTCTGTTCCGATTTTCCCACAGTCCATGTTTCACTACCATACAATGCTGTACTCCAGACGTACATCCTCAGAAATTTCTTCCTCAAATTAAGGCCGGTATTTGATATTAGTAGACTTCTCTTGGCCAGAAATGCCTTTTTTTTGCCATAGCGAGTATGCTTTTGATGTCCTCCTTGCTCCGTCCGTCACTGGTTATTTTACTGCCTAGGTAGCAGAATTCCTTAACTTCATTGACGTCGTGACCATCAATCCTGATGTTAAGTTTCTCGCTGTTGTCATTTCTACTACTTCTCATTACCTTCGTCTTTCTCCGATTTACTCTCAAACCATACTGTGTACATATTAGACTGTTCATTCCGTTCAGCAGATCATTTAATTCTTCTTCACTTTCACTCAGGATACCAATGTCATCAGCGAATCGTATCATTGATATCCTTTCACCTTGTATTTTAATTCCACTCCTGAACCTTTCTTTTATTTCCATCATTGCTTCCTCGATGTACAGACTGAAGAGTAGGGGCGAAAGACTACAGCCTTGTCTTACACCCTTCTTAATACGAGCACTTGATACTTGATCGTCCACTCTTATTATTCCCTCTTGGTTGTTGTACATATTGTATATGACCCGTCTCTCCCTATAGCTTACCACTACTTTTTTCAGAATCTCGAACAGCTTGCACCATTTTATATTGTCGAACGCTTTTTCCAGGTCCTATGAAAGTGTCTTGATTTTTCTTTAACCTTGCTTCCATTATTAGCCGTAACGTCAGAATTGCCTCTGTCGTCCCTTTACCTTTCCTAAAGCCAAACTGATCGTCACCTAGCGTATTCTCAATTTTCTTTTCCATTCTTCTGTATGTTATTCTTGTAAGCAGCTTCAATGCATGAGCTGTTAAGCTGATTGTGCGATAATTCTCGCACTTGTCAGCCCTTGCCGTCTTCGGAATTGTGTGGATGATGCTTTTCCGAAAGTCAGATGGTATATCGCCAGACGCATATTCTACACACCAACGCGAATAGTCGTTTTGTTGCCACTTCCCCCAATGATTTTAGAAATTCTGATGGAATGTTATCTATCCCTTCTGCCTTATTTGACCGTAAGTCCTCCAAAGCTCTTTTAATTCCGATTCTAATACTTGATTCCCTATCTCTTCTAAATCGACTCCTGTTTCTTCTTCTATCACACCAGACAAATCATCACTCTCATAGAAGGTTTCAATGTATTCTTTCCACCTATCTGCTCTCTCCTCTGCATTTAACAGTGGGATTACCGTTGCACTCTTAATGTTACCACCGTTGCTTTTAATGTCACCAAAGGTTGTTTTGACTTTCCTGTATGCTGCGTCTGTCCTTCCGACAATCATATCTTTTTCGAGGTCTTCACATTTTTCCTGCAGCCACTTCGTCTTAGCTTCCCGGCACTTCCTATTTATTTCACTCCTCAGCGACTTGTATTTCTGTATTCCTGATTTTTCCGGAACATGTTTGTACTTCCTCCTTTCATCAATCAACTGAAGTATTTTTTCTGTTACCCATGGTTTCTTCGCAGCTACCTTCCTTGTACCTATGTTTTCCTTCCCAACTTCTGTGATGGCCCTTTTTAGAGATGTCCACTCCTCTTCCACTGTACTGCCTACTGCGCTATTCCTTATGCTGTATCTATGGCGTTAGGGAACTTCAAACGTATCTCGTCATTCCTTATTACTTCCGTATCCCACTTCTTTGCGTATTGATTCTTCCTGACTAATGTCTTGAACTTCAGCCTACTGTTCATCACTACTATATTGTGATCTGAGTCTATATCTGCTCCTGGGTACGCCTTACAATCCAGTATCTGATTTCGGAATCTCTGTCTGACCATGATGTAATCTAACTGAGATCTTTCCTTATCTCCCGGCCTTTTCTAAGTATACCTCCTCCTCTTGTGATTCTTGAACAGGGTATTCGCTATTACTAGCTGAAACGTGTTACAGAACTCAATTAGTCTTTCTCCTCTTTCATTCCCAGTCCCAAGCCCATATTCTCCTGTACCCTTTTCTTCTACTCCTTCCCCTACAACTGCATTCCAGTCGCCCATGACTATTAGATTTTCGTCCCCCTTTACATACTGCATTACCCTTTCAATATCCTCATACACTTTCTCTATCTGTTCATCTTCAGCTTGCGACGTCGGCATGTATACCTGAACTATCGTTGTCGGTGTTGGTCTGCTGTCGATTATGATTAGAACAACCCGGTCATTGAACTGTTCACAGTAACACACCCTATTCCCTAACTTCCTATTCATAACCTGTTATACCATTTTCTGCTGCTGTTGATATTACCCGATACTCATATGACCAGAAATCCTTGTCTTGCTTCCACTTGACTTCACTGACCCCAACTATATCTAGACTGAGCCTTTGAATTTCCCCTTTTCAGATTTTCTAGTTTCCCTACCACGTTCAAGCTTCTGACATTCCACGCCCCTACTCGTAGAACGTTATCCTTTCGTTGGTTATTCAATCTTCTTCTCATGGTAACCTTCCCCTTGGCAGTCCCCTCCCGGAGATCCGAATGGGGGACTATTCCGGAATCTTTTGCCAATGGAGAGATCATCAAGACACTTCTTCAATTACAGGCCACATGTCCTGTGGATACACGTTACGTGTCTTTAATGCAGTGGTTTCCATTGCGTTCTGCATCCTCATGTCGTTGATCATTGCTGATTCTTCCACCTTTAGGGGCAATTTCCCTCCCCCAGGACAAGAGAGTGCCCTGAACCTCTATCGGCTCGTCCGCCCTCTTCGACAAGGCCGTTGGCAGAATGAGGCTGACTTCTTATGCCGGAAGTCTTCGGCCGCCAATGCTGATTATTTATCAAAATTTAGGCAGCGGCGGGGATCGAACCTGGGACCGAAGACATTTTGATTATGAATCAAAGACGCTACCCCTAGACCACGGTAGCAGAACAAGATAGAATAACAAAACTGGAAAAAAAACATACCCAGACTGTGCCAGATAGTCAGCTAGTAATAAGGAAAAGTATCCATGGGCTTCGAACCTGGACAAATACTTACTGTAAGTTGTATTAATTGTGCCATCTTCTGTGGGTCTGGTGAATATGGAATTTGGTCAGTCATAGATGACTGAGACTGAGACATACTCTATAAGTATTTAAAAAAAATATTTGTAAATGGTCGCGGATCACGCAGAAACGTTCAAAACTTTATATTTGGCATCTTCAGCGCCGGATGGATGACCACAGATGGCGTCTGAAGGTCCTTGATTTCACACCTACAGGAAAGGGACCCCCAGGGAGACCCAGGAAGCGTTGGACGGGTTGCCTCCATGAAGATTTAAACCAAGCTTCAACAGATGTAGTCGGACGGCGCATAGCATAAATTGGACAGAATACAGTAGAGAAGGAAACTCGTAGCAGCGTGCGGGCCGCTGCGCCTGATGACGTAGAAGAAGAAGAAAGAACTTTAGCTCTGGAACGATTAAATTAAGACGCTGAGAAGGGTGAAATGTACTACTGAAATTCCGCGAAAGTACGTTGGAAGAAATGTCTCACACATGTTTTACTAAATGACCACAACCGGGAAATAAGATGTGAGGAAAATCGTGCTCCACGACCGAATTAATGAGATCCAAGACAACAGGAAGGACAGCATCAGTCGTAAATTTATATTTTATGTACAGTAGATCGATTTCCACTTCAATGGAATTGTATCCAAGTAATGACGACTCATCGTAACTGTAACTGTATAATTGATGTTTGCTATCTCTAATCCCAAGAGGTACCATGTACTATTATACACTCCTGGAAATGGAAAAAAGAACGCATTGACACCGGTGTGTCAGACCCACCATACTTGCTCCGGACACTGCGAGAGGGCTGTACAAGCAATGATCACACGCACGGCACAGCGGACACACCACGAACCGCGGTGTTGGCCGTCGAATGGCGCTAGCTGCGCAGCATTTGTGCACCGCCGCCGTCAGTGTCAGCCAGTTTGCCGTGGCATACGGAGCTCCATCGCAATCTTTAACACTGGTAGCATGCCGCGACAGCGTGGACGTGAACCGTATGTGCAGTTGACGGACTTTGAGCGAGGGCGTATAGTGGGCATGCGGGAGGCCGGGTGGACGTACCGCCGAATTGCTCAACACGTGGGGCGTGAGGTCTCCACAGTACATCGATGTTGTCGCCAGTGGTCGGCGGAAGGTGCACGTGCCCGTCGACCTGGGACCGGACCGCAGCGACGCACGGATGCACGCCAAGACCTTAGAATCCTACGCAGTGCCGTAGGAGACCGCACCGCCACTTCCCAGAAAATTAGGGACACTGTTGCTCCTGGGGTATCGGCGAGGACCATTCGCAACCGTCTCCATGAAGCTGGGCTACGGTCCCGTACACCGTTTGGCCGTCTTCCGCTCGCGCCCCAACATCGTGCAGCCCGCCTCCAGTGGTGTCGCGACAGGCGTGAATGGAGGGACGAATGGAGACGTGTCGTCTTCAGTGATGAGAGTCGCTTCTGCCTTGGTGCCAATGATGGTCGTATGCGTGTTTGGCGCCGTGCAGGTGAGCGCCACAATCAGGACTGCATACGACCGAGGCACACAGGGCCAACACCCGGCATCATGGTGTGGGGAGCGATCTCCTACACTGGCCGTACACCACTGGTGATCGTCGAGGGGACACTGAATAGTGCACGGTACATCCAAACCATCATCGAACCCATCGTTCTACCATTCCTAGACCGGCAAGGGAACTTGCTGTTCCAACAGGACAATGCACGTCCGCATGTATCCCGTGCCACCCAACGTGCTCTAGAAGGTGTAAGTCAACTACCCTGGCCAGCAAGATCTCCGGATCTGTCCCCCATTGAGCATGTTTGGGACTGGATGAAGCGTCGTCTCACGCGGTCTGCACGTCCAGCACGAACGCTGGTCCAACTGAGGCGCCAGGTGGAAATGGCATGGCAAGCCGTTCCACAGGACTACATCCAGCATCTCTACGATCGTCTCGATGGGAGAATAGCAGCCTGCATTGCTGCGAAAGGTGGATATACACTGTACTAGTGCCGACATTGTGCATGCTCTGTTGCCTGTGTCTATGTGCCTGTGGTTCTGTCAGTGTGATCATGTGATGTATCTGACCCCAGGAATGTGTCAATAAAGTTTCCCCTTCCTGGGACAATGAATTCACGGTGTTCTTATTTCAATTTCCAGGAGTGTATTTACGAGTCATCACGTCATGGATATAACTGCACCGAAAATAGCTACACGGTAGCTGAAGTCTACCTGCAACAAAAAATTTATGACCATTGCAGCCCTTCCTCCTATCCCAGAAAATTTCACAACGAAATTTATAGAGAATCAGTCTTGGCCTCGCCACACACCATTCGCGAATGGCACAGAGTAAAGAGAAGTATAGTCGTATCGGGGGCATCCTCTGACAAATGTTGATGTAGTTGATGTAGACATATGGCATGCAGTATCATGGCTCAGCATGGAGGAGGTTCAGTTACGTTATGGGTCCGTAATACATAAGAAAATCTGACGCCGCTCATAGCTTTTGTAGATTACTAGGGGGGACTGTAGAGTAACTGGAGAAGATTGTTTAGCCGGCTGTCCAGTCCTACAAAAAACACTGTATCAATGTGTTCGTCTTCCTAGACAGTAACGAATGGGCACACCGTCCCCATGTAGGGAACACCTTTCTCCAGGCGGAATTCAACCGAATGGTGTGGCCTGTGGTATCAGTTGATCAGACACAAATTTAAAATATTTGGAACCAGCTGAAACTTGCAAGCTAGGCGTGGTAGGAACCCTCCCCATACAGTGAACAACAACAAGTGGCCCTTCATCAAAATGTAACAGTCCAGAGCATTGAAAAACACGGTGATGAATGTTAGACAGGAATAAATTTTCTTTCTTCACTAATTGCTTTTTATCTGTCAGAACAATATATTTGTTTTTTTTTTACAAAAGCTTCATACGTTGTCCGAGCTCTCTTTTAGTCTATGCTCACAAAGATTGGCAGACTCACTGCAAAAGAAAAAAAAAGTCCAGTTTTCGTAGGTTAAAAGCATCTGTATTCTAACGTTTCGCACGAAAAATGGCATTTCGATTGAATCGTTAATTTTACGTAGCACCATGAACAGTTTACAGCTGCGAGTATTTACTCTCCCGTTAACTGAAAAGTGCGTCCGTATGTTCGCTGGAATTTTAACAAACAGCCGCATTGCTTTTCATTAACGCTGGACAGAAAATACGTTTCAATAACGATGGCTCGCGGACCCAGGACCACAGCAGTGCAACCACGTTGCGAGGGGTCGAAGGGGTGAGGGGTCAAAGAATGTAACACGGATGCATCACTCGTGTATATGTGGACTGAAAGGCTACAGTGTCCAATCGCAAATGCGATTTTTGAGGCCAGTTTCCTTTTCTTATGTCTGGGGCGTTTAGCTAAGGAATCACTTGTGCAGTCTTTCCACTTACGATTAATAGGGGAAAAAATACCATTTCACTGTCTCCTTGTTGCGCGCTGACGCTTTCCCCATGCTACCTCACTTTGGCATGTACAGCATTCTCCAACATAGCTTTGACCTCAGGCATTACATAGAATGTAAAAGTAGATTCGTTGAAACTAATCGTGCTCTCACGAACGTAACTGAATCCCTGTGTCACTGCAACTTTAGTTGAAGAATTTGGTTACAATTTTTCAGAGTAAAATGCTCGTTCCAAACAGTTTTCTGCCCGATCCTGGCCTGATACTGATCTGTTTCGACGATGAAAATCGCTCATGCAGTTTGTTTGCTATGCATCAACAATATAAAGTTCTGCAAGGTTCGCAGGAGAGCTTCTGTAAAGTTTGGAAGGTAGGAGACAAGATACTGGCAGAAGTAAAGCTGTGAGTACCGGACGTGAGTCGTGCTTCGGTAGCTCAGCTGGTAGAGCACTTGCCCGCGATAGGCAAAGGTCCCGAGTTCGAGTCTTGGTCGGGCACACAGTTTTAATCTGCCAGGAAGTTTCAATATAAATACGCTTTACGCACAATAGAATGCACATGGACTACGAACACATGGACAGAACGGTGAAGCACAAAATGACTCTGAAAATACCTATATATCACAATGGAATTATACACGTTCTTTAGAATTCAGTAGTGTCCGCAAACATGTAACAAAAAAGTGACACAGATTTCAGAATGTGATACTTTAAACGGATTTCGTTTATTCAATGAGCGACAAAGTTGCACACAAAGACGAAAAGTCTCCAGACTAAATACGATATTGTCGTGTAAGGAAAAGTTACCCAGAGGAATGAAATCTTTCCAAATTCAGAGACAAATTAAATTTATAACTACACAATAAATTGTCCATTTTGTGTACTGTGGCATGCAGTGTTCGATAATGATTTAGGTTCTGCTGGTATAAGTTAACAGCACCAAGTTATTTACTTGCAGAGGTTGTTAAAGTGAAGTCGTATATACCCTCGTGCTAAGTCTTCGTTAATCGACAATCTGTTTCATATACAATGTAGATAGATGTAGAAATTCGTAACAACTCCATCAGTTCGTTTAGAAGAGTACCATTCATCCGAAACGTTACAAAACAAAGAAGGTAAAAAATTGTGTGGCATTGTTCACCGGGAGACCCAGAGAGGTTTCTTTACTTTGGGCATACAGGTTTCTTTCCTCGCAGTGTGACTGAGTTGTGTATTAAGTTTAGGAGACTGCAGTTGGTATGTGTATGGCGTAACTTGGTATTTGTGTTATATGGTGATGAGAGAAAGGAGAGAGCGAAACTAGGATGTAGGGTTACTCGCTTTGACCTCTTGGTCGTAACATCTGAGCTCCATTCCTTCCTTCGCTCACTTCCCCCACAACTTATCAGCGTGCGAATTGATTAAGGCACTGTTACAAGATAACGATACTACAGTATAATATAAATAAATTAACTTCTGCACAAAACTGTTGTGGTTGGCAAGAGAGCCAATACCGTTTTACTAAAGGAGGCCGAAATGCATGCGTTTTAGCTCACGCAGGCCGGCGTGAGGTAGGGAACATGACCAGGAAATTAGAATTTAGAAAAACGGACGTAGCTGGTGGAATAATTAACTTTAATCCATTAATGATGAACGTCGGTCTTGACGGTACATGATTCACAATACCAACAGTAACTGATAATGGCGCCTTGCTAGGTCGTAGCAAATGACGTAGCTGAAGGCTATGCTAAACTATCGTCTCGGCAAATGAGAACGTAAGTAGGCAGTGAACCATCGCTAGCAAAGTCGGCTGTACAACTGGGGCGAGTGCCAGGAAGTCTCTCTAGACCTGCCGTGTGGAGGCGCTCGGTCTGCAATCACTGATAGTGGCGACACGCGAGTCCGACGTGTACTACCGGACCGCGGCCGATTTAAAGGCTACCACTTAGCAAGTGTGGTGTCTGGCGGTGACAGCACATTCCTCCCCCGCAAATCGGCGTACGGTTGTGGTATATGGCTTCCGCCCGGCGTGGGGAGGACCCCATGTTGACGTATGCAACGAGGTGGGGAGCCTAACAACAGACGAGGCTGTGCCACCCGCACCCTGCCATTCGAACCGCGGGAAGCTAGGAAACGCCTGAAAACCTGCTCCAGGGTACACGCCAACGTGCGGTGTATGCGCCCGTAGAGAGACAGGAGGGGCCGAAAGGTCGACCTACATCGGGCCGGGGCACCCGACGGGCGAAGACGACACATGGTCCGGAGCGGGCAAGAGTTCCATATCGAAGGACAACTGGTCCCGGGAAGCGATCGGCGGCGCGTGACCCAGGGAGGCGCCCGGCGGCTGCAGCGACGCGTCCACTGCGGTTGTCGCCGGCGGCAGAACAGGCGGCGGCGGCGGCGCGTCACCATGGAGCAAATTGAAAGGCAGCGTCGGTAACACCTGGGGCTGAGGCGAGCCAGGAGATGGGTCCTCAGGGCGCTGACCAGACGGCACCGTCGCTGAAAGCAGACGTGGAGCGGCAGATCCCGTGCGACGACAGAGGCGCAGCTGATTGAGATGCCGACGCACCTCACCAGAGGCCCCCAAAACCAGATACATAGCGCGGCCGAGGCAGCGAAGAAGGCGCCCTTCGAGCCAACGCTGTGGCCCTCGATAGTGGCGGTAGTAAACAACGTCTCCTGGAGGAAAAGCAGGTGTCTGCCGCTGCACAGGAACCTGATTCGGCGGATGTAGCAAAGACATCAAGGTGCATCGATTCCGAACCAAGTACAGTGCTGACGAGCAAGTTGTTTCGTTCGCACTATACCCCAATGTCCTTGGTGGAAAAGCTGC
The DNA here is from genome assembly GCF_023864275.1 of Schistocerca cancellata. Classification (NCBI taxonomy): domain Eukaryota; kingdom Metazoa; phylum Arthropoda; class Insecta; order Orthoptera; family Acrididae; genus Schistocerca; species Schistocerca cancellata. The sequence continues at coordinate 39,887,187 of NC_064627.1, forward strand.
AAGACAGAGGACTGTAACGAACGTCGGACCACGACCCTGGACTGACCATTATCAGAACGCAACAGCAAAACACCACGTCGAACAAGAAGTCTCTCCTTGTGAGCAAAAAATCGGCGAACCAGCGGATCCCCGATCCGTGATTTTGACAAGGGCCATTGCGTAGCAACAAAACGCAGAACGGTAACAAGGACAGGGTCGGCAGCTGTGGCTGTAGCTACACGACGAAAATCAATCGGAAGCGATTCGACCACGTCATCGGTTTCCGCATCAATGAACATGCAAGCAAGTTCGGAGGAATCGAATGCCCTATCCGCAGCAACAGGCAAGTGGGACAACGCATCGGCGTTTCCGTGCTTAGAAGTGGACCGATACAAGATATCGTAGCGTTACTGCGAGAGGAAAATAGATCAGCGAATGAATTTCTGCGCTGTACGTGGAGGTACAGGCTTGGTCCGATGAAAAAGCGATGTCAAAGGTTTGTGGTCTGTGATGATGGTAAAGTGACGACCATACAAGATATCATGAAACTTGGTAACACCAAATACGAGAGCCAATGCTTCTTTCTCGATCTGTGAATAATTTCTTTGCGCAGACGAGAGTAATTTGGACGCAAAGGCAATAGGGCGATCGTGCGATCCATCTTTGTGCGCAAGCACAGCACCGATCCCGAAATCCGTTGCATCCACCATCAACAAAAGGGGCTTCTGGGGATCGAATGGCGTAAGGCAAGTATCGGAAAGCAACGCCGATTTCAACTGGCGAAAGGCGCGTGCGCATTCCGTCGTCCAGACGAACGGAACACCTTTACGGCGTAAGCGATGAAGCGGAGCTGAAATGGAAGAAGCATGTGGCACATATCTGTTATTGTAATTTATTTTTCCCAGCACACTCTGCAGCTGCTTCAAATTCTGCGGCGAAGGCAAGTCTTGTATGGCACGAAGGTGCGTGGGTCTGGGATGTATGCCTTGGGCATGGAGTACATGTCCCAGGCATCACGAGCAAAAAACACACATTTATCCTTCCGCAAGCGAAGACCATTTTATCACAAGACCTGAAATACCGGTAATGTTCTGAGATTGGCTAAATGTTCTTCTTCCGTCTTTCTGGAGATCACAGTACCGTCCAGATTGTTTGCTGCAGTAGGGACAGACGCACAAACAATTTGTAGATGTTGCTGAAACAATGCAGGGGCGGATGCACACCCGAATGGCAGTCGTTTGAATTGATACAACCCAAGATGCGTGTTAACCACCAAAACGCGCTGGGATTCTTCGTCCACTGGTATTTGCAAGTACGCATCTGTTAGGTCCAACTTCGAAAAATATTTACCCGGGCACAGTTTGTCAAAAAGATCTTCCGGGCGGGGTAAAGGAAAAGTTGCAATCACTAGTTATGGATTCACTGTTGCCTTGAAGCCCACACAAAGTCTCAATTTTCCTGAAGGTTTTGGCAAAATTACTAAGGGTGACGCCCAGAGAGAAGCCTGCACACGTTCAATTACACCTTGTGATTCCAAATCGTGTAATGGTTTTGCGACCTCATCACGCAATGCGTGGGGAACATTACGCGCTCTGAAAAATTTCGGTTGCGCGTTTACTTTCAGTTCCAAATGTGCTTTATAGTTCTTAGCGCAACCGAGGCCCAGTGCAAAAATGTCTGCAAATTCTTCACATAGACGAGAAACACTGTCTGAAGGCACAGTCTGGTTCACTGATAGGACCTGATTTACTATAGACAAGTTAAACAACTGAAATAAATGGAAAACAAACAAGTTCACTCCAGAAGAAGAACGAAGGACTTAAAATGACACAAGTTTTGTTCGTCCTTTGTATGTTGCAAGAAGGCTGCACTGTCCTAACACAGGGATCTCTTGACCTGAATAGCTAGTTAACTTAACATTTGCTGCACGCAACGGAGGTGTGCCCAGCAATTTGTAAGTGTGTTGATTGATCAGTGAAACTGCAGCCCTGGTATCGAGCTGGAATGGTATTACTTTGCCGTTAATGTCCAAGTCCACAAAAAGTTTATTGTCCTGCTGACAACAAGAGCGACTGTCTCGTGCAACGTGAACTGACACTGGTACATAATCACTTGCGACTTGACGGGATTTCCGGCGATGTCGACGCACACTATTTGTGGGATGAACACAGTCACTGTTAGAGAGAGTGGCACTGGGCGAAGTGGAATGAACTACATGAATTTCCATGGGCGAAGTTTCACAAGCCTGAGTATCCTTGGTTCGATTCCGATTCTGGCGCGAAACAAAGGGCCTTGAATGTTTGTGAGTTTCCGATCTGAGCTTTCTCCGGCAAACACTCTGAAAATGTCCTTTTTTATTACAATAAAAGCAAATAGCTTGGCGTGACGGGCAATTCTCACGCGAATGTCTAGTGGCGCACCGCGGGCATGATTTCAGCACTGCATTTGCTTGCCGGCGTGGCACACATGGCTGACAGTCTGGCGGCAGTGGCGCAGCCGGGCATGAGGGCTGTTTACTGTTCCGTGCAGCTCGCCCGGCGGGCTGGTTGACCTGACACACGGCTGGTGAAGTTTCAAATGATTCCTGAGCAAAGTGAAGTGTGTCCTGCCGATCCAATATGTCCATCACTTGTTGAAGGAAGGGATTGACTAGTTTCAAAATCTGTTCCCTTATACGAACATCAGAAACGTTCTGTGCAGTTGCACCACGTACCATAGTATCTGAATAAGGGAGTCCACATTGATACTCAAAAGCACAATCACTAGTAAGGCCTTGCAAGGTTGCAACCCACTCCCTATTAGTCTGACCTGCTGTACGTTTTGTATGAAAGAAGGTATACATTTTTGCAACTACATTGACTGATTCTTTGAAATATGCATCTAATGCAGACAAAAATTTCTTCGTAGGACGGAGTTGCTACGTCGCGTCGGGGAAATAATTTGACTATCACATGGTATGTGTTCATCCCAACTGATGATAACAAAAAAGTCTGCCGCTCGTTACCTTGAATTCTGTAGGCGCCGAGATGGAATCCAAATTGGCGTGACCACTCCGTCCAGCTTTCCAGTGCAGCATCAAAAGGTCGAAAAGTTGGTGCAACTGCGTGTTGTGGCTGTGTTAGCTGTGGAGCGGCTGCTGCCGCATCGTTTTGCATCGTACGTTGACCCTGAACGTGCTGTCCAAGGGCATCCAGTAAGGCCTGCGTCTGCTGATTCTGTAAGCGATAAAATTCGGACAGTACATCTGGAGATTGTGGCGAAGCCATTACACAAGTAGATCAGGTCAGTTTAGAGAAGAACGCGGTTTTGCCTCGTCGCCAATGTTGTGGTTGGCAAGAGAGCCAACACCGTTTTACTAAAGGAGGCCGAAATGCACGCGTTTTAGCTCACACAGGCTGGCGTGAGGTAGGGAACATGACAAGGAAATTAGAATTTAGAAAAACGGACGTAGCTGGTGGAATACTTAACTTTAATCCATTAATGATAAACGTCAGTCTTGACGGTACATGATTCACAATATCAATAGTAACTGATAATGGCGCCATGCTAGGTCGTAGCAAATGACGCAGCTGAAGGCTATGCTAAACTATCGTCTCGGCAAATTATATCGTATTTTGTTAGTGAACCATCGCTAGCAAAGTCGGCTGTACAACTGGGGCGAGTGCTAGGAAGTCTCTCTAGACCTGCCGTGTGGCGGCACTCGGTCTGCAATCACTGATAGTGGCGACACGCGGGTCCGACGTATACTACCGGACCGCGGCCGATTTAAAGGCTACCACCTAGCAAGTGTGGTGTCTGGCTGTGACAGCATAAAAACTATTACCACGGCACTTTATCATCAACAAAAGACCGACAAAAATTGTTCAATTGGCTCTGAGCACTATGGGACTTAACATCTGTGGTCATCAGTCCCCTAGAACTTAGAACTAATTAAACCTAACTACCCTAAGGGCATCACACACATCCAAGCCCGAGGCAGGATTCGAACCTGCAACCGTAGCGGTCGCGCGGTTCCAGACTGAAGCGCCTAGAACCGCTCGACCAAATCGGCCGGCCAATAGAACGACAAACACTTCGGATAACTTTCATGTCAAAGTCCATACAGTGAAGTTGCACTTCTTTCAGATAGTCCTTATGATGATTTTACCATGAGGCAAAGTAAAACATTTGTTACTTGAAAACAAACTTTGTCACAATATAACACCATTCACAATTACACGTGCTATTCCTGTAAATAAATACAAACATCCCATAAATAATTACGTATATGCTATACAAACACATACACAGGTCCATGAGAGCCACCGGACTTAGATGGAGCATACTACTCAGTTCGATTTGTCGCACCTGGACAAATGGTTGCCCGTTAGGGTGCTGCTAAGAATAAGGCCTTACTTGTGATTCTTCAATTTCTCCAGGCGTATTTTATGACGAAATAAATCTCGGGTGAACAGCCTGGTATGAGTGTGCAAAGGACACAATATTTCGACAATCGACCACGTTGCCATCATCAGGTGCGCTAATGTACTGAGCGGCGGTGGGCCGGCGCCAGGTATATATAGGACAATCCCCCTCCTGCTCCTCCCTCAGGCGCCCTGTGCGCCCTCCGGAAACCGCTCCCGCCAGACCGGCAACACAAATGGATGGACACATATCCGATTCATACATCCTGATTCATACCGTAGCGTACTCCTCTCAAACAGTGCCAAGGCGACCGCCGAGCATGACATAAATTTCAGAGGAAATCGTCACAATCGCTTCGTAGGAAATTGGGTAGAGATTTGAGATTTAATCAATTACACTGGCGCGAAGTGTGATGATCAAGGTCCTTATGGCGGTTAAACACTACTGGTGAATATTTGATCCTCACAACCGGTTATCTCCATCTCGAGTGCCACTGCGCAGGTTTTATTGATGGCGATCACTGACCCCTTTCAAAGTAGTGAGCCACACATGAAGATAACTATTAATTCTAGAAACAGATGAGTTGTTTGTCATTATTAATTTTTAGGGGTTGTCTGTAATCCAAGCAGTTGTCGTAATACGAAAGTGTGACTCATTACCTGCTTGTGTCAATTTCGACATGCTTCTGTGCTGCATGGAAGACATCACTGAATCTCGGAAAGTTCGTTATAGTTTCTAGTGTCCTCCATTCTCATTGCCTCTTATTAAATCCCGTCACCTCCGCTCATGAAAGGGGTGGATATGTGGGTGGATCATAGGGATAATCAACCCCGCCACCACTGTCGAAAAAACGAACAATTTAGTAACAGCGTTATTACTTTTGAGTATACCAGTTTCCATATTTATCATCCAGTATCCAGAGAATCAATCATAACGGAAACTATGAGTCTCAAAAACGGCAAAAGTTCCAGAAATCAGAAGCGTAACACAGGATGCTTTCGAGCTGCTTCCATGATGGACTGTAGATTTCGATGAGCTTGCGACTAGCCTGGTAACATTGCAACCAGATAAAGTTGCCCCTTTACAGAGTCATTTGTCTCCTGCCAGCAAACCGAAAGTGGTTTATGGGTACACAAGTACAAGCGGCAAAACGCAGGAACGTGAATAAAATAAAACGTGAAGGGGAAGACTCTCTACTAATTTCTCTTCACGTGACATTCATAACTGTTATCCACTGTCAGTAATATAATCCGCTACAGCTGTAAAAATTATTGATTTGTAAATATGAAAGCACTACCCAGTTTCAGGACGGTGTTGTTGTTGTTGTTGTTGTTGTGGTCTTCAGTGCTGACACTGGTTTGATGCAGCTCTCCATGCTACTCTATCCTGTGCAAGCTTCTTCATCTCCCAGTACCTACTGCAACCTACATCCTTCTGAATCTGCTTAGTGTATTCATCTCTTGGTCTCCCTCTACGATTTTTACCCTCCACGCTGCCCTCGAATACTAAATTGGTGACCCCTTGATGCCTCAGAACCGATCCCTTCTCCTGGTCAAGTTGTGCCACAAACTTCTCTTCTCCCTAATCCTATTCAATACTTCCTCATTAGTTATGTGATCTACCCATCTAATCTTCAGCATTCTTCTGTAGCACCACCTTTCGAAAGCTTCTATTCTCTTCTTGTGCAAACAATTATTGTCCATGTTTCACTTCCATACATGGCTACACTCCATACAAATACTTTCAGAAATGACTTCCTGACATTTAAATCTATACTCGATGTTAACAAATGTCTCTTCCTCAGAAACGCCTTCCTTGCCATTGGCAGTCTACATTTTACATCCTCTCTACTTCGACTATCATCAGTTATTTTGCTCCCCAAATAGCATCACCCGACTTAATTCGACTACATTCCATTATCCTCGTTTTGCTTTTGTTTATGTTCATCTTATATCCTCCTTTCAAGACACTGTCCATTCCGTTCAACTGCTCTTCCAAGTCCTTTGCTGTCTCTGACAGAATTACAATGTCATCGGCGAACCTCAAAGTTTTTATTTCTTCTCCGTTGATTTTAATACCTACTCCGAATTTTTCTTTTGTTTCCTTTACTGCTTGCTCAATATACAGATTGAATAACATCGGGGACAGGCTACAACCCTGTCTCACTCCCTTCCCAACCACTGCTTCCCTTTCATGCCCCTCGACTCTTATAACTGCCATCTGGTTTCTGTACAAATTGTAAATAGCCTTTCGCTCCCTGTATTTTACCCCTGCCACCTTTAGAATTTGAAAGAGAGTATTCCAGTCAACATTGTCAAAAGCTTTCCCTAAGTCTACAAATGCTAGAAACGTAGGTTTGCCTTTCCTTAATCTTTCTTCTAAGATAAGTCGTAAGGTCAGTATTGCCTCACGTGTTCCAGTGTTTCTACGGAATCCAAACTGATCTCCCCGAGGTCGGCTTCCACTAGTTTTTCGATTCGTCTGTAAAGAATTCGTGTCTGTAAAGAATTCAGGACGTATGTCTCACATTCAGGCGCACCTGGAAAAATTTTAAATTAATAATGTTACCCACAGGGTTAAGGTAGTCGAAGCTAAACAGAAGCAACTGACATTTTTAGGAAAAGCACCCTATACTTACATTATAATGTAAGTCCAGCAAGGATGCATAAACAAGGTTACAATAGGCATATATGTTAAACAAATATTTCTGTGTTAAAATAGTGGATCCCTGGTACATGACATGCAAGAGAATATCCTCGTCAGTTCTAGGTCTGCCAGAAAGCCTCTATCAGAGGATGATCTGAATAAAAGGATAAAGATCCTCAGTTGGAAGAGTGAAAACCACTGTTACATAGAATAAAATACATGAAGAATTAACGGCCCGACATCCCAAATCCCCCATTATAACACGTGCAACGGTCCAAGCTTAAGGCTGCGCTATGCATTGATCCACATGAAGACAAATGGGTGGTCTTTCGAACCTAGCGCTTCATAGACACCCATCAGACCAGTATAAAGCACAACCTTGTTTGATTACTTGTCGTGGTATGACCTGCTCAATAGAGTGAAACAAATGGACGTCCCAGGTGCCTCTAAAGGAGCCTACGGGATCATTGCAGAGACGAGAATGTGCAGCTTTTCTCAGAAATACAATTGTGGGAGACGTCACCTAAGACTGCTCCAACAGGACTGTGTTTGTGCTCCTGAGTTTTGAGATGTCGGCATAGAGCCATCACTGAATCAGCTTCAGGGTATAAAAAGGACTAGAGGCTGCACCGCATACTCACGATATCTGTCATTTACAGTATCTGCGAACACAAGGGCTAAACTGGAGGGGGAAAACTAGATCGTTCTTGAAAGACAACTGGTGCGTGGGAAACCCACTAACGATAATAGCACACAAAACAGTTCACATGTTAGTAAAAGGTAAATAATCACAAACGAGAAAGCCCACAGTCATTCATTCTGCGAAAGGGAAGGATGTTTATTTGTACTTTGTAATTAATATCAACGAAAACCAAAACTTCCATGCACATGTAGAAAACGTCTGCCAGAGAGACATCAAAATCCGAAACAAAATAGCAACAACTGGCCAAAGAAGTTTTTAGTGCAATAAGAACGTACCACAACGCAACTTTTGTAAGCGCATAGAGTCAGAAATATAAGGCAGCAGTGAGTCTATGGCGAGCAAAGAAAAGAAGACTCTTGCACGAGACAGGTGCATATAAGTCACCAACTGAGGCGCTGTTGGTAATACATTGCTACCTCTGAATTCAGCCGTAGAAAAGTGAAGTGCACAATACTGCCTCAAAATGGCCGAAAACAATAAGCGGCATTATCATCTTGCGGTGTGCCATAAGATAAGATGTCACACACCAAATAGGAGTGTCTGTGGTAGTACAACGGTCTATCTTAAGGAATGAGGGACTGTGGTATAAGCCGAACTCGCTGACTGCAAGCTGTACGACTGAAAGACAAGCAAGAAAGGCCCCTACATCATAACGACGACACTCACCACGGCAGAACATACAGGTACAACAGCCTTCTGAGATGAACCTCAGGGAGGACAAATAAAGGTTCCCTGAGAGCCTGACAGCCGTCTCCCACTCTCTGGTTTTTGGGTGACACAGCAGCACAGCCCCTGTGAACCCTGAGTTGGGCCTCAGCGCGCTGAGGGCTAACTGTCCAGGCGATGGAGCAAACTGACTAGTTCTGACACCAAGTAGGATAGAGTAGTGCTGTGTAGTGTGTGTTGTACAATAGTGTAGCCCGGAATTATAAATTAGAAAATGTGCAATCCAAAGGATTGCAAAAGACACAAGCTGTTCTTCTGTAACAATAATACGTGCGTCCTCATTTCGGATGTCCAAAGGATAGTGAGTAGAACTTTTTTATTTCTTTCAATATTTCTTATGATTTTTTCTTTATTTATATTCCTTACCCCCCGCCCCCCCTCCCCAACACCATAATGCTTAATTATACTAAAACATTTGAAATTATGTCAAAATATTGGGTACTACATTATGTCAAGTCACACAGATAACAGGCTAATGAAAACAGCAAATAAATAAATAATTAAAGCAATTAAAATATTTAGGGTCGACTGTCCATATCTCAGGAAGCTATGAAGCAGATGTGGAAGGCAGGATACAGTGGAAGAGACAACAAATAAAGAAGCTTAATGGAGTTCTGTGCACCAAGACAATATGGAAAAAAAAACAAAGAAGAGGATTCTGGAAAGAGTAGTTCAAAGTATACTAACATAAACTGACGTGACAAGTCATGGGGTAGCGGTAAGCACATATGCAGATGGCGGTAGTACGGCGCACACAAGGTCTAAAGCGGCAACGCTTTGGCGCAGCTGTCATTTGTATTCAGGTGATTCATGTGAAGAGGTTCCCGACGTGATATTACGGCCGCACGACTGGGATTAACAGGCTTCGAACGCGAAATGGTAGTTGGAGCTAGGCACACTGAACATTTCATTTCAAAAATCGTAAGGGAATTCAGTACTCGCAGATCTAGAGTGTAAAGAGTCTGCCGTGAATACTAAATTTCAAGCATTAATTCACCACTCCGACAACGCAGTGGCCGACGGCCTTCACCTGACGACACGAGAAATGGTCTGGGATGTCTTTACATCGAACGGAACTTAACTTTGCCTGGAAATGGCTATGTTCGGCTACTTGGGGACCATATTAAGCCATTCGTGGACATCATGTTGCCAAATAACAATAGAATTTTTATGAATGACATTACGCCATGCTACCGGGCTATAATTGTTTGTGATTTGTCTGAAGAACACCCTGGACAATTCGAGCGAATGATTTGGCCACCGACAGGGCCCGTCATGAATCCCATTGTACGTTTATGGGACATAAACGAGGCGACAGTTCTTGCACAAACTCCTGCGACGGCAACTCTTTCACAAATATCGACGGCTGTGAAAACAGCGTGGCTCAGTATTTATGCAGGGGACTCAGCACTTGATGAGTCCACTCCACGCCACGTCTAGGGGCTGCACTACACCGACACGGTAGTAGGAGGTATTGCATGCCGTTCGTCATTTCAATATATGGTGCAGGAGGAGGGATTCTGGGATCGGCAAAGAAGCAGAGTACAGGCAATAGAGATGGATGGAGTACGGAATGGAGCCAGCATGCCCAGAACATAGAGGAGACGAAAAGAGGAAACTAGAGAAATAATTGATATGGAACAACCAGTCGTGCACAGAGTAGAGCTCTTCATTGGTATGGGCATTTGTGGCGAATGGAGTAAGGACGATGAACAAAAGCAACCCTGGAATATTCGCCGCCCGGGGGAAGGAAGTGCAGACGGCAGATAACAACAAGGAGCGCGGGAACAATTGGAAGGATGAGCGAGAGGGGTCTGAAAGTAGAAGACTGCAACAATGGTGAATGCTGGCCAGTGGTAGTACAGGGTAAGCACTGGGGAGTATAGTAAAAATAATTTGAAACTTACATGAAACAACGCAATAAGGATTGAAGAATCTGTGCGGTCATTAACTTACTTTGTAAACAGTAGGTTCATAATGAGTATGAAGCACTGAAACTATCTGAAAAATGTAAATGGAGAAACGTCAGTACCACCTTCACATACAGAGTAACTTCCCAACCGATTTTGTTGGATTGATTTGGGAGGGAGGAGAGCAAACTGCGATGTCATCGGAATCGTCGCACAGGGAAGGATGGGGAAGGACGTCGGCAGTGCCCTTTCAAAGCAACCACCCCGGCATTTGCCTCAGGCGATTTAGGGAAACCACGGAAATCCTACACTCCTGGAAATTGAAATAAGAACACCGTGAATTCATTGTCCCAGGAAGGGGAAACTTTATTGACACATTCCTGGGGTCAGATACATCACATGATCACACTGACAGAATCACAGGCACATAGACACAGGCAACAGAGCATGCACAATGTCGGCACTAGTACAGTGTATATCCACCTTTCGCAGCAATGCAGGCTGCTATTCTCCAATGGAGACGATCGTAGAGATGCTGGATGTAGTCCTGTGGAACGGCTTGCCATGCCATTTCCACCTGGCGCCTCAGTTGGACCAGCGTTCGTGCTGGACGTGCAGACCGCGTGAGACGACGCTTCATCCAGTCCCAAACATGCTCAATGGGGGACAGATCCGGAGATCTTGCTGGCCTTCTAGAGCACGTTGGGTGGCACGGGATACATGCGGACGTGCATTGTCCTGTTGGAACAGCAAGTTCCCTTGCCGGTCTAGGAATGGTAGAACGATGGGTTCGATGACGGTTTGGATGTACCGTGCACTATTCAGTGTCCCCTCGACGATCACCAGTGGTGTACGGCCAGTGTAGGAGATCGCTCCCCACACCATGATGCCGGGTGTTGGCCCTGTGTGCCTCGATCGTATGCAGTCCTGATTGTGGCGCTCACCTGCACGGCGCCAAACACGCATACGACCATCATTGGCACCAAGGCAGAAGCGACTCTCATCGCTGAAGAGGACACGTCTCCATTCGTCCCTCCATTCACGCCTGTCGCGACACCACTGGAGGCGGGCTGCACGATGTTGGGGCGTGAGCGGAAGACGGCCTAACGGTGTGCGGGACCGTAGCCCAGCTTCATGGAGACGGTTGCGAATGGTCCTCGCCGACACCCCCGGAGCAACAGTGTCCCTAATTTGCTGGGAAGTGGCGGTGCGTTCCCCTACGGCACTGCGTAGGATCCTACGGTCTTGGCGTGCATCCGTGCGTCGCTGCGGTCCGGTCCCAGGTCGACGGGCACGTGCACCTTCCGCCGACCACTGGCGACAACATCGATGTACTGTGGAGACCTCACGCCCCACGTGTTGAGCAATTCGGCGGTACGTCCACCCGGCCTCCCGCATGCCCACTATACGCCCTCGCTCAAAGTCCGTCAACTGCACATACGGTTCACGTCCACGCTGTCGCGGCATGCTACCAGTGTTAAAGACTGCGATGGAGCTCCGTATGCCACGGCAAACTGGCTGACACTGACGGCGGCGGTGCACAAATGCTGCGCAACTAGCGCCATTCGACGGCCAACACCGCGGTTCCTGGTGTGTCCGCTGTGCCGTGCGTGTGATAATTGCTTGTACAGCCCTCTCGCAGTGTCCGGAGCAAGTATGGTGGGTCTGACACACCGGTGTCAATGTGTTCTTTTTTCCATTTCCAGGAGTGTAAATCAGTATGGGCGGACGCGGGATTGAACCGTCGTCCTCAAGAATGCGAGAGCACTCTGCTAACCACTGCACCACCTCGCTCGGTACCGATTTAGTGATGACATTATTACAGTGAATTGTGAGTGAAGAAGAAGGCAAAGAAGTTGTTAAATGAAATTAAACTTGAGATGCTATCTGATGTGCCACACCCTTTCTTTGATTTGGAGGCTGATCCTACCCAGATATTTCCTGGAGTAACGCTGGGCAGAGATGACACAGATTCACGACCACATTTAGAGAGGCGCCTCTTCATGTTTCCGGAACGTAAACAGAAGTAAATGTTAAAAATGAGTGTACGGATATGTACACTGAACAGCCAAACCATTACGACCACCGTTCGCCGAGAAGATGGATGAGGCCTCGTGGCAAATCGGGCACTTGACTCGGTATTCAAGATTAGAAGAGACAGATGGGGGGATAACCCTAGCGAAGATAAGGGCTGCAAGAAGGGAAATCCATTGAAATAAGCGACTCCGACACAGGACAGACTGTTCAAACAAATTTCGGGATTGCAGCCGGTCCTCGTTCAATACTTCGCACGATATTTCAACTGGGCACCTGCCAGTCATCTTCAGGTGAGCCGTTGCAGACTGGCGATAACGTTCTCCGCTCCGCAATATATAGCGTACTGTAACTATTCTGCGCATGCGTCGGAAACTTGATAGTTGAACCAACACTGCCCGCCGGCAGCGTCCTCGCTGGTGGAATAGGGGAACTCAGTCGCCCTCTGCGTTGCTGTTTGCCACGGCCGTCGACGCACTCTGTCGTCTTCGATTTGAGCAAATCGTGGAGATGATGGGATTCCATGCACTGTCCAACTGGTAGCAGCTGTCACGGTTTAACAGATTTTCCGCCAGTCGTATTTCTACGGATTCTTTAATAATGGAGTCCCAGAAAGACGTTGCTGTGGACAAAATCATTGTTTTCTCATAGTCCATTGAATGTTCAGTAGAAATACAATGTTCAGCAATAGCGGACTTGCTTGGCTGCAAAAGGCGGGTGTAACGTTGATGTTCAGAGCAGCGTTGTTTCACGGTGCGTGTGGTTTGACCTATGTAAGCCATACCACATTGGCACGGTATCTTGTAAATTCCGGCCTTTCGTAGTAACAGATTGTCCTTAACTGATCCCACAAGGTCCGCAATCTTCGATGGTGGGCGGAAAACCACTTTTACCTGAAATTTTCGGAGGATTCTTGCTATTTTAAGCGAAGTGTTGCCAGCGAAAGGAAGAAAAGCTAAAGATTGTTCCGGCATGTTCTCCTCTTTATTCACTTCCTGCTTCTTAGTTTTAACTGTTAGTGCCCTGTTAATCTGCCGGATGGAATACCCATTTTCGCTGAATACTGTCTTTAGATGGGCGAGTTCTTGAGATAAGCTATCTGGATCTGAGACAGTATGAGCTCTATGAACAAGTGTTTTAAGCAAACTCACGGTTTGCGATGGATGATGGCAACTCGATGCTTGCAGGTACAAATCAGTATGAGTGGGTTTCCGGTAAACTGAATGCCCTAGAGAACCATCATTCTTCCTTCGAACCAGGACATCCAAGAAAGGTAAACGACCATCTTTCTCTATTTCCATGGTGAACAGGATGTTGCTATGAATGGAGCTGAGGTGATGTAGAAACTCCATTAATTTATCTTCTCCATGAGGCCACACTATGAAAGTGTCATCCACATACCGCCAAAAAACTGTTGGCTTCAGGGCAGCTGATTCAAGCGCTCTCTCTTCAAAATCCTCCATAAAAAGGTTGGCGACCAAAGGAGACAGGGGGCTACCCACACAGTACGGATTGTTATTACGCTGAACCCGTGGACGAGAATCTCGAAAATGGCGAAGATGGTCGAATGTTGACGTGCTACTGATGTGAGCGTCTGCAGAAGGTTGTAGCAGAACAGTGAAACCACCACTAGGCATCAAGTGGTTGGTCGTTCAGGACTCTGCACAGAACGTGGGATTCGGAGGCTTGTCTACTCTCTAAAGCAGGATGGGTGGTCATCTGTGGTATCTGCCAAAAGAGCACAGTGCAGGTGCACACACAAGTGTTTTGGAGTACGCCGTTCATCGTACATTGCTTCGCAGCGGACCACCCCTAAGTGTTCACATGTTGACCCGACGACGTCGTCGGTTGTAGTGGGCGCCGGACTATAGGGATTCGACCGTCGATCAATCGAAACGTGTCGGTTCTGTGTGTAAATCACGTTTTTGCTACACCATGTCGATGGTCGTCTGCACCAACTTTGTCACCGAGGTGAATGGTAAGTCGAATCGTGCAGCGCACCACGAACACAGGCTGGTGGTAGCAGAATTATGCTGTGGAAGACGTTCTCCTGCGCTTGCGTGGCAACTGTGGTAGTAATCGAAGACATCATTTCAGCTGCGTACCACCTGCATCCCTTCATGCTTGACGTCTTACATGACGGTGATGTTATCTTTTAGTAGTATCTTTATCCGTGCCTAGGAGCCAAAACCGTATAACAGGGGTCAGAAGAAAATTATAGTGAATTCGCGTTAATGTCTTGGTGACCAAATTTGACTGATATAAGTGCAATGGAAGCCACCTGGGTCGCTATCGTATCATCGCGAACGCAAATCAGTGGCCCATTATTGGGTCGAATTTTGGTCATCTAATACCACAAACCTCCATAAACTTACCAACAACTTGTACAGGGTGTTTCAAAATGACCGGTATATTTGAAACGGCAATAAAAACTAAACGAGCAGCGATAGAAATACACCGTTTGTTGCAATATGCTTGGGACAACAGTACATTTTCAGGCGGACAAACTTTCGAAATTACAGTAGTTACAATTTTCAACAACAGATGGCGCTGCAAGTGATGTGAAAGATATAGAAGACAACGCAGTCTGTGGGTGCGCCATTCTGTACGTCGTCTTTCTGCTGTAGGCGTGTGCTGTTCACAACGTGCAAGTGTGCTGTAGACAACATGGTTTATTCCTTAGAACGGAGGATTTTTCTGGTGTTGTAATTCCACTACCTAGAACACAGTGTTGTTGCAACAAGACGAAGTTTTCAACGGAGGTTTAATGTAACCAAAGGACCGAAAAGCGATACAATAAAGGATCTGTTTGAAAAATTTCAACGGACTGGGAACGTGACGGATGAACGTGCTGGAAAGGTAGGGCGACAGCGTACGGCAACCACAGAGCGCAACGCGCAGCTAGTGCAGCAGGTGATCCGACAGCGGCCTCGGGTTTCCGTTCGCCGTGTTGCAGCTGCGGTCCAAATGACGCCAACGTCCACGTATCGTCTCCTGCGCCAGAGTTTACACCTCTATCCATACAAAATTCAAACGCAGCAACCCCTCAGCGCCGCTACCATTGCTGCACGAGAGACATTCGCTAACGATATAGTGCACAGGATTGATGACGGCGATATGCATGTGGGCAGCATTTGGTTTACTGACGAAGCTTATTTTTACCTGAACGGCTTCGTCAATAAACAAAACTGGCGCATATGGGGAACCGAAAAGCCCCATGTTGCAGTCCCATCGTCCCTGCATCCTCAAAAAGTACTGGTCTGGGCCGCCATTTCTTCCAAAGGAATCATTGGCCCATTTTTCAGATCCGAAACGATTACTGCATCACGCTATCTGGACATTCTTCGTGAATTTGTGGCGGTACAAAACGCCTTAGACGACACTGTGAACACCTCGTGGTTTATGCGAGATGGTGCCCGGCCACATCGCGCGGCCGACGTCTTTAATTTCCTGAATGAATATTTCGATGATCGTGTGATTGCTTTGGGCTATCCGAAACATACAGGAGGCGGCGTGGATTGGCCTCCCTATTCGCCAGACATGAACCCCTGTGACTTCTTTCTGTGGTGACACTTGAAAGACCAGGTGTACCGCCAGAATCCAGAAACAATTGAACAGCTGAAGCAGTACATCTCATCTGCATGTGAAGCCATTCCGCCAGACACGTTGTCAAAGGTTTCGGGTAATTTCATTCAGAGACTACGCCATATTATTGCTACGCATGGTGGATATGTGGAAAATACCGTACTATAGAGTTTCCCAGACCGCAGCGCCATCTGTTGTTGAAAATTGTTACTACTGTAATTTCGAAAGTTTGTCTGCCTGAAAATGTACTGTTGTCCCAAGCATATTGCAACAAACGGTGTATTTCTATCGCTGCTCGTTTAGTTTTTATTGCCGTTTCAAATATACCGGTCATTTTTGAAACACCCTGTAGATACTATGGTGTGGAGAATCGTTTCTGTACTGCGTTCCGAAGACGGTCCAATAAGCCATTAAGCTGGTGGCCATATGTTTTGGCTGGTCATTACATGTGGTAATGGAGATCAGTGCTAGCGAGGGTATCTTGAAGGTTCCCTCAGATGTCATCTCAGCAGGAGCGCCGGGGTCCCACCAGCGACAGTGCCCGCGGCACGCCCCGTCGTTCTAGCAGAAGATCTGGCGCACCAATCAGCAACAAGCACGCAGCTGCCCAGAGTAATATTGGGCCATCCCTCTCTGCAACGCTGCACCAGGCCGACCTGCTGCGCGCCTTAACGTTCTCCTCGCGTGACCGCCACGGCGAGATAAAGAAAGATACCGCTCAAATTACAACGTAATGCCCGCCGCAACCGTAATTTATCTTGCGCCTTTCCAGATTCTTCTGGTGGAGAACATCGTAGTGCAATTTGTGGTATTCAGGTTCGTGAAAATGATACGAACAGCGCTGTTTTAATGACACATGGTGGTGTTTATCTCCCGATAGCTGCCTTTTTGTTGCCGGTTGGTGGAAAAATGCAGCTGAAGAACTAAATAAAGCCATTACGGGCATTGTTTCTGTCGTAGAGATTATTGCTTTTCAGTCGAGGTATTATTTTAGCTCTAACAGTTTTCATGTACACTGAGATCTGAATTGATGGGTTGATTTGCCAGTGTTAGTTTATGTTAAAGAGGTTCACCCGATTCATTGGTTCGGACACGAAGCTTCTTACTACAAACAAATTGAAACATGCAACATTTTACATAAGTCGTAAGAGTATGTCAAACATACACTCCTGGAAATTGAAATAAGAACACCGTGAATTCATTGTCCCAGGAAGGGGAAACTTTATTGACACATTCCTGGGGTCAGATACATCACATGATCACACTGACAGAACCACAGGCACATAGACACAGGCAACAGAGCATGCACAATGTCGGCACTAGTACAGTGTATATCCACCTTTCGCAGCAATGCAGGCTGCTATTCTCCCATGGAGACGATCGTAGAGATGCTGGATGTAGTCCTGTGGAACGGCTTGCCATGCCATTTCCACCTGGCGCCTCAGTTGGACCAGCGTTCGTGCTAGACGTGCAGACCACGTGAGACGACGCTTCATCCAGTCCCAAACATGCTCAATGGGGGACAGATCCGGAGATCTTGCTGGCCAGGGTAGTTGACTTACACCTTCTAGAGCACGTTGGGTGGCACGGGATACATGCGGACGTGCATTGTCCTGTTGGAACAGCGAGTTCCCTTGCCGGTCTAGGAATGGTAGAACGATGGGTTCGATGACGGTTGGATGTACCGTGCACTATTCAGTGTCCCCTCGACGATCACCGGCCAGTGTAGGAGATCGCTCCCCACACCATGATGCCGGGTGTTGGCCCTGTGTGCCTCGGTCGTATGCAGTCCTGATTGTGGCGCTCACCTGCACGGCGCCAAACACGCATATGACCATCATTGGCACCAAGGCAGAAGCGACTCTCATCGCTGAAGACGACACGTCTCCATTCGTCCCTCCATTCACGCCTGTCGCGACACCACTGGAGGCGGGCTGCACGATGTTGGGGCGTGAGCGGAAGACGGCCTAACGGTGTGCGGGACCGTAGCCCAGCTTCATGGAGACGGTTGCGAATGGTCCTCGCCGATACCCCAGGAGCAACAGTGTCCCTAATTTGCTGGGAAGTGGCGGTGCGGTCCCCTACGGCACTGCGTAGGATCCTACGGTCTTGGCGTGCATCCGTGCGTCGCTGCGGTCCGGTCCGACCTTCCGCCGACCACTGGCGACAACATCGATCTACTGTGGAGACCTCACGCCCCACGTGTTGAGCAATTCGGCGGTACGTCCACCCGGCCTCCCGCATGCCCACTATACGCCCTCGCTCAAAGTCCGTCAACTGCACATACGGTTCACGTCGCGGCATGCTACCAGTGTTAAAGACTGCGATGGAGCTCTGTATGCCACGACAAACTGGCTGACACTGACGGCGGCGGTGCACAAATGCTGCGCAGCTAGCGCCATTCGACGGCCAACACCGCGGTTCCTGGCGTGTCCGCTGTGCCGTGCGTGTGATCATTGCTTGTACAGCCCTCTCGCAGTGTCCGGAGCAAGTATGGTGGTTCTGACACACCGGTGTCAATGTGTTCTTTTTTCCATTTCCAGGAGTGTATGTTACAGAAATTTGTTGTAACATTAACATTGGTAACTACTTGCAAGTTAAGAATAGAGTGTTATAAAACCTGTTCATCTTGTGACTGACCACCTGCTCAGGGAGCAAATTTCTCCCAGCGAAAGTAAGGAAGGAAGATTAGGATTTAACGTCGCGTCGACATCGAAGTCATTAGAGACGGAGCAGTAGCTCGAAATGCTCCAAGGAAATCAGCCGTGCCCTTTCAAAGGAACAATCCCGATATTTTCCTGGAGCGACTGAGCGAAATCACAGGAATCTAAAATTGGATGGCCAGACGGGGATTTCAATTACGGCCTCCCGAATGCGATGTCAGGGTGCCTACTACTACGCCACCTCACTTGGTGATACTCCCAGTGCGCTTTACCCAGTAACACTAGAGGCCTGGCAGTAATTTGTCGGAATGGCTAACAGATCTCGCGTGCTTCGTAGGATAGGACAGGTGCAGCTAATCTCGGACGATTGGAAAAAAAAAACCGTCGGGAGCAAAATGTGGTCCAAGAGGCGGTGACAGACACATAAGGCTACAAAGCTGGGATAGAGACGCACCTTGATTCCTCCAAAACTTCAGCTAAACTGCTCCCATGCTCCCAACTGTTCTTCTCCAACGCTCCATCTGAACCGAACTCTTCTGCAAAGTGTTCTCCCTTCATTTTCGTTGCTCGATAGTTTAATCTCAGTTCTTTTTCCGTGTTCTGTTTTCCAGACAACAGGGTTTCTTGCTACAAACTCGTGACCGTGCACTACGCCTATGGCTCAACTTTGTCGAATCGGCCATACAAATTCCCACATAAATTTCTATTGGAATATCAATTTTTGGCTGCAAAGTGCTTCTCACGGTGGACAATTTCCATCTAGGATTGCCATGTGCCTTCGACTCTCTATGATCAAACTAAGCCTTTGATGTCTTGTGCTGCTCTGTGACAGGCATTATCTAGAGACCGACGTCTTTCATGCGAGGTAGGACATCCTTGGGATTAGTGTGGGATACTATGCAATATCCCGAGAAACAGTCAAACAAAACTTTTCAGGGAAACTTCTTTTAGTGGGAGTAGCCTACGTTCCTTTCTAACGAATTGTCGTTGTGGCCCGAATTTATACTGCGAATACGCCAGTATTATGAATCACATCATCAGAATTTTAAGTCACTTCCTGTGTTTACCACCAAACATACACACTCTTGTGGCTGCAGTATACAACTGCTATACAATAATTATGGCAATTGCGCTTTAACAGTTTCAGGATACGTTGAACGTTTATTTTTTAAGGAGGATTATAAGTGGTTCAAAAAATTTTTCTCAACAACAATCACATTTTTGCTAGAGGAGGGTGTGGGTTCCGTAGTGACCACATAGCTCACCCTCTTCGAACAACACCAAGGGGAATGTCACAAACCCACATTTCACGGGACAAGCCAGAGTCGTGGAATAAAACTGAGACACAGTCTGGTAATGCACGACTGTAACCAACACCACACGAAAACGATTGGTCGAAGCACTCCATACGGCGCACTAATTAATGTGATGTCAGATTTGAGAGTAGGAGCTGATGTGTGGTACATATAACCAAACTACGAGTACCTTGAACAAGTTACTTACGAAAAATGACTGTAGTACAAGTTACGTCAAAAGCACCGAAAATGGTCCTATTTAAGTACTGATTAATCAGCGTTAATCAAAAGGATGTGAATGAAAAGGGAAAGTATTATCACAGTAAAAACACAAAGAAAACCCCTTACTTTACTCGATAAACGAAACAGATTATGTACCAAATTTTTATGTTAACTTAAACAAGTATTTATGTCTGAGAGTGAGGCTGCCTTTGATAACAACAATATCATTGCAAAAAGATTATGAAGTCAAAATGACATGATAATTACTAAATAGCAATGGGAACTAGAGAGCAAGGGACAGAAGTGACAGCAATGAGAACTGGAAAATGATAACGTGTCTTCTGTTCTGTAGGCAGGCGGATCTCGACACATAGCGGCAGATTGCGGCCTGGCATTCCTACTCCTACAGTTCATAGTTTATTTATTGAACCTATTCCACGTACACAAATTCTCTGTTCCTGTCTTTTTGTATCTCCCAACAGCTCTTCCTCCTGACAGTTGTCAGGCTAAGGCTACTTTGCGGTTTGCTGCCCATTCTTTGTGCGTGTTGCGTGTGTTCGTACCAGGTCTTCCAGTTTTTGTCTATTCCACGTACAGTTGGCTCCACTTTTAGTTCTTCTCACTCTTCTTCTATGTTGTCTGTTTTGAACAATCTTTTGCTCTTCTTAGAAAATTTCATTTCTGCGTCTTGTTTTTTACATAATATTCTTTTTGTAAGCATCCAGCATTCACTTCCACGAGAAAATGCTGGAAGATCCATAGTTTTATAACGTTTTACTCTTTTTTTCTTGTCGGGTCTTATTTTTAAATATATTATGAATGATGCCACATATATTTCCACAGCCATCCAGTTTCACGTCTAGAATTATCTAGGCCAATTGGATATCCCAAACAAGGACGACACCTGTTCTAAAATCTTATTATCCACAATGACTTTGGAGCGTTCCAGATCTTTGGCCAAAAACTCTTTTACTTTAGTTTTAGAAATCTCAGTATCGCATTGTTTACAATGGTAATTCATTATTCTTGGACATAGCTTAATAATGAGTGGAGAAGACTTATACTTCAACAGTTTTCACAATATTTCCAGTTATCTTCCTTGAACAGAGGTCCTTTTGCTGTTTTGCATGACTGATGTGTTGAATATGTTTGACTACTACGTAACATCGTGCCTCCATATTTTACTTGCTATAAGTTTATTTTATCTGTTTAATTTCTTTAAGGGATTTCTGAATCTCTTCCACTGTAATTGAGTCAACTTCTTATGGTTGGACCCCTTTTTCTTCTTCTCATTCTTTTCGGTGATCTCTTTGTCCCCTCCGCTGGCACCATGGGTCTTTGTATGATGTTATAATTAAATCTGGACCTTTCGCTGCTCACAGGCGTTGATAAATATCAAACGCCTGTAAGCAGGTCTCTGGGTGCAGAGGCTATCTATCCTTCTGTCACCTCTATTCTTACTGTGTTGTCCTGATTCTTTGTCTTTACCTTAACATTTTAGATGTAAAATTCTGCCCTCGATGAACGTCATTCTCAATTCCGATTATAAATTCATCCCAAACTCTTTATTGTGCTTCCCTAACTATTTTCTTAGCATAATTTCTTTTTCCTTAGGTCTTTCTCCACTATTATCTGAGTTTTCTTACAAATATTGCACATAATGTTTCTTCCTTATCGATTCTTGAATTTCCTCCTTCCACATAAACAGTGATCTTCTGATTCTTATTTTCTTCATTTTCTCAAGAGCTACTGTTCCTGATTTTTTTATACGGTGGTGAACATTCTATTACTCCACCTCCCAGTTCTTTTCTGTAAGAGCTCTGAGTAGATATTGCTATAGACTGTTTTTATAGGACTGTTTTATGGTTTCTTTTTGTAGTAAGTGCAATATGTTCATGTGGTGAAACTATTTGACGAGGTTCTGGTGTGTTCTACTTTTTCAGCAAGTCACACTTAGTTATTAGCATATAGTGGCCTAATGTCACATCACCTAAACCAACTTCAGCGTCCGTCCATTAAGGACGCAGCACTCTGTACCGGGAGATACGGAGTAATTGCGGCATAGCTGTGTACCTTAAACGGAACTCCAGATAATTTCGCGAAACTGTGTGGTATAAGCGGGCCGACGTGGATGTAGCGACATCGCACCTGATGGGCATAACAGCGCGACGAGAACAGCGGGCTGGGGGGTCCTGTCGTGGAGCAGATTAGGTAATGTACGCAGCTCCGGGCGTAGCAAGATCAGCCTTGCAGTTTACAGAAGTTGACGCATTAGTTCTGTGATCAGATACTGATCGAAAGAACGGGACATAGAATCTTGTGCTCTCATTCAGTTAAAGGGAAGTGCCAGTCCGCGTTGGTAAGTTTTATGGTTGTAGATTCGTGTCATACTCCTTTCTCTTCATTGAGATAGTAATCTGTTCACATCCAAGAGGCATCGTCCCGTTCCATTAATGCGATTTATGAGTTCATGTGAACTCTCAAATGGAATAAATCTGATTATCTTTCGAGATACTTCAGACTACATATATTGACACATCAAAGATATTGGTGGGGTTAAACTGATGTTAATAATTTACATGCATCACTACCTTCTATGTGCCAAGCGACCTCACCGAATACGATTCTTCAACTGAGGCTTGTGTTGCATAGTCATACCTCATTAAGCTCATAAGGGGCGCATTGGGGGAATTAATAACAGAATTCCTAATTCAGTAAATACTTCATTTGCATATCACCTCACGGAAGCAAAGGGAACGCGGAGGTCGCTTTCCACTTTTCTTTCAGTATACACTCCTGGAAATGGAAAAAAGAACACATTGACACCGGTGTGTCAGACCCATCATACTTGCTCCGGACACTGCTAGAGGGCTGTACAAGCAATGATCACACGCACGGCACAGCGGACACACCAGGAACTGCGGTGTTGGCCGTCGAATGGCGCTAGCTGCGCAGCGTTTGTGCACCGCCGCCGTCAGTGTCAGCCAGTTTGCCGTGGCATACGGAGCTCCATCGCAGTCTTTAACACTGGTAGCATGCCGCGACAGCGTGGACGTGAACCGTATGTGCAGTTGACGGACTTTGAGCGAGGGCGTATAGTGGGCATGCGGGAGGCCGGGTGGACGTACCGCCGAATTGCTCAACACGTGGGGCGTGAGGTCTCCACAGTACATCGATGTTGTCGCCAGTGGTCGGCGGAAGGTGCACGTCCCCGTCGACCTGGGACCGGACCGCAGCGACGCACGGATGCACGCCAAGACCGTAGGATCCTACGCAGTGCCGTAGGGGACCGCACCGCCACTTCCCAGCAAATTAGGGACACTGTTGCTCCTGGGGTATCGGCGAGGACCATTCGCAACCGTCTCCATGAAGCTGGGCTACGGTCCCGCACACCGTTAGGCCGTCTTCCGCTCACGCCCCAACATCGTGCAGCCCGCCTCCAGTGGTGTCGCGACAGGCGTGAATGGAGGGACGAAAGGAGACGTGTCGTCTTCAGCGATGAGAGTCGCTTCTGCCTCGGTGCCAATGATGGTCGTATGCGTGTTTGGCGCCGTGCAGGTGAGCGCCACAATCAGGACTGCATACGACCGAGGCACACAGGGCCAACACCCGGCATCATGGTGTGGGGAGCGATCTCCTACACTGGCCGTACACCACTGGTGATCGTCGATGGGACACTGAATAGTGCACGGTACATCCAAACCGTCATCGAACCCATCGTTCTACCATTCCTAGACCGGCAAGGGAACCTGCTGTTCCAACAGGACAATGCACGTCCGCATGTATCCCGTGCCACCCAACGTGCTCTAGAAGGTGTAAGTCAACTACCCTGGCCAGCAAGATCTCCGGATCTGTCCCCCATTGAGCATGTTTGGGACTGGATGAAGCGTCGTCTCACGCGGTCTGCACGTCCAGCACGAACGCTGGTCCAACTGAGGCGCCAGGTGGAAATGGCATGGCAAGCCGTTCCACAGGACTACATCCAGCATCTCTACGATCGTCTCCATGGGAGAATAGCAGCCTGCATTGCTGCGAAAGTGCCGACATTGTGCATGCTTTGTTGCCTGTGTCTATGTGCCTGTGGTTCTGTCAGTGTGATCATGTGATGTATCTGACCCCAGGAATGTGTCAATAAAGCTTCCCCTTCCTGGGACAATGAATTCACGGTGTTCTTGTTTCAATTTCCAGGAGTGTATTTTTTTACGTTTGTTTCGTAGAGTGACGATGTGAAATTAGGGTGTGCTGCTTGCGTGCACCATCCTTGAAGCTAGTTGACTGCACAGTCTGTCCTGTGTACGTCGCTACCCCATTGCTGGAAATCCGTTGGACGCCAGCCTACAGGAGGGCTCGCGAACAGCGACGGGTGGCGATGCAGGGCCGTGCGTTGCAAGTACGAGGTGCATTCAAGTTCTAAGGCCTCCGATTTTTTTTCTAACTAACTACTCACCCGAAATCGATGAAACTGGCGTTACTTCTCCACGTAATCGCCCTGCAGACGTACACATTTTTCACAACGCTGACGCCATGATTCCATGGCAGCGGCGAAGGCTTCTTTAGGAGTCTGTTTTGACCACTGGAAAATCGCTGAGGCAATAGCAGCACGGCTGGTGAATGTGCGGCTACGGAGAGTGTCTTTCACTGTTGGAAAAAGCCAAAAGTCACTAGGAGCCAGATCAGGTGAGTAGGGAGCATGAGGAATCACTTCAAAGTTGTTATCATGAAGAAACTGTTGCGTAATGTTAGCTCGATGTGCGGGTGCGTTGTCTTGGTGAAGCAGCACACGCGCAGCCCTCCCCGGACGTTTTTGTTGCAGTGCAGGAAGGAATTTGTTCTTCGAAACAGTTTCGTAGGATGCATCTGTTACCGTAGTGCCCTTTGGAACGCAATGGGTAAGGATTACGCCCTCACTGTCCCAGAACATGGACACCATCATTTTTTCAGCACTGGCGGTTACCCGAAATATTTTTGGTGGCGGTGAACCTGTGTGCTTCCATTGAGCTGACTGGCGCTTTGTTTCTGGATTGAAAGATGGCATCCACTTCTCATCCATTGTCACAACCGACGAAAAGAAAGTCCCATTCGTGCTGTCGTTGCACGTCAACATTGCTTGGCAACATGCCACACGGGCAGCCGTGTGGTCGTCCGTCAGCATTCGTGGCACCCACCTGGATGACACTTTTCGCATTTTCAGGTCGTCATGCAGGATTGTGTGCACAGAACCCACACAAATGCCAACTCTGGAGGCGATCTGTTCAACAGTCATTCGGCGATCCCCCAAAACAATTCTCTCCACTTTCTCGATCATGTCGTCAGACCGGCTTGTGGGAGCCCGAGGTTGTTTCGGATTGTTGTCACACTATGTTCTGCCTTCATTTAACTGTCGCACCCACGAACGCACTTTCGTCACGTCCATAACTCCATCACCACATGTCTCCTTCAACTGTCGATGAATTTCAATTGGTTTCACACCACGCAAATTTAGAAAACGAATGATTGCACGCTGTTCAAGTAAGGAAAACGTCGCCATTTTAAGTATTTAAAACAGTTCTCATTTTCGCCGCTGGCGGTAAAATTCCATCTGCCGTACGGTGCTGCCATCTCTGGGACGTATTGACAATGAACGCGGCGTCATTTTAAAACAATGCGCATGTTTCTATCTCTTTCCAGTCCGGAGAAAAAAAATCGGAGGCCTTAGAACTTGAATGCACCTTGTAGAACGCAAGTGTGGCAATGTCGGTGGCCAGTTCTGCGTAGGATGTGAAAGCGCTCCGTTGGGGCGAACGTAACTGGAAGGCGACGGCCTGGCCTGTGGAATGTAATTGGGTGGTATCACGCCGCTTGGAGTTTGTCAGCTATTCGACCGTAGGAGGACGCGAGCCTGTTCTGGTAACTGTTACGCGTCAATATCATCCATTTTACGGTGAACCATTCCCTGTAATGTCCACTAACTTTGTTCTTAACTGAGGCGTGACCTGCTGAATACTGGTTCCATTCGCTTCTACCTGGTATTCGTGGTCGTTCCTCGGATATACTGTTGTGAACGAATTCATGGGATTGAATTTTTCTACAACGCTGTGTTTAGGCAATTTTCCGGGCACGTGTTCGCGATCCGTGGTGTACGTGGATTGTAATTTGAATTTTTGTTCCTAATTATCACGTTATTGGGTAGGATGGCTTGCCTGCTTGTGTACGTAAGCCTCCACCTCCACTTACTATTAAAACCATTCTGTAAGCTACTTGTCTGGCATATTTCGCCGCACGTAGTGCCCCTGCTGTTTGAGGCCCCAATGTCACGGATTACGCAGCCCCTACCGCCAGAGGTTCGAGCCCTATCCCGGGCATGGTTGTGTTTGTTGTTCATAGCATAAGTTAGTTTAAGTTAATTTACGTAGTGTGTAAGTCTATGGAGCGATTACTTCAGCAGTTTGGTCCCTTAGGAATTCACGCACATTTGAACATTTTTTGACATATTTCCTATTGAATTCGCGCCAGCCTTGTTTTACTTCGTGGTGTTTTACAGTTTATTAGAATAGTGTGTAATTCCCCTGAAGTATGTACGTTACAGGACAGATTAGCCAATATTTAATACCATGTTTACTAAATTCAAGTGCGAAACCGATAAGTGTCTTCTGTGTGCTATAGTTGGTCTTGTGGGTTTCTTCTGATTATTTTTGGTAACGTAAATTCTTCGTACACCTGTGGGAAAGCTATCTAACCAGCTGATTCTAGTAAATCCATATTACCTGTTTATCGAACTAGACACCAGTGTAATAAGTGTACTGATATTTGTTTGTTTTGCCGTTTCTGCTCGGCAGACGTAGCTAATTCCTTCTGTACATTGGATCGGCTACAGCCGTTGTTTGCATATCTGGTTGCCTTACTTTTGGCGTTCTGTATTTTAATTGCAGTATATGATAACGGCCCTAGAGCCTTTATAAGTTTCCCTTACAACTCCTAATTCTTCCATATCCCGCTTAAGTAATTGTAGGCAACACCGTGTAGACGCGGCTTGTAGTATAAGTTTGGTCCTGGTATTTGCGGCATGCTGCATGTTCTAGGAAATTTCCCGTCAAGACCTCACGAATTCCTCTACCTGGCGTCTTCGAATGTTCATAGCGCCGTAAGGCTTTCTCTTCTGACAAGCAATAACCTGCCTGGTCAAGCTGGCGTGTTTGGACGTAAACTAAAGCTCGCTCAAAACAATTACAACTGGGCATATTGTGTCCTTACCAATTTGTGTAAATATTAAATCACTTTCGTCCATTGTAGAGCACGTTTGTATGGCCACCGTTTGTGGATTCTGTTACCCTGTAATTGAGGTGAAAATTATTAAAATTCTTAAGATTCGTCTGTGTTGCCCTAAGCTGGTCATTAGGGGCGATGAGTTTTACTGCTCAAGAAATTTGTATGTAAATTTTAATTACTTGAAAGGGTTTCACCATGGTAAGCATTTATTACTGGACCTGAAGCCGTTTGTGCAGTTGCTAAAGTGTAGTTATTCGTTCGATCAATTGAAGGTCTTGTCTTATAGTTCTCCGTTAATGAGAAACGCCGTATAGCTATTAAAATTCTTGCAGCAACTGCCCAGTACATTATATTATTTTGATAATAAGTGGAAAAAGAGTTTGGGTACGCCAAAGTGCAGTGATTTTTTAAAAAAATATTATTCTTTTGTACCCACGCTTTTTAAGAATTGTGTTTATTAATGAGGTAAGCTTTGGGTTAACCTGCCACAGTCATCAGTGTTCCCACTACTAAATTGTATATTTTACTAACTGTAATTAAACTACTGTTTAAGTATATACAATTTGGTTAACCGACTACCTTACGACTCTCCAACCAGTCTCATACCGGTTCGAAAGGATTCCCGTAATCTGTAGAGTTGGCAAACCTCGACTCGGTTGAGCAGGTTGTTTGCTAATAGTATTTCCACAGCCTTCTTGACGAATGCACGGTTTGCCAGAGTGCTGTGTGAAGTGATTCAAATATCTTGCAAAACATTCATCTTGAGAATGGCTGAGATGTTGTCAAACGAAATATTGGAAGAAGAATTGGTAATTTCTCGGTTCCACCCCCTAAATAATGATGAAATAGCATGCTAGTGTGACTGTCACTATTTTCCTTTGGCACAATAAATGGCTGTTCTTAAAGAAACTAGGTCACATTTAAAAGTGTGTCCTAAGAGGCCCTACTCCTCTGTTAAGTTGCGATTACCACTTCCATGCCAGCATTCTCACCCTATGTTATTGCGTATCTTCATCCTGTTTTTGCGAAATTTTTCGTATGGTGCTCATATGTTTTCACTCATTCTTAACAACCAAAGCTTTTATCAGACTTTGTTAATGGAAGAGACATGAAGCCAGTTTCAGAGCGATGTAGTTAATCTCATGTTAAAACATTTCCCATTCAATGGAGTGGTCCTCCTCAGCTTAGGAAAGCAGCTAACTGATGGTGTAACTGGGCATTTCCTGTAGCCTCTCAGTCCAGTATGGCATGGGCTAACTGCCAAAGTGTACTGAAGAGGTAGCCGGCCGCGGTGGCCGAGCGGTTATAGGCCCTTCAGTCCGGAACCGTGCGAGTGCTACGGTCGCAGGTTCGAATACTGCCTCGGGCATGGATGTGTGTGATGCCTTTAGTTTGGTTAGGTTTAAGTAGTTCCAATATCTGGGGCACTGATGACCTCAGATGTTAAGTCCCATAGTGCTCAGAGCCATTTGAACCATTTTACTGAAGAGGTAAACCTCGTTTCGGCGGCGACGTCTACAAATACTACCGCCATTCCTTAAGTCGCAGTTAATAAGTTCCAGTGAGGTGAAAGTGGGACCACAGGTCTTAATCACGTTTCTACCAGGCTCATTGTTACATACACCTGCCTTGAGAGGATTCCATACGTCTATTGTCTTCACTCTCACACGGCGATTCTCTAAAGCATCCAATTTCCACCAGCCTTATCGAGGTCTCTCTCCCTTTCGATGTTGGAATGACCATCTGCTCACAATATACGGACATCTCTGTGTAAAGCGGACCAGACCTCAACACATCTCGAGAGGCAGACTCACCAGTACAAAATGGGGCAGGGAGTGTTGTGTCACCAGCAGAGAAGCATCGACAGCGTAATGAGTCAGTCGGAGAGCTCGGTGACTTTGAACGTGGACTAGTCATTGGTTGTCACCAGAGCAACAGGTCCATCAGTGATATTGCAACCTCCCTAAAACCGAAGCCGCCCAAGTCGTCTGTTAGCGATGTGACAGAGAAGTGGAAATCGAAAGAAAGAATACAGTTAAACCAAAACCAGGCACACATCTTGTGATAAAGGACAGGGGATGTCAAGCATTGTGGAACGTGATCTAAGAAAAATCACATGAAAGCATGGGCATGAATGACTTAAAGAGTTCGAAAGTGCTGTGAGGAGTCCAATAGAGTATAATAGTCGCGTAGTTCCTCATGAGGCACACATTTCAGTGGACACTGTCACGTGACATTTGAGACCGTGTAAGGACCGACACCACTGGACAGTGCGTGACTGGAAATGAGTGACTTTGTGTGATGAATCGCGCTATACTGTCAAGCAGTTCGTTGGGAAAGTTTGGGTTCGTCGAATGCCTGGAGAATTGATCTGGCATGATGTGCAGTGCCGACACCAATGCACGGAAGAGTTGGTGTTACTCTATTGGTCTGCGTGGTTATGGTGCTGCTGCAGCTAATTTCGGAAGGATATGAAAGCATTTTGCTCGTACTGAGAGTAGGGGGACAACCTATGTACCAGCGCACGTTGCATTGTTGCCAAATTTATTCAAGATGGCGGCGATGACGTCATCCAAGATGGCGGCATGTAGACTTGGCAACATCGCATGACGTCATCCAAGATGGCGGATTTTGGCGGGAGAGTAGTCCAATTGTGCTACATCCACTAACCTAACCTTCAGAAAAAATGGCGGGAAGTTTGAATTTTGTTGTGAAAATAGTCCAGTTGTGCTATGTCCACTAACCTAAGCCTCTAGAAGAAAAAATGGCGGGAAGTTTGAATTCCAATAGGATAATGCATGCAAAGACTTGTCTTTTTATTATTATTGATTATAATTTATTAACTTTCATTATCATTTACTATTATTTACTATCATTTATTATTATTTATTATTATTGACCTGCCTCCACTAGAAAATTTCCTCCAAATTCAAATTCGAACACAATAATGCCTGCAAAACCTTACTTTTGTTTATTATTATTCATTATTATTTATTAACATTCGTTGTCATTTATTATCATTTATTATCGTTCATTATCATTTATTATTATAGGCCTACCTCCACAAGAAATTTGCCCCAAATTCAAATTCCAACACGATAATATCTCGAAAACTGTACTTCTATCTATTATTATCATTTATTACTTATTCAAGATGTCCAATTTTCTCGACGAGAAAGCCATTTTCCTTACATCCATAACAAAAATCTATCACAAGTTCAAATCCCAACACCGTAATTGATCACACATACGAACTTTCTCCCTCACTTATCTTTTTGCAGCGGTAGCCTATCATAATCACGTCATATAATAAACTGCACTTATAGTAACGTAATTCACATCCTTCAGTTTTTCAGGGGAGAAGGGACTGAAGACTTTATTTCAAGCAGTACGGTCATCACTTGTTCTCCAACACAGTCAGCACACACATCTTTGATATCGCAGCGCAGTCACCACAACGTCCGCGCTCCTACTGAATTAGTTCAAATCCTCGCCACCCCCTGGCCAGCACGCGGAGACACTGCCTACGCCTGTCACGCGAGGCGCCCAGCACGCCAGGTAGATGGCGAGCAGCGCCACAAATGGTCCGGCTATGTAAACATCCTCACCCGCCCGCGAGCACTTATCGTCGGACACGATGGAACCTGTCGACCGTGTGCCGGACAAAGGACACGTTCCACCCCAATTTCTTTTTTTTTCTGAACAGGTTCCAACCTGCCGATACCTATCTCACACAACCGCCCCAGATGTTTGGAAAGTTCTATTACATAACACATTAAAAGCTATATCGGTCCTAAAGTTCGCAAATTCCCAGCACCGGTGGAGAAGAACAGACACGCTTGCTTTGTCCAAACCACCCTCACACCACATGCCCGTGACTCCACGCCGCCACCAGCACGTGTGATGATGGAGCACAAACTATGCTCTCGCCCCATAAACTATGCAATTCTCTCGCCGATAGGCACAAACCGACACGCTCGAACTGGAATGTTTGCCACCGAGTTGGGAACTTCCTTGACGTCACAACGGGCGATCGACCACGTGGCTCTGTGGGACAAAGAACGCTCTCACTAAGTTAACTGATCACCTGATTCTCATTATTCACCCCACATTCCCCGGTTACCTAATCCAGGATCTTCGCTAAAACACACACATACCCGTGAACCGTCGCTCCCATCAAGATACGTACCTCCGCAAGACAATTTAACACGAAGCTCTCAAATAAAACAAATTAACAAGTCAATATCACGCGCACATGCGGGAGCCATTACACGCTCCTAGCAAACTTCTCAACTCACATACCAATCAACTCACTCAAATTCTATATGTTCCCAAAAAACTTAACCTCCGCTTTATTCATTCAAAATATATTCGCTCCCAACCATAAACTCCTTGCCAATAAAAAAATAGCTAACAATATTCATCTCCAAAAACATTACCTTCAACGCCATTCTTAATACTATCAACCTCCAATTACACCTATATAACATACTTTTGAATAATAATACTAATAATGATCATCATTCATCCTAACACACACATAATGATCTCACTATCATCCTCTCTCTAATCTAAATAAGATCTTCACTGATACTATGAATTATTTGTGTATAATTTTATAAATTATAAAATGCTCAGCCCTCCACCATGTCCAGGAACCATATGACTAGTTCAGCTTTCAGCTACTAGGGGCGCTAGTGAACTCATTCACCACCCTGACAGAATTCTCAACAGCCAATCGTTCATCCTAAGATCATGTGATACTACGTCATCATACTTACATAAGGAGTCACCCCCTGGTCATCTTTCTCACTCTTCAGTTGCCCACCACATGGTGCGTTTGTTCTCGTGTGTGTGTGTGTGCTGTATCTGTTTTATTAAGATGAAGCAAATTAACAACACCCAGGAGTCTGCTGCGAAGAGACTTAGACTCCACGATTCGCCATTATCGAGTAAGTAAATAATTTTTATTTTTAATTATCATTTTTCATGTATATCTTATATATTCTCCTTATTAATTATATATCTCATAGCTCAAATCGCGGACTTTATCATCGAGTCTGAGGAGCGAGCAGGTGGCGTCAATCAGCCTTGTCCTGAACAAGTTCCATTACATGGTAAGTACATTTTTTCAATGTTTTGATATCTCTACCCTTTAACACCGTGTACGAGCGCTACATCTGTTTTGGATAGCTCTATATAAAGATCCGCTTTTCACTTGGTGTGTGTGTGTGTGTGTCTGTTATACTCGCTCTCTATAAATATTTCATTTTTTTATATACATCTGCTTTCGTCCTCTCATTTCTATATCACCAAACTTCTTCTACAAACATTTTTTACTTTCCAGAATGAGATTTCCACTCTGCAGCGGAGTGTGCGCTGATATGAAACTTCCTGGCAGATTAAAACTGTGTGCCCGACCGAGACTCGAACTCGGGACTGGGAAAGTTTGGAAGTTAGGAGACGAGATACTGGCAGAAGTAAAGCTGTGAGTACGGGGCGTGAGTAGTGCTTCGGTAGGTCAGTTGGTAGATCACTTGCCCGCGAAAGGCAAAGGTCCCGAGTTCGAGTCTCGGACGGGCACACAGTTTTAATCTGTCAGGTAGTTTCATATCAGCGCAAACTCAGCTGCAGAGTGAAAATCTCATTATGGAAACCTCCCCCAGGCTGTGGCTAAGCCATGTCTCCGCAATATCCTTTCTTTCAGGAGTGCTAGTTCTGCAAGGTTCACAGGAGAGATTCTGTATAATTTGGAAGGTAGGAGACGAGATACTGGCAGAAGTAAAGCTGTGAGTACCGGGCGTGAGTCGTGCTTCGGTAGCTCAGTTGGTAGAGCACTTGCTTGCGAAAGGCAAAGGTATCGAGTTTTAGTCTCGGTCGGACACACAGTTTTAATCTGTCAGGAAGTTTCATATCAGCGCACACTCAGCTGCAGAGTGAAAATCTCATTATGGAAACCTCCCCCAGGCTGTGGCTAAGCCATGTCTCCGCAATATCCTTTCTTTCAGGAGTGCTAGTTCTGCAAGGTTCACAGGAGAGATTCTGTAAAGTTTGGAAGGTAGGAGACGAGATACTGGCAGAAGTAAAGCTGTGAGTACCGGGCGTGAGTCGTGCTTCGGTAGCTCAGTTGGTAGAGCACTTGCTTGCGAAAGGCAAAGGTATCGAGTTTTAGTCTCGGTCGGGCACACAGTTTTAATCTGTCAGGAAGTTTCATATCAGCGCACACTCAGCTGCAGAGTGAAAATCTCATTATGGAAACCTCCCCCAGGCTGTGGCTAAGCCATGTCTCCGCAATATCCTTTCTTTCAGGAGTGCTAGTTCTGCAAGGTTCACAGGAGAGATTCTGTAAAGTTTGGAAGGTAGGAGACTAGATACTGACAGAAGTAAAGCTGTGAGAACCGGGCGTGAGTCGTGCTTCGGTAGCTCAGTTGGTAGAGCACTTGCTTGCGAAAGGCAAAGGTATCGAGTTTTAGTCTCGGTCGGGCACACAGTTTTAATCTGTCAGGAAGTTCCATATCAGCGCACACTCAGCTGCAGAGTGAAAATCTCATTATGGAAACCTCCCCCAGGCTGTGGCTAAGCCATGTCTCCGCAATATCCTTTCTTTCAGGAGTGCTAGTTCTGCAAGGTTCACCGGAGAGATTGTGTAAAGTTTGGAAGGTAGGAGACGAGATACTGGCAGAAGTAAAGCTGTGAGTACCGGGCGTGAGTCGTGCTTCGGTAGCTCAGTTGGTAGAGCACTTGCTTGCGAAAGGCAAAGGTATCGAGTTTTAGTCTCGGTCGGGCACACAGTTTTAATCTGTCAGGAAGTTTCATATCAGCGCAAACTCAGCTGCAGAGTGAAAATCTCATTATGGGAACCTCCCCCAGGCTGTGGCTAGCCATGTCTCCGCAATATCCTTTCTTTCAGGAGTGCTAGTTCTGCAAGGTTCACAGGAGAGATTCTGTAAAGTTTGGAAGGTAGGAGACGAGATACTGGCAGAAGTAAAGCTGTGAGTACCGGGCGTGAGTCGTGCTTCGGTAGCTCAGTTGGTAGAGCACTTGCTTGCGAAAGGCAAAGGTATCGAGTTTTAGTCTCGGTCGGGCACACAGTTTTAATCTGTCAGGAAGTTTCATATCAGCGCACACTCAGCTGCAGAGTGAAAATCTCATTATGGAAACCTCCCCCAGGCTGTGGCTAAGCCATGTCTCCGCAATATCCTTTCTTTCAGGAGTGCTAGTTCTGCAAGGTTCACAGGAGAGATTCTGTAAAGTTTGGAAGGTAGGAGACGAGATACTGGCAGAAGTAAAGCTGTGAATACCGGGCGTGAGTCGTGCTTCGGTAGCTCAGTTGGTAGAGCACTTGCTTGCGAAAGGCAAAGGTATCGAGTTTTAGTCTCCGTCGGGCACACAGTTTTAATCTGTCAGGAAGTTTCATATCAGCGCACACTCAGCTGCAGAGTGAAAATCTCATTATGGAAACCTCCCCCAGGCTGTGGCTAAGCCATGTCTCCGCAATATCCTTTCTTTCAGGAGTGCTAGTTCTGCAAGGTTCACAGGAGAGATTCTGTAAAGTTTGGAAGGTAGGAGACGAGATACTGGCAGAAGCAAAGCTGTGAGTACCGGGCGTGAGTCGTGCTTCGGTAGCTCAGTTTGCATTCTGATGCTCCCTACGAAATGTGGTGGGTTAAATCTTACCGATGTCAGCAAAAAAGCGCAAGCCTTATACCTTGCTACCACATACAAACAATGGAAAGAGCCAAGTGGTACCCTTGCTGCACATTTGTTAAACGAAATAGCTCCTGCTGACGTCAGTGCACCTGTAAATGTCCAACACATACCCACCGGACTATACCACTTGAAATACTTTTTCGTAGAATACAGCTATATACAGGCAAGGATTCCTGGAAAAGACATCATGAAAGTAAAAGAACTTTATAATATCTTGATGAAAGACAAACCCAGAAACGACGTAGAACAAAAGTTTCCGTGTTATAACTGGGAAACAATATGGGAAAATATTCACTGCCGGAACTTGCCAACGTATGTTAAATCGACCTGGTACTTTGCTGTAAACAGAAAAATTACGACGAACTCTAAACTTCACTCTATTCGATGGCCGAGTCACCGCTGTGTCCATTTTGCAAAATACCAGATACCGAAGAGCATAGATTGCTGTGTGACAGGGTAAAAGAAATATAGCTCTACATAAGACAAAAGATAGCGAGCGTCAGCAGAACTACGCCCAATGCCGTTACAACTGCTGAATTTTTAAACCCTGACGGTATACCTTACCCTAAAACAAAACGAAATGCAATTAACTGGTTGAAAGGCCAAACGATGCATTACGTCCTAACAAAAGAATCCAGCAATAGGGAGGACTTCTGGGTATACCTTACAACTGAGCACCACAAGTTGATGTGTACTAAAAAATACAAAGAAAATTACGCAAACTTTTTAACTAAAACAATTCTGTAACCATTAGAAATGCTTAATTTACATGCACATCCAAGCATTTCGTATATTAGACGACTGATTTTTGGTTAAAGTTTGTTCTTCACGTAGCAGGAGGAGGGTTTCCAACAGAAAGTAGTCAGAGAAGATCATCAGTATAGAACAATTAAGCCTATGTGTATCTATTACTTTGGTTTCGGTGAAACACAGTGATGAAACTGGTATACGCCATTTATTTAGTTTCTGATTTTCTTTCCCTTTCTTTTCCCAAGAAGACACATTTATGTTAACTAAGTGTAAAATCAAGCAGAAGAAGCCTATTTTACAACATTACCTTTCTGAAAAAGGAAATTATACTTAACAGCAATAATGAGTTTGCTTCTTTCCGTTTTTCCACGCACGGAGAACGAAATTTACAGATGCAGTTACATTTCCACAACAATTATGAGACTGACTTCTCACTGGAATTTACATTTATTTTTATTCAAGCCATGTTGCAAACAAAGGCAACAGAAGGGGCATACTTCGTTCGTCGTTCAGAAGAAGCGCGTTTCAACATCATCAAGTTACATTCATTCTTAAAGGCGGAGAAGCCGGGCCGAGAAGGCAACACTTGGCGAGCGTAAAGGATGGGTTGAAGGGGAGGAAGGAGACCCAAAAAAAAAAAAAAAAAAAAAAAAAAAGTTGGTAGAGAACTTGCTTGCGAAAGGCAAAGGTATCGAGTTTTAGTCTCGGTCGGGCACACAGTTTTAGTCTGCCAGGAAGTTTCATATCAGCGCACACTCAGCTGCAGAGTGAAAATCTCATTATGGAAACCTCCCCCAGGCTGTGGCTAAGCCATGTCTCCGCAATATCCTTTCTTTCAGGAGTGCTAGTTCTGCAAGGTTCACAGGAGAGATTCTGTAAAGTTTGGAAGGTAGGAGACGAGATACTGGCAAAAGTAATGCTGTGAGTACCGGGCGTGAGTCGTGCTTCGGTAGCTCAATTGGTAGAGCACTTGCTTGCGAAAGGCAAAGGTATCGAGTTTTAGTCTCGGTCGGGCACACAGTTTTAATCTGTCAGGAAGTTTCATATCAGCGCACACTCAGCTGCAGAGTGAAAATCTCATTATGGAAACCTCCCCCAGGCTGTGGCTAAGCCATGTCTCCGCAATATCCTTTCTTGCAGGAGTGCTAGTTCTGCAAGGTTCACAGGAGAGATTCTGTAAAGTTTGGAAGGTAGGAGACAAGATACTGGCAGAAGTAAAGCTGTGAGTACCGGGCGTGAGTCGTGCTTCGGTAGCTCAGTTGGTAGAGCACTTGCTTGCGAAAGGCAAAGGTATCGAGTTTTAGTCTCGGTCGGGCACACAGTTTTAATCTGTCAGGAAGTTTCATATCAGCGCACACTCAGCTGCAGAGTGAAAATCTCATTATGGAAACCTCCCCCAGGCTGTGGCTAAGCCATGTCTCCGCAATATCCTTTCCTTCAGGAGTGCTAGTTCTGCAAGGTTCACAGGAGAGATTCTGTAAAGTTTGGAAGGTAGGAGACGAGATACTGGCAGAAGTAAAGCTGTGAGTACCGGGCGTGAGTCGTGCTTCGGTAGCTCAGTTGGTAGAGCACATGCTTGCGAAAGGCAAAAGTATCGAGTTTTAGTCTCGGTCGGGCACACAGTTTTAATCTGTCAGGAAGTTTCATATCAGCGCACACTCAGCTGCAGAGTGAAAATCTCATTATGGAAACCTCCCCCAGGCTGTGGCTAAGCCATGTCTCCGCAATATCCTTTCTTTCAGGAGTGCTAGTTCTGCAAGGTTCACAGGAGAGATTCTGTAAAGTTTGGAAGGTAGGAGACGAGATACTGGCAGAAGTAAAGCTGTGAGTACCGGGCGTGAGTCGTGCTTCGGTAGCTCAGTTGGTAGAGCACTTGCTTGCGAAAGGCAAAGGTATCGAGTTTTAGTCTCGGTCGGGCACACAGTTTTAATCTGTCAGGAAGTTTCATATCAGCGCACACTCAGCTGCAGAGTGAAAATCTCATTATGGAAACCTCCCCCAGGCTGTGGCTAAGCCATGTCTCCGCAATATCCTTTCTTTCAGGAGTGCTAGTTCTGCAAGGTTCACAGGAGAGATTCTGTAAAGTTTGGAAGGTAGGAGACGAGATACTGGCAGAAGTAAAGCTGTGAGTACCGGGCGTGAGTCGTGCTTCGGTAGCTCAGTTGGTAGAGCACTTGCTTGCGAAAGGCAAAGGTATCGAGTTTTAGTCTCCGTCGGGCACACAGTTTTAATCTGTCAGGAAGTTTCATATCAGCGCACACTCAGCTGCAGAGTGAAAATCTCATTATGGAAACCTCCCCCAGGCTGTGGCTAAGCCATGTCTCCGCAATATCCTTTCTTTCAGGAGTGCTAGTTCTGCAAGTTTCGCAGGAGAGATTCTGTAAAGTTTGGAAGGTAGGAGGCGAGATACTGGCAGAAGTAAAGCTGTGAGTACCGGGCGTGAGTCGTGCTTCGGTAGCTCAGTTGGTAGAGCACTTGCTTGCGAAAGGCAAAAGTATCGAGTTTTAGTCTCGGTCGGGCACACAGTTTTAATCTGCCAGGAAGTTTCATATCAGCGCACACTTAGCTGCAGAGTGAAAATCTCATTATGGAAACGTCCGTCAGGCTGTGGCTAAGCCATGTCTCCGCAATATCCTTTCCTTCAGGAGTGCTAGTTCTGCAAGGTTCACAGGAGAGATTCTGTAAAGTTTGGAAGGTAGGAGACGAGATACTGGCAGAAGTAAAGCTGTGAGTACCGGGCGTGAGTCGTGCTTCGGTAGCTCAGTTGGTAGAGCACTTGCTTGCGAAAGGCAAAGGTATCGAGTTTTAGTCTCGGTCGGGCACACAGTTTTAATCTGTCAGGAAGTTTCATATCAGCGCACACTTAGCTGCAGAGTGAAAATCTCATTATGGAAACCTCCCCCAGGCTGTGGCTAAGCCATGTCTCCGCAATATCCTTTCTTTCAGGAGTGCTAGTTCTGCAAGTTTCGCAGGAGAGATTCTGTAAAGTTTGGAAGGTAGGAGGCGAGATACTGGCAGAAGTAAAGCTGTGAGTACCGGGCGTGAGTCGTGCTTCGGTAGCTCAGTTGGTAGAGCACTTGCTTGCGAAAGGCAAAAGTATCGAGTTTTAGTCTCGGTCGGGCACACAGTTTTAATCTGCCAGGAAGTTTCATATCAGCGCACACTTAGCTGCAGAGTGAAAATCTCATTATGGAAACGTCCGTCAGGCTGTGGCTAAGCCATGTCTCCGCAATATCCTTTCCTTCAGGAGTGCTAGTTCTGCAAGGTTCACAGGAGAGATTCTGTAAAGTTTGGAAGGTAGGAGACGAGATACTGGCAGAAGTAAAGCTGTGAGTACCGGGCGTGAGTCGTGCTTCGGTAGCTCAGTTGGTAGAGCACTTGCTTGCGAAAGGCAAAGGTATCGAGTTTTAGTCTCCGTCGGGCACACAGTTTTAATCTGTCAGGAAGTTTCATATCAGCGCACACTCAGCTGCAGAGTGAAAATCTCATTATGGAAACCTCCCCCAGGCTGTGGCTAAGCCATGTCTCCGCAATATC
This sequence comes from Schistocerca cancellata, assembly GCF_023864275.1. Lineage (NCBI taxonomy): Eukaryota > Metazoa > Arthropoda > Insecta > Orthoptera > Acrididae > Schistocerca > Schistocerca cancellata. The sequence continues at coordinate 39,926,596 of NC_064627.1, forward strand.
CTTTCTTTCAGGAGTGCTAGTTCTGCAAGTTTCGCAGGAGAGATTCTGTAAAGTTTGGAAGGTAGGAGGCGAGATACTGGCAGAAGTAAAGCTGTGAGTACCGGGCGTGAGTCGTGCTTCGGTAGCTCAGTTGGTAGAGCACTTGCTTGCGAAAGGCAAAAGTATCGAGTTTTAGTCTCGGTCGGGCACACAGTTTTAATCTGCCAGGAAGTTTCATATCAGCGCACACTTAGCTGCAGAGTGAAAATCTCATTATGGAAACGTCCGTCAGGCTGTGGCTAAGCCATGTCTCCGCAATATCCTTTCCTTCAGGAGTGCTAGTTCTGCAAGGTTCACAGGAGAGATTCTGTAAAGTTTGGAAGGTAGGAGACGAGATACTGGCAGAAGTAAAGCTGTGAGTACCGGGCGTGAGTCGTGCTTCGGTAGCTCAGTTGGTAGAGCACTTGCTTGCGAAAGGCAAAGGTATCGAGTTTTAGTCTCCGTCGGGCACACAGTTTTAATCTGTCAGGAAGTTTCATATCAGCGCACACTCAGCTGCAGAGTGAAAATCTCATTATGGAAACCTCCCCCAGGCTGTGGCTAAGCCATGTCTCCGCAATATCCTTTCTTTCAGGAGTGCTAGTTCTGCAAGTTTCGCAGGAGAGATTCTGTAAAGTTTGGAAGGTAGGAGGCGAGATACTGGCAGAAGTAAAGCTGTGAGTACCGGGCGTGAGTCGTGCTTCGGTAGCTCAGTTGGTAGAGCACTTGCTTGCGAAAGGCAAAAGTATCGAGTTTTAGTCTCGGTCGGGCACACAGTTTTAATCTGCCAGGAAGTTTCATATCAGCGCACACTTAGCTGCAGAGTGAAAATCTCATTATGGAAACGTCCGTCAGGCTGTGGCTAAGCCATGTCTCCGCAATATCCTTTCCTTCAGGAGTGCTAGTTCTGCAAGGTTCACAGGAGAGATTCTGTAAAGTTTGGAAGGTAGGAGACGAGATACTGGCAGAAGTAAAGCTGTGAGTACCGGGCGTGAGTCGTGCTTCGGTAGCTCAGTTGGTAGAGCACTTGCTTGCGAAAGGCAAAAGTATCGAGTTTTAGTCTCGGTCGGGCACACAGTTTTAATCTGCCAGGAAGTTTCATATCAGCGCACACTTAGCTGCAGAGTGAAAATCTCATTATGGAAACGTCCGTCAGGCTGTGGCTAAGCCATGTCTCCGCAATATCCTTTCCTTCAGGAGTGCTAGTTCTGCAAGGTTCACAGGAGAGATTCTGTAAAGTTTGGAAGGTAGGAGACGAGATACTGGCAGAAGTAAAGCTGTGAGTACCGGGCGTGAGTCGTGCTTCGGTAGCTCAGTTGGTAGAGCACTTGCTTGCGAAAGGCAAAGGTATCGAGTTTTAGTCTCGGTCGGGCACACAGTTTTAATCTGTCAGGAAGTTTCATATCAGCGCACACTTAGCTGCAGAGTGAAAATCTCATTATGGAAACCTCCCCCAGGCTGTGGCTAAGCCATGTCTCCGCAATATCCTTTCTTTCAGGAGTGCTAGTTCTGCAAGGTTCACAGGAGAGATTCTGTAAAGTTTGGAAGGTAGGAGACGAGATACTGGCAGAAGTAAAGCTGTGAGTACCGGGCGTGAGTCGTGCTTCGGTAGCTCAGTTGGTAGAGCACTTGCTTGCGAAAGGCAAAAGTATCGAGTTTTAGTCTCGGTCGGGCACACAGTTTTAATCTGCCAGGAAGTTTCATATCAGCGCACACTTAGCTGCAGAGTGAAAATCTCATTATGGAAACGTCCGTCAGGCTGTGGCTAAGCCATGTCTCCGCAATATCCTTTCCTTCAGGAGTGCTAGTTCTGCAAGGTTCACAGGAGAGATTCTGTAAAGTTTGGAAGGTAGGAGACGAGATACTGGCAGAAGTAAAGCTGTGAGTACCGGGCGTGAGTCGTGCTTCGGTAGCTCAGTTGGTAGAGCACTTGCTTGCGAAAGGCAAAGGTATCGAGTTTTAGTCTCGGTCGGGCACACAGTTTTAATCTGTCAGGAAGTTTCATATCAGCGCAAACTCAGCTGCAGAGTGAAAATCTCATTATGGAAACCTCCCCCAGGCTGTGGCTAAGCCATGTCTCCGCAATATCCTTTCTTTCAGGAGTGCTAGTTCTGCAAGTTTCGCAGGAGAGATTCTGTAAAGTTTGGAAGGTAGGAGGCGAGATACTGGCAGAAGTAAAGCTGTGAGTACCGGGCGTGAGTCGTGCTTCGGTAGCTCAGTTGGTAGAGCACTTGCTTGCGAAAGGCAAAAGTATCGAGTTTTAGTCTCGGTCGGGCACACAGTTTTAATCTGCCAGGAAGTTTCATATCAGCGCACACTTAGCTGCAGAGTGAAAATCTCATTATGGAAACGTCCGTCAGGCTGTGGCTAAGCCATGTCTCCGCAATATCCTTTCCTTCAGGAGTGCTAGTTCTGCAAGGTTCACAGGAGAGATTCTGTAAAGTTTGGAAGGTAGGAGACGAGATACTGGCAGAAGTAAAGCTGTGAGTACCGGGCGTGAGTCGTGCTTCGGTAGCTCAGTTGGTAGAGCACTTGCTTGCGAAAGGCAAAGGTATCGAGTTTTAGTCTCGGTCGGGCACACAGTTTTAATCTGTCAGGAAGTTTCATATCAGCGCACACTTAGCTGCAGAGTGAAAATCTCATTATGGAAACCTCCCCCAGGCTGTGGCTAAGCCATGTCTCCGCAATATCCTTTCTTTCAGGAGTGCTAGTTCTGCAAGGTTCACAGGAGAGATTCTGTAAAGTTTGGAAGGTAGGAGACGAGATACTGGCAGAAGTAAAGCTGTGAGTACCGGGCGTGAGTCGTGCTTCGGTAGCTCAGTTGGTAGAGCACTTGCTTGCGAAAGGCAAAAGTATCGAGTTTTAGTCTCGGTCGGGCACACAGTTTTAATCTGCCAGGAAGTTTCATATCAGCGCACACTTAGCTGCAGAGTGAAAATCTCATTATGGAAACGTCCGTCAGGCTGTGGCTAAGCCATGTCTCCGCAATATCCTTTCCTTCAGGAGTGCTAGTTCTGCAAGGTTCACAGGAGAGATTCTGTAAAGTTTGGAAGGTAGGAGACGAGATACTGGCAGAAGTAAAGCTGTGAGTACCGGGCGTGAGTCGTGCTTCGGTAGCTCAGTTGGTAGAGCACTTGCTTGCGAAAGGCAAAGGTATCGAGTTTTAGTCTCGGTCGGGCACACAGTTTTAATCTGTCAGGAAGTTTCATATCAGCGCAAACTCAGCTGCAGAGTGAAAATCTCATTATGGAAACCTCCCCCAGGCTGTGGCTAAGCCATGTCTCCGCAATATCCTTTCTTTCAGGAGTGCTAGTTCTGCAAGGTTCACAGGAGAGATTCTGTAAAGTTTGGAAGGTAGGAGACGAGATACTGGCAGAAGTAAAGCTGTGAGTACCGGGCGTGAGTCGTGCTTCGGTAGCTCAGTTGGTAGAGCACTTGCTTGCGAAAGGCAAAGGTATCGAGTTTTAGTCTCCGTCGGGCACACAGTTTTAATCTGTCAGGAAGTTTCATATCAGCGCACACTCAGCTGCAGAGTGAAAATCTCATTATGGAAACCTCCCCCAGGCTGTGGCTAAGCCATGTCTCCGCAATATCCTTTCTTTCAGGAGTGCTAGTTCTGCAAGTTTCGCAGGAGAGATTCTGTAAAGTTTGGAAGGTAGGAGACGAGATACTGGCAGAAGTAAAGCTGTGAGTACCGGGCGTGAGTCGTGCTTCGGTAGCTCAGTTGGTAGAGCACTTGCTTGCGAAAGGCAAAAGTATCGAGTTTTAGTCTCGGTCGGGCACACAGTTTTAATCTGCCAGGAAGTTTCATATCAGCGCACACTTAGCTGCAGAGTGAAAATCTCATTATGGAAACGTCCGTCAGGCTGTGGCTAAGCCATGTCTCCGCAATATCCTTTCCTTCAGGAGTGCTAGTTCTGCAAGGTTCACAGGAGAGATTCTGTAAAGTTTGGAAGGTAGGAGACGAGATACTGGCAGAAGTAAAGCTGTGAGTACCGGGCGTGAGTCGTGCTTCTGTAGCTCAGTTGGTAGAGCACTTGCTTGCGAAAGGCAAAGGTATCGAGTTTTAGTCTCGGTCGGGCACACAGTTTTAATCTGTCAGGAAGTTTCATATCAGCGCACACTTAGCTGCAGAGTGAAAATCTCATTATGGAAACCTCCCCCAGGCTGTGGCTAAGCCATGTCTCCGCAATATCCTTTCTTTCAGGAGTGCTAGTTCTGCAAGGTTCACAGGAGAGATTCTGTAAAGTTTGGAAGGTAGGAGACGAGATACTGGCAGAAGTAAAGCTGTGAGTACCGGGCGTGAGTCGTGCTTCGGTAGCTCAGTTGGTAGAGCACTTGCTTGCGAAAGGCAAAAGTATCGAGTTTTAGTCTCGGTCGGGCACACAGTTTTAATCTGCCATGAAGTTTCATATCAGCGCACACTTAGCTGCAGAGTGAAAATCTCATTATGGAAACGTCCGTCAGGCTGTGGCTAAGCCATGTCTCCGCAATATCCTTTCCTTCAGGAGTGCTAGTTCTGCAAGGTTCACAGGAGAGATTCTGTAAAGTTTGGAAGGTAGGAGACGAGATACTGGCAGAAGTAAAGCTGTGAGTACCGGGCGTGAGTCGTGCTTCGGTAGCTCAGTTGGTAGAGCACTTGCTTGCGAAAGGCAAAGGTATCGAGTTTTAGTCTCGGTCGGGCACACAGTTTTAATCTGTCAGGAAGTTTCATATCAGCGCAAACTCAGCTGCAGAGTGAAAATCTCATTATGGAAACCTCCCCCAGGCTGTGGCTAAGCCATGTCTCCGCAATATCCTTTCTTTCAGGAGTGCTAGTTCTGCAAGGTTCACAGGAGAGATTCTGTAAAGTTTGGAAGGTAGGAGACGAGATACTGGCAGAAGTAAAGCTGTGAGTACCGGGCGTGAGTCGTGCTTCGGTAGCTCAGTTGGTAGAGCACTTGCTTGCGAAAGGCAAAGGTATCGAGTTTTAGTCTCCGTCGGGCACACAGTTTTAATCTGTCAGGAAGTTTCATATCAGCGCACACTCAGCTGCAGAGTGAAAATCTCATTATGGAAACCTCCCCCAGGCTGTGGCTAAGCCATGTCTCCGCAATATCCTTTCTTTCAGGAGTGCTAGTTCTGCAAGTTTCGCAGGAGAGATTCTGTAAAGTTTGGAAGGTAGGAGACGAGATACTGGCAGAAGTAAAGCTGTGAGTACCGGGCGTGAGTCGTGCTTCGGTAGCTCAGTTGGTAGAGCACTTGCTTGCGAAAGGCAAAGGTATCGAGTTTTAGTCTCGGTCGGGCACACAGTTTTTGTTGTGGCGTAGCAAGAGCCACGCCACTCGGAGGTAGCCGAAAGGCACGCGATGTAATGCAGACGGGCGTGAATTCTGGAACAGGATAACTATTGAATGGTAGCAAGAAAAGTACGTAGCTTATAATATATACTTAACTTTAATTCTCTGATGAATACAGCAATCTTCATGATACAAGTGAGACTCATTAAGATACATGCAATGTTACAAATGGCGCCTTGCTAAGTCGTAGCCATTAACTTAGCTGAAGGCTATTCTAACTGTCTCTCGGCAAATGAGAGGAAGGCTGCGTACGTCTAGTCGCTAGCAATGTCGTCCGTACAACTGGGGCGAGTGCTAGTCCGTCTTTCTAGACCTGCCATGTGGTGGCGCTAGGTCTGCAAGTACTGATGGCGGCGACACGCGGGTCCGACATGTACTAATGGACCGCGGCCGATTTAAGCTACCACCTAGCAAGTGTGGTGTCTGGCGGTGACACCACAGTTTTAATCTGTCAGGAAGTTTCATATCAGCGCACACTCAGCCGCAGAGTGAAAATCTCATTATGGAAACCTCCCCCAGGCTGTGGCTAAGCCATGTCTCCGCAATATCCTTTCTTTCAGGAGTGCTAGTTCTGCAAGGTTCACAGGAGAGATTCTGTAAAGTTTGGAAGGTAGGAGACGAGATACTGGCAGAAGTAAAGCTGTGAGTACCGGGCGTGAGTCGTGCTTCGGTAGCTCAGTTGGTAGAGCACTTGCTTGCGAAAGGCAAAGGTATCGAGTTTTAGTCTCGGTCGGGCACACAGTTTTAATCTGTCAGGAAGTTTCATATCAGCGCACACTCAGCTGCAGAGTAAAAATCTCATTATGGAAACCTTCCCCAGGCTGTGGCTAAGCCATGTCTCCGCAATATCCTTTCTTTCAGGAGTGCTAGTTCTGCAAGGTTCACAGGAGAGATTCTGTAAAGTTTGGAAGGTAGGAGACGAGATACTGGCAGAAGTAAAGCTGTGAGTACCGGGCGTGAGTCGTGCTTCGGTAGCTCAGTTGGTAGAGCACTTGCTTGCGAAAGGCAAAGGTATCGAGTTTTAGTCTCGGTCGGGCACACAGTTTTAATCTGTCAGGAAGTTTCATATCAGCGCACACTCAGCTGCAGAGTGAAAATCTCATTATGGAAACCTCCCCCAGGCTGTGGCTAAGCCATGTCTCCGCAATATCCTTTCTTTCAGGAGTGCTAGTTCTGCAAGGTTCACAGGAGAGATTCTGTAAAGTTTGGAAGGTAGGAGACGAGATACTGGCAGAAGTAATGCTGTGAGTACCGGGCGTGAGTCGTGCTTTGGTAGCTCAGTTGGTAGAGCACTTGCTTGCGAAAGGCAAAGGTATCGAGTTTTAGTCTCGGTCGGGCACACAGTTTTAATCTGTCAGGAAGTTTCATATCAGCGCACACTCAGCTGCAGAGTGAAAATCTCATAATGGAAACCTCCCCCAGGCTGTGGCTAAGCCATGTCTCCGCAATATCCTTTCTTTCAGGAGTGCTAGTTCTGCAAGGTTCACAGGAGAGATTCTGTAAAGTTTGGAAGGTAGGAGACTAGATACTGGCAGAAGTAAAGCTGTGAGTACCGGGCGTGAGTCGTGCTTCGGTAGCTCAGTTGGTAGAGCACTTGCTTGCGAAAGGCAAAAGTATCGTGTTTTAGTCTCGGTCGGGCACACAGTTTTAGTCTGCCAGGAAGTTTCATATCAGCGCACACTCAGCTGCAGAGTGAATATCTCATTATGGAAACCTCCCCCAGGCTGTGGCTAAGCCATGTCTCCGCAATATCCTTTCTTTCAGGAGTGCTAGTTCTGCAAGGTTCACAGGAGAGATTCTGTAAAGTTTGGAAGGTAGGAGACGAGATACTGGCAGAAGTAAAGCTGTGAGTACCGGGAGTGAGTCGTGCTTCGGTAGCTCAGTTGGTAGAGCACTTACTTGCGAAAGGCAAAGGTATCGAGTTTTAGTCTCGGTCGGGCACACAGTTTTAGTCTGCCAGGAAGTTTCATATCAGCGCACACTCAGCTGCAGAGTGAAAATCTCATTATGGAAACCTACCCTAGGCTGTGGCTAAGCCATGTCTCCGCAATATCCTTTCTTTTAGGAGTGCTAGTTCTGCAAAGTTCACAGGAGAGTTTCTGTAAAGTTTGGAAGGTAGGAGACGAGATACTGGCAGAAGTAAAGCTGTGAGTACCGGGCGTGAGTCGTGCTTCGGTAGCTCAGTTGGTAGAGCACTTGCTTGCGAAAGGCAAAGGTATCGAGTTTTAGTCCCGGTCGGGCACACAGTTTTAATCTGTCAGGAAGTTTCATATCAGCGCAAACTCAGCTGCAGAGTGAAAATCTCATTATGGAAACCTCCCCCAGGCTGTGGCTAAGCCATGTTTCCGCAATATCCTTTCTTTCAGGAGTGCTAGTTCTGCAAGGTTCACAGGAGAGATTCTGTAAAGTTTGGAAGGTAGGAGTCGAGATACTGGCAGAAGTAAAGCTGTGAGTACCGGGCGTGAGTCGTGCTTCGGTAGCTCAGTTGGTAGAGCACTTGCTTGCGAAAGGCAAAAGTATCGAGTTTTAGTCCCGGTCGGGCACACAGTTTTAATCTGTCAGGAAGTTTCATATCAGCGCAAACTCAGCTGCAGAGTGAAAATCTCATTATGGAAACCTCCCCCAGGCTGTGGCTAAGCCATGTCTCCGCAATATCCTTTCTTTCAGGAGTGCTAGTTCTGCAAGGTTCACAGGAGAGATACTGTAAAGTTTGGAAGGTAGGAGACGAGATACTGGCAGAAGTAAAGCTGTGAGTACCGGGCGTGAGTCGTGCTTCGGTAGCTCAGTTGGTAGAGCACTTGCTTGCGAAAGGCAAAGGTATCGAGTTTTAGTCTCGGTCGGGCACACAGTTTTAATCTGTCAGGAAGTTTCATATCAGCGCACACTCAGCTGCAGAGTGAAAATCTCATTATGGAAACCTCCCCCAGGCTGTGGCTAAGCCATGTCTCCGCAATATCCTTTCTTTCAGGAGTGCTAGTTCTGCAAGGTTCACAGGAGAGATTCTGTAAAGTTTGGAAGGTAGGAGACGAGATACTGGCAGAAGTAAAGCTGTGAGTACCGGGCGTGAGTCGTGCTTCGGTAGCTCAGTTGGTAGAGCACTTGCTTGCGAAAGGCAAAGGTATCGAGTTTTAGTCTCGGTCGGGCACACAGTTTTAATCTGTCAGGAAGTTTCATATCAGCGCACACTCAGCTGCAGAGTGAAAATCTCATTATGGAAACCTCCCCCAGGCTGTGGCTAAGCCATGTCTCCGCAATATCCTTTCTTTCAGGAGTGCTAGTTCTGCAAGGTTCACAGGAGAGATTCTGTAAAGTTTGGAAGGTAGGAGACGAGATACTGGCAGAAGTAAAGCTGTGAGTACCGGGCGTGAGTCGTGCTTCGGTAGCTCAGTTGGTAGAGCACTTGCTTGCGAAAGGCAAAGGTATCGAGTTTTAGTCTCGGTCGGGCACACAGTTTTAATCTGTCAGGAAGTTTCATATCAGCGCACACTCAGCTGCAGAGTGAAAATCTCATTATGGAAACCTCCCCCAGGCTGTGGCTAAGCCATGTCTCCGCAATATCCTTTCTTTCAGGAGTGCTAGTTCTGCAAGGTTCACAGGAGAGATTCTGTAAAGTTTGGAAGGTAGGAGACGAGATACTGGCAGAAGTAAAGCTGTGAGTACCGGGCGTGAGTCGTGCTTCGGTAGCTCAGTTGGTAGAGCACTTGCTTGCGAAAGGCAAAGGTATCGAGTTTTAGTCTCGGTCGGGCACACAGTTTTAATCTGTCAGGAAGTTTCATATCAGCGCACACTCAGCTGCAGAGTGAAAATCTCATTATGGAAACCTCCCCCAGGCTGTGGCTAAGCCATGTCTCCGCAATATCCTTTCTTTCAGGAGTGCTAGTTCTGCAAGGTTCACAGGAGAGATTCTGTAAAGTTTGGAAGGTAGGAGACGAGATACTGGCAGAAGTAAAGCTGTGAGTACCGGGCGTGAGTCGTGCTTCGGTAGCTCAGTTGGTAGAGCACTTGCTTGCGAAAGGCAAAGGTATCGAGTTTTAGTCTCGGTCGGGCACACAGTTTTAATCTGTCAGGAAGTTTCATATCAGCGCACACTCAGCTGCAGAGTGAACATCTCATAATGGAAACCTCCCCCAGGCTGTGGCTAAGCCATGTCTCCGCAATATCCTTTCTTTCAGGAGTGCTAGTTCTGCAAAGTTCACAGGAGAGTTTCTGTAAAGTTTGGAAGGTAGGAGACGAGATACTGGCAGAAGTAAAGCTGTGAGTACCGGGCGTGAGTCGTGCTTCGGTAGCTCAGTTGGTAGAGCACTTGCTTGCGAAAGGCAAAGGTATCGAGTTTTAGTCTCGGTCGGGCACTCAGTTTTAATCTGTCAGGAAGTTTCATATCAGCGCACACTCAGCTGCAGAGTGAAAATCTCATTATGGAAACCTCCCCTAGGCTGTGGCTAAGCCATGTCTCCGCAATATCCTTTCTTTCAGGAGTGCTAGTTCTGCAAGGTTCACAGGAGAGATTCTGTAAAGTTTGGAAGGTACGAGACGAGATACTGGCAGAAGTAATGCTGTGAGTACCGGGCGTGAGTCGTGCTTTGGTAGCTCAGTTGGTAGAGCACTTGCTTGCGAAAGGCAAAGGTATCGAGTTTTAGTCTCGGTCGGGCACACAGTTTAATCTGTCAGGATGTTTCATATCAGCGCACACTCAGCTGCAGAGTGAAAATCTCATTATGGAAACCTCCCCCAGGCTGTGGCTAAGCCATGTCTCCGCAATATCCTTTCTCTCAGGAGTGCTAGTTCTGCAAGGTTCACAGGAGAGATTCTGTAAAGTTTGGAAGGTAGGAGACGAGATACTGGCAGAAGTAATGCTGTGAGTACCGGGCGTGAGTCGTGCTTTGGTAGCTCAGTTGGTAGAGCACTTGCTTGTAAAAGGCAAAGGTATCGAGTTTTAGTCTCGGTCGGGCACACAGTTTTAGTCTGACAGGAAGTTTCATATCAGCGCACACTCAGCTGCAGAGTGAAAATCTCATTATGGAAACGTCCGTCAGGCTGTGGCTAACCCATGTCTCCGCAATATCCTTTCCTTCAGGAGTGCTAGTTCTGCAAGTTTCACAGGAGAGATTCTGTAAAGTTTGGAAGGTAGGAGACGAGATACTGGCAGAAGTAAAGCTGTGAGTACCGGGCGTGAGTCGTGCTTCGGTAGCTCAGTTGGTAGAGCACTTGCTTGCGAAAGGCAAAGGTATCGAGTTTTAGTCTCGGTCGGGCACACAGTTTTAATCTGTCAGGAAGTTTCATATCAGCGCAAACTCAGCTGCAGAGTGAAAATCACATTATGGAAACCTACCCCAGGCTGTGGCTAAGCCATGTCTCCGCAATATCCTTTCTTTCAGGAGTGCTAGTTCTGCAAGGTTCACAGGAGAGATTCTGTAAAGTTTGGAAGGTAGGAGACGAGATACTGGCAGAAGTAAAGCTGTGAGTACCGGGCGTGAGTCGTGCTTCGGTAGCTCAGTTGGTAGAGCACTTGCTTGCGAAAGGCAAAGGTATCGAGTTTTAGTCTCGGTCGGGCACACAGTTTTAATCTGTCAGGAAGTTTCATATCAGCGCACACTCAGCTGCAGAGTGAAAATCTCATTATGGAAACCTCCCCCAGGCTGTGGCTAAGCCATGTCTCCGCAATATCCTTTCTTTCAGGAGTGCTAGTTCTGCAAGGTTCACAGGAGAGGTTCTGTAAAGTTTGGAAGGTAGGAGACGAGATACTGGCAGAAGTAAAGCTGTGAGTACCGGGCGTGAGTCGTGCTTCGGTAGCTCAGTTGGTAGAGCACTTGCTTGCGAAAGGCAAATGTATCGAGTTTTAGTCTCTGTCGGGCACACAGTTTTAATCTGTCAGGATGTTACATATCAGCGCACACTCAGCTGCAGAGTAAAAATCTCATTATGGAAACCTCCCCCAGGCTGTGGCTAAGCCATGTCTCCGCAATATCCTTTCTTTCAGGAGTGCTAGTTCTGCAAGGTTCACAGGAGAGATTCTGTAAAGTTTGGAAGGTAGGAGACGAGATACTGGCAGAAGTAAAGCTGTGAGTACCGGGCGTGAGTCGTGCTTCGGTAGCTCAGTTGGTAGAGCACTTGCTTGCGAAAGGCAAAGGTATCGAGTTTTAGTCTCGGTCGTGCACACAGTTTTAATCTGTCAGGAAGTTTCATATCAGCGCAAACTCAGCTGCAGAGTGAAAATCTCATTATGGAAACCTCCCCCAGGCTGTGGCTAAGCCATGTCTCCGCAATATCCTTTCTTTCAGGAGTGCTAGTTCTGCAAGGTTCACAGGAGAGATTCTGTAATGTTTGGAAGGTAGCAGACGAGATACTGGCAGAAGTAAAGCTGTGAGTACCGGGCGTGAGTCGTGCTTCGGTAGCTCAGTTGGTAGAGCACTTGCTTGCGAAAGGCAAAAGTATCGAGTTTTAGTCTCGGTCGGGCACACAGTTTTAATCTGTCAGGAAGTTTCATATCAGCGCAAACTCAGCTGCAGAGTGAAAATCTCATTATGGAAACCTCCCCCAGGCTGTGGCTAAGCCATGTCTCCGCAATATCCTTTCTTTCAGGAGTGCTAGTTCTGCAAGGTTCACAGGAGAGATTCTGTAAAGTTTGGAAGGTAGGAGACGAGATACTGGCAGAAGTAAAGCTGTGAGTACCGGGCGTGAGTCGTGCTTCGGTAGCTCAGTTGGTAGAGCACTTGCTTGCGAAAGGCAAAGGTATCGAGTTTTAGTCTCGGTCGGGCACACAGTTTTAATCTGTCAGGAAGTTTCATATCAGCGCACACTCAGCCGCAGAGTGAAAATCTCATTATGGAAACCTCCCCCAGGCTGTGGCTAAGCCATGTCTCCGCAATATCCTTTCTTTCAGGAGTGCTAGTTCTGCAAGGTTCACAGGAGAGATTCTGTAAAGTTTGGAAGGTAGGAGACGAGATACTGGCAGAAGTAAAGCTGTGAGTACCGGGCGTGAGTCGTGCTTCGCTAGCTCAGTTGGTAGAGCACTTGCTTGCGAAAGGCAAAGGTATCGAGTTTTAGTCTCGGTCGGGCACACAGTTTTAATCTGTCAGGAAGTTTCATATCAGCGCACACTCAGCTGCAGAGTAAAAATCTCATTATGGAAACCTTCCCCAGGCTGTGGCTAAGCCATGTCTCCGCAATATCCTTTCTTTCAGGAGTGCTAGTTCTGCAAGGTTCACAGGAGAGATTCTGTAAAGTTTGGAAGGTAGGAGACGAGATACTGGCAGAAGTAAAGCTGTGAGTACCGGGCGTGAGTCGTGCTTCGGTAGCTCAGTTGGTAGAGCACTTGCTTGCGAAAGGCAAAGGTATCGAGTTTTAGTCTCGGTCGGGCACAAAGTTTTAATCTGTCAGGAAGTTTCATATCAGCGCACACTCAGCCGCAGAGTGAAAATCTCATTATGGAAACCTCCCCCAGGCTGTGGCTAAGCCATGTCTCCGCAATATCCTTTCTTTCAGGAGTGCTAGTTCTGCAAGGTTCACAGGAGAGATTCTGTAAAGTTTGGAAGGTAGGAGACGAGATACTGGCAGAAGTAAAGCTGTGAGTACCGGGCGTGAGTCGTGCTTCGGTAGCTCAGTTGGTAGAGCACTTGCTTGCGAAAGGCAAAGGTATCGAGTTTTAGTCTCGGTCGGGCACACAGTTTTAATCTGTCAGGAAGTTTCATATCAGCGCACACTCAGCTGCAGAGTAAAAATCTCATTATGGAAACCTTCCCCAGGCTGTGGCTAAGCCATGTCTCCGCAATATCCTTTCTTTCAGGAGTGCTAGTTCTGCAAGGTTCACAGGAGAGATTCTGTAAAGTATGGAAGGTAGGAGACGAGATACTGGCAGAAGTAAAGCTGTGAGTACCGGGCGTGAGTCGTGCTTCGGTAGCTCAGTTGGTAGAGCACTTGCTTGCGAAAGGCAAAGGTATCGAGTTTTAGTCTCGGTCGTGCACACAGTTTTAATCTGTCAGGAAGATTCATATCAGCGCAAACTCAGCTGCAGAGTGAAAATCTCATTATGGAAACCTCCCCCAGGCTGTGGCTAAGCCATGTCTCCGCAATATCCTTTCTTTCAGGAGTGCTAGTTCTGCAAGGTTCACAGGAGAGATTCTGTAAAGTTTGGAAGGTAGGAGACGAGATACTGGCAGAAGTAAAGCTGTGAGTACCGGGCGTGAGACGTGCTTCGGTAGCTCAGTTGGTAGAGCACTTGCTTGCGAAAGGCAAAAGTATCGAGTTTTAGTCTCGGTCGGGCACACAGTTTTAATCTGTCAGGAAGTTTCATATCAGCGCAAACTCAGCTGCAGAGTGAAAATCTCATTATGGAAACCTCCCCCAGGCTGTGGCTAAGCCATGTCTCCGCAATATCCTTTCTTTCAGGAGTGCTAGTTCTGCAAGTTTCACAGGAGAGATTCTGTAAAGTTTGGAAGGTAGGAGACGAGATACTGGCAGAAGTAAAGCTGTGAGTACCGGGCGTGAGTCGTGCTTCGGTAGCTCAGTTGGTAGAGCACTTGCTTGCGAAAGGCAAAAGTATCGAGTTTTAGTCTCGGTCGGGCACACAGTTTTAATCTGCCAGGAAGTTTCATATCAGCGCACACTTAGCTGCAGAGTGAAAATCTCATTATGGAAACGTCCGTCAGGCTGTGGCTAAACCATGTCTCCGCAATATCCTTTCCTTCAGGAGTGCTAGTTCTGCAAGGTTCACAGGAGAGATTCTGTAAAGTTTGGAAGGTAGCAGACGAGATACTGGCAGAAGTAAAGCTGTGAGTACCGGGCGTGAGTCGTGCTTCGGTAGCTCAGTTGGTAGAGCACTTGCTTGCGAAAGGCAAAAGTATCGAGTTTTAGTCTCGGTCGGGCACACAGTTTTAATCTGTCAGGAAGTTTCATATCAGCGCAAACTCAGCTGCAGAGTGAAAATCTCATTATGGAAACCTCCCCCAGGCTGTGGCTAAGCCATGTCTCCGCAATATCCTTTCTTTCAGGAGTGCTAGTTCTGCAAGGTTCACAGGAGGGATTCTGTAAAGTTTGGAAGGTAGGAGACGAGATACTGGCAGAAGTAAAGCTGTGAGTACCGGGCGTGAGTCGTGCTTCGGTAGCTCAGTTGGTAGAGCACTTGCTTGCGAAAGGCAAAAGTATCGAGTTTTAGTCTCGGTCGGGCACACAGTTTTAATCTGTCAGGAAGTTTCATATCAGCGCAAACTCAGCTGCAGAGTGAAAATCTCATTATGGAAACCTCCCCCAGGCTGTGGCTAAGCCATGTCTCCGCAATATCCTTTCTTTCAGGAGTGCTAGTTCTGCAAGGTTCACAGGAGAGATTCTGTAAAGTTTGGAAGGTAGGAGACGAGATACTGGCAGAAGTAAAGCTGTGAGTACCGGGCGTGAGTCGTGCTTCGGTAGCTCAGTTGGTAGAGCACTTGCTTGCGAAAGGCAAAGGTATCGAGTTTTAGTCTCGGTCGGGCACACAGTTTTAATCTGTCAGGAAGTTTCATATCAGCGCACACTCAGCCGCAGAGTGAAAATCTCATTATGGAAACCTCCCCCAGGCTGTGGCTAAGCCATGTCTCCGCAATATCCTTTCTTTCAGGAGTGCTAGTTCTGCAAGGTTCACAGGAGAGATTCTGTAAAGTTTGGAAGGTAGGAGACGAGATACTGGCAGAAGTAAAGCTGTGAGTACCGGGCGTGAGTCGTGCTTCGGTAGCTCAGTTGGTAGAGCACTTGCTTGCGAAAGGCAAAGGTATCGAGTTTTAGTCTCGGTCGGGCACACAGTTTTAATCTGTCAGGAAGTTTCATATCAGCGCACACTCAGCTGCAGAGTAAAAATCTCATTATGGAAACCTTCCCCAGGCTGTAGCTAAGCCATGTCTCCGCAATATCCTTTCTTTCAGGAGTGCTAGTTCTGCAAGGTTCACAGGAGAGATTCTGTAAAGTTTGGAAGGTAGGAGACGAGATACTGGCAGAAGTAAAGCTGTGAGTACCGGGCGTGAGTCGTGCTTCGGTAGCTCAGTTGGTAGAGCACTTGCTTGCGAAAGGCAAAGGTATCGAGTTTTAGTCTCGGTCGGGCACACAGTTTTAATCTGTCAGGAAGTTTCATATCAGCGCACACTCAGCCGCAGAGTGAAAATCTCATTATGGAAACCTCCCCCAGGCTGTGGCTAAGCCATGTCTCCGCAATATCCTTTCTTTCAGGAGTGCTAGTTCTGCAAGGTTCACAGGAGAGATTCTGTAAAGTTTGGAAGGTAGGAGACGAGATACTGGCAGAAGTAAAGCTGTGAGTACCGGGCGTGAGTCGTGCTTCGGTAGCTCAGTTGGTAGAGCACTTGCTTGCGAAAGGCAAAGGTATCGAGTTTTAGTCTCGGTCGGGCACACAGTTTTAATCTGTCAGGAAGTTTCATATCAGCGCACACTCAGCTGCAGAGTAAAAATCTCATTATGGAAACCTTCCCCAGGCTGTGGCTAAGCCATGTCTCCGCAATATCCTTTCTTTCAGGAGTGCTAGTTCTGCAAGGTTCACAGGAGAGATTCTGTAAAGTTTGGAAGGTAGGAGACGAGATACTGGCAGAAGTAAAGCTGTGAGAACCGGGCGTGAGTCGTGCTTCGGTAGCTCAGTTGGTAGAGCACTTGCTTGCGAAAGGCAAAGGTATCGAGTTTTAGTCTCGGTCGGGCACACAGTTTTAATCTGTCAGGAAGTTTCATATCAGCGCACACTCAGCTGCAGAGTGAAAATCTCATTATGGAAACCTCCCCCAGGCTGTGGCTAAGCCATGT
Organism: Schistocerca cancellata; assembly: GCF_023864275.1. Lineage (NCBI taxonomy): Eukaryota > Metazoa > Arthropoda > Insecta > Orthoptera > Acrididae > Schistocerca > Schistocerca cancellata. The sequence continues at coordinate 39,942,723 of NC_064627.1, forward strand.
CTCCGCAATATCCTTTCTTTCAGGAGTGCTAGTTCTGCAAGGTTCACAGGAGAGATTCTGTAAAGTTTGGAAGGTAGGAGACGAGATACTGGCAGAAGTAAAGCTGTGAGTACCGGGCGTGAGTCGTGCTTCGGTAGCTCTGTTGGTAGAGCACTTACTTGTGAAAGGCAAAGGTATCGAGTTTTAGTCTCGGTCGGGCACACAGTTTTAGTCTGCCAGGAAGTTTCATATCAGCGCACACTCAGCTGCAGAGTGAAAATCTCATTATGGAAACGTCCGTCAGGCTGTGGCTAACCCATGTCTCCGCAATATCCTTTCTTTCAGGAGTGCTAGTTCTGCAAAGTTCACAGGAGAGTTTCTGTAAAGTTTGGAAGGTAGGAGACGAGATACTGGCAGAAGTAAAGCTGTGAGTACCGGGCGTGAGTCGTGCTTCGGTAGCTCAGTTGGTAGAGCACTTGCTTGCGAAAGGCAAAGGTATCGAGTTTTAGTCTCGGTCGGGCACACAGTTTTAATCTGTCAGGAAGTTTCATATCAGCGCACACTCAGCTGCAGAGTGAAAATCTCATTATGGAAACCTGGCTAAGCCATGTCTCCGCAATATCCTTTCTTTCAGGAGTGCTAGTTCTGCAAGGTTCACAGGAGAGATTCTGTAAAGTTTGGAAGGTAGGAGACGAGATACTGGCAGAAGTAAAGCTGTGAGTACCGGGCGTGAGTCGTGCTTCGGTAGCTCAGTTGGTAGAGCACTTGCTTGCGAAAGGCAAAGGTATCGAGTCTTAGTCTCGGTCGGGCACACAGTTTTAGTCTGCCAGGAAGTTTCATATCAGCGCACACTCAGCTGCAGATTGAAAATCTCATTATGGAAACCTCCCCCAGGCTGTGGCTAAGCCATGTCTCCGCAATATCCTTTCTTTCAGGAGTGCTAGTTCTGCAAGGTTCACAGGAGAAAAAATGGTCTAAATGGCTCTGAGCACTATGGGACTCAACATCTTAGGTCATAAGTCCCCTAGAACTTAGAACTACTTAAACCTAACTAACCTAAGGACGTCACACACACCCATGCCCGAGGCAGGATTCGAACCTGCGACCGTAGCAGTCCCGCGGTTCCGGACTGCAGCGCCAGAACCGCTAGACCACCGGTTCACAGGAGAGATTCTGTAAAGTTTGGAAGGTAGGAGACGAGATACTGGCAGAAGTAAAGCTGTAAGTACCGTGCGTGAGTCGTGCTTCGGTAGCTCAGTTAGTAGAGCACTTGCTTGCGGAAGGCAAAGGTATCGAGTTTTAGTCTCGGTCGGGCACACAGTTTTAATCTGTCAGGAAGTTTCATATCAGCGCACACTCAGCTGCAGAGTGAAAATCTCATTATGGAAACCTCCCCCAGGCTGTGGCTAAGCCATGTCTCCGCAATATCCTTTCTTTCAGGAGTGCTAGTTCTGCAAGGTTCACAGGAGAGATTCTGTAAAGTTTGGAAGGTAGGAGACGAGATACTGGCAGAAGTAAAGCTGTGAGTACCGGGCGTGAGTCGTGCTTCGGTAGCTCAGTTGGTAGAGCACTTGCTTGCGAAAGGCAAAGGTATCGAGTTTTAGTCTCGGTCGGGCACACAGTTTTAATCTGTCAGGAAGTTACGTAAAAGCGCACACTCAGCTGCAGAGTAAAAATCTCATTATGGAAACCTCCCCCAGGCTGTGGCTAAGCCATGTCTCCGCAATATCCTTTCTTTCAGGAGTGCTAGTTCTGCAAGGTTCACAGGAGAGATTCTGTAAAGTTTGGAAGGTAGGAGACGAGATACTGGCAGAAGTAAAGCTGTGAGTACCGGGCGTGAGTCGTGCTTCGGTAGCTCAGTTGGTAGAGCACTTGCTTGCGAAAGGCAAAGGTATCGAGTTTTAGTCTCGGTCGGGCACACAGTTTTAATCTGTCAGGAAGTTTCATATCAGCGCAAACTCAGCTGCAGAGTGAAAATCTCATTATGGAAACCTCCCCCAGGCTGTGGCTAAGCCATGTCTCCGCAATATCCTTTCTTTCAGGAGTGCTAGTTCTGCAAGGTTCACAGGAGAGATTCTGTAAAGTTTGGAAGGTAGGAGACGAGATACTGGCAGAAGTAAAGCTGTGAGTACCGGGCGTGAGTCGTGCTTCGGTAGCTCAGTTGGTAGAGCACTTGCTTGCGAAAGGCAAAAGTATCGAGTTTTAGTCTCGGTCGGGCACACAGTTTTAATCTGTCAGGAAGTTTCATATCAGCACAAACTCAGCTGCAGAGTGAAAATCTCATTATGGAAACCTCCCCCAGGCTGTGGCTAAGCCATGTCTCCGCAATATCCTTTCTTTCAGGAGTGCTAGTTCTGCAAGTTTCACAGGAGAGATTCTGTAAAGTTTGGAAGGTAGGAGACGAGATACTGGCAGAAGTAAAGCTGTGAGTACCGGGCGTGAGTCGTGCTTCGGTAGCTCAGTTGGTAGAGCACTTGCTTGCGAAAGGCAAAAGTATCGAGTTTTAGTCTCGGTCGGGCACACAGTTTTAATCTGCCAGGAAGTTTCATATCAGCGCACACTTAGCTGCAGAGTGAAAATCTCATTATGGAAACCTCCCCCAGGCTGTGGCTAAACCATGTCTCCGCAATATCCTTTCCTTCAGGAGTGCTAGTTCTGCAAGGTTCACAGGAGAGATTCTGTAAAGTTTGGAAGGTAGGAGACGAGATACTGGCAGAAGTAAAGCTGTGAGTACCGGGCGTGAGTCGTGCTTCGGTAGCTCAGTTGGTAGAGCACTTGCTTGCGAAAGGCAAAGGTATCGAGTTTTAGTCTCGGTCGGGCACACAGTTTTAATCTGTCAGGAAGTTTCATATCAGCGCAAACTCAGCTGCAGAGTGAAAATCTCATTATGGAAACCTCCCCCAGGCTGTGGCTAAGCCATGTCTCCGCAATATCCTTTCTTTCAGGAGTGCTAGTTCTGCAAGGTTCACAGGAGAGATTCTGTAAAGTTTGGAAGGTAGGAGACGAGATACTGGCAGAAGTAAAGCTGTGAGTACCGGGCGTGAGTCGTGCTTCGGTAGCTCAGTTGGTAGAGCACTTGCTTGCGAAAGGCAAAAGTATCGAGTTTTAGTCTCGGTCGGGCACACAGTTTTAATCTGCCAGGAAGTTTCATATCAGCGCACACTTAGCTGCAGAGTGAAAATCTCATTATGGAAACCTCCCCCAGGCTGTGGCTAAACCATGTCTCCGCAATATCCTTTCCTTCAGGAGTGCTAGTTCTGCAAGGTTCACAGGAGAGATTCTGTAAAGTTTGGAAGGTAGGAGACGAGATACTGGCAGAAGTAAAGCTGTGAGTACCGGGCGTGAGTCGTGCTTCGGTAGCTCAGTTGGTAGAGCACTTGCTTGCGAAAGGCAAAGGTATCGAGTTTTAGTCTCGGTCGGGCACACAGTTTTAATCTGTCAGGAAGTTTCATATCAGCGCAAACTCAGCTGCAGAGTGAAAATCTCATTATGGAAACCTCCCCCAGGCTGTGGCTAAGCCATGTCTCCGCAATATCCTTTCTTTCAGGAGTGCTAGTTCTGCAAGGTTCACAGGAGAGATTCTGTAAAGTTTGGAAGGTAGGAGACGAGATACTGGCAGAAGTAAAGCTGTGAGTACCGGGCGTGAGTCGTGCTTCGGTAGCTCAGTTGGTAGAGCACTTGCTTGCGAAAGGCAAAAGTATCGAGTTTTAGCCTCGGTCGGGCACACAGTTTTAATCTGTCAGGAAGTTTCATATCAGCGCAAACTCAGCTGCAGAGTGAAAATCTCATTATGGAAACCTCCCCCAGGCTGTGGCTAAGCCATGTCTCCGCAATATCCTTTCTTTCAGGAGTGCTAGTTCTGCAAGGTTCACAGGAGAGATTCTGTAAAGTTTGGAAGGTAGGAGACGAGATACTGGCAGAAGTAAAGCTGTGAGTACCGGGCGTGAGTCGTGTTCGGTAGCTCAGTTGGTAGAGCACTTGCTTGCGAAAGGCAAAGGTATCGAGTTTTAGTCTCGGTCGGGCACACAGTTTTAATCTGTCAGGAAGTTTCATATCAGCGCACACTCAGCCGCAGAGTGAAAATCTCATTATGGAAACCTCCCCCAGGCTGTGGCTAAGCCATGTCTCCGCAATATCCTTTCTTTCAGGAGTGCTAGTTCTGCAAGGTTCACAGGAGAGATTCTGTAAAGTTTGGAAGGTAGGAGACGAGATACTGGCAGAAGTAAAGCTGTGAGTACCGGGCGTGAGTCGTGCTTCGGTAGCTCAGTTGGTAGAGCACTTGCTTGCGAAAGGCAAAGGTATCGAGTTTTAGTCTCGGTCGGGCACACAGTTTTAATCTGTCAGGAAGTTTCATATCAGCGCACACTCAGCTGCAGAGTAAAAATCTCATTATGGAAACCTTCCCCAGGCTGTGGCTAAGCCATGTCTCCGCAATATCCTTTCTTTCAGGAGTGCTAGTTCTGCAAGGTTCACAGGAGAGATTCTGTAAAGTTTGGAAGGTAGGAGACGAGATACTTGCAGAAGTAAAGCTGTGAGTACCGGGCGTGAGTCGTGCTTCGGTAGCTCAGTTGGTAGAGCACTTGCTTGCGAAAGGCAAAGGTATCGAGTTTTAGTCTCGGTCGGGCACACAGTTTTAATCTGTCAGGAAGTTTCATATCAGCGCACACTCAGCTGCAGAGTGAAAATCTCATAATGGAAACCTCCCCCAGGCTGTGGCTAAGCCATGTCTCCGCAATATCCTTTCATTCAGGAGTGCTAGTTCTGCAAAGTTCACAGGAGAGTTTCTGTAAAGTTTGGAAGGTAGGAGACGAGATACTGGCAGAAGTAAAGCTGTGAGTACCGGGCGTGAGTCGTGCTTCGGTAGCTCAGTTGGTAGAGCACTTGCTTGCGAAAGGCAAAGGTATCGAGTCGTAGTCTCGGTCGGGCACACAGTTTTAGTCTGCCAGGAAGTTTCATATCAGCGCACACTCAGCTGCAGATTGAAAATCTCATTATGGAAACCTCCCCCAGGCTGTGGCTAAGCCATGTCTCCGCAATATCCTTTCTTTCAGGAGTGCTAGTTCTGCAAGGTTCACAGGAGAGATTCTGTAAAGTTTGGAAGGTAGGAGACGAGATACTGGCAGAAGTAAAGCTGTAAGTACCGTGCGTGAGTCGTGCTTCGGTAGCTCAGTTAGTAGAGCACTTGCTTGCGAAAGGCAAAGGTATCGAGTTTTAGTCTCGGTCGGGCACACAGTTTTAATCTGTCAGGAAGTTTCATATCAGCGCACACTCAGCTGCAGAGTGAAAATCTCATTATGGAAACCTCCCCCAGGCTGTGGCTAAGCCATGTCTCCGCAATATCCTTTCTTTCAGGAGTGCTAGTTCTGCAAGGTTCACAGGAGAGATTCTGTAAAGTTTGGAAGGTAGGAGACGAGATACTGGCAGAAGTAAAGCTGTGAGTACCGGGCGTGAGTCGTGCTTCGGTAGCTCAGTTGGTAGAGCACTTGCTTGCGAAAGGCAAAGGTATCGAGTTTTAGTCTCGGTCGGGCACACAGTTTTAGTCTGCCAGGAAGTTTCATATCAGCGCACACTCAGCTGCAGAGTGAAAATCTCATTATGGAAACGTCCGTCAGGCTGTGGCTAAGCCATGTCTCCGCAATATCCTTTCCTTCAGGAGTGCTAGTTCTGCAAGGTTCACAGGAGAGATTCTGTAAAGTTTGGAAGGTAGGAGACGAGATACTGGCAGAAGTAAAGCTGTGAGTACCGGGCGTGAGTCGTGCTTCGGTAGCTCAGTTGGTAGAGCACTTGCTTGCGAAAGGCAAAGGTATCGAGTTTTAGTCTCGGTCGGGCACACAGTTTTAATCTGTCAGGTAGTTTCATATCAGCGCAAACTCAGCTGCAGAGTGAAAATCTCATTATGGAAACCTCCCCCAGGCTGTGGCTAAGCCATGTCTCCGCAATATCCTTTCTTTCAGGAGTGCTAGTTCTGCAAGGTTCACAGGAGAGATTCTGTAAAGTTTGGAAGGTAGGAGACGAGATACTGGCAGAAGTAAAGCTGTGAGTACCGGGTGTGAGTCGTGCTTCGGTAGCTCAGTTGGTAGAGCACTTGCTTGCGAAAGGCAAAGGTATCGAGTTTTAGTCTCGGTCGGGCACACAGTTTTAATCTGTCAGGAAGTTTCATATCAGCGCACACTCAGCTGCAGAGTGAAAATCTCATTATGGAAACCTCCCCCAGGCTGTGGCTAAGCCATGTCTCCCCAATATCCTTTCTTTCAGGAGTGCTAGTTCTGCAAGGTTCACAGGAGAGATTCTGTAAAGTTTGGAAGGTAGGAGACGAGATACTGGCAGAAGTAAAGCTGTGAGTACCGGGCGTGAGTCGTGCTTCGGTAGCTCAGTTGGTAGAGCACTTGCTTGCGAAAGGCAAAGGTATCGAGTTTTAGTCCCGGTCGGGCACACAGTTTTAATCTGTCAGGAAGTTTCATATCAGCGCAAACTCAGCTGCAGAGTGAAAATCTCATTATGGAAACCTCCCCCAGGCTGTGGCTAAGCCATGTTTCCGCAATATCCTTTCTTTCAGGAGTGCTAGTTCTGCAAGGTTCACAGGAGAGATTCTGTAAAGTTTGGAAGGTAGGAGACGAGATACTGGCAGAAGTAAAGCTGTGAGTACCGGGCGTGAGTCGTGCTTTGGTAGCTCAGTTGGTAGAGCACTTGCTTGCGAAAGGCAAAGGTATCGAGTTTTAGTCTCGGTCGGGCACACAGTTTTAATCTGTCAGGAAGTTTCATTTCAGCGCAAACTCAGCTGCAGAGTGAAAATCTCATTATGGAAACCTCCCCCAGGCTGTGGCTAAGCCATGTCTCCCCAATATCCTTTCTTTCAGGAGTGCTAGTTCTGCAAGGTTCACAGGAGAGATTCTGTAAAGTTTGGAAGGTAGGAGACGAGATACTGGCAGAAGTAAAGCTGTGAGTACCGGGCGTGAGTCGTGCTTCGGTAGCTCAGTTGGTAGAGCACTTGCTTGCGAAAGGCAAAGGTATCGAGTTTTAGTCTCGGTCGGGCACACAGTTTTAATCTGTCAGGAAGTTTCATATCAGCGCACACTCAGCTGCAGAGTGAAAATCTCATAATGGAAACCTCCCCCAGGCTGTGGCTAAGCCATGTCTCCGCAATATCCTTTCTTTCAGGAGTGCTAGTTCTGCAAGGTTCACAGGAGAGATTCTGTAAAGTTTGGAAGGTAGGAGACGAGATACTGGCAGAAGTAAAGCTGTGAGTACCGGGCGTGAGTCGTGCTTCGGTAGCTCAGTTGGTAGAGCACTTGCTTGCGAAAGGCAAAAGTATCGTGTTTTAGTCTCGGTCGGGCACACAGTTTTAGTCTGCCAGGAAGTTTCATATCAGCGCACACTCAGCTGCAGAGTGAAAATCTCATTATGGAAACCTCCCCCAGGCTGTGGCTAAGCCATGTCTCCGCAATATCCTTTCTTTCAGGAGTGCTAGTTCTGCAAGGTTCACAGGAGAGATTCTGTAAAGTTTGGAAGGTAGGAGACGAGATACTGGCAGAAGTAAAGCTGTGAGTACCGGGCGTGAGTCGTGCTTCGGTAGCTCAGTTGGTAGAGCACTTGCTTGCGAAAGGCAAAGGTATCGAGTTTTAGTCTCGGTCGGGCACACAGTTTTAGTCTGCCAGGAAGTTTCATATCAGCGCACACTCAGCTGCAGAGTGAAAATCTCATTATGGAAACGTCCGTCAGGCTGTGGCTAAGCCATGTCTCCGCAATATCCTTTCCTTCAGGAGTGCTAGTTCTGCAAGGTTCACAGGAGAGATTCTGTAAAGTTTGGAAGGTAGGAGACGAGATACTGGCAGAAGTAAAGCTGTGAGTACCGGGCGTGAGTCGTGCTTCGGTAGCTCAGTTGGTAGAGCACTTGCTTGCGAAAGGCAAAGGTATCGAGTTTTAGTCTCGGTCGGGCACACAGTTTTAATCTGTCAGGTAGTTTCATATCAGCGCAAACTCAGCTGCAGAGTGAAAATCTCATTATGGAAACCTCCCCCAGGCTGTGGCTAAGCCATGTCTCCGCAATATCCTTTCTTTCAGGAGTGCTAGTTCTGCAAGGTTCACAGGAGAGATTCTGTAAAGTTTGGAAGGTAGGAGACGAGATACTGGCAGAAGTAAAGCTGTGAGTACCGGGTGTGAGTCGTGCTTCGGTAGCTCAGTTGGTAGAGCACTTGCTTGCGAAAGGCAAAGGTATCGAGTTTTAGTCTCGGTCGGGCACACAGTTTTAATCTGTCAGGAAGTTTCATATCAGCGCACACTCAGCTGCAGAGTGAAAATCTCATAATGGAAACCTCCCCCAGGCTGTGGCTAAGCCATGTCTCCGCAATATCCTTTCTTTCAGGAGTGCTAGTTCTGCAAGGTTCACAGGAGAGATTCTGTAAAGTTTGGAAGGTAGGAGACGAGATACTGGCAGAAGTAAAGCTGTGAGTACCGGGCGTGAGTCGTGCTTCGGTAGCTCAGTTGGTAGAGCACTTGCTTGCGAAAGGCAAAAGTATCGTGTTTTAGTCTCGGTCGGGCACACAGTTTTAGTCTGCCAGGAAGTTTCATATCAGCGCACACTCAGCTGCAGAGTGAAAATCTCATTATGGAAACCTCCCCCAGGCTGTGGCTAAGCCATGTCTCCGCAATATCCTTTCTTGCAGGAGTGCTAGTTCTGCAAGGTTCACAGGAGAGATTCTGTAAAGTTTGGAAGGTAGGAGACGAGATACTGGCAGAAGTAATGCTGTGAGTACCGGGCGTGAGTCGTGCTTTGGTAGCTCAGTTGGTAGAGCACTTGCTTGCGAAACGCAAAGGTATCGAGTTTTAGTCTCGGTCGGGCACACAGTTTTAATCTGTCAGGAAGTTTCATATCAGCGCACACTCAGCTGCAGAGTGAAAATCTCATTATGGAAACCTCCCCCAGGCTGTGCCTAAGCCATGTCTCCGCAATATCCTTTCTTTCAGGAGTGCTAGTTCTGCAAGGTTCACAGGAGAGATTGTGTAAAGTTTGGAAGGTAGGAGACGAGATACTGGCAGAAGTAAAGCCGTGAGTACCGGGCGTGAGTCGTGCTTCGGTAGCTCAGTTGGTAGAGCACTTGCTTGCGAAAGGCAAAAGTATCGTGTTTTAGTCTCGGTCGGGCACACAGTTTTAGTCTGCCAGGAAGTTTCATATCAGGGCACACCCAGCTGCAGATTGAAAATCTCATTATGGAAACCTCCCCCAGGCTGTGGCTAAGCCATGTCTCCGCAATATCCTTTCTTTCAGGAGTGCTAGTTCTGCAAGGTTCACAGGAGAGATTCTGTAAAGTTTGGAAGGTAGGAGACGAGATACTGGCAGAAGTAAAGCTGTAAGTACCGTGCGTGAGTCGTGCTTCGGTAGCTCAGTTGGTAGAGCACTTGCTTGCGAAAGGCAAAGGTATCGAGTTTTAGTCTCGGTCGGGCACACAGTTTTAATCTGTCAGGAAGTTTCATATCAGCGCACACTCAGCTGCAGAGTGAAAATCTCATTATGGAAACCTCCCCCAGGCTGTGGCTAAGCCATGTCTCCGCAATATCCTTTCTTTCAGGAGTGCTAGTTCTGCAAGGTTCACAGGAGAGATTCTGTAAAGTTTGGAAGGTAGGAGACGAGATACTGGCAGAAGTAAAGCTGTGAGTACCGGGCGTGAGTCGTGCTTCGGTAGCTCAGTTGGTAGAGCACTTGCTTGCGAAAGGCAAAGGTATCGAGTTTTAGTCTCGGTCGGGCACACAGTTTTAGTCTGCCAGGAAGTTTCATATCAGCGCACACTCAGCTGCAGAGTGAAAATCTCATTATCGAAACGTCCGTCAGGCTGTGGCTAAGCCATGTCTCCGCAATATCCTTTCTTTCAGGAGTGCTAGTTCTGCAAGGTTCACAGGAGAGATTCTGTAAAGTTTGGAAGGTAGGAGACGAGATACTGGCAGAAGTAAAGCTGTGAGTACCGAGCGTGAGTCGTGCTTCGGTAGCTCAGTTGGTAGAGCACTTGCTTGCGAAAGGCAAAGGTATCGAGTATTAGTCTCGGTCGGGCACACATTTTTAATCTGTCAGGAAGTTTCATATCAGCGCACACTCAGCTGCAGAGTGAAAATCTCATTATGGAAACCTCCCCCAGGCTGTGGCTAAGCCATGTCTCCGCAATATCCTTTCTTGCAGGAGTGCTAGTTCTGCAAGGTTCACAGGAGAGATTCTGTAAAGTTTGGAAGGTAGGAGACGAGATACTGGCAGAAGTAATGCTGTGAGTACCGGGCGTGAGTCGTGCTTTGGTAGCTCAGTTGGTAGAGCACATGCTTGCGAAACGCAAAGGTATCGAGTTTTAGTCTCGGTCGGGCACACAGTTTTAATCTGTCAGGAAGTTTCATATCAGCGCACACTCAGCTGCAGAGTGAAAATCTCATTATGGAAACCTCCCCCAGGCTGTGCCTAAGCCATGTCTCCGCAATATCCTTTCTTTCAGGAGTGCTAGTTCTGCAAGGTTCACAGGAGAGATTGTGTAAAGTTTGGAAGGTAGGAGACGAGATACTGGCAGAAGTAAAGCCGTGAGTACCGGGCGTGAGTCGTGCTTCGGTAGCTCAGTTGGTAGAGCACTTGCTTGCGAAAGGCAAAAGTATCGTGTTTTAGTCTCGGTCGGGCACACAGTTTTAGTCTGCCAGGAAGTTTCATATCAGGGCACACCCAGCTGCAGATTGAAAATCTCATTATGGAAACCTCCCCCAGGCTGTGGCTAAGCCATGTCTCCGCAATATCCTTTCTTTCAGGAGTGCTAGTTCTGCAAGGTTCACAGGAGAGATTCTGTAATGTTTGGAAGGTAGGAGACGAGATACTGGCAGAAGTAAAGCTGTAAGTACCGTGCGTGAGTCGTGCTTCGGTAGCTCAGTTGGTAGAGCACTTGCTTGCGAAAGGCAAAGGTATCGAGTTTTAGTCTCGGTCGGGCACACAGTTTTAATCTGTCAGGAAGTTTCATATCAGCGCACACTCAGCTGCAGAGTGAAAATCTCATTATGGAAACCTCCCCCAGGCTGTGGCTAAGCCATGTCTCCGCAATATCCTTTCTTTCAGGAGTGCTAGTTCTGCAAGGTTCACAGGAGAGATTCTGTAAAGTTTGGAAGGTAGGAGACGAGATACTGGCAGAAGTAAAGCTGTGAGTACCGGGCGTGAGTCGTGCTTCGGTAGCTCAGTTGGTAGAGCACTTGCTTGCGAAAGGCAAAGGTATCGAGTTTTAGTCTCGGTCGGGCACACAGTTTTAGTCTGCCAGGAAGTTTCATATCAGCGCACACTCAGCTGCAGAGTGAAAATCTCATTATCGAAACGTCCGTCAGGCTGTGGCTAAGCCATGTCTCCGCAATATCCTTTCCTTCAGGAGTGCTAGTTCTGCAAGGTTCACAGGAGAGATTCTGTAAAGTTTGGAAGGTAGGAGACGAGATACTGGCAGAAGTAAAGCTGTGAGTACCGGGCGTGAGTCGTGCTTCGGTAGCTCAGTTGGTAGAGCACTTGCTTGCGAAAGGCAAAAGTATCGAGTTTTAGTCTCGGTCGGGCACACAGTTTTAATCTGTCAGGTAGTTTCATATCAGCGCAAACTCAGCTGCAGAGTGAAAATCTCATTATGGAAACCTCCCCCAGGCTGTGGCTAAGCCATGTCTCCGCAATATCCTTTCTTTCAGGAGTGCTAGTTCTGCAAGGTTCACAGGAGAGATTCTGTAAAGTTTGGAAGGTAGGAGACGAGATACTGGCAGAAGTAAAGCTGTGAGTACCGGGCGTGAGTCGTGCTTCGGTAGCTCAGTTGGTAGAGCACTTGCTTGCGAAAGGCAAAGGTATCGAGTTTTAGTCTCGGTCGGGCACACATTTTTAATCTGTCAGGAAGTTTCATATCAGCGCACACTCAGCTGCAGAGTGAAAATCTCATTATGGAAACCTCCCCCAGGCTGTGGCTAAGCCATGTCTCCGCAATATCCTTTCCTTCAGGAGTGCTAGTTCTGCAAGGTTCACAGGAGAGATTCTGTAAAGTTTGGAAGGTAGGAGACGAGATACTGGCAGAAGTAAAGCTGTGAGTACCGGGCGTGAGTCGTGCTTCGGTAGCTCAGTTGGTAGAGCACTTGCTTGCGAAAGGCAAAGGTATCGAGTTTTAGTCTCGGTCGGGCACACAGTTTTAGTCTGCCAGGAAGTTTCATATCAGCGCACACTTAGCTGCAGAGTGAAAATCTCATTATGGAAACCTCCCCCAGGCTGTGTCTAAGCCATGTCTCCGCAATATCCTTTCTTTCAGGAGTGCTAGTTCTGCAAGGCTCACAGGAGAGATTCTGTAAAGTTTGGAAGGTAGGAGACGAGATACTGGCAGAAGTAAAGCTGTGAGTACCGGGCGTGAGTCGTGCTTCGGTAGCTCAGTTGGTAGAGCACTTGCTTGCGAAAGGCAAAGGTATCGAGTTTTAGTCTCGGTCGGGCACACAGTTTTAATCTGTCAGGAAGTTTCATATCAGCGCACACTCAGCTGCAGAGTGAAAATCTCATTATGGAAACCTCCCCCAGGCTGTGGCTAAGCCATGTCTCCGCAATATCCTTTCTTTCAGGAGTGCTAGTTCTGCAAGGTTCACAGGAGAGATTCTGTAAAGTTTGGAAGGTAGGAGACGAGATACTGGCAGAAGTAAAGCTGTGAGTACCGGGCGTGAGTCGTGCTTCGGTAGCTCAGTTGGTAGAGCACTTGCTTGCGAAAGGCAAAGGTATCGAGTTTTAGTCTCGGTCGGGCACACAGTTTTAGTCTGCCAGGAAGTTTCATATCAGCGCACATCCCAGCTGCAGATTGAAAATCTCATTATGGAAACCTCCCCCAGGCTGTGGCTAAGCCATGTCTCCGCAATATCCTTTCTTTCAGGAGTGCTAGTTCTGCAAGGTTCACAGGAGAGATTCTGTAAAGTTTGGAAGGTAGGAGACGAGATACTGGCAGAAGTAAAGCTGTGAGTACCGGGCGTGAGTCGTGCTTCGGTAGCTCAGTTGGTAGAGCACTTGCTTGCGAAAGGCAAAGGTATCGAGTTTTAGTCTCGGTCGGGCACACAGTTTTAGTCTGCCAGGAAGTTTCATATCAGCGCACACTCAGCTGCAGAGTGAAAATCTCATTATGGAAACGTCCGTCAGGCTGTGGCTAAGCCATGTCTCCGCAATATCCTTTCCTTCAGGAGTGCTAGTTCTGCAAGGTTCACAGGAGAGATTCTGTAAAGTTTGGAAGGTAGGAGACGAGATACTGGCAGAAGTAAAGCTGTGAGTACCGGGCGTGAGTCGTGCTTCGGTAGCTCAGTTGGTAGAGCACTTGCTTGCGAAAGGCAAAAGTATCGAGTTTTAGTCTCGGTCGGGCACACAGTTTTAATCTGTCAGGTAGTTTCATATCAGCGCAAACTCAGCTGCAGTGTGAAAATCTCATTATGGAAACCTCCCCCAGGCTGTGGCTAAGCCATGTCTCCGCAATATCCTTTCTTTCAGGAGTGCTAGTTCTGCAAGGTTCACAGGAGAGATTCTGTAAAGTTTGGAAGGTAGGAGACTAGATACTGGCAGAAGTAAAGCTGTGAGTACCGGGCGTGAGTCGTGCTTCGGTAGCTCAGTTGGTAGAGCACTTGCTTGCGAAAGGCAAAGGTATCGAGTTTTAGTCTCGGTCGGGCACACAGTTTTAATCTGTCAGGAAGTTTCATATCAGCGCACACTCAGCTGCAGAGTGAAAATCTCATTATGGAAACCTCCCCCAGGCTGTGGCTAAGCCATGTCTCCGCAATATCCTTTCTTTCAGGAGTGCTAGTTCTGCAAGGTTCACAGGAGAGATTCTGTAAAGTTTGGAAGGTAGGAGACGAGATACTGGCAGAAGTAAAGCTGTGAGTACCGGGCGTGAGTCGTGCTTCGGTAGCTCAGTTGGTAGAGCACTTGCTTGCGAAAGGCAAAGGTATCGAGGTTTAGTCTCGGTCGGGCACACAGTTTTAGTCTGCCAGGAAGTTTCATATCAGCGCACACTCAGCTGCAGAGTGAAAATCTCATTATGGAAACGTCCGTCAGGCTGTGGCTAAGCCATGTCTCCGCAATATCCTTTCTTTCAGGAGTGCTAGTTCTGCAAGGTTCACAGGAGAGATTCTGTAAAGTTTGGAAGGTAGGAGACGAGATACTGGCAGAAGTAATGCTGTAAGTACCGTGCGTGAGTCGTGCTTCGGTAGCTCAGTTGGTAGAGCACTTGCTTGCGAAAGGCAAAGGTATCGAGTTTTAGTCTCGGTCGGGCACACAGTTTTAATCTGTCAGGAAGTTTCATATCAGCGCACACTCAGCTGCAGAGTGAAAATCTCATTATGGAAACCTCCCCCAGGCTGTGGCTAAGCCATGTCTCCGCAATATCCTTTCTTTCAGGAGTGCTAGTTCTGCAAGGTTCACAGGAGAGATTCTGTAAAGTTTGGAAGGTAGGAGACGAGATACTGGCAGAAGTAAAGCTGTGAGTACCGGGCGTGAGTCGTGCTTCGGTAGCTCAGTTGGTAGAGCACTTGCTTGCGAAAGGCAAAGGTATCGAGTTTTAGTCTCGGTCGGGCACACAGTTTTAGTCTGCCAGGAAGTTTCATATCAGCGCACACTCAGCTGCAGAGTGAAAATCTCATTATCGAAACGTCCGTCAGGCTGTGGCTAAGCCATGTCTCCGCAATATCCTTTCCTTCAGGAGTGCTAGTTCTGCAAGGTTCACAGGAGAGATTCTGTAAAGTTTGGAAGGTAGGAGACGAGATACTGGCAGAAGTAAAGCTGTGAGTACCGGGCGTGAGTCGTGCTTCGGTAGCTCAGTTGGTATAGCACTTGCTTGCGAAAGGCAAAAGTATCGAGTTTTAGTCTCGGTCGGGCACACAGTTTTAATCTGTCAGGTAGTTTCATATCAGCGCAAACTCAGCTGCAGAGTGAAAATCTCATTATGGAAACCTCCCCCAGGCTGTGGCTAAGCCATGTCTCCGCAATATCCTTTCTTTCAGGAGTGCTAGTTCTGCAAGGTTCACAGGAGAGATTCTGTAAAGTTTGGAAGGTAGGAGACGAGATACTGGCAGAAGTAATGCTGTGAGTACCGGGCGTGAGTCGTGCTTTGGTAGCTCAGTTGGTAGAGCACTTGCTTGCGAAAGGCAAAGGTATCGAGTTTTAGTCTCGGTCGGGCACACAGTTTTAATCTGTCAGGAAGTTTCATATCAGCGCACACTCAGCTGCAGAGTGAAAATCTCATTATGGAAACCTCCCCCAGGCTGTGGCTAAGCCATGTCTCCGCAATATCCTTTCTTTCAGGAGTGCTAGTTCTGCAAGGTTCACAGGAGAGATTCTGTAAAGTTTGGAAGGTAGGAGACGAGATACTGGCAGAAGTAATGCTGTGAGTACCGGGCGTGAGTCGTGCTTTGGTAGCTCAGTTGGTAGAGCACTTGCTTGAGAAAGGCAAAGGTATCGAGTTTTAGTCCCGGTCGGGCACACAGTTTTAATCTGTCAGGAAGTTTCATATCAGTGCACACTCAGCTGCAGAGTGAAAATCTCATTATGGAAACCTCCCCCAGGCTGTGGCTAAGCCATGTCTCCGCAATATCCTTTCTTTCAGGAGTGCTAGTTCTGCAAGGTTCACAGGAGAGATTCTGTAAAGTTTGGAAGGTAGGAGACGAGATACTGGCAGAAAAAAGCTGTGAGTACCGGGAGTAAGTCGTGCTTCGGTATCTCAGTTGGTAGTGCACTTGCTTGCGAAAGGCAAAGGTATCGAGTTTTAGTCTCGGTCGGGCACACAGTTTTAGTCTGCCAGGAAGTTTCATATCAGCGCACACTCAGCTTCAGATTGAAAATCTCATTATGGAAACCTCCCCCAGGCTGTGGCTAAGCCATGTCTCCGCAATATCCTTTCTTTCAGGAGTGCTAGTTCTGCAAGGTTCACAGGAGAGATTCTGTAAAGTTTGGAAGGTAGGAGACGAGATACTGGCAGAAGTAAAGCTGTAAGTACCGGGCGTGAGTCGTGCTTCGGTAGCTCAGTTGGTAGAGCACTTGTTTGCGAAAGGCAAAGGTATCGAGTTTTAGTCTCGGTCGGGCACACAGTTTTAATCTGTCAGGAAGTTTCATATCAGCGCACACTCAGCTGCAGAGTGAAAATCTCATTATGGAAACCTCCCCCAGGCTGTGGCTAAGCCATGTCTCCGCAATATCCTTTCTTTCAGGAGTGCTAATTCTGCAAGGTTCACAGGAGAGATTCTGTAAAGTTTGGAAGGTAGGAGACGAGATACTGGCAGAAGTAAAGCTGTGAGTACCGGGCGTGAGTCGTGCTTCGGTAGCTCAGTTGGTAGAGCACTTGCTTGCGAAAGGCAAAGGTATCGAGTTTTAGTCTCGGTCGGGCACACAGTTTTAGTCTGCCAGGAAGTTTCATATCAGCGCACACTCAGCTGCAGAGTGAAAATCTCATTATGGAAACGTCCGTCAGGCTGTGGCTAAGCCATGTCTCCGCAATATCCTATCCTTCAGGAGTGCTAGTTCTGCAAGGTTCACAGGAGAGATTCTGTAAAGTTTGGAAGGTAGGAGACGAGATACTGGCTGAAGTAAAGCTGTGAGTACCGGGCGTGAGTCGTGCTTCGGTAGCTCAGTTGGTAGAGCACTTACTTGCAAAAGGCAAAAGTATCGAGTTTTAGTCTCGGTCGGGCACACAGTTTTAATCTGTCAGGAAGTTTCATATCAGCGCAAACTCAGCTGCAGAGTGAAAGTCTCATTATGGAAACCTCCCCCAGGCTGTGGCTAAGCCATGTCTCCGCAATATCCTTTCTTTCAGGAGTGCTAGTTCTGCAAGGTTCACAGGAGAGATTCTGTAAAGTTTGGAAGGTAGGAGACGAGATACTGGCAGAAGTAATGCTGTGAGTACCGGGCGTGAGTCGTGCTTTGGTAGCTCAGTTGGTAGAGCACTTGCTTGCGAAAGGCAAAGGTATCGAGTTTTAGTCTCGGTCGGGCACACAGTTTTAATCTGTCAGGAAGTTTCATATCAGTGCACACTCAGCTGCAGAGTGAAAATCTCATTATGGAAACCTCCCCCAGGCTGTGCCTAAGCCATGTCTCCGCAATATCCTTTCTTTCAGGAGTGCTAGTTCTGCAAGGTTCACAGGAGAGATTCTGTAAAGTTTGGAAGGTAGGAGACTAGATACTGGCAGAAGTAAAGCTATGAGTACCGGGCGTGAGTCGTGCTTCGGTAGCTCAGTTGGTAGAGCACTTGCTTGCGAAAGGCAAAAGTATCGTGCTTTAGTCTCGGTCGGGCACACAGTTTTAATCTGTCAGGAAGTTTCATATCAGCGCACACTCAGCTGCAGAGTGAAAATCTCATTATGGAAACCTCCCCCAAGGCTGTGGCTAAGCCATGTCTCCGCAATATCCTTTCTTTCAGGAGTGCTAGTTCTGCAAGGTTCACAGGAGAGATTCTGTAAAGTTTGGAAGGTAGGAGACGAGATACTGGCAGAAGTAAAGCTGTGAGTACCGGGCGTGAGTCGTGCTTCGGTAGCTCAGTTGGTAGAGCACTTGCTTGCGAAAGGCAAAGGTATCGAGTTTTAGTCTCGGTCGGGCACACAGTTTTAGTCTGCCAGGAAGTTTCATATCAGCGCACACTCAGCTGCAGAGTGAAAATCTCATTATGGAAACCTCCCCCAGGCTGTGGCTAAGCCATGTCTCCGCAATATCCTTTCTTTCAGGAGTGCTAGTTCTGCAAGGTTCACAGGAGAGATTCTGTAAAGTTTGGAAGGTAGGAGACGAGATACTGGCAGAAGTAAAGCTGTGAGTACCGGGCGTGAGTCGTGCTTCGGTAGCTCAGTTGGTAGAGCACTTGCTTGCGAAAGGCAAAGGTATCGAGTTTTAGTCTCGGTCGGGCACACAGTTTTAATCTGTCAGGAAGTTTCATATCAGCGCACACTCAGCTGCAGAGTGAAAATCTCATTATGGAAACCTCCCCCAGGCTGTGGCTAAGCCATGTCTCCGCAATATCCTTTCTTTCAGGAGTGCTAGTTCTGCAAGGTTCACAGGAGAGATTCTGTAAAGTTTGGAAGGTAGGAGACGAGATACTGGCAGAAGTAAAGCTGTGAGTACCGGGCGTGAGTCGTGCTTCGGTAGCTCAGTTGGTAGAGCACTTGCTTGCGAAAGGCAAAGGTATCGAGTTTTAGTCTCGGTCGGGCACACAGTTTTAATCTGTCAGGAAGTTTCATATCAGCGCACACTCAGCTGCAGAGTGAAAATCTCATTATGGAAACCTCCCCCAGGCTGTGGCTAAGCCATGTCTCCGCAATATCCTTTCTTTCAGGAGTGCTAGTTCTGCAAGGTTCACAGGAGAGATTCTGTAAAGTTTGGAAGGTAGGAGACGAGATACTGGCAGAAGTAAAGCTGTGAGTACCGGGCGTGAGTCGTGCTTCGGTAGCTCAGTTGGTAGAGCACTTGCTTGCGAAAGGCAAAGGTATCGAGTTTTAGTCTCGGTCGGGCACACAGTTTTAGTCTGCCAGGAAGTTTCATATCAGCGCACACTTAGCTGCAGAGTGAAAATCTCATTATGGAAACCTCCCCCAGGCTGTGGCTAAGCCATGTCTCCGCAATATCCTTTCTTTCAGGAGTGCTAGTTCTACATGGTTCGCAGGAGAGCTTCTGTAAAGTTTGGAAGATAGGAGACGAGATACTGGCAGAAGTAAAGCTGTGAGTACCGGGCGTGAGTCGTGCTGCGGTGGCTCTGTTGGTAGAGCACTTGCCCGCGAATAGCAAAGATCCCGAGTTCGAGTCTCGGTCGGGCACACAGTTTTAATCTGCCAGGAAGTTTCATTTTTTACTTTATATTATACTCATTATATTCCATCTTTCTAGATTACATCGGCCCAGTGCTAGAAGCGCTTGATCGCCAACTCGAAATGGAGAGAGCTCGTTGTGAATGTAAGTACATCTCTAATAATAATAAAAATCATACTCGCTAAAAAAATTAAATAATTTTTTTCTTTTTGTTCTTTTAATATATACCATTCTTCCTAGTGTATTGATCTAGCCTTAACATATATTTTGTTTCTAGATCATCCTAATTCCACGCAGGGCGAGGTAGCCGAACACAGTAATAAGTTTTTAGATGAGGACGAACTGGACATGCCTGACTGGCTTGAGGGGCTTGTCGAATGCGGCAATGAACTGCTGAAGCCGTGGAATGAGATCGGAGAAGGTGAATAGTTTTCATCATTAGTCCAAAATAATTACCATTATTTACTGTTATAATAATTATTATTATTTATCCCTCTTTTAAATCCAGATCATTAAACTTATATTTATGTTAGAGATATATCACACGGCACTGCCCGTGTTCCGCTAGCGGCGGTTGCAGGCGCGGGGCTCGAGGTGGGCGAGGACACGCCCCACCTTGTATCGCACCGATCACCGCAGCTCGACAGGCCGCGGCGGCGGCGGCGGCGGCGGCGGCGGTGGCGCAAACTGTCTGGCGTCCATGGGCGCCCCAACAAGCGGGTAGCAGCACTGCCAGGGGTCCCTCACAGCGGCCAGCACGTGTGCGCGAAGCTGCAGCTGGCGAGATCGCCGAACCCCTGCCCGGCTGCTCGCACTGGCCGCCTACAGCCGCCGCGAGGGGAGTGGTCGCCACCGCCTCTACCCCTCCCGAAGCTGACTGCCCACGACACCGCCAGCGCAAGGTTCGTGTACCAACATACATACCCCTCCCATTAAATGATGATGACGCACCATCGCCAACACGTAAGAAGAGAGCACATTTAATTTGTACTTTAACTTTTTTGTTACGTTGTAGAGACTCGTCTTCTATACCGAACTTTTTAAAGCTGAAGAGGATGTTCCAGACAGCTCGTGTACACCGGATTTATGAAAGAGCATTACTTCGAGAAAGGATACATTACACAAGACGAAAAATGGATTCTGTTGACTGTGAGTTACTGAAGCTTCATTAATTCTTAGCTTGTAAGATACAGATAGACCTGTGGAATAAAATTGATTATCTTACGTTTACAACTATGGAAGCTACGATAGAAATGACTACTAATAGACATAAGAAAAAGTTCGGAAAGTTACAAGCTAATGTAACAACTACAAGTAATACGATGATGACTGATACTGTTATAAACAAGTCAAAGAAAGTGTTATCTCAAGACGAGATTTCCGTCCTTGCAAAAGGAGGAAATTACGCTATAACACCTGTAAAAGTACCACATGAAGATATTATCGCGAATATAGAAGCAGGTATACGAAATATCCCTAAGGCAACCGCGAATGCAATTCGAATTGAAACCACTAGAGTTTTAAGCCACAGCAGACCTCTAGAAAGTAATTTAACAAAAGGTGAGAGGAAGGCTCTTAAGAATTTGAATGCAGATGAAGAAATAGTGGTTCTTCCCGCAGATAAAGGGAACGCTACTGTTGTTATGAATACAGAAGATTACCGAAGGAAAATTTTGAACCTTTTAACGTCAGGACAGTATAAAAAACTTGAGAGGGATCCTACAGCTAGTGTACTTAGGAAAACAAATAATTTGATTAAGTCATCTACCTCTATCCGAAAAGAAGATAAAAGAACTTTATTGAAAACTGAAGCTATGTGTCCTCGATTGTATGGTGTACCTAAAATTCATAAAATAGATTTTCCTTTAAGACCCATAGTCAGTGCCATCAATTCTCCCACTTATGAAATAGCAAGATATTTAACAACTTGTTTACAACCATTCATTGGAAAAACTGACTCATATATAAAAGACTCGCGTCATTTTATTGAAAAACTAGAGGGACTAACTCTGGCCCCTGCAGATATTGTTGTAAGTTTTGACATTGTGTCCTTATTCACAATGATTCCTGTTAACGAAGTTATGATTTTCATAGCGGATATTTTTCCAGAAGATTTGACTGTTCTTTTCAGACATTGTCTTACATCAAGTCAGTTCTAGTGGGATAATGAATTTTATGAACAACTTGATGGAGTAGCAATGGGTAATCCATTAGGCCCTGCGATTGCCAATCTTTATATGGAGAAGTTTGAACAATCAGCCCTAGACAAACCATCTCGCTGGTATCGATATATAGATGACACATTTGTGGTTTGGTCCCATGGCAGAAAGGCCTTGGACGATTTCTTTGATTATCTAACTAAAATTCACCCAAAAATACAGTTTACCATGGAAACAGAAAAGGATAACATAATATCTTTCTTGGATGTCTTAGTTATGAGACGGTCCGATAGAAGCTTGGAATATAAAGTTTTTCGGAAGGCAACACATACGGACAGATATTTACATAAAAATTCTAACCATCATCCTCAACAAAAAAGAGGTGTCATAAAATGTCTTGTCGATCGAGCGGAACGGATATGTACACCTGAACATTTGTATGCTGAAGTGAAACATCTGAAGCAAGCTTTTGGAAAAAAACAGCTACTCAAGGAAAGAGATAAATAGAATTTTGCGTCCAAGGAACAGAAACCCAAAAGATAAGAATGAACCACAACGACAGAAAAATACAGTAGTTCTCCCTTTTATTAAAAAAGTAACAGAGCGGATCGGTAAGATTTTACGAAAACATGATATAAAACCGATCTTTAAACCAACAAAGAAAATAAGTCAAGTACTACGATCTGTGAAGTATAAACGCCCTCCCCTGGCGACATGTGGTGTGTATAAAATTCCATGTACCTGTGGTAAAGTTTACATTGGTAGTACCAAAAGAAACGTAAACACGCGACTGAAAGAGCATAAAAGTCTTTGTCGACTTGGAAAAATAGAAAAGTCAGCTGTAGCGGAACATGCTCTTCAACCAGGCAACCACCAAGTGAAGTTTTCGGATACCGAAGTTTTATCTACAACGTTAAATTACTATCCACGGCTATATAGAGAAACTATCGAAATTTATAAACATCACGATAATTTTAATAGCAAAGAGGAGGCTATGAAACTTGGCGATATATGGACAGTGGCTCTACAAAATTGCTAACAATTTTTATCTTGGACAAGGTGATAATCGATAGTCAACCTTATCTTTGCTATGGATTATCAGTGGCTCTAGAAAATTGCTAACAATTTTTATCTTTAACAAGGTGGTAATCGATAGTCAACCTTATCATTGCTATGGATTATCACTGCTCATCACGTGTCACCTGAACCACGCCCCCCTTTCTCACAATATATAAGTCGCTCTCAGACACCCGACCAGTCAGTCGGCAGGACTCAACGGAGCAGCGCCTCTGAGGAAGTCCAGCGCAGTTCTGGACGAAACGTAAGGAGCAGAAAAGTTCTTGGACCACGACCTCACATCCCGGAAAGTATATCAACAGCCATGTCACCCGGTCTTCATTCTACAATCGCCAACACCGTCATCGACCGGCTGGGCCCCCAGTATCATTAGCAGTAATAGTGTTAGTGATCATCCTGTGGCTCGTGGCAGTTCTCTAACCCGCCCTTTTAGTGAAGTAGATCAGGTAGGTGACACCATACCTCAGTTGCAGTACTCGGCGATTGCCGACGCCTTCGAGGAGCGAATCTCGGTCACTCGCATCGAAAACCCGTCAGGGGGGTATCGCGATCCTGTTGAATTTTTAAACGCATGCCTCCCTGCCCTGGAAACTGAGCTCCTCAGGGTACTCGATAATCCGCGTTATCCCGCCGTTAAGTGCAGTGCAGTGCTCTGCATTGAGTTATCGCACCCCCCCCCCCCCCCCCCAAAAGTTCAGTCTGGTGAGGAAGAGACCAGCATTCATTATCTTTGGGGGGGGGGGGATAATGGCGTGATTACGCGGAGCACATCGATCGCCGAGTGGTTTCGTAAATCCACCTTGAGTGTCATATTGGGCTGCTTTTCCGAGATGGAAGTCAAAGGCTCAGCTAACGCACTCAGCAGAATTCTACACCTGGACAACCAAATACATGTCCACGATCCGTTAAATGGAGGGTCTAGCTATATGAAGCTCCTTAAAGATATAGCTAATAAACAAACATGCATTAATGTCAAAAATACAAAAGATCAGGCTTGTTTTCCATGGTCAATCCTGGCTTGCGAGAGAAACTACAATTATAGAGATTGCCCTTATCGTCCAGGCACATACAAAGTCAGTGATATTAACACGCATTATAACTTTGATGGTATTGAGTTCCCCGTCAAGATCCAGGACATACCTAAATTTGAGGCGCAGAATACCGGAATATCGGTACACGCTTATGGCCTGGAGAAGTCAGACGAGCAAGACAAGCATGTCGTAGTCGGCCCCTTCCATTTCTCAAAATCTGCCGGTGTGCGTCAGCTGCATGTAAATATGCTTTTCTTTTCTGAAGGCGACAATTATCAATATGTCTGCATCAAGGACATGTCCCGACCCCTTTCCGCCCAACTATCAACTGATTGTCGTGTAAAACATATTTATTTAAGGGGCCTCAATTATTTCTCCTCTGAACAGTTATTAGCTACGCATCTAGTAGACTGTACTTCCAAGGATGCGGTACGTGTTATTATGCCCACGGAGGAAAACAAATTCATAAAGTTTAGGAATGCTCACCACCAGGAGCGGTGTCCATTTGTTGTGTACGCCGACTTTGAGTGACTCCTCGCTCCTGTGACCCGCTGTGAAGGCGATCCCACGACCTCACACCACCTTTACAGAAAAACCCGTACCTTATGCGGCAGCGTACCAAATTGTATCGTCACATGACACCAACCTTAACCGATACAAATCCTACTTCGGCGATAATCCATCGATTTGGGTGCTCTCTGAGCTTGAAAAATTTTCACTGGAAGTTGATAAGCTGTACAGCGGCAACGTTCCAATGACCAAATCTAAGGAGAATGAAGATTTGTGTAATAAAGCCACCGAGTGTCATATTTGTGGGCTTGCCGTTGGACAGAAAAGCGGGAACTCCTCGTAGGGACCACTGTCTTCTTACAGGGAAATTCCGTGGCGTTGCTCACAATGCGTGCAATTTGAAGTACCAATTACCTAGGCACATGCCAGTTTTCTTTCATGATTTAAGTGGGTATGACGCTCATTTTCTAGTTGAGCACTTGGCCGATTTCTGTTTGGAGAAAGATCAGGTGAGTGTGCTACCTGAGAGCGTCGAGAAGTATATATTATTCTCCAAACGAATGACGTCAAGAATTACGCTGCGCTTCCTCGATGCACTACGTTTTATAAAGGCGCCACTACAGAAACTTGTTGAAACTCTTCCTCCGGCGGATATGCATATCACTCGAGCTGCATTTCCCGACGAGGAAAAGTTTCAACTTGTGACTAGGAGAAGGGTTTTTCCATACGAGTATGTGAATAGTATGGCCAAACTCGACGAAAGCAGGCTACCCGACATAACTGCATTCTCCAGCAACCTCACAGGCGACACGATAACGAATGCAGAGTATGAACATGACGTGAATGTCTGGCGGGAATTCAGCATTTCTAATTTAGGAGAGTACGCACCTCTTTACATGGACACGGACGTGCGCTTGCTTGCGGACGTTTCCGAGAAGTTCCGGAGTCTCTGTATGACCACATATTCTCTGGACCCTGCCTTTTATTACACGGCACCGGGGTCGTCTTGGGACGCGATGCTCAAGAAAACGAAGTGCAGTATCGAATTATTGAACGATCCTGACATGCTTCTTTTCTTTGAGCGAGGGATCCATGGGGGGCTCTGCCAATGTATTCATAGACACGCGAAAGCAAATAACCCACGGATGGGTGACAGGTTTAACGCACCCCTTGAGTCAAGTTATATATTGTATCTCGATGTGAATAACTTATACGGACATGCTATGAAGGAATGTCTGCCTATTCGCGAGGTTACGTGGCTGTCCGAAGATGAATGCAAGGGATTAGGTGGAAAAATCAGGGGGGGGGGGGGGGTATGGCCACCGATTCTGATGTAGGGTATGTTGTGGAGGCAGAACTCACATACGCTATTAGTTTGCACGACGCGCATGCCGATTTGCCACTGTGTCCAGAGCAACTAGTTCTGCGAGGAGGTTCCACACCGAAACTGATGACAACGGTGGGGGGCAAGCAGAGGTACATCATTCACCATATTAAGCTCCGGCAATGCCTCGGCTTGGGTATGGCGCTGGTTAAAATCACCCAGGCCATCTCCTTCAAGCAGTCCCCCTGGTTGAAGGAGTATATTGATCTGAATACGAGACAGAGAACTTCCGCGTCGTGTGACATTGAGAAAGATTTTTATAAATTAATGAATAATTCAATTTTCGGAAAAACTATGGAGAATTTGAGGGAGCGACGTGAAATTTTTATTAGAACGCAATGAGATGGGCGTTATGGCGTACGAAAGTGCATTGCCAGACCAAATTTTAAACGGGTCACTATTTTCAATAAGAATTTTGTTGCTGTGGAGATGGCTAAACTGCAGTAGAGCTTACTAAACCTATCTATGTGAGGATGTGCATACTAGACCTATCCAAATACCACATGTACCGGTTTCATTATGAGTTTGCGAAAACTCATTTCACAGATCCTAAATTACTTTATATGGAATTAGATAGTTTCATCTATTGGGTGAAGAACTGCGATCCATATGAAGTAATTAGGTACCACGCCAATGAATTCGACACGTCTTCTTATGCGGCCGATAATCCTTATGGTATTGTTCTACAAAACGAAAAGGTTATCATTCTCATGAAATACGAGACGAATGGATTGCCGATTGTGGAGTTTGTGGGTCTTCGGTCCAAGATGTATGTATATCGCACATTGGAAGGTCCCACTCAGAGGCGGGCTAAGGGGGTACGACGGATGGCATCACGAGCTCTGTCTATCGAAGACTATTTGCAGTGCCTACGTGGTGGTGCTTGCGGTGCTGAGCTGCAGCCGCCGCATATTGTCCGGCAAACTAGTATTCGATCGATAGCGCATGAGGTGTACACTGTGCTGCAGATTAAAATCGGTCTGTCGCCTCATGTCGATAAAAGGGTCGTCTGTGATGACGGCATTGAAACTCTCCCGTACTCACACTACTCACTTGTAGCGAGAGAAGGGGTGGGGGACTCTGATTGAGAGTGTGTGTGTGTGTGTGTGTGTGTGTGTGTGTGTGTGTGTGAGAGAGAGAGAGAGAGAGAGAGAGAGAGAGAGAGAGAGAGACGGCGAGGGTGTCTGCAGAGTAATAGTATGACCCTTTTATCATAGTGTAAATATTGAATGAGAGTGTTTTGTAGTGTGTATCAGTTTGCGTACTTCCGTGTATGTCTGAGTGTGTGTGAATGTGTGTGAGCCTGTGTTAAGTGTGCATGTGTGTAAATATTATTTATTATATAAAAAAGCAAAAAAATCATAAAAAACAGAAGAAAAACTAAAATAATCCCATTTATAAAAAAGTCTTTATATATATTTGTTTATTTTTTTCGCCGCTATTACTAGTCAATGGCTATATGACTGAAAGCAGATAAAAATTTTACACCTCTTATAATCGAATAGAAGAAGACGGAAATGCAATTTTCGCAGTTCGTATCTGCTTTGATCTTAGTAGTAGTTGTAAGTTTGAGCTGCCGCTAGCCATCCAGTCAGGACTAGTTTTTTAAGAATGTGAGTTCCACCAATTAAATTCTTTATATATACTTGACTGTGCAAAAAAAATCTTTATACCGAGAAATATGTGTTCACCTGCTTGTTGTAGTGGAAAATGTCTAGAGCCACTTACTTCAATGAAATATAATTTAAATTGCTAGTGGAAAATGTTTTAGAGACACTATCTTGAACTAAAAATACGTTTGCCTTCAGTTAAAAAAGTGCTTCCGCTGGAACTTCACTATATATATATATATATATATATATATATATATATATAGTACAGTGCTCATTTATTAATGAATAATGTAAAAACATGTATCTACACAGATCAGAACTTTCATATTTTTACTTGAAGGCAAATAATGTATCTGTAAACTCATATAATGTGAAAAAAAGTGAATCATTTTACTGTAAACTGATATGCCGCAAACAAAATCTGAATTGAATAATAAATTCAGTTACTTTATTGTGAGTTTGTTATTATTTAACCCTCACTCATGATCCATATATGTTGCACTGGCACTGAGAGAGAGCTATAAGATTTTTACTGATTTAAATACAGAGATGAAATCCGAATGACGCGTGCTGGACTTCGTCCGCCGGTCACAAACAGACCCCGCCACTCTCTTTGTGGTCCTGTCACTTTAAACGGCGGGCATCTGGCGAAGCCGACCTTAGCACTCTCTCTTTCAGGTCCTGTCACTTTCAACGGTTGACTCATTGCCGCGCCGGCAAGGTGGAAGCAGGTAAACTGCCTCAGACAGCTCAAGTGGAATGCGCTTCACGAACAGTATCACCAATAAACTTACTTCTATGGAAATAGGTGTCACAGAAAGAAAACAACAAGAATTCTTATGGAGAAAAAATTATTTACTTATTTGTGAGCCATTTTAAAAGTAATTTTACATTTTCTGATGCTGACACAAAACTATTTTTTTTTCTTGTTCACACGTTCGCTGCTAAGTTGATGGATAGGTGGAAAATCGTTGTATTCCAGGTTCCAGATAGCCGCATATTTGAAGATTCGACGCAACCAGCTACTCTTCTCATCGCCTTTAACGTAGATTACTGTCTCCTTGTGATCAAATACTCTCAGCAATTGCAGCAAATGTTTATAAGAGATGCCAGGGTCGTCCCACTTAATCCCATGATAGAATCTTGTTAGCCACAACGCGCTTCTGACTGTCTTATTGCACTTGACGTCTTTAAATGGTTTCGACGATTCAACTCTTGATACAAATGTTCCTATTACTCCATCACTTTGCGTGAATGCTATTAATGCACAGTCTTTAATTATGAAACGCCTGCACTCATCATAGTAAAATCCTTGAACGTCAGCTACGATCCTCACACCTTCAGGTAACATCGTGATCTACGCTAGAGCTAGCAGTGTGGGTATTAATTTACACAACTCGTTGCACTACACCAGTGAGCGGACAGTACTTAACGAGACGATCATGCAAAACGAGAACATATGCCGAAGTCTGATCAGGGAAGTTTGCTGAAGTTTCAAATTCAGTCCGTACATCTATAGGTCCTGATTTAGTTATTGTGGTGTCACAGCCAGACACCACACTTGCTAGGTGGTAGCTTTTAAATCGGCCGCGGTCAGCTAGTATACGACGGACCCGCGTGTCGCCACTTCAATGATTGCAGGCCGAGCGCCGCCACACGGCAGGTCTAGAGACAGATCCTAGCACTCGCCCCAGTTGTACGGACGACTTTGCTAGCGAAGCTACACTGACAAATACGCTCTCATTTGCCCAGACGATAGTTAGCATAGCCTTCAGCTACGTCATTTGCTACGACCTAGCAAGGTTCCATGACCAGTTTATATTGAGATTATATAATGTATCAACAAGAGCGATGTTCACTAATTGTGGATTAAAGTTAAGTATTACATCAACTACGTACTTTATTTGCTATTACAAACTCCCATAACTGTTCCAGACCTCACGCCAGTCTGCGTGAGCTTAAACACGTGCATTTCGGCCTCCCCTAGCTACACGGTGTTGGCTCTTCTGCCAACACATCACTTATCTCATTCTGTTTTGAACAGTCAATCACGATTATTGGCGCTAGCTTCTTGAAACAATGTGGGCTGAGTAGGTATCCTTCATTTTCAACACCTTCGTAGTAAGATGCTCGGAATCTCGCATACATGTCAAATGTCAGACTGTATACATTGCTGTCCCACTGTAGATGTGGATTCTCATATGGGTTGTATTCTGAATTCAAGTAGACTCTGTCGTTAGTTAACTTGCAGTGGTCAAATTCAGTTGAGTCCTTTAATACATTAGCACGCCTTTGTGTTTGATATGCTAGTATGATGAAACGAGGTGCTTCCAACTGCAGTGATGTTTTAATAGCCCAAGTATGTGTGGACGCTGTAGGTAGGACTGGGTATTCAAAAACTCCCATGATCGGAAAGTTAGTGGTAGGTAGGCGCCAGCATTCAGAACTTTTAAGAGCTTCAAGCGTTCCTCGTCGGCAACATTTTCCATGATATGCCATTAATCTTGATTTGAACATTCTCTGCAGCTGTTTGAGAGAATGAATTCGCGTCACTTGCACTTCTCACCAAAATAAGTTCCTGTTTAGCGTTGATAATTATTCGCTGCATATCCTCATAATAACCCATAAGCATTTTTAGTGGCACGCACGCGGTAAATCGGCTTTGTCCACCCTCCCCATCCGCTGCATCTATGAACCACCCAGCATTTTCCAAACTGTTTGAATCAGAGGGTGAGGCTGAAACATACGTCTTACGGGCTGGTGTAATGCCAACATTTCTAGTTCGGTCTATTTCAATTCCGTTGAGTTCATAGCGTATCTCATGAAACAGGAATGCTACGGCATTTCGAGTGAGCTTCGAGAGCGCTACGGCAGCCTCGTCAGCTTTCTTAAATGTGTAGTCCAGATAGAGGAAGCTCTTGCTAGGCAGTGTTACAGCGTCCTGATGCTGGATAACAATCCTAATTTCATCATTTTTTTTTTAAATGTGCTTGAAGCGTTGCGTTTGTGTGAGTGGTATTCATGACGAATAATTCGTTCATCATACTCTACTGACTGAGTTACGTTAAGCGACGTCATTCTGCGGCTTTAAACCTGCTGAAATGAGGAATTCGTAATTAAGGCGTGTTATCACCTTGCCCTTCCGCGTTGCACTAACGGGTTGTAAGCCTGATGTGCTAGCTTTATACCTTATTCCCATCTCGCCTTAGATGCAGGCACGCTGTTCAAGGTAGTCCAGTGTCTGAACAGTCACCGGGAGATATATAGCTTTTGTGGGGGCTTGAACTATTTTATACCCTGTGCCGACTGTAGGAAAGAATCCGTAAATTGAATGAATCAATTTATCGTTCAGGTATGAGTTTGTGGCAATATTACACTCAATGTGGATTGTACTCACTGGGAGTATATCCACAGCATGATCTGATGCGTAAAATTTAGTCCGTCCTTCACCAAAACACGATCCTTCGCAAAACCTAGCAGTGTCTCTGTGTAAAGTCGATCGTAACACTGTCTGTCCGTATTACAGATTTAAGGGTATTAATGTTTGCCCGTAGTTTAATACCTTTTTCTGACTGTTTTAAGAGTTCGTTTAAATCATAAATACCGCAGGCACCAGGTTGTATTTGTAGAATCTCCTTCCGGCTGTCAGTTTCAAGATGTAGTTTATTGTTGCTCTGTGTAATATTTGGAATGCTGTTATACGTCTCTAGACCAATCAGTGCAATACTCCGGTCCCCTGCACTTAAATCAATCGGCGGAAAGTAATTTGCGCATAATACTGATCCTCGCTCTTTTGAAGTCAGAGTGTACGACATTGCATCTAAACATCAAATGATAGTCATGTGTTCAATGACAGCTCTTTCATATATCGCGCACATGATCTGACGATGACGCATTCTAGAGGGGGTTCGCCGTCGCTGTGATGAGGAACATAGCGCAGAGATGACCACAGAGATACGTGTTAAAGTCCTGATATCGCCGGACATTGTAGAAGACGCGTCTTTTGCTGGTGAAGTAGCGTAGCAATTCTTCAGGCGGCTGTAAATCGCCGAATGAATTGAAATACTGAACTGTATTTCGACTTTTCTTAACATACGCAACCCAATGGGTCCCTGGACCCCCAGCAACATCTAAATTTACAATTCCACACTCATTAGTCCGCCACATGGACTTCGGTAATGTATTCCGCATATAGACGCCGCGGAATCCACGAATGTGAAGTTTTTGTTTAATAATTTTAACTAGATCTTTATTCGTGAGCGCTCGGTCGGGTAGGATAACTAACGGCCTTTTTTTTTTATTTATGAAGAGATCTAGTCCTTTCCTGTATGGTTTCAAGTAGAGACCTTTTCCGATAGCTGCTGCCTCCATAGCGCGATTATGTCTTCTGGCTTCCTCTAGTTGGGCTTGTGCATTCTGTGCGGCTTTGACCGTTTTGGCTACAGCTGCGGTACCGCCTGTGAGCGAACCTATAGCGGACAGTGCTGCAAGGGCTGGAACGAGGAACGGGATAATTCCGCCCGAAGTCTTTGGTAGCGGTAGCACCCTAGGTGGTTTAATTGAAGTCGTGTTTTTCTTCTTGTTGCCACCATTGAACACACGTTTAGGTGCAGACATCGAGGTGAGAATACAGTTTTTCATACAACCGGGTTTGTTGTTCTTCTTCCTGTTCTTCTTCGCTCGCAAAGCTGTTCGCGCTGCTTTCATAATTCGTTTGAAATTCATCACACCCAAGCCCAACTTAATTTTCCCGCGCATGATTTTATCAACCACGAATGCAGCAACGCGTTGACCTATTCCGAGATCTTTTCTTCGCCTTATTTGCTTGGCTTTATCTGCTAATATCCGGTCGGCGACGTGGCATGCTGGGAGATCCTTATTTACTGCGTATGCGAGGTCGTGCTCAAGACAGGCTTCGTCTAGTAGGTTAATACCTTTATCGCCTCGTGCCAGGCGCTTCTGAAGCTTTGTTCCAGGCCCACAGAAGTTATATCCGGGAATGTGCAATTCAACAGGCAACTTGTCGAGAACACCACCTCCACCTCTTATTATGATGTGCCTCCTATCGTGCATGGTACGCTACTGAGAAGATACTCTCCCCGTTATATACTAACATGTCAGCTTCGATCCAACTTTTTTCTGATGATGGAAATCCTAGCCATTTAACCAGTGCTCTATACCCACGAGGTCTTATCACGCGCTCGATGAGAAATACATCTGGTTCAGAACTCTTCTGCAATTCCTCCGTGTAAAAGCATCCTGCAGTTTCTTCGCCCTTGCCGTCCTTTAAGATATATGTCCTAGGGTTCGTTCCCTGCACTTTGGACACTGTGAATATCTCAGCCGACCAATTTGGTAAGTACGATTTCTCGAACGCTGTCTTGTGTTTTGAAATACGTACTAAGTCACCTATATTGAACCTCTGTTTGCGAGGGTCGAGCATTTTAATCCGGAAATATACTGTGTCCATGAGTGAATTATCGCGTACATCGATCGGTCTAATATTTATTGTACTATGTTTGGTTCGATTATACATTGCAATTATCTGTGAGAGGATGTCTACCCACTTGTACGAACCGCGAAGATTAAACTGCATCCACATTTGAGCTTTGATTGTTCTGTTCAACCGCTCGACGATACTAGCTCTAAGGTGGGTAAACGTGGAGTAGTGGTGTATGCCACACCGCGCCATCACAGGCTTGAAATGGTCATTGTAAAACTCCCCACCGTGATCGGTTTGAAGATTGGTCGGGCATCGATTCGTTCCTGTCTGCAACAGACGCTCAAACACCACAGCAATATCTCTACCGGTTTTCGTTTTCACAGGTAATGCCCAGGCGAATTTAGAGTATGTATCAATAACCATTAAAATGTATTTCAACCCATTATTATGAGGTGAATATCGATTCATATCTTCAAGATCAGCTTGCCGGAGGTCATACAGCCCTTTAATCATGACTTGTCTACGAGGGTATGTTTTGCGTGCTAGCTTGTGCAGTTCTGGAACCACGGTTTCCATACTTATTCGATGATACCTGAGCTCTGAGATTATGGATACAACTTCATTCGAATGAGCTGTACTGCCCGCAGCAGCCGAAGCCATCAACAGTCGAAGTCTGCCTATTAGTTCATCTGGGTCATCGTAATATATATACTGCGGGACTTGATTGCTCACTCCTTTATGCTGAAAGTCTGCACCCTCACCGACACTTTTAGTTTGCTCATTGAGTAAAGCTTGTATAATGGTAGTGTATTTAGAGTTTCCAGGCTTTTTCAGTGTTCCGTCGGGATTTTTGTACAGATCAGTCAAGTTAATTATTTCCCGATAGACTCTGCGATCATCGGTTGAGTATTTTAAGTTTTTTGATGGCCTTAGGAAGATTAGGTTCATTACACCAGGTGTTCTTTTAATCTCTGTCTCCCCGATGCGTATTGTGCTATCGGATAAAGTTATAGTTTGAGAGCCCAGCATGTACGGTCTCGCCCTGCTGACACCAAATGTTCTATCTATCTTAACGGTCGGATACTGGTTGGTGAATTCTGCGATTGGATCATTATTATGTAAAGCTATCTTGGTGATAGATTCGGTAACAGGTTTAGAAGCTTCATTTAGTGTTTGCTCGCGATCTATATGCCCCAACTTCAGCAAACGTAATTTCTCTCGAACTGCTTTGCGCGCCTGAATAACTTTATGCTTTGTCGACATCTCGAAGGATACTAATCAGAGCTCTAAATATCACGTTTTTTTATATATGCTTTGTTGTGCTTCTTCTTCTCCTTTTTTCCTACGCCACCTTCTTCAATAACAACGGTCTCGGCTTCTATCACGCCCTCACTTGCACTAATTATGTTCTCTATCCGGTTTTGGTTTATGGCAAGAAGTTTCTGGGTGTCCTTTTATTCCCTTGCAACTTTAACTAGTCTGGACTCAAGATTTTTAAATTTGATATCGGTGTACATTCGGGCACTCAGACTGAGCGTCCGCCATGTGTGCGAATTTGTCCATGGTGAAGTGTTAACTGATGGGATAAGGTATTTTCGTACGTTTATATATGGAGAAAGCCTTGGAAGTTCCGGCTATACCTACCTTCATTTAGTTTACGGGTTTTATCAATAACGAGAAAGCCGTATTGTGAGTGGTTCCAGCAATCAGCACATATCTTTACAAATTCATTGTATGACATGTCGGTCCCTACGTGAGAATGTTAAATGTGCTTTAAATTGAGGTTGTCTTGTTTTAATGCTATAATGAGATTTGCATTGTCCCTCACCAGCTGTTTTGGGGTCCTGGAATACGTTTGACTCAGATAAAATACATCAACACCCATATGACGGCCAAAACAGAAATATTTACGGATTTGATCTTGCTTTTCAACAGCGACATCGTCAAATATGAAGGCAGTGTTAGGCTTTACCTCTTCAGGTGGGGGGGGACGTCGTTGCTTACACTGAAGGCTCTGTACGTTACACCGTCTACTCCATCTAATATTTTCTTCTGTAACTGGTACTTGGGCTGAAAGAGTGTTCTGGAGAAGACGAAAAGGTGCTCGAAGCGGACTCCGTCTATGTGCGTTAACAGAGCCATGAGGACATTTGTCTTACCACAGCTGGATGGACCTAAAATTATAGCTCGTATGCTGTAGGGAAGGAGTGGTCCATTCTTGTTGGTCTTCTGGTCTTGGCCATCATCACAGGACCAGTCACCTACAACAAAGCGCTTGAGGCTAGGGTGTTTCACCCAGCCTGCCATGATACCTACTGTGGTAGGTCAAGGTGTGTAATACGCTTTTATATGATTAAAAATGTGTATGTGTGTAGTTACTATAGCGCAGTCACCTTACCAACTGAGCTACAGCGGCTACACAATAGAATGAACTCGAGGTGGTATAATGTTACTTAAAATCCGTGTTGATTGCAAATTTTTTTTAATCATATGACCGGTTTCGGTTCATTCAGAACCATCTTCAGATCCGATATTTCAGTTACAGGAGTAACTCACCCAAATCCAGCAACTTTCACATGCTACAGTGGTATATTTAAAGGGAAGGCATTCATATATATTAACGTAGGTGACTTTTTGTGCTGACAAATAAAAATCACGCAATGACAAATTTAATATTATAAAATAATATATTTATTTATTAAAATATTTACAAATATGATCAGCATGAGAAAAAATCAGTACATTCTTTTTTAGTATTTGAAAAATAGCTGCTTCTTGTATGCTTGAAATTAAGCACGTATATCTCCTAATGTTATGGGTGAATTACAATAGTCCGGTATTCCATCAGTAAATTTGAGTTCGACATTTTCAACACTTATTCGAGGAATAGCACAAGACTCGGGCACTGGTGTTATACACATACTAAAACAATGTTCTATATCATCTATGTGAATGCTACATGTGTGAAGCCAGTTAATGATGTCAGTGTACACTGCCTGAACATATGGGCACCATCTATTTAGTCCCTCTATCGTAATAATTAGAGCCATGTCTAAATTGAACAAGTTATCAACAGTGGGGTGATGCATGAAAATACTATAACCATCAGCACTTTTAATTTTTAGTGTAGCATCATCATACATTGATAGAATACTCACAGTTAGACTGCCACAGTACATGTCCTGGTAGGAGTGGGATGGATAATATTCGGTAATCATATGATTCTTGATTTGTGTTTTTAAACGACACAGTTCATCCCACTCGTAGTCATAAAATTTCACTTTAATATTTTTGAGCACATTTTCCAGAACTAACACAGTTGAGAGACTACCGTATTGTGAAACTTCAAGTCCTACATGGATCGTTTTGAACCAGTAACTGTTAACACATTGCTTGAGGCAAATAGTAAAGGATGAGGTGAAGCGGCGGTCGGTATCTTCTCATCCACGACATCCACACCAGCACTGTTAGCCTGCTGTTCTTGCACTGATGGTGGGATGTCCCTTGTGAGATTATGATCAGTGGACGGTGCGTATGAAGATGCCCAGTACTGTGAAGCCCCGTCAAGCGCAGCCTCTGGCACTGACTTTAACACCTGGCTATCCTGCTCCAGCATGATGAGAAGCTGAGCTACAGGATCCTGCGTGGACGAGTCCGAGGCCTTCACGTGCGTGGACCGGGACATGCTGGGACCTGCTGATGCTGGTGTCATGGGTGGAGCTGCTGGAGGACCAAGAAATGATGTGATGTTGGCATGGAAATAATAATAATAGCAATAATGATCATAATAATAATTTGAGGACTTAATTTTCTGGTGCTGCTTGCTCCTCCTCCTATTCTGCTGTGGTGGTGACTGACGCTTCATCTTGACCGACTGGAACAGAGATGGAGGAGCTGCTGAGTCCTCCTTATATAGACGCCAACTACATCATCATGACGCTGTGCTGCTATTGGCTGAATAAGGTGAACACGTGACCTATCAAAGTGCCCTCTAGCAGAGAACTCGTGAACTAGATCAGTTCGCCACTCTGCTGGATCGGAGGCAGTTTTCTCTTGTGGGCTGGGAGCTTATATGTGGGCTTTAGAAATGGCACACAGTTCAAACAGTAGCAGATGCTTCCATGAGATGGGTAATGCATTTTCAAAGCATTTCGTTGGAGGGAATTTATTTGGAGGACTGTGTTCTTGTTCATATGTTCCAGGATTGATGCACATTTCCATTCAGCATGTAGGAGGTTATGGGGGCAGTCCTAGGCTGTATGCTTCCAAACTACACTCCTGTTAAACTCATCGCGGTTGAACACCAATTACTCATAGATTGAACACATTCTGCAGGATGGGCTTCAATGGTATATACGTTGTATACGAATATGCTTACGCCGAAGCGAATTGGTGTCAACTGAACGTCTCTTGCATTTTGGAAGAGTGAGTGTTTGATGGTAAATAAGCCTGCAGTTTGCACATGCACATGAGCATATGCTGGTTACGGGATGCATCCTGGCTCCATCCCTCTACATTGCTGAAATATGCTGAACAGAATTCTTCTACTTATTGCTCCGACACTCCTCCATTATCATACGCTTCCACACCTCATGTAGTGAAGTGTGGCTACAGTCCTCCCTCGAATGTCACAATGAAATGCAGTTATTGAAGGCTGCTCTATCACCCACATCCATTTCTATGATCGAGCACATGGCAACGACAGCTCAGCAAAGACTGAATGTGCAGGAGAATGGTAATGGTAGTTCAGTGGAGGTAGCACAACTGGCTTTCTTTCCGCCAAAATCATCCATCTTTAATGATGTCACGGTGGTGCTCTCTGGTGGCAAGGGCATGAACTAACACAATTGGATTGCACACACTCGTGCATGATATAAATAATGATAAATGATAATAAATGATAGTGAATATTAATAAATGATAATAATATTAAAAAGACAAGTACGGTCTTTGCATGCATTATCGTGTTCAAATTCAAACCTCCCGCCATTTTTTTCTTCTGGAGGCTTAGGTTAGTGGACGTAGCACAACTGGACTATTTTCCCAACAAAAATTCAAACTTCCCGCCATTTTTTCTGAAG
Organism: Schistocerca cancellata; assembly: GCF_023864275.1. Lineage (NCBI taxonomy): Eukaryota > Metazoa > Arthropoda > Insecta > Orthoptera > Acrididae > Schistocerca > Schistocerca cancellata. Next base: position 39,979,766 of record NC_064627.1, read on the forward strand.
GTTAGGTTAGTGGACGTAGCACAATTGGACTATTCTCCCGCCAAAATCCGCCATCTTGGATGACGTCATGTGATGTTGCCAAGTCTACATGACGCCATCTTGGATGACGTCATCGCCGCCATCTTGACTAAATTTGGCAACAATGCAACGTGCACTGGTACACAGGTTGTCCCCCTACTACTGAGGCATTCAGACAGACGTTTTTTCCTCCCACGATCCGCAAGTGGAACAGAGCAATGCCGGGGTGGTGAGGGGGCAGGAGGGGAGAGGGGGGACGGAATTTGACTTTGGCGCTTGGTGGCTAGCGGAGTATATATGTAGATGTAGACTAGGTATTGTGTACAGTAGAGGAACACTTGGCAGGCCATGATTGTATCAACATGACAGCGCACAATGGCGTAAAGCAGCAACTGTCAGCCAGTGATTTACAGACAATAGCATTACAGAAATGGGCTAGCCTGCCCAGAGTCCCAGCCCAATGGAACACATTTGCGGTAAGCTGGAATGTTGCATTCGCTTCAGACTCCAGTGACCAACATAAGTACCTTCTATGGTTTCAGCTCTTCACGAAGAATGGGCTGTTATTCATACACCGACATTCACACGCCTCATTCAAAGTGTCCCCAGCAAGGCGTACGCTAAAAGAGTCCGGATATGTTTTATCAGCGAGTGCAGTCCATGTCACACCCAGCGTATTTTACAACGTCATTTCAAGAAAAACCAGAGTCACTGTCTTAAGAATTACGATGTAACTCTGGTCATTTTTCCCCATTGATTGAACTACGCCTACTCATGTTGATGTATCCATGCGTGCGCAGGACAGCAACAGGCGTCTCACATTATTGTGACTAAAAATTGACGTTTAGAAGACAAAGAGAACGAATTCAGTTGCCAACCATTTGTTTTATTATAGCCGTAGTTTTCAAGGAACGTCACTGTAATCTGGAGAAAACCAGTTTGTCGACTTTTGATATTAGCCTGAGTGGTCATGAAGAGGCACGTTTCTAAAGCTCCACGTAAAATCTAGTGATTATTTTCCCAACAGTTATGTCACGTATCGTTCTGGGTGTGCCTGTACATCTAGTGCACTACGTACAAAGCTGCTTCAGAAGCTTCGTACTTTTTGCAAGCTGCGATTAAGAAATCTAATCTTAAATGTTACCAACATGTGTAATTTCAATGTCAAAACCTTCGGGACAGCGTAAAAACTTGTTGTTGTTGTTGTTGTTGTGGTGCTCTTCAGTCCTGACACTGGTTTGATGCAGCTCTCCATGCTGCTCTATCCTGTGCAAGTTTCTTCATCTCCCCGTACCTACTGCAACCTATATCCTTCTGAATCTGTTTAGTGTATTCATCTCTTGGTTTCCCTCTACGGTTTTCACCCTGCGCGCTGCCCATCAATACTAAATTGGTGATCCCTTGATGCCTTAGAACATGTCCTACCAACCGATCCTTTCTTCTAGTCAAGTTGTGCCACAAACTCCTCCCCAGTTGTATTCAATACCTCCTCATTAGTTATGTGATCTACCCATATAATCTTCAGCATTCTTCTGTATCACCACATTTCGAAAGCTTCTATTCTCTTCTTGCCCAAACTATTTACTGTCCATGTTTCACTTCCATACATGGCTACACTCCACACAAAATACTTTCAGAAACGATATCCTGACGCTTAAATCTGTACTCGATGTTAACAAATTTCTCTTGTTCAGAGTCGCTGTCCTTACCATTGCCAGTCTACATTTTATATCTTCTCTACTTCGACCATCATCAGTTATTTTGCTCCACAAATAGAAAAATTCCTTTACTACTTCAAGTGTCTCAATTTATAATCTAATTCCCTCAGCATCATCCGACTTAATGCGACTACATTCCATTATCCTCGTTTTGCTTTTGTTGATGTTCATCTTATATCCTCCTATCAAGACATTGTCCATTCCGTTCAACTGCGCTTCCAAGTCCTTTGCTGTCTCTAACATAATTACAATGTCATCGGCGAGCCTCAAACCTTTTATTTCTTCTCCATGCATTTTAATACCTACTCCGAATTTTTCATTTGTTTCCTTTACTGCTTGCTCAATATACAGATTGAATAACATCAGGGAGAGGCTACAACTCTGTTTCACTCCCTTCACAACCACTGCTTACCTTTTATGTCCCTTGACTCATATGACTGCGAACTGGTTTCTGTACAAATTGTAAATGGCCTTTCGCTATCTGTACTTTATCCCTGACACCTTGAGAATTTGAAAGAGAGTATTCCAGTCAACACTGTCAAAAAATTTCTCTAAGTCTACAAATGCTAGAAACGTAGGTTTGCCTTTCCTTAATCTATCTTCTAAGATAAGGCGTAAGGTCAGTATTGCGTCACGTGTTCCAACATTTCTACGGAATCCAAAGTGATCTCCAAAGCCGGCTTCCACCAGTTTTTCTATTCGTCTGTAAAGAAATCACGTTAAAATTTTGCAGCTGTGACTTATTAAACTGATTGTTCGACAATTTTCACATCTGTCAACACCTGCTTTCTTTGGGATTGGAATTATTATATTCTTCTTGAAGTCTGAGAGTATTTCGCCTGTCTCATACATATTGCTCACCAGATGGTAGAGCTTTGTCAGGACTGGCTCTCCCAAGGCCGTCAGTAGTTTTAATGGAATGTTGTCTACTCCCGGGCCCTTGTTTCGACTCAGGTCTTTCAGTGCTCTGTCAAACTCTTCACGCAGTATCGTATCTCCCTTTTCATCTTTATCTACATCCTCTTTCATTTCCATAATGTTGTCCTCAAGTACATCGCCCTTGTGTAGACTCTCCATATACTCCTTCCACCTTTCTGCTTTCCCTTCTTTCCTTAGAAGTGTGCTTCCATCTGAGCTCTTGATGTTCATACAAGTGGTTCTCTTTTCTTCAAAGGTCTCTTTAATCTTCCTGTAGGCAGTATCTATCTTATCCCTAGTGAGATAAGCCTCTACATCCTTACATTTGTCCTCTAGCCGTCCCTACTTAGCCATTTTGCACTTCCTGTCGATCTCATTTTTGAGACGTAACAACTTAAGTCACTTAATGAAGGCAGATCTTTCAGTTCCGACAAAGTATCAGTTTACTTTCTGAGTCTGCTGATGAAACTGCTCCATATTTAGCAATCATACACAACCGCCCACTCGAGGAACATTCTTACATAAAGACTAGAAAGTTGTACAGGTCACAGTTGCACAGGTCACAACAACACGCAAGAGAAGAAGTAGTTGTCCATTGAATTATAGAAACCTACTACTGACATCCAATAGTTGTAGGATTATATGGTTCATATGGCTCTGAGCATTATGCGACTTAACTTATTAGGTCATCAGTCGCCTAGAACTTAGTACTAATTAAACCTAAATAACCTAAGGACATCACACACATCCATTCCCGTGGCACCATTCGAACCTGCGACCGTAGCGGTCGCTCGGTTCCAAACTGTAGCGCCTAGAACCGCACGGCCACTCCGGCTGGTTGTAGGATTATAGAACATATGCCCGTACTTTATTTCAACATTATAAAATATCTCTAAGAATACTGTCTTTTGTCACATAATCAGCACGAATTCAGAAACTATCGTTCTTTTGGCCTGGCTCTTTATTTGCACGAAGTAATGATTCCACTTATTCTGAAGGCTTTTCATAGGGTTCTTCAAAAGTGGCTGCTTATCAAATTGCACGCCTATGGAGCTCTGCGAATGGATTTGTGATATTGTATGCCGTCTGCTGTTGTTAATCTACATAAACGACGTGGGAGACTATCTGAGAAGCCCTCATAGCCGGCCGGAGTGGCCGTGCGGTTCTAGGCGCTACAGTCTGGAACCGAGCGAGCGATACGGTCGCGGGTTCGAATCCTGCCTCGGGCATGGATGTGTGTGATGTCCTTAGCTTGGTTGGGTTTAATTAGTTCTAAGTTCTAGGCGACTGATGACCTCAGAAGTTAAGTCACATAGTGGTCAGAGCCATTTGAACCATTTGAACCAAGCCCTCATAGATTAATTACGTGTGCCCTCTTAAATTATTTACGTGTGACACACACAAACATAGAGATTATCGATTCCACTAAATGGCCATCTCTTATAGTTACGAAATGCTAAAACTGTAACCATTGTATGGCAAGTGTTGTGGGGAAGATGAACCAAACACTGAGTTTTTTTGGCAGAACGCTTAGAAGGTGCGACAAATCTACTAAACAGACTGCCTAAACTACGACTGTCCGTCGACTTTTGAATTATTGCTGCCCACTACGGGTTTCTTACGAGACTGAGGGTACAGAAATTCAAATAAGTGCAGTCTGATTTGTATGGTGACGAAAACGGAGAGTATGCATCTTAGATATGACAGACGAGTTGAGGTGTCAATCATTGAAACAAAGGCGTTTTTCATAGCGACGATATTTTTTCCCGGTATTTCAATCGTCAGCTTTCTGCACCGTATGTTAAAACATTTTGTTAACACCCACCTGTCTATATCACTAAACGGCTAAAGGACAACAATAATTTGGTTTTTAATACGTCGTGTGATTATTGTCCGGATTTGAAAAAGAAAATCTGCCGTAATCCACTCACAGAGATGTAAACTTATATTAAAGGTTTAACACATGAAAGCAAGTATTACAGTTAGAAACTGTATGTTCAATGTGTTCGGAAATTTTTACAGTCTTCGAGGATTTGTAGAGGCGAGTGAGTACAGAATATGTAGCATAGGAACCCATGTCTGGAAACGTACCGTTTCCATGCTACAGCTGTTTGTAAACATATAGGTAGGTACGGAACAGGGTAGTCATACGTGGGGGGAGCTGGGTTACGTCCAATCGACTGATATAATGTGATGTATGTCCTAACTCTCTGACCTGGTTCGAGCCTCATTCACGTGTCTGTGAGTGTTAGAACAACATGGTTGACTACGTGTTGGCAGAATATACCGATATGATTCTTCTCAGTGGCGAAGCTCACTGCTCGTCGCCTTTACCAAAATAATTCTCCATAATGTCCGACTTCATTTCATACCCTTCTCTCCACAATTACCCAACGGCTTCGAGAAAGGGTACCTTCACCGTCAGCAGGCGTGACTGTAGTGCTCCAAGGAGACGCCACACAGCCGAATTGGAAGAGACTGTACTGCGTCACGTTGAAACGAACCCGTCAACGAATACTCGAGAAATTTCTTTTGCTGTGAATGAGTGCAACTGCAGAACAAGCGATGTACTAGATCATGCCTAATCAGTTACTTGCGAAAGGAATGGCGTTACCGAGGGGTCGGATTACGAACATGGTTTCGAATGGTTGTGACACGGAAACAGTACGTTCACGAACATGGATTCCAATTCAAAATACTATCCACTCACTCCCCACTCACCTCTACAAGTCTCAGAAGCCCGTAACGAGAATTTTTGAACACGGTATACGTCTTGAGGCAGTGTACCATATGATATCCGTTCAGCATTTGAGAATGACAGCATAATTTCAATCCATCCCAAACAAAATGATGAAAGGAAAAAAGTTTATTGCCCATAAGATTTGTGCTGTTCTTGCAGTAAAACTTAATCATCAGACATGACGTTTTAATTCATTACTTCTTTACTACCAATTCTATTCGCTACCCATTTTGCAGAGAGTATCCACATGCTGCAAAATTCTGTTATTACACGGTACATAATTTAGGAGATATGACGTTATAAACATTGACATGAATTAAAAACCAGCTTTAGTTTACAACTGAGCAAAAATTGTCCAAATAATAAACGAGTTCGGAAATGCTTCTGTCGGAGCACAAAACAGCGAATGTGTTCCTTTTTCGAAGACTGGAAGTGGTTCTATGTATCGCCTGTCAAAGTATGGGTCCGAGAGTAATCATATACGCAACGTGATCAAAAGTATCCGGACAACTCGAAAACATACGATTTACATATTAGTTGCATTGTACTGCCTCCTACTGCCAGGTATTCCACATTCGCGACCTCAGTAGTCATTAGACAACGTGAGAGAGCAGAATTGGGCGCTCCACGGAACTCAGGGACTTCGAACATGATCAGGTGATTGGGTGTTAACTGTACTCGAAATTTTCACACTTGTAAACATCCCTAAGTTCACTGTTTCCGATATGATAGTGAAGTGGAAACGTGAAGGGACACGTACAGCACAAAAGCGCACTGGCAAACCTCGTCTGTTGACTGCCAAAGAGGGTCGTAATAATAGGCAGACATCTATCCAAACCATTACACAGGAACTACAAACTGCTTTAGGATCCACTACAATTACTATGACAGTTAGGAGGAAGGTGAGAAAACTTGCATTTTATGGTCGAGAGGTAGCTCATAAGCCACATATCATGCTGGTAAATGCCAATGCGCAAGTATGCCCCCGCCCCCCCCCCCCCCCCCCCTGCGGATCCCGGGCTTAGAACACGTCAGAGGTATTTCTGCCTGTCGTAAGAGGCGACTAAACGGAGTCTCACACGTTTCGACATTTGAGATGGTCCCCTGTGGGGTTTTACCTGAATTTTTCAAAAATTTCCCTATGAACGAGCCAATTGGGGAATGGCGCCTTACATGGCGGATCGTTTCCATCATGCGCTGAGACCTATTGCATCCTTCATTGACGTGGATCTGCACTTCTGCTAATTCTCCAACTATTGGGTGAGGTCACCCTCCTTGGTGCGTATTTTTCCATCAACTGTGACACTACACTGACGGTGATTATGGACATCTTTGGTTGGTTGCACCTGATGTCCAGCACAGTAATCAGTCTTTTGCAGTCTTTTGTAGCGGAGCCCCCATGTACCCCATTGGTTGCAGCCCCCTGACAACACAGGTATCGCTCTGCTGATGCCTGCGCCATTAACTTCCCAAGTATGCCAAGGAGTAGATGCCCATTTCCCTGGAGTGTCAGGACTCCCGGCAATGGCCATCCTGCCAGCTGGCCTTCTCTACGGCTGGGTGGCACACATGGGGAAGGTCCCTGGTTGGAGTAGGTGGCATCAGGGTGGATGTCACGTGATGAAGCATAGCACATCATCTCTTGATGGTGGTCAAACATCAGCATTCGCGGGCCCAATTCAATGCACAGAAGTACGACCCCAATTCGTTCCCCTCCCTGGCCACACCTCAGGAGGAATGTCAGGCTAAGGATTGCAGCAGCTCTTATTCGCCGCAGTACCTTGTATGTTCGAGAGCTGATACGGAATCTTTCATGACGATGAAGCCTTAGTTTTTTCTTAAGCGTTCAGGGGACAAGTCTGGGGAAGTGGATGGCTTGTCCAAAATGAGATCTGGGTCAGTATTGATCAAAACAGCATCCTCTGCCCAGTCACAGGTGTTACTCGCTTGTGACAAGCTGGGGATGTTCTGAAACCATAACGCCCCATAAGAGCATAAATATGGTCCAGGGCATCATATTTCAAAGGGACCATCTTACTCAGTCCGACGATGAGCTGCACACCAATTCAGAACGGCGAGGTGTACATTTCGTTTGTGTCCATTGGGGTCCAAGGTATAATCAGGTTGCCACCAGTGCCTTCATCTTGGCCTTCAAGGGTGATACATTACCTGAGAAGGTGATGGTCTACCTCTGTGATGTGAAACCCTATATCCCTCCCCATATGTGATGCTATAAGTATTGGAAGTTCGGTCATATATCTTCCTCCTGTACTTCAAGCATCACATGTCGAGATTGTGGACACCATTCACATCCGAATAATGTTCCCCGCCTCTCGTGTGTGTCAGCTGTGGAGAGCACCATTCGCCTTGATCGCCAGCTGACCGGATTCTCCAGAAAGAATGGAAAATCATGAAGTGCAAGACCCTGGACCAACTGACCTTCACTGAGGCTAGGGTGAAATTTTAACGCCACGTCCTGTACACATGACAACATATTATGCCACCGCTACAACAATTTTAACCACATCACCTCCGCCAAACCTGTCACCTCTCGGAGCCAGAAGACTACACCTGCCCCCTTAATGGTGTGGGGCACTTCACTCCCTGTAGCTCTTGCACCACTTACTTCAGGAGCAACACCCCTCCAACCATCGGGGACGTCTGTCCCCACTTGTAAGTCAGAAGAGCGTACAACTTCTTCTCCTGCTCTCGCTAGGAAGGGGTCCCTTCCCAGGTTTCTGCTAGTGGGAAAGATGACACCCACCAGTGACTGAAGAGCCCAAAAGCATCTGCTCGTAGGGCTTCACACTCATCCTTATTCCTAGAGACTGAATTAGTAAAGTCATCCCAGCCAGAGCAACCCAAGGAACAGCGAGAGAAATCCAAAAAGAAGGTCCCCAAGACAAAGGGAGTTGCGGTGGCACGCAGACCACCACTACCTCCAAGCTCTGCATCTGCTGATGAGATGGAGATTCTGGCGTCCGCTGAGGACCTAGATCTCGCCGGATATAGAGTGCTCAGGCAAAAACTCGGTGGCAGCAGATGACCCTGAGACGTAAACTGCCTCATTGAATGTTCCAGGCCTTCCCAGTCTCCTGATGATGTCATCCTCCAGTGGGATTGTGACGGTTTTCTCCACCGCCTGGCTAAGCTATGGCAACTGTTAAGCTTTACATCTACTTTCTGATTTGCCCTCCAGGAAACCTGGTTCCTGGCAAAACGGACCCCTCCCCTCTGTGGCTATAAGTGATACTACAAGAACCATAGTGACTGTAATCGAGTGTCAGGTGGAGTTTTCGTATATGTCCTAAACTCAGTCTGTAGTGAACCTGAGCCCCTTCAAACCCCTCTTGAAGCTGTGGCTGTCACAATAAGGACGACGAAGGAAATAATTGACAGCACTGTATATTTTCCTCCAAATGGGCGATTTTAATGCCCATAACCCCTTGTGGGGTGGCACTGTGCTTACTGGCTGAGGCAGAGATCTCGAAACTTTACTGTCTCAATCGACCTCTGCCTTTTAAATACTAGGGCCGCCGCACATTTCATTGTGGCCTGTGGTAGTTACTCGACCATTGATTTATCCATTAGCAACTCACGACTTCTCCCATCCATCCAATGGGGAGCGCATGACGATCTGTGTGGTAGTGACCACTTCCCCATTTTCCTGTCACTGCCCCGATGTCAAGCCCACGGGCGCCTACCCAGATGGGCTTTAAACAAGGTGGACTGGAAAACTTTCACCCCTACTGTCACTGTTGAACCTCCCTCAAACGGGAACATCGATTTCGTGGTTGAACAGGTGACCACAACAATCCTTTCTATGGCAGAAATCGCGGTCCCTCGCTCTTTAGAGAGCCCCCGGTGAATGGCAGTCCCTCGGTGGTCGCCGAAAGTTGCTTAAGCAATTATGGAGTGTCGGTGAGCTCTACAGCGACATAAGCGGCACCCTTCCCTGGAGTACATCACAGCCTTTTAATTGCTCCGTGTTCGCGTTAGCCAACTTATCGAACGACAGAAGCAGGAGTGTTTGGAGAGATATGTCTCGACCATTGCGTGTCACACATCAACTTCCCAAGACTAGGCAAAGGTCAAAAGTGTTTCTGGGTGCCAGACCCCAACAGGTGTTAACATAAATGGGGTGTTATCTACCGACACAACGCGATTGCTGAGCACTTTGCTGAACACTATGCTCGAGCCTCTGCATATGAGAATTACCCCCCCCCCCCCCCGGCCACCATTTTGCACTCCGAAGGGAAAGTCCACACGTTTACTACTCGCTACAGTGAATCCTATAATGCCTCATTTACAGAGTGGGAGCAACTTAGTACCCTTGCACATATTCCATCCACAGATCCTGGACCAGATCGGATCCGCAGTCAGTTGGTTAAACATCTCTCATCTTACTACAAACGACATCTCTCCGTCATGTTCAACCGAAACTGGTGCAAAGGCGTCCTTCCATTGCAATGGCGGCAGAACACCATCATTCCAGTGCTCAAAACCGGTAAAAACCCACTTGATGTGGATAGCTATAGGCCCGTTAGCCTTTATAAGCTACTGGAATGTATGGTGTCTCAGCAGTTGGGTTGGGTCCTGGAGTCACGTGGCCTACTGGCTCCATGTCAGAACAGCTTCTGCCAGGGTCGCTCTACCACTGATGATCTTGTGTCCCTAGAGTCTGCCATCCGAACAGCCTTATCCAGACCCCAACGCCTCGTTGCCGTCTTTTTTGATTTACAAAAAGCGTATGGCACGACCTGGTGACATCATATACTTGCCACAATATACACTCCTGGAAATTGAAATAAGAACACCGTGAATTCATTGTCCCAGGAAGGGGAAACTTTATTGACACATTCCTGGGGTCAGATACATCACATGATCACACTGACAGAACCACAGGCACATAGACACAGGCAACAGAGCATGCACAATGTCGGCACCAGTACAGTGTATATCCACCTTTCGCAGCAATGCAGGCTGCTATTCTCCCATGGAGACGATCGTAGAGATGCTGGATGTAGTCCTGTGGAACGGCTTGCCATGCCATTTCCACCTGGCGCCTCAGTTGGACCAGCGTTCGTGCTGGACGTGCAGACCGCGTGAGACGACGCTTCATCCAGTCCCAAACATGCTCAATGGGGGACAGATCCGGAGATCTTGCTGGCCAGGGTAGTTGACTTACACCTTCTAGAGCACGTTGGGTGGCACGGGATACATGCGGACGTGCATTGTCCTGTTGGAACAGCAAGTTCCCTTGCCGGTCTAGGAATGGTAGAACGATGGGTTCGATGATGGTTTGGATGTACCGTGCACTATTCAGTGTCCCCTCGACGATCACCAGTGGCCAGTGTAGGAGATCGCTCCCCACACCATGATGCCGGGTGTTGGCCCTGTGTGCCTCGGTCGTATGCAGTCCTGATTGTGGCGCTCACCTGCATGGCGCCAAACACGCATATGACCATCATTGGCACCAAGGCAGAAGCGACTCTCATCGCTGAAGACGACACGTCTCCATTCGTCCCTCCATTCACGCCTGTCGCGACACCACTGGAGGCGGGCTGCACGATGTTGGGGCGTGAGCGGAAGACGGCCTAACGGTGTGCGGGACCGTAGCCCAGCTTCATGGAGACGGTTGCGAATGGTCCTCGCCGATACCCCAGGAGCAACAGTGTCCCTAATTTGCTGGGAAGTGGCGGTGCGGTCCCCTACGGCACTGCGTAGGATCCTACGGTCTTGGCGTGCATCCGTGCGTCGCTGCGGTCCGGTCCCAGGTCGACGGGCACGTGCACCTTCCGCCGACCACTGGCGACAACATCGATGTACTGTGGAGACCTCACGCCCCACGTGTTGAGCAATTCGGCGGTACGTCCACCCGGCCTCCCACATGCCCACTATACGCCCTCGCTCAAAGTCCGTCAACTGCACATAAGGGTTCACGTCCACGCTGTCGCGGCATGCTACCAGTGTTAAAGACTGCGATGGAGCTCCGTATGCCACGGCAAACTGGCTGACACTGACGGCAGCGGTGCACAAATGCTGCGCAGCTAGCGCCATTTGACGGCCAACACCGCGGTTCCTGGTGTGTCCGCTGTGCCGTGCGTGTGATCATTGCTTGTACAGCCCTCTCGCAGTGTCCGGAGCAAGTATGGTGGGTCTGACACACCGGTTTCAATGTGTTCTTTTTTCCATTTCCAGGAGTGTATGAGTGCGGTCTCCGAGGCTCACTCCAGATTTTCATCTAGAATTTCCTGTCGCTTTGTACTTTCCGTGTCCAAGTTGCTGCCTCAAATAGTTCCCCCCATATCCAGTAGAATGGGGTCCCGCAGGGCTCTGTATTAGGTGGCTCTCCATTTTTAGTGGTAATTAAAGTTCTAGCAGTAGCAGCTGTATGGCCGTCCGTCTCACCTTCCCTGTGTGCAGACGACTTCTGCATTACGTACTGCTGCTCCATCAGTACTGGTGTTGCTGAGCGGGGCCTACAGGCAGCCATTCACGAGGTGCAGTCATGGGCTCTAGCCCACGGTTTCCAGTTTTCGGCCGCCAAGTCGTGTTCTGTGCACATCTGTCGGCGTTGTACCGTCCATCCAGCATCAAAACTTTACCTTAATGACTATCCACTCACTGTAGTGGGGACATATCGATTCTTAGGACTGGTTTCTTACGCCTGATTGACTTGGCTCCCTCATCTTCGTCAGCTTAAGCCGAAGTGCTGGCAGCACCTGAATGCCCTCTGCTGCCTGAGCAACACCAACTGGGGTGCAGATCGCTCTACGCTGCTGCAGCTGTACAGAGCCCTTGTTCAATTCCGCCTTGGCTATTGGACTCTTGTTAATGGTTCGACGGCGCCCTCAACGTTGCGTTTACTCTACCCAGTGCACAGTTGTGGCTTTCTCCTAGCAACGGGAGCCTTTAGGACGAGTCCGGAGACCGGCATGCTTGTGGAAGCCACAGTGCCTCCATTGCAGTTAGGCGTGCACAACTGCTGGCACACGTTCGTAGTTCTCCTGCACATCCTAATCACCGCCTCCTTTTCCACCCATGCCGTTCATCTTCCGCATCGGAGGCCCAGGTCAGGGCTTCCAATTGCAGTTCGTGTCCGATCCCTTCTTTCTGAACTGGAGTCCTTGCCTTTACCACCTATACTTTAGGTCCATTCACGTACACTTCCATGGTGTACCCCTAGGCTGCAGCTTCGCCTGGACCTTTCACATGGTCCCGCGGCTCTCCACTGTCATTTCCTCTCGATTATTGACAAGTACCAAGGCCACGAAGTGGTTTACACCGACGGCTCGAAGGCTGATACGTCCATGAAGGACATATTTAACAGCACTCCTTGCCTGATGGCTGCAGTATTTTCACTGCCGAGCTGGTGGCCATAGCTCGTGCTCTTGAGCACATTCATTCATGTCCTGGGGAGGCGTTTCTTGTGTCTACTGACTCCTTTAGCAGCCTACAAGCTCTCGACCAGTGGTACCCGCGTCAACGTTTGATAGCGACCGTCCAGGAGTCCATCTACGTCCTGGAATGGTCCGGTCGTTCAGTGGTGTTTGTCTGGACCACACGTCACGTCGGAATCCCAGGCAACGAACTTACTGACAGGCTGGTCAAACAGGCTTCGCGGAAACCGCATATGGAGATCGGCTTCTCTGCAACTGACCTGCTGTCAGTATTATGCCGCAAGGTTTTGCGGCTTTGGGAGAGGAAATGGCATAACCTCAGCACACACAAGAAACTGCGTCCCATTAAGGAGACTAAAAATGTGTGTCAGTCACCCATATGGGCCTCTCGCAGGGAATCTGTGGTTCTCTGCCGGCTCCTCATTGGCCACGCTTCGGTGACACACGGCCACCTCCTGCGCCGTGGTGACTCACGTCATTGTCGTTGTGGCGCCCGGCTGACCTGACAGTGGCCCATATCTGGGTCACGTGTCCTTCTTTGGCTGCCCTACGACAGACTCTCCCTTTACTGGACTCGTTGCCATTAATTTTATCTGACGACTCTTCACTGGCTAATTTAATTTTACGGTTTATACGTGCCGGTGTACTGACCTTACGACTTATCTTAGAAGAAAGATTAAGGAAAGGCAACCTACGTTTCTAGCATTTGTAGACCTAGAGAAAGCTTTTGACAATGTTGACTGGAATACTCTCTTTCAAATTCTAAAGGTGGCAGGGGTAAAATACAGGGAGCGAAAGGCTATATACAATTTGTACAGAAACCAGATGGCAGTTATAAGAGTCGAGGGACATGAAAGGGAAGCAGTGGTTGGGAAGGGAGTAAGACAGGGTTGTAGCCTCTCCCCGATGTTATTCAATCTCTATATTGAGCAAGCAGTAAAGGAAACAAAAGAAAAATTTGGAGTAGGTATTCAAATCCATGGAGAAGAAATAAAAACTTTGAGGTTCGCCGATGACATTGTAATTCTGTCAGAGACAGCAAAGGACTTGGAAGAGCAGTTGAATGGAATGGATGGTGTCTTGAAGGGAGGATATAAGATGAACATCAACAAAAGCAAAACGAGGATAATGGAATGTAGTCGAATTAAGTCGGGTGATGTTGAGGGTATTAGATTAGGAAATGAGACACTTAAAGTAGTAAAGGAGTTTTGCTATTTAGGGAGTAAAATAACCGATGATGGTCGAAGTAGAGAGGATATAAAATGTAGACTGGCAATGGCAAGGAAAGCGTTTCTGAACAAGAGAAATTTGTTAACATCGAGTATAGATTTAACTGTCAGGAAGTCATTTCTGAAAGTATTTGTATGGAGTGTAGCCATGTATGGAAGTGAAACATGGACGGTAAATAGTTTGGACAAGAAGAGAATAGAAGCTTTTGAAATGTGGTGCTACAGAAGAATGCTGAAGATTAGATGGGTAGATCACATAACTAATGAGGAAGTATTGAATAGGATTGGGGAGAAGAGAAGTTTGTGGCACAACTTGACCAGAAGAAGGGATCCGTTGGTAGGACATGTTCTGAGGCATCAAGGGATCACCAATTTAGTATTGGAGGGCAGTGTGGAGGGTAAAAATCGTAGGGGGAGACCAAGAGATGAATACACTAAGCAGATTCAGAAGGATGTAGGTTGCAGTAGGTACTGGGAGATGAAGAAGCTTGCACAGGATAGAGTAGCATGGAGAGCTGCATCAAACCAGTCTCAGGACTGAAGACCACAACAACTACAACAACAACACGTGCCGGTGGGTTTCATCATTCTATATAAGTTTTAGCACATGTGCTTTGTCCCTTTCTGTTCTCCACTCTAATGCTTTTAGGGTTTTAGGGTGGATGTTCTAATGTGTCGCAGATTGGCTTGCTTTTCGTTATTATTCTCGTGGTCGGTCAGCCACGTTCATCTGATCTCTTGTTTTTACCACTTCTACCTGTTTCTTGCTCCTCTCTGTGGTTGTCGTTTCCTGTTTTCGTCCATAGTAGTGTTAATTGTCCTTCTAGCGTTCTTCTATTCTCTTGTTATTGTGCTGTGCATCTCCTTTCTTTTCTCCTTTCCGTTGTGTAATTATTTTACTCGGAACAAGGGACCGCTGACCTCGCAGTTTGGTCCCTCCCCCCCTCTCTTTTAAACCAACTAACCAACTGTAAAATTTGGACGATTGAACAGTGCAAAAACGTTGTGTGGAGTGGCGAATCACGATACACAATGTGGCGATCCGATGGCAGGGTGCGGGTATGGCGAATGCCCGGTGAATGTCATCTGCCAGCGTGTGTAGTGCTGTGTAGTGCCAACAGTAACATTCAGATTCGGTGGTGTAAAGGTGTGGTCGTGATTTTCACGGAGGGGGCTTGCATCCCTTGTTGTTTTGCGTGACACTATCACAGCACAGGATTACACTGATGTCTGAAGCATATTCTTGCTTCTCACCGTTAAAGAGCAGTTCGGGGATAGCGATTACATCTTTCAACACGATCGAGTACCTGTTCACGATGCACAGCCTGTGGCGGAGTGGTTACACGACAGTAACATCCCTGTATTGGACTGGCCTGCACAAAGTCCTGACCTGAATCCTTTAGGATGTTTCGGAACGCCGACTTCGTGCCAGTCCTCAGCGACCGCCATTAATACCTCTCCTCAGTGCAGCACTCCGTGAAGAATGGGTTGCTCTTCCCCAAAAACCTTCCAGCACCTGACTGAACGTATGCCTGCGAGAGTGGAAGCTGGCATGAAGGTTAAGGATGAACCAACACCATACTGAATTTCAGCATTAGCGATGGAGGGTGGCACGAACTTCATTTTCAGCCAGGTGTCCGGATAATTTTGATCACACAGCCTATTTCTGATCCCTTCTAAAGTAGTAACGGAAGAAGTAAAGTTAGAATGATGTATTCAAAATGTTTTCCGAATGATGAGATAAGGGCTAGAATTGCGGGAAAGCCCGTTTACTAATTGCTTGCGGGCGTTCCCTTAGGAAATCAAAGTCGCCCCTGAATGCACACGGTAGAGAAGGCAAGTACTGGACGGAGGATACGTAGGTGGCGGAAACCAGACAGCTCTGAGTATACAGATGCTGTTGCCGTTTCACTTGACTGAAACTATCTCAATGTCAGTCGTTTTATGTTCTTCCTTGACTGAACGAATTTTTAACTGGTCAAACCAAGATAACAGAATTTAATATTGAATAATTTTTTTGAAAGGTGTTCAGTTAATTACGGATGTGATGATTCTTTTTATTAGCAATTGGTACCTGAAGTTGAGAGACCCATTTATTCCTTGATTGTAGCCGACTGTTTCTTGGAATAGTTTCACGCCCCGAGAGGCGGAGCTTAGCTTTCGCAGAAAGTTTGACCGTTAAGGGGCTCCGAAAAGGCTCAAAATCATGAAAAGTTCAATTTTTTACTTTTTTGCGTTTTCTGAATCTGCAGACTATTACCTTTTAATAGATATATAATTTATTCAATTCCGAAGACTACAACTATTTTTAAATTTTTTTCGAAATGTGTTCTACATGGGCGTGACCAACTGTGACGCTGTTAAACTGCTATCAAATGGTGTTATTATTAACGTCCGTGTTCATCAGGTACATTTTAGTGATGTGAGATAAAGTATGTGTTGTGGCTAACCTGTGATGGTTCAATATATATCGCTGGTGTGATTGTCGATTGTTTCATGTTTATTTACTCTGTCGTTATCTCGAAAATATTCGTAATTAATTCTGTTTCTTGAGTCTCTGTTTTGTTGAAGTATAATAATGAGTAAAAGTAAAGTTATTAGAAATCCTCTGAAGGCTTTTACGAAAAGGAGAAATGTTGGAAAGCCAAAGGTATGTGTTATTACTGTAAATAATAACATACTAACATGGTACGAGCGATGCTTGCTTTAGACAAGAAACGCCTTCGGGCTGCAGACAGGGCTGTAAAGAGTCTAGAAATACAAGCAAGAGTAAACAGGAGGAGGAACAAGAGGAAGCTGGAGGAGGAGTTTGCAGAGGATGAAGATAATCCATCCTATGGACTTGGAATGCACTAAAAAGTTAATCCAATCTTTTTCGCTCAATTCCCAAAACTTTTATTTTCTCATACTAATTACATGTTTTCTAAGGATCTTCCAAACATATTTGTTTCAAACTTTCAGTAAATGTTACACAGTACCTTCTGCATAATTTAACACAGCCTTTTTCCAAAAAACTGTATTTTTGAGTATATAAATAAATTATTGCAAAAAAATGTTGTGAATTTTCATTACAATTGAAAAAAAATCATGTTTAATAACTGAAGTAAAATTTTGTAAAATCCCTGTGTGAAGTTGTAGCCCATATTCCAATAAATAATCTGTAAAAAGTTCAACTTCCTACCTCAAATACTTTGTGAGGAAAGATGTAATTTATAAGCGTTATTTTAACATTGTAAGTATAGGGCGTTCCGGAGCCCCTTAAACCGTAGTGAGATCGCACATTTTATGATCCCAGTATGACTTGGCTACTGGCCGCTACAAGTTTCTTTCAAACTAAATAGAAGTTCCAATTGTTTTTACAACACGTTCGCCTACTGATGTTGGAACTCTTTGAAACTGAACTCGATCGTTCAGTACAACAGCAGAATCATCGGATGCCCCTTTACAGGCGGACCACCACTAACAGCGCCATATGCCTTCACTGTGTGCGACATTGCAGGCATTTAGGATTTAACTGAGAACACGAGCGAAAAATCTGGTAATCATAGACTTTACGTCAATATCTCTCCTGTAGTTATCAGCCAGTCAGTCTTAGTGCAAGTCTCTTCCATCGCAAGGATTCGAACCGGCATATCTCTTAGTCCAGGCCATCGAAACCGACGCGGTTGATGTATCAGTTCTTACGGCTTTATATACGTCGTCATGTTTTCGACCTTGCGTTACAAACAATTAAGAAAAAGACACTGCGTAAGTAGTGAGCTTTAAGTCGATACTGTCAAGTAGTTTGTCGATACTCTTAATGTGGTGTCACCGCCAGACACCACACTTGCTAGGTGGAAGCCTTTAAATCGGCCGCGGTCCGTTAGTATACGTCGGACCCGCGTGTCGCCACTATCAGTGATTGCAGACCGAGCGCCGCCACTCGGCAGGTCTAGAGACACTTCCTAGCATTCGCCCCAGTTGTACAGCCGACTTTGCTAGCGATGGTTCACTGACAAATTACGCTCTTATTTGCCGAGACGATAGTTAGCATAGCCTTCAGCTACGTCATTTGCTACGACCTAGCAAGGCGCCATTACCAGTTACTATTGATGCTGTAAAACATGTACCGTCAAGAGCGATGTTCACCAATTATGGATTAAAGTTAAGTATTCCAGAAGCTACGTACGTTTTTTGCTAGTCTCAATTCCTTGTCCTGTTCCAGACCTCACGCCAGCCTGCGTGAGTTTAAACGCGTGCCTTTCGGCTTCCTCATAGTGGGTTGGCTGTCTTGCCAATCCACAACACTTAAGTTGTAGTCGATAATAGAACTAACAGTGTTGCCTTTGGACGCAATAACTTGAAGGACGGACATATTTATTAGAAAATGTCTTCGATTCGTAATCAAAACGTCTTCGGTCCCGGGTTCGATCCCCGCCACTGCCTAAATTTTGATAAATAATCAGCATTGGCGGCAGAAGACTTCCGGCATAAGAAGTCACCCTCATTCTGCCAACGGACATCTCAAAGAGGGCGGAGGAGCGGTTAGAGGTTCAGGGCACTCTCTTGTCCTAGGGGAGGGAAATTGCCCCTAAAGGCGGAAGAAGCAGCAATGATCAACGACATGAGGATGCAGAAGGCAATGGAAACCACGGCATTAAAGACACGTAACGTGTATCCACAGGACATGTGGCCTGTAATTGAAAAAGTGTCATGATGATCTCTCCATTGGCAAAAGATACGGGAATAGTCCCCCATTCGGATCTCCGGGAGTGGACTGCCAAGGGAGAGGTTACCATGAGAAAAAGACTGAATAATCTACGAAAGGATAACGTTCTACGAGTCGGGACGTGGAATGTCAGAAGCTTGAACGTGGTAGGGAAACTAGAAAATCTGAAAAGGGAAATGCAAAGGCTCAATCTAGATATAGTAGCGGTCAGTGAAGTGAAGTGGAAGGAAGACAAGGATTTCTGGTCAGATGAGTATCGGGTAATATCAACAGCAGCAGAAAATGGTATAACAGATGTAGGATTCGTTATGAATAGGAAGGTATGGCAGAGGGGGTGTTACTGTGAACAGTTCAGTTACCGGGTTGTTCTAATGAGAATCGACAGCAGACCAACACCGACAACGATAGTTCAGGTATACATGCCGACGTCGCAAGCTGAAGATGAACAGATAGAGAAAGTGTATGAGAATATTGAAAGTGTAACGCAGTATGTAAAGGGGGACGAAAATCTAATAGTCATGGGCGACTGGAATGCAGTTGTAGGGGAAGGAGTAGAAGAAAAGCTTACAGGAGAATATGGGCTTGGGAGAAGGAATGAAAGAGGAGATAGACTAATTGAGTTCTGTAACAAGTTTCAGCTAGTAATAGCGAATACCCTGTTCAAGAATCACAAGAGGAGGAGGTATACTTAGAAAAGGCCGGGAGATACGGGAAGATTTCAATTAGATTACATCATGGTAAGACAGAGATTTTGAAATCAGACACTGGATTGTAAGTCGTACCCAGGAGCAGATATAGACTCAGATCACAATATAGTAGAGATGAAAAGTAGGCTGAAGTTCAAGACATTAGTCAGGAAGAATCAATACGCAAAGAAGAGGGATACGGAAGTACTAAGGAATGACGAGATACGTTTGAAGTGCTCAAACGCTATAGATACAGCAATAAGGAATAGCGCAGTAGGCAGTACAGTTGAAGAGGAATGGACATCTCTAAAAAGGGCCATCACAGAAGTTGGGAAGGAAAACATAGGTACAATGAAGGTAGCTGCGAAGAAACCATGGGTAACAGAAGAAATACTTCAGTTGATTGATGAAAGGAGGAAGTACAAACATGTTACGGGAAAATCAGGAATACAGAAATACAAGTCGCTGAGGAATGAAATAAATAGGAAGTGCAGGGAAGCTAAGACGAAATGGCTGCAGGAAAAATGTGAAGACATCGAAAAAGATATGATTGTCGGAAGGACAGACTCAGCATACAGGAAAGTCAAAACAACCTTTGGTGACATTAAAAGCAGCGGTGGTAACATTAAGAGTGCAACGGGAATTCCACTGTTAAATGTAGAGGAGAGAGCAGATAGGTGGAAAGAATACATTGAAAGCTTTGGAGGACTTACGGTCAAATAAGGCAGAAGGGATAGATAACATTCCATCAGAAATTCTAAAATCATTGGGGGAAGTGGCAACAAAACGACTATTCGCGTTGGTGTGTAGAATATATGAGTCTGGCGATATACCATCTGACATTTGGAAAAGCATCATCCA
Organism: Schistocerca cancellata; assembly: GCF_023864275.1. Classification (NCBI taxonomy): domain Eukaryota; kingdom Metazoa; phylum Arthropoda; class Insecta; order Orthoptera; family Acrididae; genus Schistocerca; species Schistocerca cancellata. Next base: position 40,000,047 of record NC_064627.1, read on the forward strand.
CACAATTCCGAAGACGGCAAGGACTGACAAGTGCGAGAATTATCGCACAGTCAGCTTAACAGCTCATGCATCGAAGCTACTTACAAGAATAATACACAGAAGAATGAAAAAGAAAATTGAGAATGCGCTAGGTGATGATCAGTATGCCTTTAGGAAAAGTAAAGGGACGAGAGAGGCAACTCTGACGTTACGGCTAATAATGGAAGCAAGACTAAAGAAAAATCAAGACACTTTTATTGGATTTGTCGACCTGCAAAAAGCGTTCGACAATATAAAATGGTGCAAGCTGTTCGAGATTCTGAAAAAAGTAGGGGTAAGCTATAGGGAGAGACGGGTCATATACAATATGTCAACAACCAAGAGAGAATAATAAGAGTGGACGATCAGGAACGAAGTGCTCATATTAAGATGGGTGTAAGACAAGGCTGTAGCCTTTCGCCCCTACTCTTCAGTCTGTACATCGAGGAAGCAATGATGGAAATAAAAGAAAGGTTCAGGAGTGGAATTAAAATACAAGGTGAAAGGATATCAATGATACGATTCGCTGATGACATTGCTATCCTGAGTGAAAGTGAAGAAGAATTAAATGATCTGCTGAACGGAATGAACAGTCTAATGAGTACACAGTATGGTTTGAGAGTAAATCGGAGAAAGACGAAGGTAATGAGAAGTAGTAGAAATGGGAACAGCCAGAAATTTAACATCAGGATTGATGGTCGCGGAGTCAATGAAGTTAAGGAATTCTGCTACCTAGGCAGTAAAATAACCATCGACGGACGGAGCAAGGAGGACATCAAAAGCAGCCTCGCTATGGCAAAAAATGCATTTCTGGCTAAGAGAAGTCTACTAATATCAAATACTGGCCTTAATTTGAGGAAGAAATTTCTTAGGATGTACGTCTGGAGTACAGCATTGTATGGACTGTGGGAAAACCGGAACAGAAGAGAATCGAAGCATTTGAGATGTGGTGCTATAGACGAATGTTGAAAATTAGGTGGACTGATAAGGTAAGGAATGAGGAGGTTCTACGCAGAATCCGAGAGGAAAGGAATATGTGGAAAACACTGATAAGGAGAAGGGACAGGATGATAGGACATCTGCTAAGACATGAGGGAATGACTTCCATCGTACTCGAGGGAGCTGTAGAGGGCAAAAACTGTAGAGGAAGACAGAGATTGGAATACGTCAAGCAAATAATTGAGGACGTAGATTGCAAGTGCTACTCTGAGATGAAGAGGTTAGCACATGAAAGGAATTCGTGGCGGGCCGCGTCAAACCAGTCAGTAGACTGATGACCAAAAAAAGAAAAAAATTTCAGAATTGTTTACGTTCAAAATACGAAGAAGGAATCGAAACGGAATGAAATACAAGAAGAAGCTAGATGAGGATGTCAGGAAGCTACGATGAGGATGTATGTAAGGGGTTTGACTTACGTGCTTTTTGATTTTACGTTTACATTCACATGAAATGTGTTGTGAAGTTTAGCGACGATTGTCAAGAAAGTAAGTGAATTAAGCTGTGGTTTGGTGTCAAGTGGTCACTAAATTTCGAATTACACAGAAAGATAAACTAACCATCATAATTGGTTAAACTACATCTGCTTCTGTATTCTACAGGTCACCTTGAAATGTGCGACTCAGTACACTCTTCAGTGCATCATATACAACATTATGATTTATCTCTTTCCATTCAAGGAGGAAGCGTTCTAATGACGTCTGTGTGCGAGCTGTTATTTGACAATTTATGTTCGCAATATCAACGTGATAAATATGTCCGAGGATTCAGATATTCGTAGTTTCTATCCTAAAAGATAGTTCTTTCGTGCCGTACAAACACCATCAAAACCGGCTGACCTTTCATTTTTGAGAGACGGTAAAATTTTCTTAATTTCAGAAAGAAGAAGTTGGTGATACATTTGATTGAATTCTATGAGAGTTGCTGTGATTTTTCTCTTTAACTATTCGTCCCTATATTTCTACTATATTTAAGAAATGATTATTAAATGTGTTTGGTACCTGTAGATCATTCGTAGCCCTTCCCTTCTGTTCAATAGTGATGTTGTCCTGTGGATGATTTTCGTGTCTCTCGTTTCACTACATACCATACAGCCTTGAGCCTTGTCCGCCGCTCGTGGTCTCGTGGTAGCGTTCTCGCTTCCCGAGCACGGGGTCCCGGGTTCGATTCCCGGCGGGGTCAGGGATTTTCACCTGCCTCGAGATGACTGGGTGTTTGTGTTGTCCTCATCATTTCATCATCATCCAGGAAAGTGGCGCATTTGGACTGAGCAATGATTGGGTAATTGTACGGGCGCTGATAACCACGCCGTTGAGCGCCCCACCAACCAAACATCATCATCATCAGCCTTGAGCCTGTTGTCGTAATTAGTAATGTGCATGTTCATTGATTTTTAAATAAGTTTTCTTTGTAATTCTGAGTAGTTTTAGTAGTCTACGATTATCTCTACTTCTTCTTGCTGAGAGGCACGTTTTCTTTTCCTTTCACATGGTATTTTCATTTCTCTAGTGATCCATGGTCTAGCCGTACAATGGCATTTCTGATTAACTTCCTTTTTGATTAACTTTGCCGGCCGGTGTCGCCGTGCGGTTCTAGGCGCTTCAGTCAGGAACCGCGCGACTGCTACGGTCGCAGGTTCGAATCCTGCCTCGGGCATGGATGTGTGTGATGTTCTTAGGTTTTTTAGGTTTAAGTAGTTCTAAGTTCTAGGGGGCTGATGACCACAGATGTTAAGTCCCATAGTGCTCAGAGCCATTTGAACCGTTTTTAACTATTGTGGACAGGTATTTTCAAATAATGATATGAATGTATCATGGAACAGATTGAATTTTATTTTAGCATTAGGTTGATTATAAATTTCTTCCCTGGTCTGCTCGTGTAAACTATCCTTAAAAACTTTGTCCTGGAGTCAATAATTATTCTAACTGATTTCCACTGAGGTGTATGCATACTGTACGGCACCGTGTTATTTGTCCTAGTTAACCATGCATCTTGATCAGAGAGAGGGAGTTTGTTACTTGGCGTCTTATTACTAGTTATGCCCCTGAGAGGCAGCAGGGCGTACGCACTCTGCGATGTGTGTACGCAGCATGTGTTGCTTATAATCCGTGCATCTGCACTATCTGAAAGGGAACAGGCTGAGATAAATAAAATTTTTCATTTCCACTTCAGGTTTCCTTGTTGAAAAACCGCTCAATCAATTTACTGGGGTTGGTGGCATACACATGCTAATTTGGTCAAATTTGGTCTTGCCCCGTCCGTTGAATGCAATAAAAAGATACCTACCATCGCCTGAAAGTGTCACCAAATATATTGTCTCTATCAGAAGTTGTGCCCCAAGACGTGATCTGTCGTCACTTGACATTTGAAGCAATGAAATGAAATGAAATGAAACGATGGTATGACATTGTTGGCCGGGAGGCCCCATCCGGGGAAGTTCGGCAGCCGAATGCAAGTCTTACTTCACTCGAAGCCACATTGGGTGACTGGCGTGTCAGTGATGAGGATGAAAGGACGATGAGGACAACACAACACCCAGTCCACGAGCGGAGAAAATCTCCACCCTGGCCGGAAACCGAACCCCGGCCCGCTGCATGGGACGCAAGCACGTCACCACTTTTTTTTTATCTCCTGCTTACATGGTAGAAGCTCTATCCATCTTTTTTTTTGTTTTTTTCTTTTTTTTATCTCCTGCTTACATAGCAGACGCTCTATACACCTTTTTTGTAAGGCAGACGCTCTATCCATCTTTTTTTTTTTTTACAAACAAAATTAGAATGTACATCCGTAGCAACAACAGAACAAGAGTTCCTTGTAAACTATGAAATAGAATTTGAAACCAATTGTGTGATGATAGATAATAAAGAAAGAAAAATGTAACCAAATCCCGCACGCCATTCCATGTGCGTGGCCCATCTGCGTACAGATTCCATGTTCCAAATTGGTACAACATTTCGCAGCGTGTGGAGCCCCATGAAGGCGGTCATCCTCTGCCCGGTACTCCCCAACTGTGAGGGGGGTTATCGAAGACACTGCGCAAATAGTTGGCAAATAGTTGTCGGTATCGGGGTGTACACTCAAGTGTGCTATGACTGTCCTGGAGAAATTGCCAGTAATCAAGCACCATCTTCTCATCATCTCGAAAGAGGTAGTATATGGACATGCCTTTAAACCATGTGAGAGCGTGAGTCTTCGCAGATGGGAAATAAGTATCCTCTGGACAAAGGAGGAGCCGTGGCTCAATTGTGCGAGGCGCGATACGGAGGTAGCAGGCGAGGATCTTCTGCACTAGCAGCCACACCTCTAACGCCGATCCACATGTTAAACGGTGTTCGTCAGTATCCATTTTTTTAGTCCCTAAGCTTACACACTACTTAACCTAAATTATCCTAAGGACAAACACACACACCCATGCCCGATGGAGGACTCGAACCTCCGCTGGGACCAGCCGCACAGTCCATGACTGCAGCGCACTCAGCTAAGGGGGCGGACGTTAGAAGCAAAGACTTCGATACACTGGCTATATTCCGTTGCGGTGCTTAAGGTATTTTCTACCTCGTATTTCATTAACTGCAGGCAGATCGTGTGGCTGTTCATTCATGGGTCAAAGGTAGTTTTTTTGGTCACTTAGACCATAGTCACAACTGTCATATACCATCGATGAATAGAGGTTCTCACTTCTTACTTCCAAATGTTAGTGTGACAGAGCTAACTCTCGTTGCGACTCATTAACCCTGTCGTCAAAGAGTACCATGCTTTTACAGTTATCTGTTTTTTTGAGAGCAAGTAGTCAGTCTTGACATAAGGTGGATATTTTTCCGGCTGTTAATTTAATAGTTTCCTCATAGATAAATACATGCCGTGTGGAAGCCTGTTAACAAGCGGACATCAGAGTTTACAGTTATGTCCTGACAAGCGATCACCTCTCCATGTCACGCTGCCAGAAAGGCGAGCCGGCGGTCAGAGCGCGCCGCATGGCTAATCGACTTGCCGATACCACGGGCAGTGGCTGTCCCGCACACGACAAATGGCTCCCCACGGGCCGGCTCGTGTACCGCTGGACTACCGGAATTAACTGCCGACGCTCGAGCACCGTCAGGGGCGGGTCTGCGCGGGCAGTGGCGGTGTATGGTGTTCTCTCTGACTGAGCCAGACGAATTGCGGAAATCTAGACACGAGGGCCACGAAGTCACTGAATCATCTACATTAACAAACGGCTGAAACGAACATTCAGTCCCCCTAACGAGATCGCAAGTTGCCTATCTAACGACTTCGGGAGTAAGAAAGATTTTATTTTTAACATCTGTCCGTACTCACGGTACCGATACGGTCCAAAGAGCTACGCTCGAAAATTAGATTTTTCAGGAAGCCTTCTTTCGGGTCCTATTGATCACAGTGATAAGGTTCAAATGGTTCAAATGGCTCTGAGCACTATGGGACTTAACGTCTGAGGTCATCAGTCCCCTAGACTTAGAACTACTTAAACCTAACTAACCTAAGGGCATCACACACATCCATGCTCGAGGCAGGATTCGAACCTGCGACCGTAGCAGCAGCGCGGTTCCGGACTGAAGAGCCTAGAACCGCTCGGTCACAGCAGCCGTCTCAAAGATAAGGGGTCAAGTATTCTGGATAGTTCTTTCTTAGTGATGACTTGTATACCCATCGAACGAACAGGCATCTTGTAGCTGTCCTACAATACCACGATTTTTGAGTACGAAAAGTAGTACTAGGTGCGGGGATGGCCATCATGTTCATGGTAGACTGTCGAAATTTTTACCATATGTTGGTAACATGATATTCTCGGGGAACTTCGAAAGCTTTATCGATATAATTCCTCGTCACCAACATCAAGACATTCAAATTTGTCGTACTTATGCAGAAGACCGCTAAACAGGTATTTAGCCGTTATTACTTCGTGGGCGGAAAAATCTACGTAACTAACAATAGCAAATGTCTCAAAATTGTACAAGCCTCAGACATTCATCTAGAAACGAAATTTCCCCGTTTTTGGAATTCTGTATCTTTTGTCAAGAGACACACGAAAAATTATGGTTGTTGGGTACCGAATTATCAACTGTGGGTATGGTCACTTCTATAGTTTCTATTCATGGCAAATCGTCGAAGCTTTTTCAGTTTATTCTGAAGATGATAATCTCGGGTAATCTTGAAACATTTTTCGATATCTATATCCCTTAACGAGATCCAGACATTAGAAATTACCGTATTTATGGCCGTAAATATGAACGTAATATCCGGTCTGAGGCGTAAATGTAGTTTTAACTGGCGCATTGTACACATGAAAGGCCATTAAGGTTATCGTAATGGTTATTTTTGTCACTAAACTAAGATTTTATTCAGCGTTTTTTCACCAATAAAGTTCTTATGTCCCGCTGTATGAGTATCATGAACAAGTCACGCCTATACAAACATGCCCGAAGCGATGCAGCAGTGACAAAAATGGACTCAAAAGGGCATTAACATGCCTGAAAGTGACTTAAAACGGCTGCCAAAAATTATGTAAAACGGGAAAGACTACAGTCAGTAAAATATATCCATTAAAATTTTTGCTTTTGTATCTTAATATCGACGAGAAAAGCATCCAGAAAAAATTTTAAGCAAACGATTTTTTGTTAACCTTATGCTATGCGTACTTATTTGTTCTTTCTTCATGTCGAAGAATATAAATATGTCGACGTATATAAATAAAGTGGCAAAACGTTACTGACGTTTAGAATTCGTTTTGTATAAGCAGCACACCCAGCGCTAGTGGCGAAGAGAAGGGAACCAGCGGACAAATGCTGCTGTCAAAACACCAAAAGCCCGTATTCTCTTTTGTGACCGACGGTGGTGTACTGTACGGAATGTCGCCCTGAAGTCAAGCAACGCGGCGTCAACCTTATCTATGACACACTGGTCGAAAAAGGTTATCAGAGTTTCCACAGATGTTGATTCGTACATAGGAGATTCTAGGCTTATAAAAAGATCATAGTACGTGGTCATAAAACTTGTTCCATAAATACACTCCTGGAAATTGAAATAAGAACACCGTGAATTCATTGTCCCAGGAAGGGGAAACTTTATTGACACATTCCTGGGGTCAGATACATCACATGATCACACTGACAGAACCACAGGCACATAGACACAGGCAACAGAGCATGCACAATGTCGGCACTAGTACAGTGTATATCCACCTTTCGCAGCAATGCAGGCTGCTATTCTCCCATGGAGACGATCGTAGAGATGCTGGATGTAGTCCTGTGGAACGGCTTGCCATGCCATTTCCACCTGGCGCCTCAGTTGGACCAGCGTTCGTGCTAGACGCGCAGACCGCGTGAGACGACGCTTCATCCAGTCCCAAACATGCTCAATGGGGGACAGATCCGGAGATCTTGCTGGCCAGGGTAGTTGACTTACACCTTCTAGAGCACGTTGGGTGGCACGGGATACATGCGGACGTGCATTGTCCTGTTGGAACAGCAAGTTCCCTTGCCAGTCTAGGAATGGTAGAACGATGGGTTCGATGACGGTTTGGATGTACCGTGCACTATTCAGTGTCCCCTCGACGAACACCAGTGGTGTACGGCCAGTGTAGGAGATCGCTCCCCACACCATGATGCCGGGTGTTGGCCCTGTGTGCCTCGGTCGTATGCAGTCCTGATTGTGGCGCTCACCTGCACGGTGCCAACCAAGCATACGACCATCATTGGCACCAAGGCAGAAGCGACTCTCATCGCTGAAGACGACACGTCTCCATTCGTCCCTCCATTCACGCCTGTCGCGACACCACTGGAGGCGGGCTGCACGATGTTGGTGCGTGAGCGGAAGACGGCCTAACGGTGTGCGGGACCGTAGCCCAGCTTCATGGAGACGGTTGCGAATGGTCCTTGCCGATACCCCAGGGGCAACAGTGTCCCTAATTTGCTCGGAAGTGGCGGTGCGGTCCCCTACGGCACTGCGTAGGATCCTACGGTCTTGGAGTGCATCCGTGCGTCGCTGCGGTCCGGTCCCAGGTCGACGGGCACGTGCACCTTCCGCCGACCACTGGCGACAACATCGATGTACTGTGGAGACCTCACGCCCCACATGTTGAGCAATTCGGCGGTACGTCCACCCGGCCTCCCGCATGCCCACTATACGCCCTCGCTCAGTCCGTCAACTGCACATACGGTTCACGTCCACGCTGTCGCGGCATGCTACCAGTGTTAAAGACTGCGATGGAGCTCCGTATGTCACGGCAAACTGGCTGACACTGACGGCGGCGGTGCACAAATGCTGCGCAGCTAGCGCCATTCGACGGCCAACACCGCGGTTCCTGGTGTGTCCGCTGTGCCGTGCGTGTGATCATTGCTTGTACAGCCCTCTCGCAGTGTCCGGAGCAAGTATGGTGGGTCTGACACACCGGTGTCAATGTGTTCTTTTTTCCATTTCCAGGAGTGTATATAGGCGTATAATTCTAAAACCGTATGACACTTTTTGATAACGGCTGTTGTGATAAATGGGTTATTAATATTGCTATTCCCGATCACTGCGAGGTTGGACACCCCAATAACAGCTTTCCGGTTGCAGAGAGCTCATACGGGTCCGGCAGTTACTGCTTGATTGGTCACCGTGAAGCAATTACGTCGCAAACCGAATTCAGGCGTGAAGCATGTCCTGTGGAGCAAGGGGAAACAGCCTCAGAGAGATTTCTCTGCGACGACGCTGGTGAAAGGAAATTAAAGGTGTAGAAAAGGAATTATGATCCGTTGGTGAATGCGTCCAGACAAAGTAAACTGAAATTTTTAACGATGGCTTACTAACAGACTGCTGTAGAGCGCAGGAAGTATATACCACACTACTCAATCTGAAATAAAATGATACTCTGTTTGTACAACGTGTAATTTCCGCCATTAATAAATTTTGCTCGCATCCTACGTTGTATTGTGGAAATAATAACTTTTGAACAAATTATACCAACGTTCATGTGGTTACACCCCACTAATCCTTGCAATTTCCTCTGTTATCCACACATAAATCAGCCTAAAGCTCGTTCGTAATAGGGTATTATTATCGGCACATTTACAGTTTCCGAATTAGCATTAATTTATCATCGATATTACTGAAACAATACCTGTAATTCAGATTCGTGATAAAATCTGATTAACTGTAAAGAGCATCGCTGTGGTCGACTGCGAGTGTTATCTCCCTGTGACGCTGCAGTCTGCTACAAGAGCAAGGGCGTCAGTTGGCGTGTCTTAATAGAAATAGCTAAAGTTTGGAAACATTTAAAGATAATTTCTGTAGCTACTGAGGAGCATCCGCACGTTTTAAAAAAATAAATAAATAAATAAAATAAAACAAAAACTGGCTTCTGTACCGTGACACAAATAGGCGAATTTTAATTAAAACAGAAGTTTTTCTTCGAGCCAGTAACACTCAGTTCATCTCTTGCCGCAAAAATTGGAGATTTAGGAAGGAGACGATCTTTTTTTAGACTGATACTAGTCATTAGCTTTTACTATCTTGTAGAAGTCACTTCATTCCTACACAACTATCACACCCAGTATCGAACCATCGTCATCTATTCATCTTAGTATTTCAATTCATATTTTGCCGCACCCTCACAGAGGAATGACTGTAGTTCTTTGAGGATCTTAGGGGCTAGCAAGTTAGTTATTGCGTCCACATGAATCTGTGTGTGTGTGTTTGTGTATATTGTGACACATTCATTCCTTGCTATGCGTCTGAGATACTTGATATTCGGCTCAAAGAAACATTTGTCGATTCGATAATGCAGACCATGAGCCTAGAGGCACCCTAGCAACATCTGTACTCCCCTATCATACCATTAATTAGGAAGTCGTCTAAATAACTGACTTAGGTTGGCATACGTTGGACGAATTAGTCAAGTTATACCTGAAATATCGCTGGAGGGTCTATGATCTCAAGCGGCCGTCTGTTATATCGAATGGCGTACTATTCACTAAAAAAGGTTTCATGTGGTCATCTACAAGTAATTGAAAGCAGGCATTTGTGAGATCTATCTTTCAAAAATAATCACCCCCCAGTCAATTTTGCCAACCAATTCCTCCGTCCTGGGAAGTGATACACGTCGACATTTGACTGAGAATTAGTAGCAGACTTAAAATCACCAGAAATTCTGAATCATAACTTCGATATATTATATATCGCGTTGCTCTGCCGACACCAGGCAAGCGAGTTTCAAGTAAAATATCTCGCCTTTATGGGAATATACTTAAGGGATGTGCACGTACAGGTTGTCGACACATAGTTGACGACATATGAAAATTTTTGTTGGCAGTCGTCCACGAATAGCCAAAATGTGTCCTCTGTAATAGAAAGACTGAGCGAACAGATCAACGAGGAACTTGAACAGGTGTAATGGGACGTCAGCCCCGCACAAATGCAACGAACATTAACGAACAAAACGAGCTCAGAAAAAAAGGAGGCGGGGGTGAGAGAGAGAGAGAGGAGAAGAAGAAGAAGAAGAAGAAGGTAAGGCGTCCACTCGCGATAGGAGGAAATCCGGCTTCCAGTCCCGCTACGGCGCAAATTTTTATGCTCATCATCCCATTCTAAAGCTGATAATTGTCCATATTCGCAATTGCGAATACATTTACTGTCTAAGTGATACACTTGGTTTCTGAACTACGACCATGCGCGTAGTCACAGGATAGACTATCACAGAGATATAACTCGTATTTTTTTGCAACCTATCTAGTTCTGCTTTAACTTGCCCACATATGGCGAAAGGCACTGGATGAGCTATACCGAACTTAGGCACTTCTGATTTCTTTAAGGATACATGAGTCTACAACCTGCTGCACAACCTACCTTGGTTCAAACAGCTGCTTAAATTGCGCGCATGACGTGTCAAATTCTGTGAATGGTATCAAAGTTGAAACTAGATTCAGGTGGCCCTGATTTTGAAAATCAAAAAGCGTCTAAACCTAAAATGTCAGTTGTCATCCATAAGTTGATTACCACCATAGTTCTTTGCCTAGCTATATTTTTATACTTTGCTTGGACTGCGATCTGATCTAGCACTGGTCCCGGTAGAGGTTAGAGTCATCCCTCGGGCATGGGTATGTGTGTTAGTCCTTATGATAATTTAGGTTAAGTAGTGAGTAAGCTTAGGGACTGATGACCTTAGCAGTTGAGTCCCATATGATTTCACACACATTTGAACATTTTTGATCTAGCAATGGGATCGACTGTCCATGCACGTCAGCATATTGTGCTAATCGGACAGCCAACTGCGGGGAGCCAATGTGCCAGTCCGTATACTCATTAAGGGGCTCCGGAAAGCCCTATACTTGCAATGTTAAAATAACGCTTATAAATTACATTTTTCCTCACAAAGTATTTGAGGTAGGAAGTTGAACATTTTACAGATTATTTATTGGAATATGGGCTACAACTTAACACAGGGATTTTACAAGATTTTAGTTCAGTTATTAAAGATGATTTTTTTTTCAATTGTAACGAAAATTCACAACATTTTTTTGCAATTTTTTATTTATATATTCAAAAATATACAGTCTTTTGGAAAAAGGCTGTGTTAAATTATGCAGAAGGTACTGTGTAACATTTACTGAAAGTTTGAAACAAATATGTTTGGAAGATCCTTAGAAAACATGTAATTAGTATGACAAAATAAAAGTTTTGGGAATCGAGCGACAAAGATTGGATTAACTTTTAAGTGCATTCCAGGTCCATAGGATGGATTATCTTCATCCTCTGCAAACTCCTCCTCCAGCTTCCTCTTGTTCCTCCTCCTGTTTACTCTTGCTTGTATTTCTAGACTCTTTACAGCCCTGTCTGCAGCCCGAAGGCGTTCCTTGTCTAAAGCAAGCATCGCTCGTACCATGTTAGAATGTTATTATTTACAGTAATAACACATACCTTTGGCTTTCCAACATTTCTCCTTTTCTTAAAAGCCTTCAGAGGATTTCTAATAACTTTACTTTTACTCATTATTATACTTCAACAAAACAGAGACTCAAGAAACAGAATTAATTACGAATATTTTCGAGATAACGACAGAGTAAATAAACATGAAACAATCGACAATCACACCAGCGATATATATTGAAACATCACAGGTTAGCCATAACACATACTTTATCTCACATCACTAAAATGTTCCTGATGCACACGGACGTTAACAATAACACCATTTGACAGCAGTTTAACAGCGCCACAGTGGGTCACGCCCATGTAGAACACATTTCAAAAAAAATTAAAAATAGTTGTAGTCTTCGCAATTGAATAAATTATATATCTATTAAAAGGTAATAGTCTGCAGATTGAGAAAACGCAAAAAAGTAAAAATTGAACTTTTCATGATTTTGAGCCTTTCCGGAGCCCCTTAATCAGACACACCGCCGTTCCTATTTTCGACTGAAAATCGCCTGTCATTCCATTAATATCCAGTTGTAATATGAGGCTTTGCATTGCGTCTGCTGCTGCTATGAACTCTGACAAGATAGAGTGCACTTTGCTGATGGGCGATGTTTCCGACGCACGCCGGGCGAGGCAGTCACCAGGTGCCCCAGTAAGTGGCATGCAAAACAGATGACGTCATGGAAAGGGCAGAGAGAGGCCGTTGGCATGAACTTCTCCGGAACTCTTTGGCAGTGACGGGATGGACAACGTTGTATGAGCCTCGTCTTGACTATACGGACACATCGAAGTGGAACAAAGTACTTCTGTTTTTGCGTCTCTACCTCCGATGAGGGCGAAGGATCACTAACTACTCTACTGATTACTGAATCCCATGTCGCCGGCCTTGCGGACGAATGGGTTCTCGATAAATCGCAAGATGATATTGATTGGACTCATCAACTGACTGCAGAGCACAATGACGACTAATACAACTAACAAAGTCGATCCCAGAGGAATAACGAAACACAGCTCGCGCTGAAGCAGTTACCTCGCGAGCCTTGACAACTTTTAGCACATCGCTCAGGTTCGGATCAGTCGCCGGCGACATGGGATTCAGTAATCAGTAGTTAGTGATCCTTCGCCCTTATCGGAGGTAGAAACGTAAAAACAGAAGTACTTTGATCCGCTTCGGTGTGTCCGTATAGTCAGGGGTGAGACGTGTAACAACATATCGAACTAAGTATTTCACATAAGATGCGCCACACTGTTCATAGAAAAAAATCGCAAGTGCGTGCCAGGCCTTGCAAGTTAGCAGCCCATGCTGCGGAGGATTGCTTACGATGCTTAAGACGTTGATGGAACTTGAGCCTAGTTGTTACATCGAGGATTTGGTGACCGTAACAGTGAGTCAGAAAAACTACTGCGGCCTGAGAGTGGGTGTAGATTTTGCACGACTTTGTACGGTCTAGTACTACACTCCTGGAAATGGAAAAAAGAACACATTGACACCGGTGTGTCAGACCCACCATACTTGCTCCGGACACTGCGAGAGGGCTGTGCAAGCAATGATCACACGCACGGCACAGCGGACACACCAGGAACCGCGGTGTTGGCCGTCGAATGGCGCTAGCTGCGCAGCATTTGTGCACCGCCGCCGTCAGTGTCAGCCAGTTTGCCGTGGCATACGGAGCTCCATCGCAGTCTTTAACACTGGTAGCATGCCGCGACAGCGTGGACGTGAACCGTATGTGCAGTTGACGGACTGAGCGAGGGCGTATAGTGGGCATGCGGGAGGCCGGGTGGACGTACCGCCGAATTGCTCAACATGTGGGGCGTGAGGTTTCCACAGTACATCGATGTTGTCGCCAGTGGTCGGCGGAAGGTGCACGTGCCCGTCGACCTGGGACCGGACCGCAGCGACGCACGGATGCACGCCAAGACCGTAGGATCCTACGCAGTGCCGTAGGGGACCGCACCGCCACTTCCGAGCAAATTAGGGACACTGTTGCCCCTGGGGTATCGGCGAGGACCATTCGCAACCGTCTCCATGAAGCTGGGCTACGGTCCCGCACACCGTTAGGCCGTCTTCCGCTCACGCCCCAACATCGTGCAGCCCGCCTCCAGTGGTGTCGCGACAGGCGTGAATGGAGGGACGAATGGAGACGTGTCGTCTTCAGCGATGAGAGTCGCTTCTGCCTTGGTGCCAATGATGGTCGTATGCGTGTTTGGCGCCGTGCAGGTGAGCGCCACAATCAGGACTGCATACGACCGAGGCACACAGGGCCAACACCCGCCATCATGGTGTGGGGAGCGATCTCCTACACTGGCCGTACACCACTGGTGATCGTCGAGGGGACACTGAATAGTGCACGGTACATCCAAACCGTCATCGAACCCATCGTTCTACCATTCCTAGACCGGCAAGGGAACTTGCTGTTCCAACAGGACAATGCACGTCCGCATGTATCCCGTGCCACCCAACGTGCTCTAGAAGGTGTAAGTCAACTACCCTGGCCAGCAAGATCTCCGGATCTGTCCCCCATTGAGCATGTTTGGGACTGGATGAAGCGTCGTCTCACGCGGTCTGCACGTCCAGCACGAACGCTGGTCCAACTGAGGCGCCAGGCGGAAATGGCATGGCAAGCCGTTCCACAGGACTACATCCAGCATCTCTACGATCGTCTCCATGGGAGAATAGCAGCCTGCATTGCTGCGAAAGGTGGATATACACTGTACTAGTGCCGACATTGTGCATGCTCTGTTGCCTGTGTCTATGTGCCTGTGGTTCTGTCAGTGTGATCATGTGATGTATCTGACCCAAGGAATGTGTCAATAAAGTTTCCCCTTCCTGGGACAATGAATTCACGGTGTTCTTATTTCAATTTCCAGGAGTGTAGAAGACAGTGAGAGCGCATCCTGACCATCAGGGTGAGTTACCTGTATAGCAGTGAAGAACAAAAGAATGTACCGCGACCAGAGTTTCCAGCTGTCATTTGCCTCGTCGAAACAAGTAAACGGCCGAGTGGGAGGCGAGAAAGCTGCAGCTGCGAACTGTTGTTAGTCTTGCTGCTGTTGTAAAATAAAATAAAAAAAAGATTCTCCTGTTGCTAGTGGAATTCTATCTTGTTTCCTATCTGTTGCTGATATTACAGTTGTGGTGACTGCGTTGCCACAGCTTTAGATACTCGGGGTGGACGCCTCTCTGGAACAGATGCACGGTGAGAAATTTGTCTTCATCACTTTTATAACCTACTCTGCACAGGTAGGACACAGCTTATGACTACCCACACTGGCTACAGCGGAGTTAACAAAGTGTGCGGCTAAACAAAAACAAGTACAAAGATAGCAAAGTCAAGCGTACACATCAGTCCGGGAGCAATCCAAATCACAAGCGTAAATCAGGCAATGTCAAGACTCTGCTATTCAACGACGCGTAACTGGAGTCTTCAGAGACAAGCACGAGACTGGCTAGCTAGAGTTGGGGCGCGGTATTTACCGGCAGATTCGATATTTCGGCGATCCAAAGCGTCGCCATCTTCAGGAGAATGCTACTTCTGCTGATGAGTCCCGCTGAGAACCTGAAATATCGAATCGAATCGAGCTGATTTTAGCATTCGGCAGCAAACCCGAAGAGACTTTCAACACTTATTACACCGGGAAAGGCTACAAACTCACATCAAGTACCTCTACGGGGAGGAGGTGGTGAAACTTGTACAGAAGTTAGATAGACTTCGTAGGAAGAAGGGGAAGCTGTTGACTACACTCGCCTTCCTGTTGAAATGCCATGATGAAGATATTATTCCTAATTTTGCCAGATTTGTTCAATTTATTAGTAGTAACAGAGCTAATGGGATTAAGGAGAGTGAAAGCCAAGCACTTACAACAGAACTCTTTCGTTGTAGCCGTAGACAGCTAGATATTATCTCCAAAGTTTTATTTTACTTACATTTGAAATTGTCATCGCAGTTTTCATGGAATGTTTGGCAGTGGGTTGATGATTCCACAGTCCGCAGCTCGTGATCGTGCGGTAGCGTTCTCGCTTCCCACGCCCGGGTTCCCGGGTTCGATTCCCGGCGGGGTAAGGGATTTTCTCTGCCTGGTGATGACTGGGCGTTGTGTGCTGTCCTTAGGTTAGTTAGGTTTAAGTAATTCTACGTTCTAGGGGACTGATGACCATAGATGTTAAGTCCCATAGTGCTCAGAGCCATTTGAACCATTTTGATGATTCCACATGGACGCTATCGGATTGTGCACATAGGAGAACCGTTACCAATCTTCGAAATTTGAACGGCTTCTTTCTCATTCTACAGCATTAGAAGAGGTTAAAAGTCGACGCACTGCGGTTAATCTTTCTAACAAGCCGTTGGATGGGTCCACAGTGGCGGTGTTGGAGGAAGGTCTAACTTTTTCCCCGCTCCCAAGATACTTTCTGATACAGAGATTATATCCTTTTACAACAAGCAGTACGCAGCGTTCCCGAGCACCAAGCGGAATAAATAAGGCAAGCAGTGTCCCACACATTACGTCGGGCTCGGCTACCACGGGATAACATCTCTTCCGCAGAGAGAGCAGCCATTCGTTACTTTAGGAACAATGAAGAAGTAGTTTTACCAGCTGACAAGGGGAATGCGGCAGTTGTAATGACGCGAGTGACGATTACGTCCAAAAAATGGATTTACTAGTCAACGACGCGGCGTACAGAAGACTATCTAGTGATCTCACACAAAGGATTAAGCGCAAGACACTTTCACTGTAGAAAAAGAGTTCGTTGTCCGAAGATTTACGTAAGGAACTTCATCCTGGTGCTTTCGTTCAAACTAGGTTGTATGGTCTGCCTAAACTGCATAAGGAAGTGGTTCCTCTACGTCCTGCTATTCCTAATGTGGATGCCCCCAATTATGACCTGGTGTACGCACCTCTGGTTCCCACGTACATTTGTTGATGATGTATAGATCCGAGAGAATGTGATCTTCCCATCGTTTTCACCATCGCACAAATAAGTGGACCCAACAAGATTGAATATTAGAAACATTTTATTGCGTCTCAGTACACTGCACAATATCTTGCCAACTGCGAGTACTATGCTGAACAATCATCAATGAGATGTCTACGGGTGGTAGCCCTCTGGGACGTCCGACATGTGACAACCGGCGGCGGCGGACTCTCGAACCACTCTGAATAGCTCCCAGCACTGCGGCTGGGGCAGTTTTTGTGTGTGTGTGTGTGTGTGTGTGTGTGTGTGTGTGTGTGTGTGTGTATGGTGTGGACTGAAGAGATCATCCTTGATGACTTATTCTTCTAGGATGGGATGTAAGTCCTTTAGCCTGCTGTCTTTGGTGATGTCTATCTCCTGTGGAGGGTGAAATGTGTCAAGGCTGTTATGTGTGACTGCTTCCTCGTGTTATGACAGATTGCCTATGGGGGGTGAAACGTTATTGACTTCGGTACACGATACTTGTGCCATCTTGCAGGGTTTACCGTTCTACCGACTCTAACTGTCGAACTTCGTCCCTAAGGGCATCGATCTTGTCAAAAACTCATAGAGCCTTGTCATGGACCTTCTCTTGTATAGTGGTCTCGTGGAGTGCGGTGCGGATGCCGACGTTTCTTGTCCACCATGGACCTCCTGTGATCCATCGATAGCAAATGTTTTGCAGCGCTTGGAGTTTGTTGTAGTTGGAGACGCACGTAGTTCCCCACGAGGTGAAGCCATACAACATTGTGGGTTCCACCGTTGCCTTATACAATTGGAATTTAGTCTTAGGGTTGAGATCCTTACTCTTCAGGAACGGAATCAATGACCTGGCCATCTTCTGGGCTGCCGTCTTCTTGTCGTCAATATGCTGCGTAAAGAGTAATTTTTTGTCAAGGTAGACACCGAGATGCTTCACTCCCGGCGACCATGGGATAAATTGGTCAGCTATTTGGAGTCAGTCGTTCAGAACTGGTTTCCTCCGTGTAAACAGAACGGCTGCCGTCTTCGTCTGGTTGATCGTTATCTTATTTTGCAGCGCCCAGCGTTCCATTACAGCAAGTTGCCGTTGCATCCTAGCGATTAGCTGGTCCAAGTGTCGTCCAGTTGTCAGAAAGGCCGTATCGTCCACATAAAAACTCGCCGTAACAAGGCGGACTGTTGGGATGTCATTTATATATAAGTTGAAAAGCAGAGGCGAAATGACAGAGCCCTGCGGAATTCCTGCGGAGATCAGTTTCATTTCGGAGTTTTTATCGTCGACTCGGACATACGGTGTCCTGTCCTGCAGAAAGCTGTCTATGAGTCTAATGTAACAATCGTCTGAAGCTAGCGAAATGAGGGATGCTCAACTACCGGAGCTACCGATAGATGGCTCTACCAGCTGATTGGTGTTCTGTGATTATTACTGTCGTCTGTATTGTCCGCCATATTCGAATTTGGGAAGAAGTTTCTCTCGGTCTGTACGGTGTATAAGGAATTAAGGATTATCGAAATGGTGATTTCTTGTTCCGCTTTCAATTGTACGAAGCGATGGAGCAAGGAAAGTGACTTACCATTTCACAGGTAATAGGGCCACTGATACAATACGATAAAAATACAGACTTAATGCGTTTTGCTAATTCGATGTTTTTGAACAGGTTTCCTGTAAAGCACCCAGAGCTGCTAAAGAAGTGGATTACTTCCGTGAAGCGGAAAGGTTTTAATCCTACGTCTTGCAGTTTTTTTTGCGGAAACCGTATCCGACAAGATGATTACGTAGTGAGCTCTGGAACGTGGAAGAAACGTCTCAAACCTGAAGCAGTGCCATCATGTTTTGACTTTCCGACACATTTGATGCCACGAAATAAACGGCCACGATGACATGTTAGGATTTTGAGTGACAACGATGCTTCTCCATTTGAGGTAGCTAATTAATTTCCTTGCTATGTGTGTGCTTTTTACTTTTGTGAATCTGTTTCGTACGGACACAAATGGGCTACATAGGTCTAAGCAATGTTGTAATACAGGTCCATATTTGTGTTTTTAGCGTTCTGTCATGGAATTCGTGCTCGATTTGTCCACAGCAGAAGCTACTGATTGCGTGGAGAATGTTGTCAATGAGAATTCTTCCGTGGAAAGCATGTCTCATTTATCCAATGCAGAAGCTGTGAATTGTGTCGAAAACGTTAGTATAAGGATGTTTTCACACCCCCAAAGTTTTCTTATAATATTTTTTTATCAAGCCTTGAGTTATTTCAGTCATATATAACGAAATTATTTCTTTATTTCAGAGTGCAGTTGGTTCTTCAGTAATTGATTGTTGTATACAGTCGAAAGTAGAAATGGAAGACAAGGCGACCGAAACTTGCAATTCTTTCTCAGACACTGTGCACGAATTAAAACGTAAACTGAAGTGCGTACGTGAAAAACTTCGAAGAAGAGAGAAGAAAGTGTTTTCCATGGATGACGTCATAAGTTCATTGAAGGAGAAGGGGCATCTTCCTGTGAAGTTACATAACTTCCTCAATCATTAGAAAGGAACACAAGTGGAATTAGTGTGCAATTTAGTGAACTTTCTCTCATCAAAGGGTAATAGATAAACAACAAATGTGAAAATGTTTGCGATGACTTTGTACTTTTATTCACCAGCAGCGTATGAATAACTGCAGAAATTAATGCCTCTGCCCCATAAATCATTGATTTCCAAATGGGTGGCAAGTGTAGACTGTGAACCTGGCTTCTTAAAAGATGTTTTTAAGTACACTGATTTGAACCCAATTGTAAGGGACCAGTTCAGCGATTCATGTCTAATTGTATACAATATGGCAATTAGGAAGCAAGTTGTTTGGGACCAAGGATCTAAGCAATACACAGGTTTTTTAGACTTTGGTTGGGAAGTGCCTCAGTCAAAAGAAGTAATAGAGGAATATGAGGCTCTGGTTTTCATTCTTGTCTCTATTAAAGGCAAATTTAAATGCCTGATTGCGTATTTCCATATCAACGGTGTACAGCCAAATAATCAGGCCACACTGATAAAATCTGCTTTAGAGAGGCTGCATAGTTCTGGCATTAGGGTTTGGTGTGTTACATGTGATGGCTGCAAGGTAAATATAAACACTTTACGTTCACTTGGCTGTACATTAAATTTTTCCAAGGGTGATTTTAAAAGCCACTTTCCTCATCCTGGGAAAAATACAATGTTTATTGTATCTTGGACATGTGTCATATGATTAAGTTAGCCAGAAATGCTGTAGCAGAAGTATCTGTTTTTAAGTCTCCAACTGGCATTATTAGATGGCATTTCATTGAGAAATTGAACAAGGTACAACAAGAAGAAGGTATGACATTTGCCAACAAAGTATCAGGACAACATATAAGTTATGTAAATAGAAAAATGAATGTTTCATTAGCTGTGCAGATTTTTTCTAGTGTGGCAGATGGTATAGAGTTTTTGAGGAGGGTTGATGACCCAAATTTTAAAGGTAGTGAAGCAACAGTAGAATTTTTATATTATATTGATAGGATTTTTGTTATTCTGAACTCCAGAAATACATTAGGTAAAGGTTATAAGAGCCCCCTGAGGATTGACAACAGATCTTATTGGCTTGTTATTTTCAGACATACTGAAAATTATATCAACAGCTTAAATATCAATGGTGTTCCGTTCCTGCTCCATGCAAGAAATACTTTTGCTTTTGGGATAATTTTCAGTATGCAATCAGTCAGGCACATAGCTCTGGCAAGTATGTTTCGTGTTGAATCTCCTCTGAAGTATTTGCTAACACATAAACTGTCACAAGACCACGTAGAGCTTTTTTTCCTGCATTTGGTCCAGAGGTGGTTGGAACAACAATCCAAATGCATACCAGTTCAAATGTGCTATGAGAAAGTTGCTCTTGGATAACAATGTTACTGCAATGAATTGGAATTGCGCAAATTTTAATGTGTGTTGTTTGCCACCTGTTTATGATTTTCAAGCAATAAAGCATGTAGTAGAAATTGATGAAAGTGCTGCAGAAAATGAAGAAGAGAAATGGTATGCACTTCTTGATGTTAAGATTAAGATCTCATTTTACAAACAAAACATACTCTATTATATTGCACTGTATGTGTCATTGCGCCTTTCAAGGCAGATTACATGCGAAGCCTGTCTTCGCATACTGAAGCCACCAGTAGTTGAATCTGCATTATAATGTGATGCTCTCTATGCTTTTCCTAATATGGCCAATAAAAATGCATTTGTAAATTTTGTTAACTGGGGAAGACTGGTTAAAACAAGTGACTGCATGTACTCTGTTGTAGAATACTCAGAGAAACTGTTTCAGATGTTTGTGATTGCTGGGGATATGCGACAGAAATATATACAGGCTAAGATTTTGCATTGTGTTAAAAATAAATTTGTAGATTACCCATTTTCTGCTCGTAGTCATGATTACCATAATGAAATTGGGATTGAGGGCTTACATCAGACTCGTCTGCTGAGAAAATTTTAAACAACAAATCAGGTGTAAGGCAGAAGTTAAATAAACTCATATTGCTTAATCATGTATAGTGCTCAAATTGGAAAAGATTATGTAATGGGGCGTTCCATGCAGATGGGTGTGACATATTGACAGGTTTTTTAAAACTATTTTGTCCATAGATTTGTTGTTGCGTAATGATGAACCTCAAAGGATGAATCACATTGAAGTAAAATTAACTCTTTATATCCTGTGTAGATATTGTAACAAAATTATAATTATTTATTATATAAGCTTATATTAAGATGTTTGGTGTTACAAAATATGCACTTGCATTAAAAACAGGTGATTTGTGTGAAATTAATGAAAAAAATGTTCTGGGACTTATTTGACAGATGGCTTTCAGTGTGAGAAAATATTTCCCTCACTAACTATGTTAACTTGAATTTTTCACTTTAATAAAAAGTTTAATCACAGGATGGGTGTGATCTAATGCAGTATGCAGTGGCCCTATGTTTCAAACAGCAGTGTTTGTGGATACTCTCAACATAAGAGCAATAAAATTGCTACACTGTTAATTCTTGTTTTAATACTTCCTAGAATGAACACAATGTTCCAATTGATCGTAAGCACTCTTATTACTTTAGAACCATTCTAGAATAAGGGGGCCTGAATCAGGCAAACCCTAATTTTCTAAATTTTATCTTTATTTTGCTAGGAGGTCTTTCTATTATATTTTCCTGTGTTGAAGTGGAGGGGGGGGGAAGAGAAATAATCATACAGAATTATCTTTCTAGCACTATAAAGTACAGAATACAGTGATTACAGTTACACTCGGAAATCTAGGAAATTTCAGTATTCACGTTACAAGCTTAATTTTCATCAACATTTACTTTAATTACACGGTTACACTTTTTGCTGATTTGAACTGTGGATTACACGTTAAAAAGATTTTGTTTGGTCATAGTAATAAAAGCATTTCATTTTCTTAGTTCATATGTGCCATACAGAACTGAAATTATCAAATTATGATGACAAAGGAAAGAACTAACATTAAGGAATCTTACTTCACAGAACTTATGTAACAATGGGTAAACTTTTTGCTAGTTAACTTTAACATAAGCCATTTAGTTTTCCATTAAGAGTGAAAGCAGCTGCACAAGTCACATAAAGAACAAAGTTTCCCCTAGGGAACTAAAGTATTTTATGTTTGAGTTATTACAGACCCAAAGTATTGTGCTCTTCATATTCCTAATTAAAAAAAGTTTGTAACTCAAATTCACAGACATTTTGGAACTTGCGTGTAGCAAGGTACTTTTCGTGTGCCATGTGGAACCTTTAATTTTTGGGTTTCAATATAATTTATTTCATGAATTACCTTTAATACCAACAATGTCTGAATGCATTATTCACCATTTAGAAGAAGAAATATTAGTGTACAGAATAATAAACCTCATGAAAAATGCAATAGATTGTTCTGTATAGAACTTGGAATGGCTCTTTATCAATAGCAGGTAAAAAGAAGGCTTCTATTAAATGTTCAAAGAAACCAGTCAGTACCTCTTAATTCACCATAGAGGTGATACAGTAATAAAACAGTTTACTTTTTTCAGAATTTCTGCTAAGTATTAAAAGTGTGAAGACCTATTCAATTAGTATTTGCTTTACCAATAACCTGTAGTACAAGCACATGTATAAGCAGGTAATTATGGGATTCAAGAGTTATGTTAAAATTAAAGATACTGGCTGGTATTACTTGCTCACAAAACATTGTAGTTGCTGTACAGTTTATGCTGTATGTGGTGTGCCCAATGTGATTCCTGGAAGACATAATATTCTGTTATCTTATGGGAGTGCACTGGTACCACACCTATTGAAAGAAAGTTTTGCTATGGAGTAGTTGTATCAGACGTCTGTACAAGAAAACAAATCTCCACTGTGACACCCACACGTTCTTGGTATGCTATTAGCTATTATTACAGTAATACTCTTCACATAGAGAAGGAGAGGGAGAGAGAGGGAGAGAGAGAGAGAGAGAGAGAGAGAGAGAGAGAGAGAGAGAGACAAAGAGAGAGAAAGAGAGAGAGAGAGAGAGAGAGAGAGAGAGAGAGAGAGAGAGACATGGGAGAAAATTATGTTCTTAGGAGGAGCAAACTTTGCAGCAGCATATGCAGAGGGGAAAAAAATTAAGCAAGCTTTCATAAGAACTGAAAACTCTACTTGCGTCATTTGCTATTTTCAAAAAGTTACTGGACAGTTTGTAATTTGGCACAACCTTTGTGCCACTGGTATTGGCTAGTGTACTTTTGCAGATAATAAAATCGACTGGACTACAATGTCCTGTCAGTAGAGGACAAATTTAGACAATATGGAACTTTTTACACTAAATTTGCAATATAATGTCACCCTTGTCTCACAGAGATTGTAGCAGCCATTGGGGTGCCTGTCTGGCCAGCTTCTGCAGCTTTCACTTTCAGGTTTGTTTTTTGCTTTGGCCCTATACTGACAACCAGTCATTCCAGTGACTATTTTTCAAGAAACGTTTTCCACACTTGATTTTTCCGAATTATACCTGTTGTTAAAAGCTTTGGCAAATAAAGTAATTTGTTGACCACCACTGAATCTTAAATAGTGTTTTAAAACGGGCAAATAAGTAAGGCACTCATAAAATTAATAGTAAGCAATTTATGGGTCAGCTTGTCAAACTTCGAAAACACACTCGAATTTAGGAATTTCATAGCAGAACTGTCACTGTTTTCTCTCGCTAGATTAGAAACATTTCATTATGTTGATGTGTAGATATCTACAACATCCAATATAAAAGACTTATGAGGGCGCAGAACGAAAAACATTTTCATCCGTGTTTCGACACTTCGTTTTTTGCCAAATTCAGATATGGCGGACACCAGTGATCTCTGGCGGACACTCAATGATATGATCTTTGGCCGGCACGCGCTAGAGCCATCTATCGGTAAGTCCGGTAGTGGAGCATCCCTCATTTCGCTAGCTTTTGACGCCCGTCAGCAGTGGGACAAAAAAGTGTTTTCCTGCCGGCGGAAACTCGGCCCACACAGTGGTGAGCAGACTACCCTTTGAGTTCCAACATTTCACAAGGGGCCTGATCAGACTGGGCAGCACTATACTGTCCAGCTTCAGACTGCCGCCAGGTGGCCATTTTGAGCCCAAACACCTGGCGAAGTATTCATCATCTGTTCTGAGCAATATGCTGGCAAGTGTGAAGACCATATCTCCAATTCAGTGGATTTTATGCAACTATTGAAATCTTTGAGGGTGAGTCCTTCAGATCCATTAGTGAGTTTTGAAGTGATATCTCTGTTTACACAAGTCCCTCTGGAAGAGTCCCTTACTTTGATTAGTGAAAAACTGGATGAAGTGTTGGTGAAGCTTTGTCATCATGTGCTGACATCCACGTACTTTTAATTTAACGGCAACATTTTTGAACAGAAAACAGAGTGGCTATGGGTAGCCCCTTATCACCCAGTCACCAATTTGTTTATGGAGGACTTCGAGGATATGGCACTGAGGACTTCGGCTTTGCAACCAATATGCTACTGGAGATACGTAGATGATACCTTTTTCGTCTGGCGACACGGACGTGATGCTCTTAAATATATTTTTGGACCGCTTCAACTGTCTTCATCCCTGCATTAAATTTATCATGGAGGTTGAAAGTGATGAGATGCTTCCATTTTTAGACGTTATGGAATATAAAAAACAAGATGGTACTTTGAGTTATAGTGTTCACGGAAAGCTGATGCACACAGATCGGTATCTACATTCTAAGAGTTGTCATCCACCACACCAACGCAGTGGCGTCCTTAGGACTTTCGTAAGCAGAACATATGCCATTTGCGACGTGGAGATTTTAATTCAAGAACTTGCGCATTTGATGGCTGTTTTTACGGAAAATGGATACTCTGAGAAGCAGATTCGCCAGGATATGGAGTTTGGACTGTCACTGGAGGTGCATGAAGAGGAATATAGATGTGTGGCCTTTCTTTCTTATGCTGGAGGCACATCGTCAAAGACTGGAGGAATTTTAAGAGTGTGTTCCGTCCACCTTCTAAGATTAGGGGACTACTCAGTTATGAGAAAGATGATTTGCAGCTTAGGGAACCCGGTGTATATAAAACTCCGTGTCAATGTGGGAAGGATTACATCTGCCGTACGATTCGCACAGTTCATGAGAGGTGTGTGGAACGTCGCCGTCATACGAGGCTACAACAGCCAGAGAAATTGGCAGTAGCAGAATACTGCTTAAATGACGGACACAGTGTGAAATTTGAGAAAACTCTAATAGTTGCCAACACTTCTGGTTTTTGGAACATTGTCTATGAAGAGCAATTGAAATTAGGTTGGCGGATAATTTAATTAAGAGAAAAAGTGAGTTTCTTGTCAGCAGGACGTGGAATCCTATACTATCCCACATCAAAACAGACAGGTCTCGGAGGGCAGCAACCGTGATGGGCAGCGCATGCGCCGTGTACGATACGGTGACTTAATAGGACGTCGATTTGCAGCCTGGCATCAGTTCTCAGCGGGACCCATCTCCAGAAAAAGCATTCTCCTGAAGATGGCGACCAGTTGGATCGCCGAAATATCGAATGGAGTTGATTTTAGGATCCGGCAGCAAGCCGAAGAGACTTTCAAGCCTTATTACGTCGGGAAAGCCTACGAAGTCACTTATAGTGGAAGTGATTTACCATTGCCTTCCTCCGGCCTGTTATGAAGTCTCAGGTGTATATCTGAGCCGTGTGGATGTGATGACTTCTTGTGAAGTGTAGTGTTGGGTTTGTGTTGTTACGGATGAAGTCAAGGGAGGATAGTACCAACGAGTCCACTAAGCTTAACGCTCCTATCCGAAGGACGGATCACCAGCAACAATGTCACACACTCACTTCAAGAACTCTAGGGAGTGGTTTAGAGTTTAAACCGGGATACTGGCGCAGAGGCTGGTGATCGACAACTTCTACGTCACCGACCCTCCTTCCTATGCTGGACAAAGACTAAAACGTGAAAATTGTTCACTGCCAGCATTCGAACGAGTGTACCACTGAATCCAGCGTTACCGCAAAAGTGTGCTTCAGTTAACATCGGCTATAGAGTCGGATGAGATGGCCTAGCGTGCCTGAAACGACAGTTTTGGCTGAGATATTGGGTAGTCAAGGGTTTTCTCTTTTGAGACAGCTGTCAACAGCGTCGATATACTTGGAGAAATGCCAAATGTACACTGTGCTGTATTACAATATATTTATTAACTACTCGTTTCGAATATGGACCACCTTCGCCGTGTTACAATAAATATTTTTTCCACTGTGGAGATGGCGTATGACCGAAACCAGTAGTTAATCAATATACTGCAATACAGCACAGTGTATATCATGCTTTTTTCCAAGTGTATCTGGTACTGTCGTCCGGGATACATGTTGTGTAGCGTTAACAGACGGCTTTCTGATCATATGAAACAGAATGACGCATCAGAAACATATGGATGACAGTCCACTCGATACGGACGCAGAATTCACTGTCGTCAGAAGCTTTATTTCACGTATGTGAAGAAGAATCCATGAGAGGAAACAGTGAAAGGCACTGAGACAAAGGACAAGGATGTAGCAAACAATCGCCATTATCGTTGGTTTAAGTTAAGTGCCAGGACACGTTAAAACAGCACAATTTTCTTCTTATGAAGTCTAAGACAGAGAAGATGATCTGTATACTCGGTGATATACATTCCTTCACATAAAAAGTACAGACTGGACCCGTGAAGGTGGTGTCTTGACAATCTTCAGAGGCTGGAAGAACAATAGGGAGCTGACTTAACACTGGGCAGTGAATCCGTCGTCTGTCTATCTGACGCACTCCAGGGACATGTTACAACTGGGTCTGCGTAAAGTAATGGGTTCGACATGTCGGCGACAATGTTCTCGTATATTAAGCGACTCATTCCTTGCAAATATATCCTAGGGGTACTGCGAACACTTCGGCCTTCCGAATTCTAGTCCCCCTACGGGTCTACATCTGCATCTGCTGTCCACTTCCTAATGGGCTTCGAGTTCCTCTTCTGACTTCATGACGTAATGACCATCGGTATTCCTTTACGTTGATCCAGTCGTGGATATGACAATTTTTATTGGGCATCTGAATATTACTTTGGTTGCAAATGGGGTGATATAATCGGATATATTTATGCCTGTGCCTGCTTTTCCGGGTGTTTTTTTGTGAACTGCAAACTTTTGAAGCTCCACGGATTCTACAGTTTTTTTGTTTTCTTTTTTCTTTTTCTAACAATAAATCAGAGCATTCCATTTGCTTCCAGTTTATTGTTTTGATCGTAATAATATCAACTGTAAGATACTACGATTGAGCTTATTGTCGTACCTATTGGAATGGAGGTAATGGCCGAGCGGTTCTAGGCGCTACAGTCTGGAACCGCGCGACCGCTACGCTCGCAGGTTCGAATCCTGCCTCGGGCATGGATGTGTGTGATGTCCTTGGGTTAGTTAGGTTTAGATAGTTCTACGTTCTAGGGGACTGATGACCTCAGAAGTTAAGTCCCATAGAGCTCAGAGCCATTTGAACCATTTGAATGCAGAAAACGTGACTGTAAAGCTTGAAGTTTTGTTGTTCACATCACCCATAATTGCTAATGGGTATACTTCATATTTATCATTTAAGAGTTTTTAAATCAGTTGCATTAGTAGCTGTGGGTGCAGTGGAGCACTGTCGTCATGGAAGTGCTGCATATGCCTACAGCGAGGACTGGAATCGTCGTATCCATCTTCGAGTACAGCATTTCCGCATTTACTGGCTGTCAAGCACAGCGATAAAATAAAATGGAAAATTGCTCGCCAGCACTCGAAATATAAACAATGAAATTTATTGTGCATTTTATCATTAAAGTGGAAGATTGAAGTATTGTGCGTTACCATTAGCTGTGCGTGAGAGAATGATGGAAAAGACAGTTAAAAATATTACCTTTCTTGTTTTTGATGCTGGCTGAGATCTCGCTACTGTTGCATTCGTCTGCTTTAATTAGTAACGGTTTTGTTGCTACAAACACTCTCTGCACGTATCAGTACAGTAGTTTGTGCCTGTGACATAATACATCCCTTCCCATACTCTGAGCAACACTTTACAGAGCGGAGTGACAGGTGTGGAGAACCATTTGTCTTAAAATTCTTTTTCTCCTTCGCTAACTTGTTCTGGATAACGGCCCAAATAAGGTCAATGGCGCTGAATTCACAGTGCTCCCAAGGATACCACAGCAGTTTAATTTCTTACTCCACTGAACGCAATACATTCGCCACAGAGGCTCAATTTCTTAGCCCACTGAGCACAATGCAATCCCAAGACGGAATTCTTGTGATGTGTAGTCCCGTAGTGTTTCAGTATTCTTGCTTTCCTCGTATTAAGTGAAAGCTTTACGTTACTGTTTGTAAGCCATTAAACAATAGAATCCCTTTATTGTTGATTTTGTAATAAATTCCAATCTATGTCAACCGCAAATATGTCGGGTAAGTTTCGAAAATGCTTCAAAACCATATTTCATAATATATAAAGTGCACCCTATTTTTATTCAGTAACACATAAGGTAGCATTTTGCAAAATATAATTTTTCTTCCAGCTCATGGAAGTGTTTCAGTTGCTCCTTTCTCTTGATTCCACTCTTGAACACTTGTTCTATGACAGTTATATTCTTTAGTGATGCCTACGGCACTCTGGGTTCCTGCCATTCGTATTTCCTCGAATGTTTTGCACTGTACCAAGTCTCAGCAATGTCATACATCCGCTGTAAGCAATTGTAAGCAACAGTTTGGTGGTTTCGAGAAATAGCACAGCAAAGTTTCAATGAATTCGCATAAATAAGATACTTCCAGGACATTCATCGTGATTTCTTTATTGAGACAAGTCATTGTTAGCAATTATTTGTAGAGAAACAACATGAGTTTAAAATCGTAAAGTATATTCGAAACTTTATTCTTAATATACATCAATGGTCAGTTATCATTGCTTATGTGCAAAATAAACCTGCTTAGCGCCACTTACCATTGACTTACCACTGTTTACTTGCTGGGCCAGTTAACGAATCATTACTGTGAAACCCCTCAGAGATACAAATATAAAAGCTCTGCAATGTTTCAGTTTATGAAACTAAGATATGCATTACCAAATTTGAAATAATGACATACGACAACCGCAAAAGTTATTCTGTTATTCAGCTCAGTGTTAAGGACGGCCTTTACAATTTCTGTCAACACACTGTCATGTAAATTCCCATAAAAATTGATAATGGACACAACTTAACATTGTTTACTTCTTCAAGAATTATTCACATTTACCTGTTGTACAGCAATGTTTGAGTGCATTTTCATTTAGGAACATATTCACTTTCTTTATCTGAGTTATACATACCCACATAATCCTCAGATGTGTATAAATTATCCATCAAAAACTTTTTTTGGCACTGCTATCAACAGTTATGCCTTGGCATTCACCAATGTTTACAAGCACACATCCTGACAAAGTCGCCATTACTGAAATTAGAGATAGAGCAGGCATTTTCTTTATCTTGGAGATATCAACTAGTATGAATAAACCATAACACATAACATGTTTTACATGCAATAGCATCATTTCGGGCTGAGTGTCAATTATCTTTGTCCAGTTTTCCGAAACTATCTTATTTCCTGCATCATTTCATTCCCTTTTCCTACTATTTGGTTATTTTACATCATCAGCGGCTTTTACCAGAATTTCTTGTATCTGAAGCCAAGTTGTGAATAATCTGCCAAAGGTTTTTTGTCTGCTAGCAGGAAAGTCTTCGATTTACATTTTGAATTATGCCAGTAAAATAGCTGCCATTGGAAGCTGTTATTCAGCATATGGTAAGGAACCAAAGTATCGATACACCCCTATGCTACACAGACCACTGGAGAAGCACTAACAGCAGAATGTGTTGATCAGAAGATTTCAGTGATATCGAATGTGGACTGGTCATTGGAGGTGTCCTGACTAGCAGATCGATGACGGACATTACAGCCATCCTTAAGCTGTCCAAGTCGATTGTTGGTGACGTGACTGAGGAATGGGAATACTGAGGAACAGCCACACCAAATCAAGATCAGGTAGTCCTCACGCACTGACAGACATGGAGCGCTACTGAGGGTGAGTAGTGGCACAAGGCTGGTCCTGGACCACTCTCTATTATTGCCAGTCCAGCCTGAATCAAGAACACATTCCCCTCCTCTACCCTCACTCCCCTGCTCTCGGATGCTTGTGTGAGACAAAAATGGGGGAAATTCAAAAGAGCACTGTTGTATTGGTTAGGAAGGCTGGGCAAGCCTGCATGGCTACCAGATCTATCCAAGACAAGAGGTCTATAATATTACTATTATTAATGACCTGTCATGTTCAGCCACGCTTTTTATCGCTGTAACTTATTATCCAGTTCCTGTAGCTGAAGATCGGTCAAATGTTTCATACATAATTACTATAATTTATTGCCCAACTATTACGATTAATGACCCAAAAATTGTCGTTTCTCTTCCAAAATAACTGTTCCTAACCTAAAATTTAAAAAAAAATTGTGGGAAATTACAAATGCCTACTCTAAAAATTGTGGAAAATTTCAAAACTCACTACCACAGGACATCAGACAAGTTTCGCAAGTACAATTTCCTATCTGCACTCATGTCCTGTATCAGGTGACATGTGTTTCAACCTTCTATGTAACAAAAAAGAATTGGTGCTGAATTTCAAATGTATTGGTCACCATGATTTCCTTGCTACACTATTTATTTAACAAAACTGTCTGTTAATACCTTAGAAGCAGCATCTAAATTGTGCATTATTAACAAAAATATTCATTTCAACATGCATGTATGAAACGTAAATGGCCACATCTTGTCTATATCAAAACTAGCAATGACCCACACAAAACCAACTACAGACTCTCTATCAGAACTGTCCACAAACGTTTTAAAATTTTATCAATGTTAAATCTGTACAAGGTGCTTTAAAATCATTGTTGACTAGAAGTGTTACTTGTAAAAGTCTGTTACCTGGAGGTTTCTTTTAAAAAAGTTCCAAATGCAGCATTATGTTAGTGATTGTTGGTAAACTCTGATTAGGTGTTGGCTCCACATATTGTTGTGTAAATGGAAGTTGTGATTTTAGATGGGAAGCTTTTCCACTAACCAATGTTATTTTCATAACGCAGAAAACCACATCATTCTTAAATTTTAAAACTTTTGAAGATGAATGTAAGTGTGAAATCTACCACTGGATGAGCATGTAAAAGAGTGAGAAATGTAGAGAACTGGAAAGCAAAGAAAAATAAACAGTAAAGGCAAGAACAATTACGTGAAGTTTTTTCAGATCTTTTGACTATTGTACACATTTAGATGAGGAACAAGCTATATTTTGCACTCAGGCTTCAAGCAACAAAGACGTCCCATTTATGCCCAGAAGTTTGCAGCCTTCCTGTGTAGTTCACTAGCCAACTATAGCATGAAGTGTATCCATGCAACTTTGTACACTATATCTGAAATAGTTACACAAGACCCTCTGATTTGGAAGTACACTATACACATTCCTCCTGAAAGACCAAGAACAAGAGAAGCACCAGGACAAAAAATAGTAATGAATTGTTCAGTTAACTAGTATGTGAAAAAAGCATTGCTGGTTCAAATTAAGAACGCATTGGTAACTCCAGTTTACAGAGACAAACTCTTTGGTATACGACAGTTACCTAATAATAGCGTGCAACGAGTGTGTAAATGACATTTGTTCTAATTGGCTTAGCTCCTAAAGAGTTTCAAGGTGATGGCAGCAACGGATAGGTATTTGAATTAAAAAACAAATCTGTGACACAGTTCTATAAATGTATATGCCCTCGAAACGCTCGATCGCCGGGAAGATGTTACAACCAGACATTAATTTACGCATTGAAAAATTATGGAAGAGTACATTGAATCTGTCACTATTGATCTAAAGGCTAAGAAGGCTAATTTCTGTACCATTTTAATTCAGATTTTTAATAATGGATTCCGAACTCCTGCAAAGATGCATGTTGTAACTATGTTATGTTAAAAGAAAAGCTTAAGATAATTATAGTAATGAGAGGATCCAAATTATTACTGAGCTAAAAATAACTAAAATAAGAACTAAGGCATTCTGTGATACCGCATTCATATGACTGTCCAAAAAATTTAGTTATGCCAAAAGTACCTGACCAAGCTGCATATTATTCAAGAAAGTTGTACTGTTACAGTTTAACTGCCTGTGCTCGATATTCAAAACAAAATCATAGTGAGAAATATGTTTCTTTATCTGTGGAAAGAAAGCAATGCCTGAAAAGGAGAAAATGAATTTGCATTGGCAGTATATGATCGCCTGTGTAATACTCAATATGGCAAAGATGACAAAGAAGTTAGTCTCATACATAGCTTTGGTGCCAAGAATAATAATTCCTCTACGTCTCCAATGATTTCTTACTGGCTTATCCACGATGTACCACGTAATATAAAAAAGTTCCGCTGATTTTTTTCTGTGGTTGGGCTACCTAATCGTGCTTTTGGGAGAATTCATAAGGTTTTGCGAAAGAAAAACACAATCATTCTTCCACAAGAGTATATGGCTATATTTCAGAATCATGGAACAGTAAGAAAATAAGGTGAATGTACAAAAATTTATGATTGGAAGCATGCTAAAAAGTAGACAATTAAACTACCAAAAGACTTGTATTTCGGTTTCAGTTATTCAAGATGAATTTTCATCAGAAAGTAAAAAACTGGAAATACACTCCTGGAAATTGAAATAAGAACACCGTGAATTTATTGTCCCAGGAAGGGGAAACTTTATTGACACATTCCTGGGGTTAGATACATCACATGATCACACTGACAGAACCACAGGCACATAGACACAGGCAACAGAGCATGCACAATGTCGGCACTAGTACAGTGTATATCCACCTTTCGCAGCAATGCAGGCTGCTATTCTCCCATGGAGACGATCGTAGAGATGCTGGATGTAGTCCTGTGGAACGGCTTGCCATGCCATTTCCACCTGGCGCCTCAGTTGAACTTTATTGACACATTCCTGGGGTTAGATACATCACATGATCACACTGACAGAACCACAGGCACATAGACACAGGCAACAGAGCATGCACAATGTCGGCACTAGTACAGTGTATATCCACCTTTCGCAGCAATGCAGGCTGCTATTCTCCCATGGAGACGATCGTAGAGATGCTGGATGTAGTCCTGTGGAACGGCTTGCCATGCCATTTCCACCTGGCGCCTCAGTTGGACCAGCGTTCGTGCTGGACGTGCAGACCGCGTGAGACGACGCTTCATCCAGTCCCAAACATGCTCAATGGGGGACAGATCCGGAGATCTTACTGGCCATGGTAGTTGACTTACACCTTCTAGAGCACGTTGGGTGGCACGGGATACATGCGGACGTGCATTGTCCTGTTGGAACAGCAAGTTCCCTTGCCGGTCTAGGAATGGTAGAACGATGGGTTCGATGACGGTTTGGATGTAC
Source organism: Schistocerca cancellata (assembly GCF_023864275.1). Lineage (NCBI taxonomy): Eukaryota > Metazoa > Arthropoda > Insecta > Orthoptera > Acrididae > Schistocerca > Schistocerca cancellata. The sequence continues at coordinate 40,033,941 of NC_064627.1, forward strand.
CGTGCACTATTCAGTGTCCCCTCGGCGATCACCAGTGGTGTACGGCCAGTGTAGGAGATCGCTCCCCACACCATGATGCCTGGTGTTGGCCCTGTGTGCCTCGGTCGTATGCAGTCCTGATTGTGGCGCTCACCTGCACGGCGCCAAACACGCATACGACCATCATTGGCACCAAGGCAGAAGCGACTCTCATCGCTGAAGACGACACGTCTCCATTCGTCCCTCCATTCACGCCTGTCGCGACACCACTGGAGGCGGGCTGGACGATGTTGGGGCGTGAGCGGAAGACGGCCTAACGGTGTGCGGGACCGTAGCCCAGCTTCATGGAGACGGTTGCGAATGGTCCTCGCCGATACCCCAGGAGCAACAGTGTCCCTAATTTGCTGGGAAGTGGCGGTGCGGTCCCCTACGGCACTGCGTAGGATCCTACGGTCTTGGCGTGCATCCGTGCGTCGCTGCGGTCCGGTCCCAGGTCGACGGGCACGTGCACCTTCCGCCGACCACTGGCGACAACTTCGATGTACTGTGGAGACCTCACGCCCCACGTGTTGAGCAATTCGGCGGTACGTCCACCCGGCCTCCCGCATGCCCACTATACGCCCCCGCTCAAAAGTCCGTCAACTGCACATACGGTTCACGTCCACGCTGTCGCGGCATGCTACCAGTGTTAAAGACTGCGATGGAGCTCCGTATGCCACGGCAAACTGGCTGACACTGACGGCGGCGGTGCACAAATGCTGCGCAGCTAGCGCCATTCGACGGCCAACTCCGCGGTTCCTGGTGTCTCCGCTGTGCCGTGCGTGTGATCATTGCTTGTACAGCCCTCTCGCAGTGTCCGGAGCAAGTATGGTGGGTCTGACACACCGGTGTCAATGTGTTCATTTTTCCATTTCCAGGAGTGTAGATTAGTGAGAGGTGAACAGTTCGGCGCTAGCGGCCATGCGAAGCGGAGGTCCGATACTTCCGCCTGTGCGGCGTGTGCGAGTGTTTGTTTACTTGTGGACTTAGTCTGCGCGCGGGCTAGTAACAACGATCATGGCGAACAAGTACAGGAAAACTACATTACGATTCAATTTCTGCAAAGACTACGAAAGACAAAAGGCTTTAGCAGTGGAACGATTCATTCGTGAGGACGTGAAGATACCGCCAAACGATATTGTCGGAATTCACCTGTCCATCGTTAGTCCCACGGTGTATGTTGAGATGGTAAATGACGCGGTGTGTGAGAGAATTCTACAGGCGACAAAAGCAGGTCTCCGATTTTGCCATAGTGACGGGAATGTCGGCACGGTAACTGTAGAACATGCTGGTCTGGGTGTACGGACAATACGTGTTTTTGAGCTGCCATTTTAGCTCCCGGCTGACGAAGTTATCGAGGCTTTTAAGCCATACGGCACGGTATATGGTCACACAGCAGAACGCTGGACACAATTCGCCACGTACCCCGTTCTTAACGGAGTGCGACAGATCACTATTGATCTTCAGAAGCATGTACCGTCCTATCTGACAATTGGTGGTTGTCGCACGGTGCTGATTTACGATGGTCAACCACGTACATGTTCTGGCTGTGGCCAGGAGGGACACCTCAGGTCGAACTGTATGCAACGGCGGATTACGCAACTGCCTTCAGATGTGCGGGAGCCGTCGCCGGCGATGACAGTACTACCGATCACCTATGCCAAAGCCCTCACTGCGTCCGCTGATGACCGAAAACACACAGCCCCGGTGGAAGTTCAAGATGGCACTCTCCGAAACCTTGTAGCAGACGTCGGGATGACAGAGGATGCTGCTCCATCGAGCATACAATCTACGGCGACAACATCAGATGAGACCGAAATCCCAACAAGGACACCGATAGTACACGAAGCAGTTCCAGCCACTACGGATGCTGTTCCGTCTGGAACGCACTCTCAGACGACAACATCAGTTTCGATCGAACTCCCGCCAAGTACAACGATTGGACTCGAAACACTTCCTGTTCCTACGGATGCTTTTCTGTCGGGCAGCCGTGATTCCCTACAATCTGAGGACACGGAAGGAAGATCACGCAAACAACGTTCCCAGAAAAGGAGGAAACGGCGGCGTCGCACGACATCTCCTAGGGATGACTGCCCTTGCCCCGACGACGATGTGCCTGTGGACCAAGACGACACAACACCCTCTACGAAACAGGATGAGGCAATGGAAACCGTTCGATCAGACCCGCAGCGGTCTGTCACATTGACGGTACCGGGACGTGGTGATGCTGAAGAGGAATCACAACCAGTTGGCTCTCGAGACGCAGATGCTGTGGCAATGGACACGAATATATCACTGCCTGCAAAGATGTGGTATGACGATATTGAGTAGGCGCCGGACGTCATACAGAGGCAACCGGCACTCACGAGGACAGCCTAATAATTGCTGAAGGTGAAGGGAGAGGGGCGAGAGAACGTCTTCTAACTCAGCCCCCAGCGCCGATGCAGGGAGACGTTGCGCATCGACAGAGTGGGATTCAACGCCATGCGAACCGTATTGCGACATTAAATATAAATGACGTGCGTTCACCGGCCAAAATACACCTACTGAAGGAAACGATTTGGGCATCTGATGTGGATATTGCTTTGCTGCATGAAGTCCACATAGCTGCACTCCCATACATCGCAGGTTACCAATCCTATTCGTCACATGGACATCACAATGGGAGTGGGGTGGCAGTTTACCTGCGAGATGGCTTCCCAGTGGAAAACGTGTGTTACCTTCCGTCGGCCAGGGGAATGGCTTTCACGACGTTTGGGACACGCATCATCAATCTTTATGCACCGTCGGGAAACAATCGGCGGCGGGAAAGGGCGCAATTTTATGCAGAAGACATTGCCCCACTTTTCCATGGACGTTATGAATGTGTAATAATTGGTGGAGATTTCAACTGTGTTCTCCTCCAGAAAGACCAATGGCCGCAAGCTTACATCAGCCAGGAGTTGCGAATCGTTGTCAACGTCCTTGTACTTAGTTCAAAAATGTTACAAATGGCTCTGAGCACTATGGGACTCTACTGCTGAGGTCGTTAGTCCCCTAGAACTTAGAACTAGTTAAACCTAACGAACCTAAGGACATCACAAACATCCATGCCCGAGGCAGGATTCGAACCTGCGACCGTAGCGGTCTTGCGGTTCCAGACTGCAGCGCCTTTAACCGCACGGCTTGTACTCAGTGACACGTGGGAATTACGACATGGAGATGCACCGGGATACACCTATGTGACAAGTCATTCGGTGAGCAGGTTAGATCGCATTTATATCTCACGGGCTCATGCAAATGATGTCCAGGAATCGGAAGGATGGCCATTGGCATTTTCCCATCACAGCGCTTACATCTGTACGGTGCTTCTTCCCCGTAGAGAGGTGTGGAACAGTAAGGCCCCGTGGAAATTAAACATTCAACGTCTACATGATCCTGAATGCCGTCACCGGATTCTTGAGACATGGACGATGTGCGAGCGAAGGGTTGAAAGGTATGCGACGAAGCTTGATTGGTGGCTGACTTGTGCTAAACCGGCGCTTCGCCGCACGTTCATCTCATATAACAGGGAGATGGCAGAATGGCGCCGCCGTACGACCGACTTTTATTTTGCAGCTCTGCGCGACCTGGACCATGGTTCGCCGGGACAGGACGTCTGGATCGGACGCAAAAGGATAAAAGCTAAACTAGTGGCTTTAGCTCGGAAACATCTTCAGGGAACCGTGGTGCGCGCCAGATGTCACGATACGATAATGCACGAGATTTCTTCCATGCACCACGTCGTGAATGAACGAGAGCACCGACGACGCGTTTTGGTACGGGATTTAATTACCCGCGAAGACCGAGGAGTGACGCGTCAAGCGGACATTGTCTCTGCATTCGTCGACCATTACCAACACATCTATCGGGAAGAAGCAGCCCTGTCGATGACCTCGAACATATAGCCACGTACGTCTCCCGTACACTGACGGTGGAAGCCGCGGGAACCTTACTGGAAGCCATTAGCTGTGAGGAAGTACATGATGCGATCGCAAAGGGTGCGTTGAATCTGTCCCCAGGCATTGACGGACTTCCTGCTGAACTTTATCGAGAATTTCGCAACGAAATGGCACCGCGATGGACGGAAATGTACAACAAGATGTTAAATTCCGATGCGCCTATTCCACCGGCTTTTATGGAAGGCCTCTTGGTGCCTTAATGCCCACTATAAGATCTTTGCACGGTTGCTAGCGTCCCGATGTCGTATGTTAATTCGTAGCGTTCTCTCTCCAGAACAGACGACACCGGGTGGATCTGTGAATGTGCAAACAGCTACTGGCGAATGCCGTGATGTGATAGCGCTGGCGGAGGAGTGCCGGCTTAAAGTGGCGATGGTGGCGGTTGATTTTGACATTGCTTTTGATAAGGTGCGCCACAACTATCTGTACGCTGTACTGGAACAAATGGGTTCAAAAGGCTCTGAGCACTATGGGACTTAACTTCTGTGGTCATCAGTCCCCTAGAACTTAGAACTACTTAAACCTAAATAACCTAAGGACATCACACACATCCATGCCCGAGGCAGGATTCGAACCTGCGACCGTAGCAGTCCCGCGGTTCCGGACTGCGCGCCTAGAACCACTAGACCACCGCGGCCGGCGAACAAATGGGATTTCCAGACCGTTTTACTGGTCTCATTAGAAGGATTTATGGGGGCACACAATCCTTGGCACAGGTTAATGGGCGTATAGCAGGGCCCATTCAAATTCGACGATCCATTCACCAGGGCTGCCCTCTTTCGATGCTGCTATTCGCGATAGCGTTGGAACCATTAATTGGGAGGCTAAGAAATTCTCTTTCTGGGATGGAACTGGGGGGCTACACCTTCAAATGTCGTGCCTATGCGGACGACCTCCTGCTGCTCGTTCGTTCTGAGGAAGAGGTGAAGACGGTCCTTGAACTGTTGTTGGACCACAGTGTGACCGCGGATAGTGCAGGGAACATGAACAAATCGGCGGCAATGCCGTTTGGAAGGGGCCTTACGCCGGAAGAAATCAGTCCGTTTCCTTATGTGCAACGACGTGTTTTACAGACAACTCGTACCATGATCCGACAACATCTCCTAAGGCGCCTTGATCCTTTGCAGCGAGTCGAATATCTGAACACTTATGTGGTTTCTCGAATGGTACATATTTCGCAGATCCGGCCCCTACCACGCACGCTCGGACGTCGACTCCAATCAGCACTAGGCTATTTTGTGATGATTGAATCGCCCCTCAAGGTGCGATACGCAACGCTCACGCTCCCTACGGACAAGGGGGGACTCGGACTCACGAATGTTCACAGCCGAGCGACGACGCTCCTTCTAGCCACGATGTACAAGCAATCGCGTAGCGGGCGTGATTCCCTTACATCCCGCCTACTCGATCTCCTAGTTCCAGCCTCCCTCACACCTCCGGTGGCGGTGGGAAACATTACGTCACATTTTGCGCATGTATCAACATTTATCGTGGAACTTAGTTATATCAGAGACGAGCTTCTGCGCACGAGACCGCCATGCGCGAAGGATTTTTATGTTTGGCTGCTACGACGGATAAATCGTAATGTCATTGAACTCAAACACCCCAGGTTGCATTGGCCGAAGATTTGGAGACATGTGCACCAAAAATTCCTTCCTACCTTCGTTCGGGCACTGTGGTTCTCTGTCACCTGTGGCAAGTTCAACCCCAACCAACGACTCCATGCAATTGGGCTAGTGGACACTCCACTATGCCCGAAATGTCGCCAAGTGGATGACGATCATCACCGCTTAACTTGTGTCGCGGTGGAGGACGTATGGCTCCTAGGAAGACAGATGGTGGCGTGCTACCTCCGTGTGACCCCGCAACATATTAGACCTGCTTCCTTCTTACATCCAGAGGGTGACTACTTTCCGGCGACTAAATCACAGTCGATCATCTGGGTCAAAGGTTGGACGATCGCGTACCTCTATGGGGATGCTGCCAAGTCACGACTCGACTTTTGGTATTTCTTGCAGCAAGCCCACAATGATGTTCATAGATGGTGACACTATCGGAAAACCTTTGCCAACTATCTTCAAGCAGTCTTCCCCGACCCCCCACGCAGTTGGGATGTGCCGGGTGCAGTCGGTGTGAACATTTGACAACTGATAATGAACCTCACGTTTCTCTCACCGCTCCGTATATATTGTACATACTATACCATGAACGGATTTACATGTTCCTTTTGACAGAGTGATCTTTATGGAAAATAAATAAATAAATAAATAAAAACAACGTCCCTGTATCCCTGTTCCCTTACATTTGTACTTTGTCACTGCCTACATTTTGATAAATTATCAGCATTGGCGGCCGAAGACTTCCGGCACAAGAAGTCAGCCTCATTCTGCCAACGGCCTTGTCAAAGAGGGCGGAGGAGCGGATAGAGGTTCAGGACACTCTCTTGTCCTAAGGGTGGGAAATTGCCCCTAAAGGAGGAAGAATCAGCAATGATCAACGACATGAGGATGCAGAAGGCAATGGAAACCACTGCATTAAAGACACGTAACGTGTATCCACAGGACATGTGGCCTGTAATTGAAGAAGTGTCATGATGATCTCTCCATTGGCAAGAGATTCCGGAATAGTCCCCCATTCGGATCTCCGGGAGGGGACTGCCAAGGGGGAGGTTACCATGAAAAAAGATTGAATGGTCTACGAAAGGATAACGTTCTACGAGTCGGGGCGTGGAATGTCAGAAGCTTGAACGTGATAGGGAAACTAGAAAATCTGCAAAGGGAAATGCAAAGACTCAATCTAGATATAGTAGGGGTCAGTGAAGTGAAGTGGAAGGAAGACAAGGATTTCTGGTCAGATGAGTATCGGGTAATATCAACAGCAGCAGGAAATGGTATAACAGGTGTAGGATTCGTTATGAATAGGAAGGTGGGGCAAAGGGTGTGTTACTGTGAACAGTTCAGTGACTGGGTTGTTCTAATCAGAATCAACAGCAGACCAACCCCGACAGCGATAGTTCAGGTATACATGTCGACGTCGCAAGCTGAAGATGAACAGATAGAGAAAGTGTATGAGGATGTTGAAAGGGTAATGCAGTATGTAAAGGGGGACGAAAATCTAATAGTCATGGGCGACTGGAATGCAGTTGTAGGGGAAGGAATAGAAGAAAAGGTTACAGGAGAATATGGGCTTGGGACAAGGAATGAAAGAGAAGAAAGGCTAATTGAGTTCTGTAACAAGTTTCAGCTAGTAATAGGGAATACCCTGTTCAAGAATCACAAGAGGAGGAGGTATACTTGGAAAAGGCCGGGAGATACGGGAAGATTTCAATTTGATTACATCATGGTCAGACAGAAATTCCGAAATCAGATACTGGATTGTAAGGCGTACCCAGGAGCAGATATAGACTCAGATCACAAAGTAGTAGTGATGAAGAGTAGGCTGAAGTTCAAGACATTAGTCAGGAAGAATCAATACGCAAAGATGTGGGATACGGAAGTACTAAGGAATGACGAGATACGTTTGAAGTTCTTAAACGCTATAGATACAGCAATAAGGAGTAGCGCAGTAGGCAGTACAGTTGAAGAGGAATGGACATCTCTAAAAAGGGCCATGACTGAAGTTGGGAATGAAAACATAGGTCAAAGAAGGTAGCTGCGAAGAAACCATGGGTAACAGAAGAAATACTTCAGTTGATTGATGAAAGGAGGAAGTACAAACATGTTCCGGGAAAATCAGGAATACAGAATAACAAGTCGCTGAGGAATGAAATAAACAGGAAGTGCAGGGAAGCTAAGACGAAATGGCTGCAGGAAAAATGCGAAGACATCGAAAAAGATATGATTGTCGGAAGGACAGACTCAGCATACAGGAAGTCAAAACAACCTTTGGTGACATTAAAAGCAACGGTGGTAACATTAAGAGTGCAACGGGAATTCCACTGTTAAATGCAGAGGAGAGAGCAGATAGGTGGAACGAATACATTGAAAGCCTCTATGAGAGTGAAGATTTGTCTGATGTGATAGAAGAAGACACAGGAGTCGATTTAGTAGAGATAGGGGATCCAGTATTAGAATCGGAATTTAAAAGAGCTTTGGAGGACTTACGGTCAAATAAGGCAGAAGGGATAGATAACGTTCCATCAGAATTTCTAAAATCATTGGTGGAAGTGGCAACAAAACGACTATTCGCGTTGGTGTGTAGAATAATAATGGAAGCAAGGCTAAAGAAAAATCAAGACACTTTCATAGGATTTGTCGACCTGGAAAAAGCGTTCGACAATATAAAATGGTGGAAGCTGTTCGAGATTCTGAAAAAAGTAGGGGTAAGCTATAGGGAGAGACGGGTCATATACAATATGTACAACAACCAAGAGGGAATAATAAGAGTGGACGATCAAGAACGAAGTGCTCGTATTAAGAAGGGTGTAAGACAAGGCTGCAGCCTTTCGCCCCTACTCTTCCGTCTGTACATCGAGGTAGCAATGATGGAAATAAAAGAAAGGTTCAGGAGTGGAATTAAAATACAAGGCGAAAGGATTCGCTGATGACATTGCTATCCTGAGTGAAAGTGAAGAAGAATTAAATGATCTGCTGAACGAAATGAACAGTCTAATGAGTACACAGTATGGTTTGAGAATAAATCGGGGAAAGACGAAGGTAATGAGAAGTAGTAGAAATGAGAACAGCGAGAAACTTATCATCAGGATTGATGGTCACGAAGTCAATGAAGTTAAGGAATTCTGCTACCTAGGCAGTAAAATAACCAATGACGGACGGAGCAAGGCGGACATGAAAAGCAGACTCGCTATGGCAAAAAAGGCATTTCTGGCCAAGAGAAGTTTACTAATATCGAATCCGGTCCTTAACTTGAGGAAGAAATTTCTGAGGATGTACGTCTGGAGTACAGCATTGTATGGTAGTGAAACAAGGACTGTGAGAAAACCGGAACAGAAGAGAATCAAAGCATTTGAGATGTGGTGCTATAGACGAATGTTGAAAATTAGGTGGACTGATAAGGTAAGGAATGAGGAGGTTCTACGCAGAATCGGAGAGGAAAGGAATATGTGGAAAACACTGATAAGGAGAACGGACAGGATGATAGGACATCTGCTAAGACATGAGGGAATTACTACCATGGTATTTGAGGGAGCTGTAAGGGCAAAAACTGTAGAGGAAGACAGAGACTGGAATACGTCAAGCAAATAATTGAGGACGTAGGTTGCAAGTGCTTCTCTGAGATGAAGAGGTTAGCACATGAAAGGAATTGGTGGCGGGCCACATCAACAGTCAGTAGATTGATGACCAAAAAAAAGGGGAAGACTTGCACTTGCATGAACGAAATACCAATGACTCCTCCAGTAGTTATAATCAAGAAACAGAAACTGAAAGATTATTTTGATTATGAATCAAAGACGCTACCCTTTTTTTTTCTTTTGGCTGTTCACAAACACTAAATGAAATGCATCCTCTGCAAAATAATATATATATATATATATATATATATATATATATATATATATATTATATATTGTAAAACAAAGTACAAATGTAAGGGAACAGGGATACAGGGACGTTGTTTTTATTTATTTATTTATTTATTTTCCATAAAGATCACTCTGTCAAAAGGAACATGTAAATCCGTTCATGGTATAGTATGAGCATTATATACGGAGCAGTGAGAGAAACGTGAGGTTCATTATCAGTTGTCAAATGTTCACACCGACTGCACCCGGCACATCCCAACTGCGTGGGGGGTCGGGGAAGACTGCTTGAAGATAGTTGGCAAAGGTTTTCCGATGGTGTCACCATCTATGAACCTCATTGTGGGCTTGCTGCAAGAAATACCAAAAGTCGAGTCGTGACTTGGCAGCATCCCCATAGAGGTACGCGATCGTCCAACCTTTGACCCAGATGATCGACTGTGATTTAGTCGCCGGAAAGTAGTCACTCTCTGGATGTAAGAAGGAAGCAGGTCTAATATGTTGCGGGGTCACACGGAGGTAGCACGCCACCATCTGTCTTCCTAGGAGCCATACGTCCTCCACCGCGTCACAAGTTAAGCGGTGATGATCGTCATCCACTTGGCGACATTTCGGGCATAGTGGAGTGTCCACTAGCCCAATTACATGGAGTCGTTGGTTGGTGTTGAACTTGCCACAGGTGACAGAGAACCACAGTGCCCGAACGAAGGTAGGAAGGAATTTTTGGTGCACATGTCTCCAAATCTTCGGCCAATGCAACCTGAGGTGTTTGAGTTCAATGACATTACGATTTATCCGTCGTAGCAGCCAAACATAAAAATCCTTCGCGCATGGCGGTCTCGTGCGCGGAAGCTCGTCTCTGATATAACTAAGTTCCATGATAAATGTTGATACATGCGCAAAATGTGACGTAATGTTGCCCAACGCCACCGGAGGTGTGAGGGAGGCTGGAACTAGGAGATCCAGTAGGCGGGATGTAAGGGAATCACGCCCGCTACGCCATTGCTTGTACATCGTGGCTAGAAGGAGCGCCGTCGCTCGGCTGTGAACATTCGTGAGTCCGAGTCCCCCCTTGTCCATAGTTAGCGTGAGCGTTGCATATCGCACCTTGAGGGGCGACCCAATCATCACAAAATAGCATAGTGCTGATTGGAGTCGACGTCCGAGCGTGCGTGGTAGGGGCAGGATCTGCGAAATATGCACCATTCGAGAAACCACATAAGTGTTCAGATATTCGACTCGCTGCAAAGGATCAAGGCGCCTTAGGAGATGTTGTCGGACCATGGTACGTGTTGTCTGTACAATACGTCGGTAGTTAACTGGCGCAGTATGTTTTACAGATGAGGTTAAGTCTATGCCGAGATAGCGGAATCGTTGCACATAAGGAAACGGACTGATTTCTTCCGGCGTAAGGCCCCTTCCAATCGGCATTGCCGCCGATTTGTTCATGTTCACAGCACTACCCGCCATCACACTGGTCCAACAACAGTTCAAGGACCGTCTTCACCTCTTCCTCAGAACGAATGAGGAGCTCGTCCGCATAGGCACGACATTTGAAGGTGTAGCCCCGCAGTTCCATCCCAGAAAGAGAATTTCTTAGCCTCCCAATTAATGGTTCCAACGCTATCGCGAACAGCAGCATCGAAAGAGGGCAGCCCTGGCGAATGGATCGTCGAATTTGAATGGGCCCTGCTATACGCCTATTAACCTGTACCAAGGATTGTGCGCCCGCATAAATCCTTCTAATGAGACCAGTAAAACGGTCTGGAAATCCCATTTGTTCGCCGGCCGCGGTGGTCTAGTGGTTCTAGGCGCGCAGTCCGGAACCGCGGGACTGCTACGGTCGCAGGTTCGAATCCTGCCTCGGGCATGGATGTGTGTGATGTCCTTAGGTTATTTAGGTTTAAGTAGTTCTAAGTTCTAGGGGACTGATGACCACAGAAGTTAAGTCCCATAGTGCTCAGAGCCTTTTGAACCCATTTGTTCCAGTACAGCGTACAGATAGTTGTGGCGCACCTTATCAAAAGCACTGTCAAAATCAACCGCCACCATCGCCACTTTAAGCCGGCACTCCTCCGCCAGCGCTATCACATCACGGCATTCGCCAGTAGCTGTTTGCACATTCACAGATCCACCCGGTGTCGTCTGTTCTGGAGAGAGAACGCTACGAATTAACATACGATATCGGGACGCTAGCAACCGTGCAAATATCTTATAGTCGGCATTAAGCAGGGTGATGGGACTATAATGTGTGACCGTAATTCCTGGCTTCGGTTTATGTACTGGCACCAAGAGGCCTTCCATAAAAGCCGGTGGAATAGGCGCATCGGAATTTAACATCTCGTTGTACATTTCCGTCCATCGCGGTGCCATTTCGTTGCGAAATTCTCGATAAAGTTCAGCAGGAAGTCCGTCAATGCCTGGGGACAGATTCAACACAACCTTTGCGATCGCATCATGTACTTCCTCACAGCTAATGGCTTCCAGTGAGGTTCCCGCGGCTTCCACCGTCAGTGTACGGGAGACGTACGTGGCTATACGTTCGAGGTCATCGACAGGGCTGCTTCTTCTCGATAGATGTGTTGGTAATGGTCGACGAATGCAGAAACAATGTCCGCTTGACTCGTCACTCCTCGGTCTTCGCGGGTAATTAAATCCCGTACCAAAACGCGTCGTCGGTGCTTTCGTTCATTCACGACGTGGTGCATGGAAGAAATCTCGTGCATTATCGTATCGTGACATCTGGCGCGCACCACGGTTCCCTGAAGATGTTTCCGAGCTAAAGCCACTAGTTTAGCTTTTATCCTTTTGCGTCCGATCCAGACGTCCTGTCCCGGCGAACCATGGTCCAGGTCGCGCAGAGCTGCAAAATAAAAGTCGGTCGTACGGCGGCGCCATTCTGCCATCTCCCTGTTATATGAGATGAACGTACGGCGAAGCGCCGGTTTAGCACAAGTCAGCCACCAACCAAACTTCGTCGTATACATTCCAACCCTTCGCTCGCACATCGTCCAGGTCTCAAGGATCCGGTGACGGCATTCAGGATCATGTAGATGTTGAATGTTTAATTTCCACGGGGCCTTACTGTTCCACACCTCTCTACGGGGAAGAAGCACCGTACAGATGTAAGCGCTGTGATCGGAAAATGCCAATGGCCAGCGTTCCGCGTCCTGGACATCATTTGTATGAGCAAATATAAATGTGATCTAACCTGCTCGCCGTATGACTTGTCACATAGTTGTATCCCGGTGCATCTTGATGTCGTAATTCCCACGTGTCACAAAGTACATGGTCATTGACAACGATTCGCAACTCCTGGCTGATGTTTGCTTGTGGCCATTGGTCTTTCTGGCTGAGAACACAGTTGAAATCTCCACCAATTATTACACATTCATAACGTCCATGGAAAAGTGGGGCAATGTCTTCTGCATAAAATTGCGCCCTTTCCCGCCGCCGATTGTTTCCCGACGGTGCATAAAGATTGATGATGCGTGTCCCAAACGTCGTGAAAGCCATTCCCCTGGCCGACGGAAGGTAACACACGTTTTCCACTGGGAAGCCATCTCGCAGGTAAACTGCCACCCCACTCCCATTGTGATGTCCATGTGACGAATAGGATTGGTAACCTGCGATGTATGGGAGTGCAGCTACGTGGACTTCATGCAGCAAAGCAATATCCACATCAGATGCCCAAATCGTTTCCTTCAGTAGGTGTATTTTGGCCGGTGAACGCACGTCATTTATATTTAATGTCGCAATACGGTTCGCATGGCGTTGAATCCCACTCTGTCGATGCGCAACGTCTCCCTGCATCGGCGCTGGGGGCTGAGTTAGAAGACGTTCTCTCGCCCCTCTCCCTTCACCTTCAGCAATTATTAGGCTGTCCTCGTGAGTGCCGGTTGCCTCTGTATGACGTCCGGCGCCTACTCACTATCGTCATACCACATCTCTGCAGGCAGTGATATATTCGTGTCCATTGGCACAGCATCTGCGTCTCGAGAGCCAACTGGTTGTGATTCCTCTTCAGCATCACCACGTCCCGGTACCATCAATGTGACAGACCGCTGCGGGTCTGATCGAACGGTTTCCATTGCCTCATCCTGTTTCGTAGAGGGTGTTGTGTCGTCTTGGTCCACAGGCACATCGTCGTCGGGGCAAGGGCAGTCATCCCTAGGAGATGTCGTGCGACGACGCCGTTTCCTCCTTTTGTGGGAACGTTGTTTGCGTGATCTTCCTTCCGTGTTCTCAGATTGTAGGGAATCACGGCTGCCCGACAGAAAAGCATCCGTAGGAACAGGAAGTCTTTCGAGTCCAATCGTTGTACTTGGCGGGAGTTCGGTCGAAACTGATGTTGTCGTCTGAGAGTGCGTTCCAGACGGAACAGCATCCGTAGTGGCTGGAACTGCTTCGTGTACTTTCGGTGTGCTTGGTGGGATTTCGGTCTCATCTGATGTTGTCGCCGTAGATTGTATGCTCGATGGAGCAGCATCCTCTGTCACCCCGACGTCTGCTACAAGGTTTCGGAGAGTGCCATCTTGGTCTTCCACCGGGGCTGTGTCTTTTCGGTCATCAGCGGACGCAGTGAGGGCTTTGACATAGGTGATCGGTAGTACTGTCATCGCCGGCGACGGCTCCCGCACATCTGAAGGCAGTTGCGTAATCTGCCGTTGCATACAGTTCGACCTGAGGTGTCCCTCCTGGCCACAGCCAGAACATGTACGTGGTTGACCATCGTAAATCACCACCGCCCGACAACCACCAATTATCAGATAGGACGGTTCATGCTTCTGAAGAGCAATAGTGATCTGTCGCACTCCGTTAAGAACGGGGTACGTGGCGAATTGTGTCCAGCGTTCTGCTGTGTGACCATGTACCGTGCCGTATGGCATAAAAGCCTCGATAACTTCGTCAGCCGGGAGCTAAAATGGCAGCTCAAAAACACGTATTGTCCGTACACCCAGACCAGCATGTTCTACAGTTACCGTGCCGACATTCCCGTCACTATGGCAAAATCGGAGACCTACTTTTGTCGCCTGTAGAATTCTCTCACACGCCGCGTCATTTACCATCTTAACATACACCGTGGGACTAATGATGGACAGGTGAATTCCGACAATATCGTTTGGCGGTATCTTCACGTCCTCACGAATGAATCGTTCCACTGCTAAAGCCGTTGGTCGTTTGTTATCTGAAAAAGTGCACTAGCCAATACCAGTGGCACAAAGGTAGTGCCAAATTACAAACTGTTCAGTAACAGTTTGAAAATAACAAATGACGCAAGTAGAGTTTTCAGTTCTTATGAAAGCTTGCTTAATTTTTTTCCCCTCTGCATATGCTGCTGTAAAGTTTGCTCCTCCTAAGAACATAGTTTTCTCCCATCTCACTCTCTCTCTCTCTCTCTCTCTCTCTCTCTCTCTTTCTCTCTCTCTCTCTCTATCTCTCTCTCTCTCTCTCCCTCTCTCCCTCCCTCCTCCATGTGAAGAGTATTACTGTAATAATAGCTAATATCATACCAAGAACGTGAGGGTGTTACAGTGGAGATTTGTTTTCTTGTACAGACGTCTGATACAACTACTCCACAGCAAAACTTTCTTTCAATAGGTGTGGTACCAGTGCACTCCCATAAGATAACAGAATATTATGTCTTCCAGGAATCACATTCGGCACACCACATACAGCATAAACTGTACGGCAACTACAATGTTTTGTGAGCAAGTAATACCAGTCAGTATCTGTAATTTTAACATAACTCTTGAATCCCATAATTACCTGCTTCTACATGTGCTTGTACTACAGTTTATTGGGAAAGCAAATACTAATTGAATAGGTCTTCACACTATTATTACTTAGCAAAAATTCTGAGAAAAGTAAATTGTTTTATTACTGTATCACCTCTATGGTTAATTAAGAGATACTGACTGGTTTCTTTGAACATTTAATAGAAGCCTTCTTTTTTTTCCTGCTATTGATAAAGAGCCATTCCAAGTTCTATACAGAATAATCTCTCGCATTTTTCATGAGGTTTGTTAATCTGTACACTAATATTTCTTCTTCTAAATGGTGATTAATGCATTCAGACATTGTTGATATTAAAGGTAATTCATGAAATAAATTATATTTAAACCCAAAAATTAAAGGTTCCACATGGCACATGAAAAGTACCTTGCTACACACATGTATGTACAAATTCCAAAATGTCTGTGAATTTGAGTTACAAACTTTTTTGAACAGAAATATGAAGAGCACAATGCTTTGGGTCTGCAATAACTCAAACGTAAAATACTTTAGTTCCCTATGGGAAACTTTGTTCTTTATGTGATTTGTGCAACTGCTTTCACTCTTAATGGAAAACTAAATGGCTTATGTTAAAGTTAACTAGCAAAAAGTGTAGCCATTGTTACATAATTTCTGTGAAGTAAGATTCCTTAATGTTAGTTCCTTTCTTTGTCATCATAACTTGATAATTTCAGTTCTATATGGGACATATGAACTATGAAAATGAAATGCTTATATTACTATGACCAAAAAAAATCTTTTTAACATGTAGTCCAAAGTCAAATCAGCAAAAAGTGTAACCGTGTAATTAAAGTAAATGTTGATGAAAATTAAGCATGTAACGTGAATACTGAAATTTCCTAGATTTCCGAGTGTAACTGTAATCACTGTATTCTGTACTTTGCAGTGCTAGAAAGATAATGATTATTTCTCTTCCCCCCTCTCCTCCACCTCAACACAGGAAAATATAATAGAAAGACCTCGTAGCAAAATAAAGATAAAATTCAGAAAATTAGGTTTTGCCTGATTCAGGCCCCCTTATTCTAGAATGGTTCTAAAGTAATAAGAGTGCTTATGATCAATTGGAACATTGTGTTCGTTCTAGGAAGTATTAAAACAAGAATTAGCAGAGTAACAATTTTATTGCTCTTATGTTGCAGAGTATCCAAAAACACTGCTGTTTGAAATATAGGGCCACTGCATACTCGATTAGATTACACCCATCCTTTGATTGAACTTTTTATTAAAGTGAAAAATTCAAGTTAACAAAGTTATTGAGGGAAATATTTTCTCACACTGAAATCCATCTGTCAAATAAGTTCAAGAACATTTTTTTCCATTAATTTCACACAAATCACCTTTTTTTCGTGCAAGTGCATATTTTGTAACACCAAACAACTTAAAATAAGCTTATATAACAAACAATTATAATTTTGTTACAATATCTACACAGGATATAAAGAGTTAATTTTACTTCAATGTGATTCATCCTTTGGGGTTCATCATTATACAACAACAAATCTATGGACAAAATAGTTTTAAAAAATCTGTCAAAATGTCACACCCATCTGCATGGAATGCCCCATTACGTAATCTTTTCCAATTTGAGCACTATACATGATTAAACAATATGAGTTTATTTAACTTCTGCTTTATACCTGATTTATTCTTATTATTTATTTTCTCAGCAGACTTTTTTTCTATATGTTTTTAAGTGTATGCAGGAGTACAGGGATGCAATCTTACAAACGAGTCTGATGTAGGCCCTCAATCCCAATTTCATTATGGTAATCATGACTATAAGCAGGAAATGGGTAATCTACAAATTTATTTTTAACACAATGCAAAATCTTGGCCTGTATATATTTCTGTCACATATCCCCAGCAATCACAAACATCTGAAACAGTTTCTCTGAGTATTCTACAACAGAGTACATGCAGTCACTTGTTTTAACCAGTCTTCTCTGGTTAACAAAATTTACAAATGCATTTTTATTGGCCATATTGGGAAAATCATAGACAGTAACACATTATAATGCAGATTTAACCACTTGTGGCTTCAGTATGCGAAGACAGGCTTCGCATGTGATCTGCCTTGAAAGGCGCAATGACACATACAGTGCAATATAATAGAGTATGTTTTGTTTGTACAATGAGAACTTAATCTTATCATCAAGAAGTGCATACCATTTCTCTACTTCATTTTCTGCAGCACTTTCATCAATTTCTACTACATGCTTTCTTGCTTGAAAATCATAAACAGGTGGCAACCAACACACATTAAAATTTGAGCAATTCCAATTCATTGCAGTGACATTGTTACCCAAGAGCAACTTTCTCGTGGCACATTTGAACTGGTATGCATTTGGATTGTTGTTCCAACCACCTCTGGACCAAATGCACGAAAAAAAGCTCTATGTGGTCTTCTGACAGTTTATGTGTTAGAAAATACTTCAGAGGAGATTCAACACGAAGCATACTTGCCAGAGCTATGTGCCTGGCTGATTGCATATTGAAAATTATCCCAAAAGCAAAAGTATTTCTTGCATGGAGCAGGAACAGAACACCATTGATATTTAAGCTGTTGATATAATTTTCAGTATGTCTGAAAATACCAAGCCAATAAGATCTGTTGTCAAGCCTCAGAGGGCTCTTATACCCTTTACCTAATGGATTTCTGGAGTTCAGAATAACAAAAATCCTATGAATATAATATAAAAATTCTACTGTTGCTTCACCTCCTTTAAAATTTGGATCACCAACCCTCCTCAAAAACTCTATACCATCTGCCCCACTAGAAAAAATCTGCACAGCTAATAAAACATTCATTTTTCTATTTACATAACTTATATGTTGTCCTGATACTTTGTTGGCAAATGTCATACCTTCTTCTTGTTGTACCTTGTTCAATTGCTCAATGAAATGTCATCTAATAATGCCAGTTGGAGACTCAAAAACAGATACTTCTGCTACAGCATATCTGGCTAACTTAATCATATGACACATGTCCAAGATACAATAAACATTGTATTTTTCCCAGGATGAGCAAAGTGGCTTTTATAATCACCCTTGGAAAAATTTAATGTACAGCCAAGTGAACGTAAAGTGTTTATATTTACCTTGCAGCCATCACATGTAACACACCAAACCCTAATGCCAGAACTATGCAGCCTCTCGAAAGCAGATTTTATCAGTGTGGCCTGATTATTTCACTGTACACCGTTGATACGGAAATACGCAATTGGGCATTTAAATTTGCCTTTAATAGAGACAAGCATGAAAACCAGAGCCTCATATGCCTCTATTACTTCTTTTGACTGAGGCACTTCCTCACCAAAGTCTAAAAAACCTGTGTATTGCTTAGTTCCTTGGTCCCAAACAACTTGCTTCCTAATTGCCATACTGTCTACAATTAGACATGAATCGCTGAACTGGTCCCTTACAATTGGGTTCAAATCAATGTACTTAAAAACATATTTTAAGAATCTAGGTTCACAGTCTACACTTGCCACCCATTTGGAAATCAATGATTTATGGGGCAGAGGCAATAATTTTTGCAGGTATTCATACGCTGCTGGTGAATAAAAGTACACAGTCATCGCAAACATTTTCACATTTGTTGTTTGTCTATTACCCTTTGACGAGAGAAAGTTCACTAAATTGCACACTAATTCCACTTGTGTTCCTTTCTAATGATTTAGGAAGTTATGTAACTTCACAGGAAGATGCCCCTTCTCCTTCAATGAACTTATGACGTCATCCATGGAAAACACTTTCTTCTCTCTTCTTCGAAGTTTTTCACGGACGCACTTCAGTTTACGTTTTAATTCGTGCACAGTGTCTGAGAAAGAATTGCAAGTTTCGGTCGCCTTGTCTTCCATTTCTACTTTCGACTCTATACAACAATCAATTACTGAAGAACCAACTGCACTCTGAAATAAAGAAATAATTTCGTTATAGATGACTGAAATAACTCAAGGCTTGATAAAAAATATTATAAGAAAACTTTGGGGGTGTGAAACATCCTTATACTAACGTTTTCGACACAATTCGCAGCTTCTGCATTGGATAATGAGACATGCTTTCCACGGAAGAATTCTCATTGACAACATTCTCCACGCAATCAGTAGCTTCTGCTGTGAACAAATCGAGCACGGATTCCATGACGCCGGCCGGTGTGGCCGTGCGGTTCTAAGAGCTTCAGTTTGGAACCGCGTGACCGCTACGGTCGCAGGTTCGAATCCTGCCTCGGGCATGGATGTGTGTGATGTCCTTAGGTTAGTTAGGTTTAAGTAGTTCTAAGTTCTAGGGGACTGATGACCTCAGTACTTAAGTCCCATAGTGCTCAGAGCCATTTTTTTTTTGATTCTATGACAGAACGCTAAAAACACATATATGGACCTGTATTACAACATTGCTTAGACCTATGTAGCCCATTTGTTTCCGTACGAAACAAATTCACAAAAGTAAAAAGCACACACATAGCAAGGAAATTAATTAGCTACCTCAAATGTAGAAGCATCGTTGTCACTCAAAATCCTAACAACATGTCATCGTGGCTGGTTGTTTGGTGGCATCAAATGTGTCGGAAAGTCAAAACATGTGCTTCAGGTTTGAGACGTTTCTTCTACGTTACAGAGCTCACTACGTAATCATCTTGTCGGAAATGGTTTCCGCAAAAAAAAACTGCAAGACGTAGGATTAAAGCCTTTCCGCTTCACGGAAGTAATCCACTTCTTTAGCAGCTCTTGGTGCTTTACAGGAAACCTGTTCAAAAACATCGAATTAGCAAAACGCATTAAGTCTGTATTTTTATCGTATTGTATCAGTGGTCCTATTACCTGTGAAATGGTAAGTCACTTTCCTTGCTCCATCGCTTCGTACAATTGAAAGCGGAACAAGAAATCACCATTTCGATAATCCTTAATTCCTCATACACCGTACAGACCGAGAGAAACTTCTTCCCAAATTCGAATATGGCGGACAATACAGACGACAGTAATAATCACAGAACACCAATCAGCTGGTAGAGCCATCTATCGGTAGCTCCGGTAGTTGAGCATCCCTCATTTCGCTAGCTTTAGACGATTGTTACATTAGACTCATAGACAGCTTTCTGCAGGACAGGACACTGTATGTCCGAGTCGACGATAAAAACTCCGAAATGAAGCTGATCTACGCAGGAATTCCGCAGGGCTCTGTCGTTTCGGCTCTGCTTTTCAACTTATATATAAATGACATCCCAACATTCCGCCTTGTTACGGCGAGTTTTGATGCGGACGATACGGTCTATAACACTAACTTTCTGCTACTACTGTATCATAACCTCAATGCTAGAAACAGGTTGTGACATAGAACTATTTTGTAAAAGTAACTATGGCACAAAGCAACAGAGCAGTGTTACCCTCTGAGAGGAATTTTGTTAAGTTGACCGTGTTGTTCCTAACGGAGGTGGCTTATCGGAAATGAAAGTCATAATTACGTAAATATTCGAACAGTAACAAATGGAATTTTGCCTATCTGCACTGTTTAATGGATAAAGAAAATGGTCGCCAGCCTAACTAGGCAAGAGAATGATTAACATTCTCGTTCAAGAAAATAGGTATAAGTAACTATAATGGACAAAACACAACCTAGACTTGGCCACGCGCGAGTGCAATGAACGCCGACACACATATGTTTTAAGGATGAAGCTAACAACTGGAGCAGCACAAAAACTATTTGCAAAATTATAACACGTACAGAAAAACACTATCACTTTCAGGGTTTACACAAACTGAGTGGTCTTTATACTGTTAATATGCACACAAGAGATAAACACTTAGTGATCATGAACATATAATTTCCTACTATGCAGTTTTCTACTTTTACTACCGTGAAACATAAAATTAATGCAAGATACTGACCCACTATCTGATATTAACAACAAGCAGTAGTGTGATTATTTACTAAGCAAAACTCTATAAGCCACTGTCTTGAGCAATTTTAATTTGAAGTTGGCAATAACACTTTAATAAGCAGTTTTACTAGGAAAATTATTTCAGCAAGCATCCTTAACTTTAACTTTCTCTTTACTATGTTCAAAGGGCATCAATTAGAAAACTGGGTTTCAATGTACTTTCAGTAAGGACACTCGGTAATCACTTTACTTCAAACGGAGAGGACCCTGAGAGTTGTTATGATGAGGAGTAAAATCAAGGTAGGTACATAAATTCAGGTATGAATTACCTTATATTTCAGCACATTAGCACATCCATTAAGCTGATCCTTCACTGTACATCATTATAGTATTATGTTACACTGATTGTGCAATGTGGTCGCAACTGCATGTTGGTAGGTGGAATTGTAGGCAGAATTGCTGGACTCTGTCATTTCTTGGTGGCGATGATAGATACAAACACCAGAATAGTTCCAGCTATTTATCCATCCATCCGAGGCCTTGGAAAGAAGCAGGAAAAGCCTCTCTTGGAACCATCACAATATGCATCTGTTACTTGGCAGTCCCCGACTGGTAGCTCGTCTCCGACTGCTGGCTCGTCCCCGACTGCTGGCTCGTTCCCGACTGGTAGCTCGTCTCCGACTCACTATCAGTTCCACCTTTTCCACCTAGGCCAACCACAATTTGCGCGCGCTACACAGTTCCGTTCCCGAGGGGAACCACTACACCTTTTACATACAGAATAACTAAGAGCCCTAAGTGAGGATCAGCAATTTGCATAACAGCAACCAAATACATTAAATAAAACAAAACATTTACACATATTGACATCTCTACAAAAAATTATTCACACAAAATTACAATTATATACAGTAAGTTTTGTTCCCTCCAAATGGGACAAAGAATTTTAAATTACAGATAAATTACTTTGCATTGAAACAAACCACGACATCAAAGTTTTAACAAAGAAAAGAGTATACAATTTTGTGTTATCTATTCAATCAAAAACATTTACAGGTTCTTAAAGATGTAAAATTAAATGAAAAAAAAGCAATATAAATAAGTAGAGCATTGGAGCTATGGTGTTACACATGCCCCATGTTTCGTTGAAGTTTCCCGTCAGGGATACTTCAAGGAAACGTCCATAACACCTAAGTGGTGTTGGCTGCAAACAAAAAAAGTTCATCCAACTTCAGTTGGGAGAAAAAAAATACACATTACAAATATACAGTACATACACTAGAAAATTTGATACATTTCTTCCAAAACATTTTCCTAAATAAGACAAAGATTAGAACAAGCAAAAATGCTCCGTTATGGCATTGGTTGTTGTGAGTAAACAGTGACACTAAATAGGAAGAGACGGAGGACAGATATAAACAACGAAATGTCTAAGAACTGTAAAACAAAGTCTGTTGTTGTGTATCGACTGAAATCTTAGAAATGAAAAATGCACTACCTATAGCAGTAATTTAAAACTGTTTGCCGAAGATATTTTTCATCCTGTTAGATCAGGGCCGGCCAGAAATTCTGCACGCGTGCGGTGCTCCTGCACAAGTGCAACTTCCGGGTCGCAGCGCGCAAGCCGCAGCCGTCAGCGTTTCATGTAGTGCATGTTTCTACGCACAGATGTCGCTTTATCCACTTGCTGGGATACTCTATACCGGCACATTCTAGTGCTCTTTCCACAGCTTGCAAGCCAACCATGGGAAGGTATTTAGCGTATTAAACATTTAAAATACTGTCACAGTCTACTCATTGAGACGCCTACTTTTATGTTAACAGTTTAAACCAGTAACACAAGTAACACAGTTAACAACCGTGGGTTTTATTAAGGTAGCTTGACTGACGGCACGTAAATACGCGTAATGTCTTTGATCTAGTATTTGAGAAAGAGAGAACTTAGCGACTACGAACCTTATTCATGACTTCACATAACAAACTAATGCAAGGTTTCCTACAACTAATTCTCGGCGCCCTCAGATGCACTCACATAATTTCTGTCTCACTGACTTCTGAAAAGAATGATAACCGCAGACCTCTCGATGACCACCTGTTATTTCAATACCATTATCGCTATATCTTTCATAAGTTCCGTCTGAAATGTACCACATAAACAGGGAAGTGGAGCCGCCGCCGTTCATTTAGGACACATGTCTAATAACAGATGTCGCTGTCGCACACGTGCGCACATGTGCAGCACTTCTGCACGTCTGCACACTGTGCACCGTTTGGCCAGCCCTGTGTTAGACGTTGACATCCTCTGATTATCTTACATGTCATCGATGCATTTCCCATTCCCTTTGCTTTCCCTCTTTCTCTCAATGACTTTTTAATACTTAATGGTTAGGACAAAGGTATTTAATTCTCAATAACTTTTTATAAAGGCATCTTGTGGCAACATCTCTGTAAGGCAGCCTACGTGAACACAAATCTGTTAATCTGACAGGGAGGTTGGGGGAAAAAAACAAACGGAGTGATCGTAGTGAAATCTGTTAGTAAGAGATAGGACTACTGAAGCCAACACACTGGATTATGGAAGATACTACCTCGTACCTGCTGGGGAATTCGGAAGCAATGGTTTCGTGACCTGCAAAACAAATAGAGTGAAAATCTAAGACGTTACAGTTGTAAACTCCCTACATCTCTCGCAGAATTGGTTCGTTCTCAGTGTACCGCGGCTACTGGTGGCAGAAATGCCACTGCCTATTTCTGCAGTAGCGCCGGAGACCTTCCTTCTGAGTGGTCAACGTGGGTTGCAGACCTGCGGAGCAGCGCGGAGAGACGGTCAGGAGGCGTGGGGCGTGAGATGTCTCTGATGAAGTGTCTTACTGAACCTTCGGATGAAGTCTGCGACGGCGTCCGTCGACGAAACCTCGCTTTTACCGCGTATGTCGTTCCGAGCTATCACTGGGTGGCTGGATTCTGCTTCTTCCGAGCTCCGACCCATGCCTCTGCGAGTACTTGTCCCCTTCCCCGGACTATGTTTAAGTTCGTTAACTGGTGAATCTTCTCATAATAGGTTCCTCGAAAAAAGTTATCCCTCACTCTGGCTCTTCCTTCACCCGAAGGATGAGCTTTCTTTTGGCATTCACATGGGAGAAAAGTTCAATGTCAACCCATGTCGAATCTCCTTACACTCTCAAGCAAAGTTTTTCTGTAAGAGCTGCGCTTGGACCAGCGTCGCACTCGGGGCTTCCTTTCATCTGCCCGGCATTATCCCAAAAGTCGTTTCTACACTCGGCAGGCTACAGCGCCTTCCGCTTCGGTGCCTCGTCTCCATCTCCTAAAACGTTTTCGCAATCGGTCGCTCCAGGAAGCTCTTTCTGTAACGGAATCCGTCTCGCGGCACTGCATGGCGCTAAGAAATGGCCTTGCTGGCCCTTGACCATTATGTGACTGCCATTCTCCGAAGATGGCCAAAAGGGCGTCTGATCGTCCTGGCATTGCGGTCACTGACCGTGTTGTCCAGTACGCTTCCAAAGCACTTTCCTACTCCTCAATGGCATGCAGATCTAACTTTATACTGCTGCAAGTAATGAAAATTCATATATTTAAGATCTGTGACTTATGCAAGACGAGAGTGGATCGATAATTTGAATGTGGGGAATTTGCATACGTTGCAAATCCGTTCCGAAAAATGGTCCCGAACTGCTTAAATCCCTTCTTTGCGCTATCTACCAATCTTTTACCACTGAGGTCATAGTTATTTCACTTCATTACTTCATTCTCTCTCATTTTTCCCCGGAGGCATTAACATTTGTTTTATATTATTTTGTGCCACTTAACATTTTAACTCTTATTTGCTATTTCAACTCTTTGTTATTTTTCCGATAGCAAATTCTGAAACCAGTTGCAGTCTTTAAAAACATTATATCTGTTGCTAGGACACAGTTCTTCTTACTTGCACTCAATGACGACATCTCCAAGTTTTGCGTTATCACCAATACTGTGATGGTGTTAAGATTTGTACTCGAATTCCTTTCCTCTGATTATGTTGAATATCCAGTGTAGTTACCCACTCACGGAGATCAACGAGCTCATCTATTTAGTTTTAAGATATATGGTGATTGAAAGGACAAAGAAGTAATTTACTCTATTACATACTTTGACATTCAGTTATTGTTTTTGTTGGGACAATTTACATTCTTCAAAGAAATTATTTCGATTTTGTGAGCCGAAGTTTTCAAGCGATTCTACTATCAGATATTTTCTGTTTACATACAATATTTGGGTAATCTGAGTATCAGAAAAAATTCGAGTCAACGAAGACTGTCATACAGTTTTGATCTTCCTCAGAAACTTAGATTACTTTTTCACCTGTCCCAAAATGTCACCAATTGACAATTAAAACCACCAAACAAAAGCTGTAGCCGTGTTGTAAACCTTAAGAAGCTTCTACTGTGGAAAACTCATTAATGGCAATGGAACTTTTTTTTAATTAAGTATTGTGGTATGCACGCCATTCCTCTCGATTTACTGTTGTAACCAGAAGTTCTTAACTTTGGTAGTGTAATTGCGTTTCGATTTCAACACATCAGTCGTGGTTTGAAGTAGCTCATTCTGCTGTTTCCTGGACTATAACCGATTGCTGTTTTGAGTCATGGAATAAGTGACTTTGTAAGGACGTATTACATGCGGCCCATTAATGGGTTGATTAATGATTTTATTCACAGGATTCCGTCACTCCAAACCTGGCTCTTATTGCCAGTGACACTTTTTCTCAACAAACATTGAGGCTATGATGAAATTGAGATTATGTAATAAAATATATGACAGTGGTGAATGGCCTAGGGACTTTTTGACAACAATAATGATTCCTTTACCGAAAAAACAAGGAACCAAGAAATGCAGCGAGCACAGGACAATCAGCCTCATTTCACATGCAGCCAAAGTGATGTTAAGAATAATTAATAAAAGACTTGAAAAAGTAATAGAGGAGAATCTCGGCGAGGAGCAGTTTGGCTTTAGACGGAATACGGGCACCAGAGATGCAATAGGGCTCCTACGAATCTTGGGAGAAAGGTTTATTGAAAAAGGAAGAGACCTGTATATGTGCTTCATCGATTTAGAAAAGGCACTTGACAATGTGGTTTGGGACAAGCTGGTGACTATTATGAGGGAAAAGAGAGTGGACTGGAAAACCAGAAGACTTATAAACTCATTATACCTTAATCAAAAAGTTTCAGTTAAAGTGAGAGGAGAAAGTACAAACTGGATCAGACTAGGGAAAGGAGTAAGACAAGGATGCTGTTTATCACCTACTCTTTTCAACCTGTACTTGGAAAATATGATTGACCAATGCTCATTAGATGACAAAGGAGTAGAAATTGGAGGAAGAAGAGTAGGGTGCTTGAGATTTGCTGATGACATGGTCCTTCTAGCCACAGGGGAAAAAGAATTACAGGATTTGGTGGACACCATTGCAACTAACGGAAAAAAATATGGAATGAAAATTAACACAAATAAAACAAAAGTATCGGCAATAGGAGGAAATAAGGAAATAAAAATTGTGCTGAATGGAGAAACACTAGAACAGGTGCAAAATTTTAAGTATCTTGGAAGCAGGATAGACACCGACTGGAAGTGCACCACAGAAATTAAAACAAGGATAGCAATGGCAAAAGAGGCGTTTTATAAGAAAAGGAGAATCTTCTGCAGCGGTCTGGACAGAGAACTCAGAAAGAGACTCATAAAATGTCTTGTATGCAGTGTTCTTCTATATGGCGCTGAAACATGGACTATGAGGAAAAAAGACAGAGAAGGCTGGAGGCTTTTGAGATCTGGACATGGCGGAAGATGGAAAGAATAAGTTGGATGGACAGAGGAAAAAATGAAGAGGTACTGAGAAGAGTGGGAGAGAAAAGACAGTTACTAGATGTAATAAAGAGAAGAAAAAGAAATTGGATTGGGCATATATTAAGAAAGAATGACAGACTGATAAAAACAGTTTTAGAAGGTTATGTAGAAGGGAAAAGGAAGCGAGGAAGGAAGAGATTCCAGATACTGGATGACATGATGGACGGTACAACATACAGCAGCCTTAAGAAGGAAGCAATGGATCGCAGAAAATGGAGAGGCAAAGGACCTGTTAATATAGCAGATAACTGATGATGATGATGATGAAATACGTTTTCGTGGTCTATATCTTTTCGCGGATCTCGATGGTCCCCTGAAGCATAGACAAGAGTGCATATTCATTAAGTTACGAACAATGATATCTGTTTCAGTGTACCACCATTATGAAGAATACGCTAATCATCAGCACACTTGAAGTCTTCGTTGATGTCAGAGGACTATATGAGCCAGAAGTAACAGCTCAACATCACTGTGGCTGGAGTACGAGTTCGCCACACTGCGCATCCGCAGTCATCGGCTCGCATTAGCGAGCGGGACAACGGAGAGACTAGGGAGAGGTCGTCTCTTAAATTTCTGTCCAGCCATACAGATTTAAAGGTTTCCCTGCTACTCAGAACTGATGATGACGAACACTAAATGGTTCCTTTGACACGGACATGGCCAACTCCCTTCGTTAGCTAATACGAATTACGCTCCACAGTAATGACCTCGACGTAGACGGGGTGATTGAACTCTTATGTTCTTTCCCTTTTGTTCTCAGTTGACTTTAATCCGGGAGAGATGGTCACAGTAGTTGAAGCATCTCTGGAGACTGCAAGAAACCATATTGTTTATATTCAGTAATTCTACGCTTCTTGGGCACAAATATATTGCACGGCAGCTTCGTCCTTATGAGTTTCTACTGCTATGATTAACCGTAACGCACCTGCTAGACTAGCAACCATTCACTTTCTCATCATCTGACGAGACTGGATAAGGGAGCTACAGACGTAACGCCAACTAGCGGTTTCTACTGCAGGCGCTTTGATGACTTTCGTTTGGAGAGTAAAGGGACTAAACTACAGAGTCATTAATCGTTGCACGTTGTCAGCAGGCATTTTCTATGGGTAGCTCAGTGAGAGAAAATAGGTCACAGGGATGGCTCAATAAGCAACCTCTTTGCCAACACTTATACAGGCTGAACAACCTAAGACAGACAACGCCAAAGATATCCAGAATGAATAAATATACTGAGGTGCGGTTTTTTCCAAGTTATAGCGTAGAATGTGGAGAGACACCGACTGTTTTTTTCTACTGGAACTATACACTTTTTTGTGGGATTTGGAAGAACCCTTAAGAGAACTTCAGCGACACAATATTAATGGGACTGTATTAAATGTTACCTAGATAACAGCACCCCACCGTCAGGAGAAGAGCTTCCAAAAACGTCTGCTGTATTGTACCGAGTGTAAGCAAGCACGTACCTCAGGTACGTATCGTATGTTTGTTATTACGGGTTTAACACGAACTCCACAAACTGTTGACCTTGAGCATTGCTACACTCTATAAAGGGACTCTGGTGAAACAATATTGTGCTTTGAATTTTATCTGGAGTTCAAGGCAGCACAGGCCCTTCTTAGAATGCATTTATTGCCTTCGGGCGTCGTCGCTGTTTCCTCTTGTTTCAAGTTTCGCCACATAAAAAAGTATAAGGTTTGAGGAGTGTGCAGACGATCTTGCGTTTCTTAAACGACCGTTTCAGTTCTCTCTAAATGTTCTCTTAATATGGTCTCTCATTACATCTGCCGAATGGGAAGAACCACCGTCATGTTGTTACCACACTGACTGCCTTACGTGCAGTGGGATGTCTACCAATAACTGCGCCGTGTAACGGAACATATTAAAGGCTTTACTGTACCGAAGTATGCGATACCCTCCAAATTCAACCAGTTTAACGAGTATTTATGATTATAGAAAAGTTATTGTGTATGTTAACAATGATTGCGTAACATGTCTCCATAAACAGTCAACCCATTAAATTATACTGAATAACTGACCCACACAAAAGTTAATATCACTTGATCACTGATACAGCAAATGTCATCATGTAAAAACACTAAGTTCATCTTAAATAATTAATATGAAGTACGAAAAATAGTGGCCAACTTAGGTATTTTGGATCTCCTTAAATAAAAATCACCCAGTGAAACCTATTTGTTCACTAGGAGCGTTTTCACTCAGTATTCACGAAATCAATCCTATTTTAGACGAAAACCAACGTAATTCTTAATAATTCATGTTATTTACCTATTTATGCAAATTAGAGAAGTCAATTGACAAACTTCTAAAAAACGGCCTTTTTGTAACAAAGAATTATTCTGTCAAGTCAACAAATCTGTCTGTCATTTTAATAACATGTTAAATTATGTCACTCGATGCAAATTAATAACTTTTCTGCACAAATTATGATAACAGATGTACATGTGACTTGTAAACTATATCTCTTTCTAGTAGTTCTTTGACAATGTTATAAATACAAGCAGCAAGGAGGGTCGGGAGGCAGTCGGAATGTCACTTTGGTAAAGTGTGATTGTGTGTTATTGTTTGAGGTGGATAAACACTGCAAAGAACATGTAACGGAAGTACTACTTTGTGTTGAGTCATGGTCTTTGGTGGACAGTGGAATTAAGATGGCCACCAGAGTAATAAATATTTGAAGTTTACGTATTTGTTGGTTTCGCTCGTTCTTTATCATCAAAAGCACATAAAAAACACGGGACCTCATGTTTTTAACCCTAGACAACCAGATTTAGAGCCAGCATCAGCATCGAGACACAGCAGCGATCCAGCAAGTAGCAGCGACTACCACAACACAATGCATTTTAATGGCGCCAACCTAACATCAAGTGCTAACAAGCTCCGTAAATGGGAGTGAAATAGTGCGATTATAGCAATTAGCAATATCTACGACCAGGCGACCATTACAGCCGGGAGCGTATTTTAAGAACTCTAGATACTTGACTGTAGTTGATTCCGATCAATTAAAAAAGATACCAATGGTGCGGGTCTTGAAACACACGCACCAAACGTTGACGGACTTCTTTGAGAAA
This sequence comes from Schistocerca cancellata, assembly GCF_023864275.1. Classification (NCBI taxonomy): domain Eukaryota; kingdom Metazoa; phylum Arthropoda; class Insecta; order Orthoptera; family Acrididae; genus Schistocerca; species Schistocerca cancellata. The sequence continues at coordinate 40,064,079 of NC_064627.1, forward strand.
GCGTTGATTTCCAGCTTGTGATTGGTGCACGTTGCGATGGTTGACATACCAATGGTTTGTAAACCATGCTTCTCCCTTAAACAAAATTTTGCATAGATATGCAGTGTCTCTTTGTACTTTCGTAGATAATAATTGGAGAACTGTAACCAATTTTGGAAGTCATTGCCGTGAAACTTTAGATGCAGCAAAATGAGAAGAGGATGAAATGCGATGGAGTGTTGTGTTCGCAGAACACTCGTTTGGTTGATCCCTCTCGTGCTACCGAGATGCCTCGCTGGACATTTCCATTATGTACTGCAGCTGTTAAAATGTTAGTTTCATTCCTTTCATCATTTGCTCTCCTTTTTCCTTGACATACTTCATTTTCCACACTTCCAGTTTCTATTATATTTTTATGTTGCTTACATAGGCAGATCGGGAGTGTTTGGCACGATCTGAATACTCTTCAGCATATAACTGTCCAAATAACTTCGCGACATTAGCTATAAACTTAATTCATTTTCTCTATTGTCTATGCGAATATCTCAGTAGTAACACGGGCAAGTTATCTGATTTCTATAACAACAGAATACAGGCGGATGGGCTGCAAGCACGCAGGTAAGCACAAGGACCATACCTGAGTCGCGTGTTTGCTTACATTTGGGTTCGCTTACATTTGGCACAATAGGGCAGACGTTTGTGGGACCTCTTCTGCTGATGGTGGGACAGTGGATTGCGGCACTGTTATATAGACACTATTTAATCAGGTCTCTTACATTTAATGTCGTTTAAGTTCTGTTAGGAGTTTCTTTCCGATGCCACAGAAGTATTTATATAGTTCCATTAGAAAAAAAGTAAAGCCGGTGTCGTAATTTCGCAACTACAAACGATAAAAGTAGCTTGCGAACGTCAGGAAATTCACCATATTGTCCTCTATAATTTGGCGAAAATCCCATCTCGATATAATGATTCATTCTGGACATACTTGGGATGGCCTGTCTTAGCTGTCTCATCCTGTATATATGAGGTACGAAATATACAATTTCATAATGACAGCCTGTGGGTGTTCAATGGAACTTCAGGCTTATACAGTTACAAAGGAAAAAAAGACACTAGTCAATTCAGTCGCAGTGGTTATTTCGTAATTTTTCGTCGGAAGACAACGTTTAACACGATAGTGTATCGAGTGACTTACGACGCCTGGGTGATTTCCTGTAGGAATGAAAAGAAACGCACCATTTTATCGACAGCTCACGAATAAAGTGGAGTCGATGAGCTACTTACCTTAATGGATCGCAGGAAATGAGGCCCGTAAATCAGCGGTACATTATGCAACGGCGACCGGTGGGAGATTCCCCTCACCAGGTTTCTTGAGATACGGAAGTCAGCTGCTGAGCCAGCCCCATATTTTACGCTAACTCTTTAGACCCCCGGTACAGTTAATACCATATATTGCATATATTGTCAGTAAATATCATGCAATAGTTTTACGTAATTACCGTCGTTTACCATGAAGTGCAAATATTACAAATAGAAAGAAATATGTCTGACTTTGCACCTCGTAGGAATGAAACTGTTATATAGCAGCAACAAGTGCAACTAAGAATTGCTTTCGTTATTGCTGTAAGAGCAAGTGTTTCACAGTGTTGGTTGGATTACAGTCTTTGATACGCACAAAAGAGGCGTTTACATGAGATCTTGAGCCGAGAAAATGTGTTTTACAGATGCTGGGCAACTGGTCCAACGATTCAATCCTCGCCCTGGAGAACCAAGAAATATTTCTGGTTGCCAATCGGTAGATGGAAACGCATTCCCAGAGTTTCGAGGTCTTGCAGCACGACAAACAGGTAATGGAAACATCAGGATCTGATGAAGGTAACTTGGGACGTTATGAGAGACTCTTCGTCGCCTTCAGGGTCTGCTAGCAGCTAAGTTACCGTCGGTACAAACCTCCATTTTATTCAACAGATCTTGTACTTACGACCTCAAACAAGAGTTTATAGAGTACGATTACACAAATCCATCATGGAACCAAAAACAAGTTACGAGAGTGAGTGTTGGGGACGTACGGAAGATAATAAAAAGGGTCTCCGAGCATTAGAAATGAGCCTGTTAATACAAGCATGTAGACATTGTCCCGATTTGACCACATCAGGAAATATCATACAGGAAAGACAGCTAGGACCGTTATATCATATCAAAAGAAAGGAAGAAGAATGGTGGTCAAAGGAAGTACTTGCATGACGAATAGAGATGGTTAAGGCGTATACAAGAATCGATGGGGGAAAGAGAAACAGAATAGGACGAGGAAGAATTGTAAGATAGAGACGTTTGGTGTCAGAGATGTGGATTGTGGTGACCGTTGTAGGACCCTAGCGACAATAAGAAATGCTGAAAGTAGAAGGAACAAAATAAAGGCAGCGACAGGTTACCGATAACTTGTCCACAGACCAGACCAAATTACGTAGGTAGGTCGAGTAACTAATGAGGGGGTACTGAACCTAACTGAGGAAAGAAAGAAACATATAGCACACAGTTGCTTAGAGAAGGGAGCAGTTTACAGGATACATGCTGAGGCAACAAAGAATCGTAAGTTGGGTAATGGAGAGAGGCGTGGGGGTGATGCTAAAATTTTACAGGAAGAGTAAGGATTCTTTACACAGACATCTTCAGACGTATTTGATTTGCAATATTCCTGCAGAAATAACGAGGCTGACTCAGAAAAGACCATCTCGGAAAGCAATGTCGAACCAGTGTTCAAACTAAATATAACATTGCAAGAGGTTTAGTGTACTAAATTTCTAAGTGCGTAATGTGTCCTATACTTCCTTTTCCGTTAATGAATAACACTGTGTTTCATCATATAGTAGTAAATTGCAGACGCTGAACACGAAGGATCGTCATTATGCACTGAAGAACCAAAGAAACTGGTACATCTGTCTAATAATGCATAAAGCCCCCACGAGCACGCAGAAGTGAAACAACACGATGTGGCATGGCCTCCACTAATGTCTCATGTAGTTACCGAGGGAACTGACACAATGAATGCCGCAGGGCTGTCCATAAATCAGTAAGCGTACGAGGGGTGGGGATCTCTTATGGACAGAAGAGAAGCTCAATAAGTTTCATGTTTGTGGAGTTTAGAGGCCAGCGGAATTGTTTAAACTCAGAAAAGTGTTCTGGAGCATCTATAGCAATGCTGGACGTGTGAGGAGTCACATTGTCCTGCTGGAATTGCCCAAGTCCGTCGGAATGCACAGTGGACACGAATGGATGCAGTGATCAGACAGGATGTTTACGTACGTGTCACCTATCAGAGTCGTATGTAGACATATCAAGGGTCCCATATCAGTCCAACTGCACATGGTCAGCACCATTAAAGAGCCTCCACCACTTTGAACAGTCCCCTGCTGACATGCATGGTCTATGGATTCATGAGGTTGTCTCCATACCCGTATACATCCATCCGCTTGATACAATTTGAAACGAGACTCGTCCGACCAAACAACATATTTCCAGTCACCAACAAACCAATGTCGGTGTTGACGGATCCAAACTGTTTTGTGTCGTGCAGTCATCAAGTGCGCGAGAGTGGGTCTTCAGCTGCGAAACCCCATATCGATGATGTTTCGTTGAATGATTCTCTCGCTGAGACTTGTTGATGACCCTGCATTGAAATCTGCAGCGGTTTGCGGAAGGGACGCACTACTGTCAAGCTGAACGATTCTCTTCAGTCGTCGTTGGTCCCATTCATCGGGGATCTTTTTTCCGGCATCAGCGATGTAGGAGATTTGATGTTTCACCGCTGCTTAACATACTACCCAATAGAAATGCAGCATATCCTGAGCGTTTGAGTAGGGTTTTGTGCCTCAGATCTTAAAGTCGAGATAGTCGCTCAGGAGCCGTCTTCTGGAAAACACCTCTATTAAATCGCCCTGATCAAATTTGTACCAAAACGTGGAAATCCACCCGTTTGATCGGTTACCGTATCGCTGACGGAAAGCGATTACAGTTTTGGGTATTTTGTGAAAGTTTGAAATTTGTTTACGGATTGGCTAAAATGGTTCAAATGGCTCTGAGCACTATGGGACTCAACATCGTAGGTCATAAGTCCCCTAGAACTTAGAACTACTTAAATCTAACTAACCTAAGGACATCACACACACCCATGCCTGAGGCAGGATTCGAACCTGCGACCGTAGCAGTCGAGCGGTTCCGGACTGCAGCGCCAGAACCGCTAGACCACCGCGGCCGGCTGTTTATGGATTATTTTAGGAAATATTCGCTTGTGAACATTTCAAGACGTACATAAACCCCACGTGGCGCGTTTCGAACAGATTCCGAGGAGTTCTTTACAATAAGCCTACTGAACGATTGACTTTGTTAACTCGCGAATACTCGTGGGTCAGTGACTGTTTAGGTCGTTTAAAATATCGACTCAGACTAAAATCATTCTGTCCGCTTCTGGGTGTGAATTTGTTAGAGGGACAGGCAGTAACGTAGCATAATTGATGTTGGGATAATAAAGTGTGGACTTGACAACCACTTTATGTGTTTGAAGACAAGGGACCAACTTACAATTTTATACATTTTTCATGCAAGAATCCCGAACGCCACACAGTTTAATTAGCTGCCCTTGGAATGGAGTTACGTGGCTTTTGCGTGGCAGATATTTAGTCGAATTTTTGTCAACGCTGCTTTTGTCGTCTAAACCAGCATCTACCATCGCAGAGTGAACTGGCAGACAACCTGAAGCTTATCCGGGTGGGCGGACAGATTGTTTAAAAAATAGTGAGAGGGCAGCCAGCCCCGCCGCAATAGTTCGCAGTCTCGTTACACATTTATAACATTTACAATGGAGCGCCAAAGAGATGTGGTATAGAATGAAGGCTTTCACGACCGGGTGACATGGCTGTTGATATACTTTCCGGGATGTGAGGTCATGGTCCAAGAACTTTTCTGCTCCTTACGTTTCGTCCAGGACTGCGCTGGACTTCCTCAGAGGCGCTGCTCCGCTGAGTCTTGCCGACTCGGCAAGACTCAGCGGAGCAGCGCCTCTGAGAAAGTCCAGCGCAGTCCTGGACGAAACGTAAGGAGCAGAAAAGTTCTTGGACCACGACCTCACATCCCGGAAAGTATATCAACAGCCAGATGTGGTATAGGCATGTTGTTGTTGTGGTCTTCAGTCCTGAGACTGGTTTGATGCAGCTCTCCATGCTACTCTATCCTGTGCAAGCTTCTTCATCTCACAGTATCTACTGCAACCTACATTCTTCTGAATCTGCTTAGTGTATTCATCTCTTGGTCTCCCTCTACGATTTTTACCCTCCACACTGCCCTCCAACGCTAAATTTGTGATCCCTTGATGCCTCAAAACATGTCCTACCAACCGATCCCTTCTTCTAGTCAAGTTGTGCCACAAACTCCTCTTCTCCCCAATCCTATTCAATACCTCCTCATTAGTTACGTGATCTACCCACCTTATCTTCAGCATTCTTCTGTAGCACCACATTTCGAAAGCTTCTATTCTCTTTTGTCCAAACTAGTTATCGTCCATGTCTCACTTCCATACATGGCTACACTCCATACAAATACTTTCAGAAACGACTTCCTGACACCTAAATCTATATTAGATGTTAACAAATTTCTCTTCTTGAGAAACGCTTTCCTTGCCATTGCCAGTCTACATTTTATATCCTCTCTACTTCGACCATCATCGGTTATTTTACTCCCTAAATAGCAAAACTCCTTTACTACTTTAAGTGTCTCATTTCCTAATCTAATTCCCTCAGCGTCACCCGACTTAATTTGACTACATTCCATTATCCTCGTTTTGCTTTTGTTGATGTTCATCTTATATCCTCCTTTCAAGACACTGTCCATTCCGTTCAACTGCTCTTTCAAGTCCTTTGCTGTCTCTGACATAATTACAATGTCATCGGCGAACCTCAAAGTTTTTACTACTTCTCCATGAATTTTAATACCTACTCTAAATTTTTCTTTTGTTTCCTTTACTGCTTGCTCAATGTACAGATTGAATAACATCGGGGAGAGGCTACAACCCTGTCTTACTCCTTTCCTAACCACTGCTTCCCTTTCATGCCCATCGACTCTTATAACTGCCATCTGGTTTCTGTATGTATTCAAATACAGAGATATGTAAACAGGAGGAATATGACGTTGCCGTCGGCAAGGCCTGTATAAGAACAAGTGTCTGGCGCAGTTGTTAGATCGGTTACTGCTGCTACAATAGCAGGTTATCAAAATGTAAGTGAATTTGAACGTCGTGTTATAGACGGCACACGAGCGATGAGACACAGCATCTCCGAGGTTGCGATGAAGTGGGGATTTTCCCGTACGATCGTTTCACGAGTGTACCGTGAATATCAAGAATCCGGTAAAACATAAAATCTCCGACATCTACATCTACATCTACATCCATACTCCGCAAGCCACCTGACGGTGGGCAGAAAAATATCCTGCAAGAACGGGACCAACGACGACTGAAGAGAATCGTCCTACGTGTGCAGTCCTTCCGCAAATTGCTGCATATTTCAATGGTGGGCCATGAACAAGTGTCAGTTTGCGAATCATTTAACGAAACATCATCGAATGGGCTTTCAGAGCTGAAGGCCCACTCATGAACCCTTGATGACTGCACGACACAAAGCTTTACATCTCGCCTGGGCCCGTCAACACCGACATTGGACTGTTGATTACCGGAAACATGTTGCCTGGTCGGGCGAGTCTCGTTTCAAATTGTATCGAGCGGATATGGAGACAACCTCATGAATCCATGGACTCTGCATGTCAGCAGGGGACTTTCCAAGTTCGTGGGGGCTCTGTAATCGTATAGGGCGTGAGCAGTTGGAGTGATTTGGGACCCCTAATACGTCTAGATATGACTATGGCAAGTGACACGTATGTAAGCATCCTGTCTGATCACTTCCATCCCTCATGTCCACTGTGCATTCCGTCGGACTTGGACAATTCCAACAGGACATTACGACAACGCACAAGTCCAGAATTGTTACAGAGTCGCTCCACGAACACTCTTCTGAGTTTAAACAATCCCGCTGGCCACCAAACTCCCGAGACATGGACGTTATTGAGATTATCTGGGATGCCTTGCAGCGTGTTGTTCAGAAGAGATCTCCACCCCTTCGTACCCTTATGGATTTATGGACAGCCCTGCAGGATTCAAGGTGTCAGTTCCCTCCAGAAATACTTCAGACGTTACTCGAGTCTACTGGACGTCGTGTTGCGGCACTTCTGAGTTCTCGCAGCGGCCCTACACGATGTTAGGCAAGTGTACCAGTTTCTTGGGCTCTTCAGTGCACTTTATGTATTGTAGAATGTGAAAGGCAGAATTCTGGGCCATTCAATTTCTTGACATTCCTCAATCGAACTAACGGCAGCAGGTACTGCTGTTCAATGTCTTTAATTCTGGTTTCAAACAGGCGTTGTAAATCTGATCATGATGTTATTAATTTTCAGGTCTTAATGAGTGTATTTCGACTCTGCAGTCTACTTATTGAAGCTGTGATCTTGATATTATTAAATGTTATTAAAGTTGGCGAACAATTTTTTATGTTTGTGAAGTTATGGAAACAGGATATGGAAACGACAAAGGAATATTATTTAAAGGATTAAATGATTTTTTAAAATTTTTGTGGCATATGTTATCGGATAAAATAGGTGTTCAACTATCCCAACACTCACCGTAGCTTGTAAAAAAGTGAACTTAAAATTTCGTTCTGAATACATAGATATAAATATTAACAACGTTCTTATGTCCCTTTTTGAAATGATTTCTTATACTCCTTCAACCTTGGGGAGGCACGTTAGTGTTTCCCTCCATTATTACTGGTATCCTTAAAGGTCCTGGCGGTCATTGAAATATTTACTATGATGTACTTTCATCGACTAATAAATAAATATTCAAAGAAGTTTTTAAAACTATCTCGAATATATTTTCAAACACAATCTTCATGTAATACATTCACAAGGTGAGTAATACTTGGCGTGTGTACAGTTTTTACAAAAGTGATAATACGAGGTGTGGCTAGAAAAAAACTGGACTAGTACTGGTGAAACAATAAAACGAATGCAATAAGGCTGAAAGTCGCGTGGCCTGTCACGTGACTCTCGCTCCGCCTACTGCTCGAGTTTCATCTGCCTCCTGCACTCAGTCTGCCCATGGCGTCTGTTTTAAGTAGTTGACGTTTTGTCTGTGCGTCGGAAAATGTTGAGTGTACAGAAAGAACAGCGTGTTAACATCAAATTTTGTTTCAAACTAGGAAAATCTGCAAGTGAAACGTTTGTAATGTTACAACAAGTGTACGGCGATGATTGTTTATCGGGAACACAAGTGTTTGAGTGGTTTAAACGATTTAAAGATGGCCGCGAAGACACCAGTGATGACACTCGCACTGGCAGACCATTGTCAGCAAAAACTGATGCAAACATTGAAAAAATCGGTAAACTTGTTCGACAAGATCGCCGTTTAACAATCAGAGCAGTGTCTGAGTTAACAGGAGTTTACAAGGAAAGTGATAGGCAGATTCTTCATGAAAGTTTCAACATGAACAAAGTGTGCGAGTGTCATCACTGGTGTCTTCGCGGCCATCTTTAAATCGTTTAAACCACTAAAACACTTGTGTTCGCGATAAACAATCATCGCCGCACACTTGTTGTAACATTACAAACGTTTCACTTGCAGATTTTCCTAGTTTGAAACAAAATTTGATGTTAACACGCTGTTCTTTCTGTACACTCAACATTTTCCGACGCACAGTCAAAACGTCAACTACTTTAAACAGACGCCACGGGCAGACTGAGTGCAGGAGTCAGATGAAACTCGAGCAGTAGGCGGAGCGAGAGTCACGTGACAGGCCACGCGACTTTCAGCCTTATTGCATTCGTTTTATTGTTTCACCAGTACTAGTCCGGTTTTTTTCTAGCCACACCTCGTAAGCGTCGGATCTCTTTCAGATCTCAACAATCAACTTAAAAATTACCGCCGCGTGTTTCAATAAGTATACGGTGCGCTTTGTTTTAAAATGAACTGGCTTAAACAGTTTAGTTAAATGGCTTTCAGTTTTCAGTATTCTAAAAATTATAATTTCTTTTCAATTACATCCGTATTTCATTCAGCGTGACGAGCGTTAGTAGATATTGTTTCGAATCTTATCAGTGCTGTGTGTGATGTTCAATCCCATCTTTTCCCAGTCCTTCCACACGCTAGCGACCAGGCGCAGAGTCTAGCGTCACGGTTGGCAGATAGAGGGTGGTGGTCTTCCGAAGTTAGGAGACTTATATTCCTATTGAGTATCGTCCGTAACACAGCCTTAAGAAATATTTGGAATTGAAGGTACTGTCCTGTAAAATTCAGTGGATTCCTGTTCAATTGTGTTATCCTTGGCTTGACAGAATCTGTTGATTTAGAAGTTTCGGGTGCACCCGGTCGCGTTATGGAACCACGACACGTGGTGGGGGTGGGTCGCCTACGCAAGGAGCAATTCCAAACCATATCCACAGACAATCGGAGGAGGGGACGTCTTAGAGCTGTCTGCGTAGCTGCGCTCACTCGTAGGGACTCCGGCGCAGGCAACAGTGACGCGTATTGGGCAGGTGAGCGTTGTCGTCCAGCAATGTGTCACTTCCGACGTACAACATGTAACGTTCTTCGGATCTTCGGTCTTGGCTAACCCTCAGCGGTAGAGCAATGAGATTGTTATTTCTTATGAATCGGTATCGACGCTACAAACAGAACACTGATGAACTGAACTCGAGACTTGTGCGAGATATTTACTTCACCAAATGTCGAAACTAAATCGTTTATAATCAGTGGTTTATCAGTTGCTATTTAAATATCAATGATAAGTTCAAATTAGTTCCAGAGACACCAAATTCCCTATAGACTGGTTGTAATCTCAAATCTGTAATCAGTCGTAACAGTGTTATTAATTCCTAACGTCAAGCGCTTCAGTCAAATAATATCGCAGCACGTTATCTCTATAAATAATATTGTAAAACGTGAATGATAAGTGCGTGAATTGACACGATATGCCGGTTTATTACACAATATTAGTCACTTCCTAACAGAGCCGTGAGGAAGAAGCTTTCCCAGGTGTTGGGGGGAATTATAAATTATATGCTTCGTAACTATCGCCAAGTTCCATAGTCCATTAGTTATTACGAGTGAAATTGTCTATCTGTGTTCACTTCCTAAACAGTGTTAACTTCAGGTTATCTAATTAAATGTCACTTCTGTCTAATATATGCAAGTCCTCTTTCTGAATTCTAAATAACGTAATATTTATAGCCAAAGTACCGTTTCACTGTGTCATAGTAGATCGCAATAATCAATTCTGAAAACAACAATCTAATTGCTCCTACATATACGAGCATTCATAAGTATGACCTGCTTCGGCTAACTCTTGTAACGTAGTGACAATGGATTGAATTATCCTTAGCCATTACTCACGAATCTCAAAGAGTACTCACACGGAGTATTCTTTGGGAACGTTGGTTCTACTTTGCGAATTTTAATTATAATGATTTTGCAATTTACTATGATTTTGAATTTTGAGTTTGATTTTACTGGAATACTATCTTTCATTCGGATGTTAATAAATTACTAAGTATCAGATTCCTGATTCAGTATTAGAGTAAAAAAGTTTATGCGTTTTGAGTTTAATTAGGGATGAGTCCCGTGCCGATTCCAGTTCCGCGACTGGAAGAATCGCCGATTCTCTAGGACCCGACTAGTATCAGGGGCGAACGGTTCCAGCGTCTTCGGCACCGAATCTTTGTTAATAAACCTTTTTTATGTTAGTGTCCTCATTTTATCTTCACAGCAGGGCAATCATACGAAAGTAGATAAAGAAATGAGCAGAATAGAGCACTACAGTCTCTCTCAAGCTTCCCTACATCTGACAACAAAGCTTCACTGAAAACAGTGAAACAAAGAAAGACGTGCCATCTGTTTAATATATTCAGTAATAACTTTGCTGTCAATAACCATTCTTCGATAATGTTCAGGGAGATGACACGGATTATTAAGTGTGTTACATCACGAAACGGTGACCTAACGACAATGCCTTTTCTTTTTTTCTATCGACGTATCACTACACAGCTATTCAACGCGGTGTGTGTGTGTGTGTGTGTGTGTGTGTGTGTGTGTGTGTGTGCGTGGGTGCGTGTGTGTGTGTACACGCATGCGTGTTTGTGTAACAATAACACTGGTAAAACTAAAACAGAGGAGATTGTAAAAAAAAAAAAAAAAAAAAAAAAGCCTTCTTTCTCCTTCCCTTTCGTATTTAGTATTAAAGACAATTGATGAATAACATACGTATATTTAAATGTAAACATTTACTAACTTCTAATATTGGGAGTATTGTCCCATCCGTTACTTTAATTGGTAACATTCTAGTAGTAAAAACTTTAAAAAGTACATTTTTAATAATTCCCAGCTTTTGGGCACTTCAAAGTGCTTTGGGTATATTCCCGGACGAATGCCCATTTATAAATGCCCTGCCGACTGGGCATTTGCCCGGCTCACAACATACAGGGGAATCCGGTGGAGTACATTCGCAAAGCGGCCACGGCAGCCGTCACTTTCGATCTGAACTTGACTGAGGGTGAGTTTGCGGACACATTTTCCGGGCAATGAATCCAAAAGACCGGTCACTGATGCTATTTTCTGAAAAACCAACCACCTACTGCGACTTGGACCGATTAGTCACGACCGTAATGAGGGTTAAGCAAGCCGTTCAACGGAAAGGAGGCGGAGGGGCGGCGTTGCAACCAGGCGTGGGTCCACCCAGAGAGCACGGCCAGCCGGTAGGACTAATTTTGCTAGAGGTGGTTGCCGTCGCTGCGGTCGACAGGCTCATTTTGTTCGTCAATGACGGCCCGCCTGAAACACGCGCTCACGCAGCTGAAACCGCATGAGTCGGCGGCGGCGTCCAATTTCCGCCTGTCGACGGGGTGTAACACAGTAAGGTGGGTGATCAGCAATTCCCTCCCTCTTGTGCGCCAGCATTAATCAGGAGCGGTTGTGTGCTTCATTGGATTCTGGCAGTAGCATTTAACTACTGAGCCGCAGGTGGTATTCAAGATACAAGGCAATTTGCCTGTGAAAAGAACTTTCAGGTCTGTCGAACAGGCAGGTTCTTCCCTTGGTAAGATCGATGTGCGTTCTTTGACGCATTCGGAAGTTTTCTTGGCCATTGGGGGTTTTGGTGGCTAAGGGATTGGGTACGGATCTTCTGTTGGGATGTGACTTTGCACATAAGACAGCCCAGAATTTGGATTACGCCACGGGCAAGTATCACACCGGGTTTCGACTTGAGCTGAAGTGCGGATTGCGTCGACATTCCTGGTGGTCTGATGTTTGTGATGTGGGTACTGGGCGTGCAGTATTCTACACGAGCCATTTATCATCTATTGAGCCCGAAGCTCTCCTTGCTGATTTGCGGGGCTTCCCTGAACCACCGATCGACAAGCTGGGAATGACCAATCAAATAGAGCCTCGGACTCTACTAACCATTCAGGTTCATGTCAGACAATCTCTGTATTGGCCATCTCTCCCCAAGATGAAGGTTCTGTGAAAATTAGTGGGCAAGATGGTGGATGAGGAAGTCAGTAGACCATCGACATCCCTATATGCATCACCGATAATTTTAGTTCCTGATGGCAGTTGGGGGGGGGGGGGGGGGGGAGGAAGGGCTTCAGACCAGTGTTGGTTAACTCTGGGATCCTTTCCCCTTCTTGATTTGCTTGGATGTTGTTCCTGGTTTTCTGGGCGCCAATATTTCTCTATACTTGATCTCAACCAGGCATGCTACCAGCCCCTTCTGCTTGAAAAATCAAAAGCAGTCACCGCCTTCGGTACCGACTGTAACTGCTGTGAGTTCAGTCGAGTGACCGTCTTCTCCAGGTTGCTCGATTCCGTGCTCGGAGATGTAAAATTTAAATTCGTATATAATTATCTCGACGACGTCGGGATACACAATGTGCCGCTTGGTAAACATGCAGAACACTTGTGCCAGGTTTTGGAGCAGTGGAGAGAGACAAAATTAACCATCAAACCAACCAAGGTTATTTTAGCAGGTCGGGAGATCTCCTTTTTGAGTCATTCGATGTCTGCTGAGGGAGTTAGAATTGATGAATCTAGAACTAAGGTTGTTTACAGCTTTCGCCCTTGCGAGACCAAGAAGGAAGTAACATGAGGAATTTTTTTCGTAAGTTCGTGCCTAAACTTGCTGAACTGGCCGAGTCTTTAAATCAATTGCGCAAATAAGGGGAGACATTTGTATGGACTGAACGCCAGCAGGCAGCTTTCGATGCGCTAAAGACTGTCTTACTGAGCAAACATGGCCGTCGCGTCAATAATGGGTTAACGTCCTCTGCGGTTCTACTATGCATTTAGGGGGGAAACGGGAATCATTAAACATTAACGTTCGAGTTCGGTGAGCGAGTGCATGTAGTGTCATCAGTACCACTGTGAGTGAGTGTGACGGGTTCGCGTAAAACTGTGGCCACAAAAGGCGTGTAAAGTGCTCTTCGTGACTTTCATCTGTGTGTGGCAGTCGTTCCCCGCAGCCAGGGTCGTGGTGTCGCCCGTCGCCTCGGATTGCGAAACGTCAGAGCAGCCTACATCATTATCATCATCATCATCATCAGTGTCCGTAACACGTGGTCTAGGGGCTAGCGTTGCTGCCTCTGGATCACGGGGTCCCGGGTTCCATTCCCGTCCGGGTTGAGGATTTTCTCTGCCCGGAGACTGGGTGTTCGTGTTGTCCTCATCATTTCATCATCTTCATCATTTGTGAGGGTGACTAGATTGGATTGTGAAAAGAAAATGGACTGTGTAAAAATTGGGACTTTGTACGGGCGCTGATGACCGCGCAGTTGCGCGCCCCACAATTTAAACATCACCGTCGTCTTGAGCAGCAGCGGCAGCAACACCAGCGTAACGCCCGCAATCGGAGACACCGGTTTCAGCGGCGAACGCGACGTGTGACGTCGGCGACCACGGAAACAGCAGACGCGCCAGCAACAACTGCTTCCGCAAGTGTCAGTGGGTAGCTACAAGTAAAGTAGGTAAGTTGCGGTCACTCTTGGCAATGTAACCTTATCAGATGATGACTTTTTGGAGTAACTGTACGAAATTAGCAACCACGTATCCGAAGAAGAATTCGGAGAAGAGGTAACAATCAAGTTCAAAACGAAATATCCACGGGTGTGCTGCTGGTCAATAGTGTCCAACGGGCACAATATTTCGGCGATCATACATGTCGCCATCATCAGGTGAACTGACGGACTGAGCTCCTGTGAACGTGTCGGCACGGAGATCCGTACGCTATGGCTGCTCAGAGGGAACTGGTTTCGGTCGCGGCGGCGGCCGATTTAAATACCCTCCGCCCGCGGCGCGCTCCCTCCGTCGTCCGCGCCCCGCGCCCCGCGCCACGGTCGCGCGGTGGAACAGATTGCGACGGCGTCTGAGATGACGTCGGTGTGATGGCTCTGTCCGCCGTGGTCGTCACAACTATACGTTTGCTAGATTTACTCTTGATTAACCCAATCGCTGGTTCCCAAGCCTTGCTAAGATTATAGCCACAGTCACGGTTTATGAGGTAGTCATTGGTGAGAATTTCGATGGCCTCTCTAACAACGCTGTCCCAGTATCTTGACGTCTGTACCAGAATCCTCGTGCGGTCATACTCCATGGCGTGATTTTCCGACAAACAATGCTCAGCGACCGCCGACTTGCTCGGATACATCAGTCTGGTGTTCACGGCATCGATCCTCGACGGTACGCATCGTCTGACCAATATACGACTTGCCACATTGACACGGAATCTGGTACACGCCGGCCTTCCTCAAATCGAGGTCATCTTTGGCGCTCCCCACCAGTGCACGAGTTTTATTTGGAGGACAAAACACAGTTCCGACCTGGTGTTTCTTCAGAATGCGGGCGATTTTCCCCGAGAGTGCGCCTGTGTATGGAATAAATGCAGTGCCTACCTCCTCCCTCGTGACAACAGGTTGTGCTGCAGTGGTTGGGCGGAGAGCACGTTGAATCTGCCACACTGAGTACGGATCTCCGTGCCGGCACGTTCACAGGAGCTCAGTCCGTCAGTTCACCTGATGATGGCGACATGTATGATCGCCGAAATATTGTGCCCGTTGGACACTATAGACCAGCAGCACACCCGTGGATATTTTGATTATCAAATACGCCGGGAGAAACTCAAGAATCACAAGTTCAAAACGGATCCAAAGGGAAAGCGAACTGAGACCACTCCAATAGTTCTCCAACAATTGCTATGAAGGGGCAGAGTATACATCAAGTTTCAGTCACTTAGAATTAAAGAGTCTGCAGCGGTTCAGAACTGATTTTACTGTCAGGGATATGGTCGCCCATCAAAACTGAGGCAGCGTACACAGCCACACAGCCCAGATACGCTAAAGACAGAAAACAAAAACGGCCAACACACCACACAAGATACACCGACGCTCAGAATAAACACAAATGGTATCAATGAAGACAACGAGATCGCAAAAACACCACACAATAAAACAAACCTGACACAATAACGATAAGCTAACGCAGCTACTATAGGAATAAAACAGATAGCATAACACCCACATCAAATACACTCACAGACAGCGAGAAATACCAGACGTAAGAGAACTACATAACGGTACACCGACGTACAGAAACGAGAAAGGAAGCGTCATGAAACAAAGTACAACAGACAACAGCTCATTAATACTCAAAGAATTTCAAAGTTCACTATCTCTCAGGAGACTAGAGAATAAAGACACTTTCCAAAGTGCACTAAGAATGGTAATACGTACAAAATATCCAGAAGGTGATAAAATATGGGCCGGCCGCGGTGGTCTCGCGATTCTACGCGCAGTCCGGAACCGCGCGACTGCTACGGTCGCAGGTTCGAATCCTGCCTCGGGCATGGATGTGTGTGATGTCCTTAGGTTAGTTAGGTTTAAGTAGTTCTAAGCTCTAGGGGACTGATGACCACCGCTGTTAAGTCCCATAGTGCTCAGAGCCATTTGAACCATTTGATAAAATATGTTTTCACAACCACCCAACAAACGGATAGAATATCTCGAAAAGCAAATCTCCCGACAGACCACGGCATCTTAATCAAATTTCTGGGTCAGGCATGCTCAAGAAGGGGTGATGGAATAGACTGGAAACGAATTCGTAAGGGCACACGGGCGTGTTTACTATGACTCTAGAGAGGTAGGACAAAATGCTACATTTACACAAAATATCCATCAAAAACATGAAACTCATCCAACTAAAGTCCATGAAAAGTGCCTTGGTGGGGACGTGCTGATTAAACTAATAGAGGACGAAGAAGCTGACGTAACTTGCCTAAAGGAATCATAAATGCACAGTGGGAAAATACCTGACATTTCGAGGCAACAAACTGTAATCCATAGATACAAAGGCAACAATCGTGGGTGGCAGACACACAGAGAACATTCAGATAAATTACACGGTTGACCACGGAACACACAGTAACAACAGAAATCAAAGAAGGCAGGGAACACTAGGTAATCTCTTTCATGTATACTTAATACTCACTCGGAATAGAAACACTCACTAATTAAATAACGAGGATAATACAGTTCACCACAGACAGACGCTTGCTATGACGCACCGACATCAACGCGCGCTCAACCCCCTGCCATGCCGACAGAACGGCCGCCAGAGTGCAGGACGTTCTACACACATTAAACGAATGTAACTTTTTCGTACTGAATAAAGCAGAGCAACCACCGACCTCCTGCGGACAAGGAGGTGGAACCATTAACATTGACATTACTCTCACAAATGAAAAATTAGTTACACACATTGTAAACTGACATGTCCCAAACATAGTCACACATAGTGATCACAGCATAGTAGTCACACACACTGCAAACGCTACCCACACAAACACACATACAGCACAGCACCCACGGTCGCTGCTATACAAGGCAAACCAGCGAACTCTCAGAGAGGAGAGGAATAGCTCACACATCTATATTACGCTCGGTGGCATTGATTTCAATGTTTACACACTGACACGTGTATTACAAAAAGCGCAATCAGCTGCCATACCAGTAGCAAACGAAGGACGCAAACGGGGAGTTCAATAGACCGCTACGTTGACTAGCCGAGACAAAAGACGGAAATATCAAAGGTCAAAAATGACAGAAGAACGGGGACGCCAAATCTATTGCGACGCTGAAGACAGATACAAAACCTAACTTAACAAGATAGGACCACTGGCACAGTTATGGGCGGACTCGGTTAGAAAATAATATATGAGGAGAACCATACAAATTGCAGACTAACTAAATCAAAACGCCACATGTAATGCCCAGAACGAGGCGTCCAGATTGCTACACTGCAAGAGACTGGAGAAGTTCTACAGGACACCATCTAACAAAAGCGTTTCCCAGACGATGACCTAACTCAGGACCAACAGCAACATATCAATCTCCGCCGAATAATAAGCTACGCTACTGAGCAAGTAGTCATTTCCTTCGCAATTAACAAACTCAAACGAAAGGAAGCTTCAGACCCCCATTGAACTCGCCCAAAAACTTATCCGGAATATGGCATACCTTTTCTGAATGAATTACTGAATGACGCCATAGAACATCACAGGATACCCCCTACATGGAAATCTGGCAATGCAGTAATCATCAAGAAGACCGAGTACAGAGACATTACGGATCCGAAGGCCTGCACTATTTGCAAGATTTAGGGAAATGCAGATACCCATATCGTTATATTACAGTTTACTAGACTCCTGCAACAACAGAGTTTTACAATTGCGCGCTGGCCATCAGATGGTCATCGAAAGAATTACGAAAGGCTGCATGCAGGGGGGTCTACACGCGATTCCATATTCTGGCGCATCTCTACAGAAACTCTTTTAACTTACCCATTGTGAATGGGGCTAGCTGACCCAGTTTGTTTACTAAAATTACCATAAATACGTGAATAATGTTTATTTTGTGACAGGATCTTATGTAATAATTTATGTTATCCTTAGTTTTTGTTTCAGAATCTGAAATACTTTTTGATTTAAACAGCTTTGACACACTTTTCGTGAATTGGTCTTTTAGACCCAGGCGGATATTCATTTGAATTCTTCCAACAAATTGTTGTCGTATGGTCTACAATGGCTCAGAGGTATTTCACATTGTTGTAAGAATTGGTATAACAACTGCACAGTCAGTCTGATTTAGTGTGCCAACATGGCTAGTCGTCTTCTAAGCAACGAACAATTAAAATGGCTTCTGAATGAGTCATATGACGAAACAGTGGATGATCCTATCAATGTTTCAGATTTTCAAGATTCTTTTGAGAGTTCAAGTGATGTTGATAGTGTATCAGCTGGAAGTTAGGAGAGTTATTACTGAAGCAGATGAAGGCACAGCTATATCGTCTAACAAAACTAATGTAGTTGGAAGTGTTTATAAGCCACGTAATGGTACAGTGTGGTCTACAAATACTCCAGCTGCGTCACCACGAGGTGAGCATAATAAATATATTATATGCAACTGAATTTTTCAAGTATATCATTATTATTGTAGTTCTGCGTCGTAAGGAACCGTCTAACACGGTAGGTTATCATCACTGTGGTCTTGGATTCGAAACTCGATTCGGCCAAAGCCAATTTTTGTGGCAGGGAAGGCAATGTGCTGATTGTCAAGAAAGATAAAAACCTTCGTCTTTCATAATGTCTTGGGCCTTCTATGCAATATATCTTCACTTTTTACCTAACGCCAGATTTACTTTTCTTGTGTTTCTTTGCAGTTTATCTTACTGATGTGTGGTTAATTCTCAGCTAGTTTATTTTTTTTTTTTTTCAATTTCTTTAGGGCTAGAAACATTCTTCGTCCTGCTCCAGAGCGTGGCCGATTTCCTCTTCAGTCAATTAACGAAACGAAAGTATCCTCCTTTTCATTCTTTATAACTGAAGAAATGTCGACATTGATTTTGAATGAAACCAACACAGAAATGACCCGAGCATCACAAGCCGAAGATGTGACATTCACATCTATTACAAATCAGGAACTGATGGCTTATTTGGGACTTCTTACAGTGACTGCTGTGTACAGATCTGCTGGAGAATCTCTTGAAGAGCTATCGGACAACATGAATGGTCGACCAGTTTTTCGTGCAACGATGTCATTTCAACGTTTCAATACAATCAGCAGATTTCCGAGATTTGACAACAAAGAAAACCTTCCATGTAGGCGACGCCGTGATTAACTGGTTGCTATCAGGACTGTCTTTGAAATGTTTGCGGAAAAGTTTCCTATAATGTTCGTTCCTTATGAAAATGTCACAGCGGACGAGCAATTGGTTCCATTCAGATGAAGGTGTCCCTTCCGTCAGTACACGCCTTCAAAACTGAGAGGAATAAAATTATGATTGTTTTCTGATGTGAAAACAGCATATGTTTCTGCAGCAGGAGTGCATACAGGAAAGCCGGTAAATAGTCCACTAGAAACAAATCAAAGCAGAAAGGTCGTATCGAGGTTTGTGGAAAGTATTTAGAACACGGGGGGAACATTACCACTGATAATTTCTCTATGGATTACATCCTGGCCAAAGACCTTCTAAAGAAAAATGTAACATTAGTTGGAAATCTCAGAAAGAACAAAGCTGAGATTCCGAAGGAAATGCTGGCAAACAATAGCAGACCAGTGTTTTCAGCCATCTTTGGATTTCAGAGGGATGTTACGATGGTTTCGTACGGGCCAAAAAAAAAGAATAAAGCAGTATTATTACTATCTGTGATGCAGCCTGACTATATCTTGTCTTCAGAAGAGCATAAGAAGCCTGAAGTAATACAACAAAACCAAAGGAGGAGTTGACACAAGAGATAAACTTGCCAGCACGTATTCCTGCAAAAGGTGCACTAACAGATGGCCTGTTTGTTCTATAACATGATAAACATTCCTGCAATAAACGCTTACGTGTTGTATGTACACACTAACCCTGGCTCTGATCAAAACAAACTGTACAAAAGACGGCTATTTCGCCGGCCGCGGTGGCCAAGCGGTTCTAGACGCTTCAGTCCGGAACCGCGCGACTGCTACGGACGCATGTTCGAAACCTGCCTCTGGCATGGATGCGTGTGGTGTCCTTAGGTTAGTTAGGTTTAATTAGTTCTAAGTTCTAGGGAACTGATGACCTCAGATGTTAAGTCCCATAGTGCTCAGAGCCATTTGAACCATTTTGAACGGCTATTTCTAAGAGAACTTGGATATGAGCTACAAAACCAATGCGAGAGGAAACAATGACGAAAAATATTCTTAACAAAATGAAAGTAAGTTTTGAAAATATAGGTGCAATGAGTTCAGGAGCAAAAGAACAGAAGAGGGGCCGGTGCAAAGAGTGTGGACCGAAGAAAGATCGGAAGACTAACAAAAACGTGTGACAGCTGTCAATCATTCCTCTGCCAAGAGCATGCAAATATTTACAGCAATAATTGTGTACGATAATACCACACCTATAGAAGTTGGGTTAAATATAGTTCCTCAAAATCAAATATCATAATTAAATTGAAATTTTAAGATAATTATTGTGTATAATAAAAGTTAAAATTTAAACTATAACGTGCGCTTATATGCAAAAGCCTTGATACAAACGCTATTTTGAAGTACCATGTATGAACATTTGTTTCTCAACCTAAAATTTTACAAAAGATTTTTTGTATTAAATATGTTCAATAAATGTTGAAAAGTTCAAAATTTTGTTTTTCAACATAAAAAACTAAATACAAAATATATTTTGAAGGATCATCTAAGAACATATAATTTTTTTAAGTTGCGGGTCTAACAGACCCATTCACAATATATGTGTTTCTGTTTGGAACACAATAGTAAGGTTAAACACTGTTGATGAGAACAAGAGGATTACACGAGTTATTGCTTATGCAGATGATGTAATGGTAATTATATTGGCAAACTGAAGAGCAAGTCTTGAACTAAAGGCATCACACATACTGGAAAAGGTACATAACTGGAACAACAAAAAACTTCCAATAGCAGCCAACAAAACTGTCTACCTACAGCTAATGGGAGCATTAGAAGCATATGTTGGAAAACTTCCATTCAAAGACCACACAAAACCTGCGACTGACAAAGCGACGAATCTGAAGCATAAACTAGTCAGACTCAACAGTACTCAGTTTAGAATATCACTACATATGATACGAAACAGCCGTATCTCTTTGTGTGAATCCATTCTGAGCTCTGCAGCCAGCACATGGGCCTGTAGTCTCTGCCTCGCATCACACAAAACCATAGTGCGTCATGGACAGAGTACATCCCTTTAAGAATGTCAGGAGCGTTACGGACAACACCCATGGAGGAATTATGCGTCTCCCTAGATGTGTACTCAATAGGCATTACTGTACGTTTCAGAGTTGCAGCATACTGGATGAAAAAGGGCCGACAGAACAAAGTATAGGAAATTGCAGGCCAACAGATAACTGATAAGAAACAACTTAATTAATGGCGTTATGACATGTGGCAGAACGAATGGGACACAACAAAGTACGCAGAGCACACATTCTTCCCAAACATTCCAGAACTAATGAGCATGAAATATAGTGATCCGACACATGGGTGGTCCAATTTCTTACAGAGCGTGGACCGTACCCACGACATCTCCCTCACGTTGTACTATATGGCTCAGCGGAAGACATCACATTACATTGTGACACATTTACACACCTACGACCACAACAGCCACACAGTGACATACGACAAGGGATAAGACAGCCAGATGATTGGTTACAACTAAACACCATCGCAGACAAAACTTCACAAGCACACCACACAACATCAGGCAGGAAAGACCATACATGTGATGGAGAATAGGGAATCACCCTCCAAGACAGCCGGCCAGTGTGGACGAGCGGTTCTAGGCGCTACAGTCTGGAACCGCGCCATCACTACGGTCGCAGGTTCGAATTCTGCCTCGGGCATGGATGTATGTGGTGTCCTTAGGTTAGTTAGGATTAAGTAGTTCTAAGTTCTAGGGGACTGATGACCTCAGATGTTAAGTCCCATTGTGCTCGGAGCCATTTGAACCATTTTTTGAACGTCCAAGACAACACAACACATGGAACCGTTCTGACAACAGCGCAACCACTGTGCTACGGCGTAACGTCAGTGCCAGCATGACAGCCAGGAAAGACAGGGAGGATAAGGCTGTGAGAAGAGGTCAGCCAATCGCATGCTGGCCGACCTCCTTCCGGGACGATAACGCAACAGCAGCGGCCTCAACATGAAGACGACATAAGCGCTGCGCCGGCTGGCGGTAGCCACTTCGATAGCAGCTTCAACATTATCCAGTTCGTTAGCGACATATCATAGCCTCTACCATTAGTGCTCTCTACATAGCACGGACTTGTGTGTCTCTGTTCTGAAGAAGACTCATTATTTTGTATGTCACCCATTGCTTTCGACACATCTATCAAAGTTAAGTATTGTAATCTTCTTGTTGTAATAAAACTCATTAATGAGAGTTGTTTGATTGTTTGTCTAGCAAACCGAGCATGCAGGATTCCTAGGCCCGACGCACTGAATGGGGGACTCAGCAAACTGAGAACAGGACAACATGGATACACAGAACAATGTAAAAGTGACCAATAAAACAATTAAAAATAAAAGTATATGTAGAACAATAGCCAACGATAGAAAATGTATAAAGTTTGTGACTATAGATAAGTAACACTCAGAGAGGACAAGTCATTCTCTCACTTATTTCCATACTCAGGGCTATTCTCTAATGTTGTTATTACACCCTAGACATTATTTTTGTGGGATTAGAAGAAGTTATCCAAATGAATAAGTTTTGATGGGAGCATATACATTGTTAAAGCATGTGGGATCTTTATGGTAGCTCTCTTTGAATAGTGTTTTCTGGAGTTGAGCAGGTAGTTTCTTTATTCAGCAATAAATCTTGCAGTGGACATTTAGGGCTAGGAAGCCACTTTCAGCCATTAGGTAGAGGATCATTTAAAGGCACTTACTCACTACAAAGCAGTGCTCCCATTAATTTCTCGCACTACCGTGCAGACAATGCTTTTGGCCAAAGAGGCACTGAACTGCCTACCGTGATCTACCACTTAGCCGTTACTGGCCGTGGAGAGATAGAGGCGCAGGAGACAAAATGGGTCGCCTGGACAAGGCGCTTTGACAGTTTCGTAAATGCTCATTTTATAAAGATGTGGCGTCCATAAAAGTCTGTGAGTGTCCATGTTTACCTTGGAACAGACATTATCGAAGGAGTCATCGTATGGTGTCGTCTCTCTGCCTGTCGACTTGTTTTGAAAGCTTCAGCCACTCGGAAGATGAAATGCAATATGTGTGTTGGCTATGAAATGGGCTATGTTGCGATAAAAAAGCACTTCTCTTAGTTTAGCTGAGCCCCCTGGTCAGACATTCTGTAACATTCGACCCATCCAGACATTGATCTCTGTGATAAATGTATTGTTCACTATAGGACTAAACGAAAACTCAAAACTTGCTCCCTAAAGTGGCCATAGGAAAAAGAATTCGGGATCACAACGTTGTCTCCTCTCTGAGTGGGAATTGACAAGTCAAGATTGGGCTGCTTCCTCAGTAGGGAAAGATTATTATTAATGTTGGTTAGGACGGGTAAGAGGGTGGAGCAGGCAAGCTAGAGGAAAGACATAACGCTCGTGGTGTCTTGTGATTGGTACATAACCCTGGTGGTGGCAGTTGCATCGGTGCACTTTTCAAGTTTACCAAGGTTTGATGGAAAGGGACGAGTGTAGAAATGAGGCTTCTGATTCGGATTCTGGCCTGGAGAGGAGGTACTGGTCCTGACTCTTGTTATGAGTGGGTTGCACTTCGGACACTTGTTCTGAGCGTGACTTCACGCTGGCGCTAGAGTGGGAAGCCTGTGATGAAGTCGCAGCTGTACCGAAAGATTTGACCTCAGTCATCTCAGACGACTCCCTGTTCTGAGGACAGTCTTATCTGTATCACATTTGCCACCTTGACGTTTGATCTTCTTGTACACATGCCGTATACGTGACTCAAATTGGTCCATGGTATGACCGGCGAATGGGAGTGTTGCAGGCTGGAAACTGCTCCTTCAGAAAGTAATTGCAGTCTGCCTAACAGATCGCTTGCCAGCAATTTTTCATATTTTGTGCCAATGGTAACGAATTAAAGGCGCCTCACATGCTGTTCTGCAGGCACTTACACCATGAAAGTCACCTTAGACAGTGCTATGCATCGAGAAAGAGGTGTAGTATTGTTGCTCGAGCTGGTTAGGGCAAAGAGAGCCACAGTCTCGCATCAACGTAGTAATACTTCTACAAAGAATAAATCCATCGAAGTCTACTCAGCGTTAGATAATTTTAGATTTTGTTATCCATGTTTTGTGTGAAGGTAAATAGATAAAACAGATAAACTTAGTCTTTGCCAACCAGATGCCACACAGGTGTAGTTCTATTTGTTGCTTCAGTCTGCTTTGCCAGCAGTTCATGATTTATTTGTCATCTGACTTAACTTGTGTCGTTTGTCCTATTTATGATGAATAAATTTTGCCTTTTTTTAAAAATAAAATCCTCTGTTGATATATTAATCACTCATCAATAATTGACTACAATAATGTCATGGCCCCCATTTCATTGAATTAATTCAGCATTCAAGTTTTATTTAAGGTTCTGATAAAAGCGACCGAAATTAAAAATGAAATGCTGTCATAACCTTCTCATTATGAGTTACATTCTGATGTTAAAGGTTTTACACGCTAAGTCCCGCATTGCAGTTACAACCTGTGTGTATGTCCAGAGTCAGCGCAACTTACGGTGCACAAATATACACAATTCGTTGATCTAGTATTGGAGAATGCAGACACTTAGGACTTACACACAGATTACACATAATTTATAACCCTTTACGAAACATTTTCAAGCTGGTACCTACACAGAGTGATGAAAGGAAAAATTGGACCAGGGGGGACCTTTAGAAAAGCACTTTCCATAATAGACAAACTTAAATACTACAATACTTAGGTACTAAAGCACACACTTTTTACCCTAAACATTTCACTTCAAGAGAACCTGTTTCATACTGGAATTTACTTTCAGGAGCTAATACTCTTTGAACAAACTCTGCATAAATATTTATCAGATTCTAGTAACTAGGCTTCACTCTGAATCAATTTTACGTAAGCAAACTTTTACTATTACACTTTGCAATATTTAAGAAATTTGTTTCATTGTTCACATAATAAAAAACAATTTAAATGATGCCTCTTTATATTAACTTGGCATTTAATATGTCTGTGAAACAGGATATGTGGATTAATCGAAAACCAGGAAGGAAGACTATGTAGGTGTATGATTAGGATGAAGTAACGGGGTGAAACAGTTTCTTTAAAGTTCAAGAATTATTATTAAAATACAGTTTAAATGAATGGTTTACGCTGTACAAAAGTAAAAAAAAAGTCGTATCTGGTGGCTGTAGGCTTGGGTGTGGGGAATAATTATGACGGCTACACTACCCACTGTACGGCCTGCAAGTATCTTGCTGTATGGGCTCAATTTCTCTTCTTGACATCGTTCAATTTTACATACAGTAGCGCAGCAACTCGCAGCCATGCCGTAAGCAATTTGCAGTGTTCATCCCAGGCATTTTTGTACAAATCTGCAGGCAAAGCTGCTCCTGCTCCACCAAGGTGTTGCCTCAATCACTGCTGCCTACAGACTACCCCGCGCTTGCTCTACGTAGCCGGCCAACCCGCCGTTACCACCTTTTCCACTCCTCAGAGCCACTTCCGTTTCAAACAAAAGCACACTGGCTTTTGCATAACATCTATGTCTTACATTGTTCCTAAGCCTGACCATTTTTTTAAATTGTCAGATTTACATCAACATGAATAATTTATACACACAAATATTTTTAGATACAAAATGTCATCAGAAAATTATTTAAGTAATAAACAGTTTCCGTAGTATTTTACATACCTTACACACATACAATGCAAAGAACTTCAAACTACAGTATAAAACATTTTAATTTACATCTACAGAAAATATAATACCAACATGTGAGAATTTTAAAGCGTAAACAAATAATGTAATACACGCTCGAACAGTGAGCATAAAAAACAAACACCTGCGTCTTTCCATGCAAGCTCCGATTCCCTTATTTTATTATGATGATTCTTTTTTTCTATCCATGTCGGCGTAGACAAAATATTCTCGCATTCAGAGGGAAAAGTTGGTGATCGAAATTTGGTGAGATGATCATGCCGCAATGAGAAACGTCTTTGTTTTAATCATGTCAGTAACACTTTCTCCTCTATTTCTCGATAATACGAAACGCACTGCCTTTCTTTGAACTTTCTCGATGTACTCCATTAAGACCATCTGTTAGGCAACAGTACTGCAAAAGAGGACGGGCAAGCATAGTGTAGGCAGTCCCTTTAGTAGATAAGTTTCATCTTCTAATTGTTCTGCTAATAAAACGTAGTCTTTGGTTCCCCTTCCCTACATTTTCTATTTGTACTTTCCAATTTAAGTTATTCTTAACTGTAATTTATAGGTATTTAGATGTGGTTGATTTATCGTGTAACCGAAGTTTAAAGGATTCCTGTTGGCACTCAATGGATGACATCACACTTTTCATTATTTGGGACCAATTGCCAATTTTCGCACCATATAGCTATATCACTAAATCGTTTTGCAATTATTTTTGATGTTCTGATGACTTTAATACACGATAAAAACTATAGCCTCATCTGCAAACAACCTAGGACGGCTGCTCAGATTGTCTCCTAAATCGTTTATATAGACAAGGAACAACGGAGGACCTATAACACTGCCTTTTGGAACGCCATAAATCACATACGTTTTACTCGATGACTTCCGTCGATTACTACGAACTGTGACCTCTCTGGCGGGAAATCATGAATCCAGTCGCATAACTGAGACGATATTCCATAAGCACGCAATTTGATTACAAGCCGCTTGTGAGACACGATGTCAAAAGCCTTATGGAAATCTAGAAATGAAGAATCAGTTGGAAATCCTTTGTCAACAGAACTCAACACTTGTGTGAGTAAAGAGTTAGTTGCGAACGATATTTTCTACATCCGTGTTGACTATGTCAATAGATCGTTCTTTTCAAGGCAATTCATAGCGCTCGAACACAATATATACAAAAATCCTGCTGCATATCGACGTTAATGATATGAGCCTGTAATTTAGTGGATTACTCCTATTGACTTTCTTGAATATTGATTTGACCTGGGAAGTTTTCCAGTCCTTGGGTACGGATCTTTTGTCGAGCGAGCGGTTCCATGTGACTGTGAAGTATGGAGCTACTGCATCTGCATACTGTCAAAGGAACCTAATTTGTATCTAGTCTGGAACAGAAAGCTTGCTTTTTTAAAGTGATTTAAGTTGCTTGACTACTCCGAGGATATCTACTAGTAGGTTACACATGTTGGCAGCTGTTCTTCTTCCGAATTCTGGAATATTTACTTTGTCTTCCATGGTGAAGAAATTTCGGAAAGCTGTGTTTAGTTACTTTCCTTTAGCAGCCCTACCAACGATAATATTTCCCTTGCTATCGCACATAGATGCATAGATTGTGTCTTGCCGCTAGCATACTTCACATACAACCAGAATCTTTTTGCATTTTTGTGTCAGGTTTCGAGGCAAAATTTCTAAATGGAAACTGCTATAAGTAGACACAGGGTTATATGCGTAATAGAAACCTTAAAGTATGCACGCAAATTTGCATGAAAATTGCTTAAAAACGCATGAAAAGTGTCGAAATTTATAAGATCAAATTATAACAAAATATAGTAGTTACTGCGTGCATTACATCTCAAAGTCGAACCTGTGCATATCAGTTACGAGGAAGAGCTCCGGTCACGCGAAAAATGGGTGCATTTAGGACGCTAATCCCATTTTCTGAATACTTTCTGGTAGAGGCAAGTAAGAGGGCTTGGGATTATTTCCTAAAAATTTTCAAAATGGAGGCGCATACCGTGTTTCAGCAATTGTTCTTTCTTTACTATAGTCGGTAACAAGCGGATGCGATGCGAGTGAGTCGCAGTGAAACAGTTGATATGTACAGGACCAACATCAAGATATATCGCACGCAGAGGGGCACGCTCAAAAAGTTCGTAATACTTTATTTAAAAAAACAGCATACAATCATGAATTTCTGGGACAGCATTAACGTTTAATTAATACTACTGGACCAAAGCATCATTTACAATTTATTTTACATTTTTCTACTATTGTAAATACAAACGACCAAGTACTATTCCAAATATATGACAGCAAGATTGTGTCTTCGATCACTCGAAACATTTTTATAAGCTGAAAAGGACCGCTTCACATCAACTGAGGTAACTGGACAGTATTTGGATTTGGGTACTATGTTGGCACTTATTGTTTCAGGTAAAAGTTCACCCATCCCGTTAATAAAACTATCAATTTGGCACAAGGGTTCAGTGCCTGGGTTACTGTTTAAAATTTTGTCAAACTTTTCTTTGAGTTTTGTTGGAAATACTTCCAGCAATGAGGAGTTCACTACAATAATTAGTTTGGTCTCTTCCCCCCCGCCACCCCCCTCTTTTAAACCAACCAACTAAACAAGAATAATTTTATTCATTAACTGAATACATCCATTCAAAGCCAAACCTTGAGTTTCAAGCTTTTTAACACTTGCAGGTATATGGAGAAAATGAGTGCTAATCACAGCAGTGCCTTATTTAATAATGGTATCATTAAAAGCTTCCTTGCACTGGAAAGCTGCCAGAGACTCTGCACTGCTGAAGTCGTGTACTATGCCTCTAATTGTCTCGAAATGTTGATTGTGAAACAACGTAGCTTTGACCCACGTACCACAACGAGTTACCACTAGCTCCGAAGGTAAAGGCACATTTGGTAGTTTTTCTTTGTAGATGTTAACGCGAGCAGGACCCTTTAAAACACTTTTTTTGTAGATCAAATCAGTTTATTTATATTCACAAATGTGGAACGTATATTACGTGATCAAAAGTATCCGGAAACCCGCAAAATATACGTTTCTCAAATTAGGTGCATTGTGCTGACACCTACTGCCAGATACTCCATATCAGCGACCTTAGTGATATTAGACATTGTGAAAGAGCAGAATAGGGCGTTCCCGCAACTCACGGCTTCGAACGTGGTCAGGTTATTGGATGTCACATGTGTCATACGTCTGTACTTGAGATTTCCACACGACCAGACATCTCTGGGTCCACTGTTTTCGATGTGATAGTGAAGTGGAAACATATAGGGACACGCACAACACAAAAGTGTACAGGACGACCTCGTCTGTTGACTGACAGAGACCACCGACAGATGAAGAGGCTCGTAATGTGTAGTAGGCAGACATCTAGCCAGACCATCAGACAGGAGTTCCAAACTGCATCAGGATCTTCTGCAAGTACTATGAAAGTTAGACGGGAGGTGAGAAAACTTACATTTCATGGTCGAAAGGCTGTTCATAAGCCACACATCACACCGGTAAATGCCAAACGATGCCTAGCTTGGAATAAGGAGCTTAAACATTGGACTATTGAACAGCGGAAAAGCGTTGTGTGGAGTGACGAATCCCGACACACAATGTGGCGATCCGATTGCAGGGGTATGACGAATTATCAGTGAACGTCATCTGCCAGAGTGTGTGGTGCCAACAGCAAAATTCGGAGGCGGTGGTGTTATGGTGTGGTCTTGTTTTTCAGGGAAGGGGCTTGCATCCCTTTTGGTTTGCGTGGAACTATCACAGCACAGGCCTACATTGATGTTTAAGCATCTTTCTGCTTCCCACATTTGAAGAGCAATTCGGGGATGGCGATTGCATCTTTCAACACGATCGCGCACTTGTCCATAATTCTCGGCCTGTGGCGGAGTGGTTACATGACAATAACATCCTGTAATGGACTGGCCCGCACGGAGTCCTGACCTGAATCCTCTGGAACAGCTTTTGGATGTTTTGGATGCCAACTACGTGTCGGACCTCACCGACCGACATCGATATCTCTCCTCAGTGCAGCACTCCGTGAATAATGGGTTGCCAATATCCAAGAAACCTTCCAGCACCTGACTGCACGTGTGGCTTCAAGAGTGGAAGCTGTCATCAAGGTTAAGTGTGGGCCAACACCATACTGAATTCCAACATTAGTGATGGAGGGCGCCCGAACTTGTAAGTCATTTTCAGCCATTTGTCCGGATGCTTTTGATCACAAGGTGATGTATTCCATAAGCAAAGCGCGTAACATGAATCAAATTGGGATAATGTACTCGGAGGGCTTTTCCTGCTTTGTTCATATAAAGAGCAGCAACTGAAAAAAAAACATCATTTCATCTACAGAAGATTCTGGTAATGTTTTTCTAATACCCTCGTTCACAAATCTGGCGATCGTAGAATGATTTACTTTTTCAAGTTTTTTTGCAGAAGAACTAGGCTCTTCTTTTAAAGCATCAACAATTAAATTAACAATATAACGGCCACAAGTGTCAGTAGTTTCGTCGAGTGAAATCCAGACAATGCAGTCCTTGAGTTCATTGCGCATTTCTTCCAAAACATTTACGTAAATTGTCGGTATGTAGTTTTTACCCAATGTTGATTCATCTAGTATGTTTTGATTTAAGTAATATTTGTGCAGGAAGCCTTTGAGGATACGGTTTGTATGTCTGCGAAGAGGAATATTGCTTGCACTGAATGCTTCACATATATCTATGTTAAACCAACTTTTATGTTTACCGTTGGACAAATCCCTGCTACTACAACTTGCTGTTTTTTGTCAGAAGTTGTTGTGGTCCTTTCTTCTGCATTTCTGCGATTGAAGTCTTGTCTTGACATGATTGTCTATTTGAAACGTTTTCCCACTAAACGTTTCTCTCGCAAACTCGACAATATAAAACAATTCCGTCCTATGTAAATGTCCCAGCGTGGTCAGCTATCGACGTAACAACGTTTCTTTTTTCGGGTGGCATGGCGCACCATACGACACACACTACACGTCTACAAGTAAATAGAAAGATAAACTGAAACAATGGACGTGTGACTAAAAGTTTGTGTAGTTTAATTGTTGTCGACGCCTATGGTATGTCAGCAGAGGGGATTAACCGGGTTCGTGGGTTCAGGAGCATTGACTCTGTCTGCCTTTTCGTGTTCCTCTTCGTTAATGATTTCTCTAGGCTGTGGCCTATCGGCTAGCGACTGCACGCAGTTCTAGGTCGCGGTCAATCTGTGAGATATCAAATCTATATCGAGCTAGAGACCACCCGCCTAAATTTTTAAAATGTTGTAAACATAGAGCGAAAATATGCGTCGTCACTAGGTTTTAAATAAAATATGCAATAACTGCTGAAAAGGAGCCAAATATACAAATGCATATGCAACATACCAGTGCACATAATCCGATCTCTAGTTATAAATATCTCCGAGCTAAATTTCGAGCTTCTGTAAAAGATTACCAGTCTTGAGGGTCTGATTTAAAAATATCAAAAGCTGATGACCGTTGGCAGTATTTCTTAAGACATGTACTGGCACTTTCAAACTGATTCTACCACAATGAGATATACGTCCAAGTAGGCACTTGGTGCAACTAAATCTTGACAGCTGCAGCGATACAAAACAAAATGGGAAAATAATACCGGAGTATACCATGTTTTGACCGTTGTTGGTAATCAGGAGGAACATCTAAACAACAAGAGCACATTTCAATGCTTGGTTGCGTTGCCTGTGCCTCTAACAAGAACCAGTAGGTGCTCCAGCCACCCTGGACGTGTGTCTGTCTGTGTGTGTGTGTGTGTTAATGTAATTACGCCTCCTTCTGACCTGCGGCTGTTTCTTACGCTGGTCAGGTGGCTCACATCCCATTCTGCCCTCACCCTGGCCCCAATTTAATTAGCAGAGGAAACAGCCGCTATTTAATTACGCACCAGCGAAGAGAGTACCTGCCGCTCTCCAGAACTCTGATTCCGTTGCAAGTCGGCGCAGTCCTCGTCAATACGAACCACGGGCACAGTGTTTCTTCCTGCAAAATCTGTACTGCCACATACTGCCGCAGATGACGGGCACGTCGCCAAATGCAGTCAGGCTCTTCACAAAATTATACCGCACTGTCCTCCCAGAAGTTCTGCTTAACTGGCAGCACACAGTTTCACGATATTTCCCCCAAATATCAGTAAGTTTCTCGTACTAAAATAAACGGCGGCCTCGACACAAACTCAACAACTAATAAACTGAGACCTAATGTGGAGGACATATCGTCAAGGTTAAAATTTATTTGACATGTAGAATCATAAAAATAGATGAACTGTAACCTTAAGGTTTATTATTATTGTTCAGAAGATCTGCCATTTCGGCATATAGCTAGCAGTAGGGTAAAGGGAGATATTTTCGTGATATAAGTATTTTCGTGATACAGTGCCAACACCGTGTTTCTTGAGGAGGCCGAAATACACGATGTTAAAGCTCACGAAAACAGTCGTGAGGTCTGGAATAGGTCCGAGACTTTATTCCATAATTGGAGAACATAGGTCTGACGGTACAGGCTTTATAAGATAACCAGCAAAAGATAAATGGCGCCTTGCTAGGCCGTAGCAATTGACGTAGCTGAAGGCTATGCTAACTATCGTCTCGGCAAATGAGAGCGTAATTCTCAGTGAAACATGGCTAGCAACGTCGGCTGTACAACTGGGGCGAGTGCTAGAAAGTCTCTCTAGACCTGCCGTGTGGCGGCGCTCGGTCTGCAATCACTGATAGGGGCGACACGCGGGTCCGACGTATACTAGCGGACCGCGGCCAATTTAAAAGCTACCACCTAGCAAGTGTGGTGTCTGGCGGTGACACCACACAGGGTGTCCAGAAAAGGACTCCCTGATTCCAAAATTTAATATCTCGAAAACAAAGATCGATAGAGGAGTGCAGTAAACGGTATGTTTATCGTGAAAGCTGTAAGAAGTTTATACAGCAGTTTGAAATAATAGTTACAAAAGCTGCTAACAGATGGCGCTGTAATCGCCATACGTAATGCCTAGTATAAATAGTGACCCGAAGCCCAGAGCGATCAGTTCCACTATTGAAACGTGAAAGGAGGTTAGCGTACCGAAGGAAGAGATTAAAACCATGTACTCCAATGAACAACGCGTTTTTCTGGTGCTAGAGTACCACAGGTTAGAAGAGAGTCCTACGGCAACAAGGCGAAGTTTTCAAGCACGATTTAATGTTTCAAAAGGACCCGATGCGAAAACCATTCATACGCTCTTCGCAAAATTTCAACGAACAGACAGTTGACTGATGATCTAGTGGGGCATGTTGGCCGCAAGCAAACCGCAGTTACGCCTGAAAATATCGCCACAATTTCTGGAATTATTCAGCGAAATTCGATGTCATCCGTCCGTGGAATTGCATCTGAGACTGGTTTGAAGCGTTCCAGCACGCAGAAAATACTGAGAAAGAGCCTACACATGTTTCCATTCTAAATTCAAACGCACCAGGCCATACCCGTACGAGCTGTGCAAAAAAGGGTTGCCTTTGCTAATCAGATGCTCACAATGATTGATAGTGAATGATTTGATGTTGGCTGCATCTGGTTTACAGATGAAGCACACTTCCACCTGAATGGATACGTGAATAAGCAGAACTTGCGATTTTCGGATTCCGAAAAGCCATATTGGGGTGAAGCGAAACCCCTGTATTCTCCTAAAGTTACTGTGTGGGCTGCAGTATGCAGCAGAAGCATTATTCGCCCTTTTTTCATTCGAGAAACGGTCACTGGTGCACGTTACGTTGCAATTTTGGAACAATTTGTCGCCACACAGCAAGCGTTAGAGCAGGTACTGAATGGTTTATGCAAGATGGAGCCCGACCACATCGGACAGAACAAGTGTTTCGCTTTCTTGAGGAAAACTTCGGGAATCGAGTCATTGCTTTGGAATATCCCATATTTACTGGTGCAGGCATGGATTGGCCTCTATATTCGCCGGATTTGACTCCCTGTGACTTTTTTTGTGGGGCACAGTGAAAGACATGGTCTACCCGAAGCATCCCGCCACGCTTGACGAGTTTGATTCGGCGATCTCTGTGGCATGTGAATCCATTTCGGTTGAGACACTACGAAATGTGATGGCGAATTTCATTCTTCGTTTGCGCCACCTCTGTAGTGCCAATGGTGAACATTTTGAAAACATTGTGATGTGATTGTTTGCAAAGATTGTTTTCATACGATTATTTCACTTATGTATGCTGATATGAGCTGTACAGCGTACAGCGCCATCTGTCAGCAGCTTTTGTAACTATTATTTCAAACTGCTGTATAAACTTCTTACAGCTTTCACAATAAAGATACCGTTTACTCCATTCCTCTATCGATATTTGTTTTCGAGATATTTAATTTTGAAATCAGGGAATCCTTTTCTGGACACCCTGTACTTTTTCCATGTGTGCAGCGGATATCCCTATGGAAGGAGAACGTTGGCCCGTGTGACTGGGTGTTGTGTGCTGTCCATAGGTTAGTTAGGTTTAAGTAGTTCTAGGGGTCTGATGACCATAGATGTTAAGTCCCATAGTGCTCAGAGCCATTTGAACCATCTTTCCGTTGGCCCGTGTAGTGGTAGTTCCGTGCTTCCCGCCAGATGCCACCATGTGCCTGTTTCTGTTTCACTACGCTTCATCCTCGAGTGGTCGCGTGAATGACAATAGTCATCGACTCCTCTTTGAATTGCCACCGTTAATTTGATTTGGCAACAACGAGGACAAGCTGACAGGAGTCTGTAGGGGAGGGGCTGAGAAACACTGCAGCCACACGTGTCAGTGGAAATTTGTCCACCGCTAAGAGCAGTTGACATATGTCATCCACGCAACCTTTCGTGTAAGTATTTTTCACTGATGTATTCCTGCAGTATTTCACTTAGTTAACACTTTTTGGCGCACATTACATCATATTAAATATCTTAATCGTATTTGTATGACTTTTTAGTTATTTTCTTGTTTTATTTCAGTAAAACATGAAATTTCCATTATGAAGAAAGTATTTCAGACCCGAACATTTAGAGAAAGTGGCTAGAGGAATTTGATTCAGAAGAAGATCCTCTAGACTGCTAGAGTAACATCAGTGACTGTAATAACGATTATGTCGCATCAGAGAATCACAGCTCTGAGACAGGAAACAACTGACTTTGAAGAGTGGTGAGGATTGTAATTTAGAGAAATTTGTAGGTATCGATGGAAGCACTAAGTAAAGCAAAAAAGTGCCCCGGAAAAATGTGAAAGTTAGATCACAAAATATAAAAAAACGCTTACCAGGACCAAAGACAGAGCTACAGATGCTAAAACAGAAATATATACATTGCGACTGTTTGTTGATGACGGAGTAATCACTATCATTACATAATATACAAATCTGTATAATCAGATAATTAAGAATAATTTCTCCAGAGACCGGGATAATCGTCTCAAAGATGAAATTGAAATTAGTGCCCTGATTGGAATTATTTTCCTTATTGGCTCGCGTCCATTGTAGCAGAACAAGTACCAAAAACATGTGGGATACCTCCAAAGTATGTGGAATAGAAGCTTGCTATTTATCAATGGGCGAGTATAGATTTCGTTTTCTGACGCGCTGACTCCGCTTTGATGATTACAGCACGAGAGCAGACAGAAGAAAATCAGACAAGCTAGCGCCAATTCGTGGCCTTATGGAACAATTTACAAAGAATTTTCAGCGTTATTTCGCACCAGGCGAATACTTCACGGTTGATGAACAACTGCTTCCTCTTAGGGGGAAGTGTTCCTTCTGACAGTTTATTCCAAGCAAAGCTGCCAAATATGGAATAAAGGTATTCGCCCCTATAGATCGTAGAATGATATACACGATGAATTTAGAAGTTTACTGCGGGAAACAGGAACCAGGGCCTTATTTAGTCAGCAATGCTAAAAAAAGATGTTGTCCTTCGTATTGCCAAACCAATTTATAACTCTAATAGCAATATAACTGATGATAATTGGTTTTCCAGTATTCCTCTGTTGGAAGCATTACCTGAAAAAAATATTACTTATGATGGGACCCTGAAAAAAAAATAAAAGGGAGCTGCCAAAAGTGTTCCTACCAAATAAAAAGGAGCAACTGAATACTTCTGTAATGTTACTTAAAATCCGCCTTGATTGCAAATTTTTTATTCATATGACCGGTTTCGGTTCATTCAGAACCATCTTCAGATCTGGTATTTCAGTTACAGGAGTAACCCGTCCAAATCCAGCAACTTTCACATGCTGCGCCACGCATGTGAAAGCATGTGAAAGTTGCTGGATTTGGACGGGTTACTCCTGTAACTGAAATACCAGATCTGAAGATGGTTCTGAATGAACCGAAACCGGTCACATGAACAAAAAATTTGCAATCAAGACGGATTTTAAGTAACATTATAAAATCACTGATTGCTGTTATCCCACAAGACATTATGTCTGTTTTTGCAAAGAATACTTCTCTTTTAGGTTTTCAAAAAAATAACTCGTTTCGTACACCCAAAGAAAAAACAAATCCACGATTTTGGTATCTATAACTCACGAGGATGATTCGATTGATGAATCTACCGGAGACAAAAGAAAACCTGAAATAGTCACTTTTTACAACTAGACAAAAGTTGGTGTTGGTGTAGTGGATAAGTTTTGTGCAAACTACTCGGTGGCTAGGAACACAAGGAGATAGCCTGCCATTATTTTCTTCGATCTTCTGAACATGTCTGGGATTAATGCACAGTGCATATACTCAGTGAATAATGGCTATAAAGCAGTCAAACGAGATGATTTTACAGAATCATTTTGCTGGGAGCTGATTTCACCCCAACTACAACGACGAGTAGAAAATCCTCAGGTGCCAGTCGAAATTAGGAAAATAAGTGCTCTTTTACTCAAGACAGAAGCACAAAAATTCAGTCAAAATCAACACCGGCCTGCAGGTGGAAGGAGAAGATGCGAGATCTGTGGTCGAGCGAAAAATAAAAATACGAGAAGATCGTGCTCAAAGTGTCTGAATTGCGAATGCCCAGATCATTGTTCCGACGTGTGTAACGACTGTTTTGAGTGGTTTTATTTTCGTTTATTAACTTTCTCAAATGGAACTGATACATGGTGAAAATTACATTTGTAAAGTACGTTGTAAAAGTTTACGAAGTTTCTGTATCTCATGTTTTGTATTTGTACTTATTTTTATACAAACTAAAATTTATAATTAAAAATAAACCAGTTTAACGTATATTTCGTTTTTTTGAATTCATATTAGGCCAATAATACGTATTAATAGAAATAAAAATACATTATACAATCGTATAAAATAGAGAAACGCAGTGGATGACTACTGCCATCCACGCGACCTATTGTGTAACTATTTTAGGTGCGTCCACTGGAAGGTTAAAGTCAACAATACAAAACTTCTTCTCACCCTTCGTGCCGTTTTGTAAAATATTGTGGTGTTTATTGCATCGTCTGTGAAAACCTGTTGAAGGTAAGCAATTTTACAGTATGTTATAGTCATTGATACAGTGAACGTAAAAATCCATTGCAATTACTCGTGCGGCATAAGTTACGCGGGGTAATGCTTAAGAGGAACAGTGAATTTCTTAGCAAATTCCACTCAACAGAATGGTATCTTTGCATTCTGTCTTATTTTGCCCAGTCGTATGAATTGTAAGCGAGATATCACCTTAGTGTACTAAAGTAAAGTTATTGTTAATAGTGTGTTCTACACGTCTGTACTTCTAAATTTATGTTTTGAGATATCATGAAATTACCCATCTACATTTACATTATCACGAAATTACCTACCTACATTTATTGCAGGTCACATACAGGATGCCAAGGGAGTATTCAGAATACCGCAGGTACACTATTCAGCAACTTCTAGCCGCTGCTCAATTAGCGAAAGTTAATAATGTGTATATATACCAAGCTTCAAAGCAAATGTATGTTCCGTGGAGCACATTAACCTCAACAGAAATGTTAAAGAGAGTCGAGATCCTCCTAAATTAGGAATACAAATTGCTCTAACTCCAGGTCTTCACATAGAGCTATAGAAGTACATTATAAAGATGCAAGAACTGGGTTTCGAGTTCACAGTTATGACGGTGAGAAAAGTGGCTTACGAATTAGCGAAACGAGCTGGTCGTGGGTATTTTTTAAACTCCGAAAAAGGAAGTGCCGGAAAATGGTGGTGGTTGAGTTACAAGACGAGGTGCAATCTTACTTTGCGAACTCCTGAGAACCTTGCCGCTTACAGGTCTTCTATAGCAAACGAAGAGATGATTCGTGACCTCTTTTCCAAATTAAAGAAAGTGGTGGTAGATTTAAAAACTCTGAACCTGCCTGATTGATTGTGGAATTGCTATGAAACTAGTTTGTCCTATGCCGTGAAAGCAAATAAAGTCGTTTTCTCAGTAGGACAACGATACGTTTACAAGAGACCGTGGAGAGTCGCTGACACGTTTAGGTTGTATCTGTGCCAATGGAACATAGATTCCACCTGTGATTATATCCAAAGGAGTTCGATGGAGCGATGTGCTAAAGCATGACATTCTTCCAAATTCATTAGTAAAACTCTCTCCGAAAGGCTTGATTAACAGTGATTTGTTTTTAGAATGGTTCAGTTTTTTTTGTGGTGCCATGCCTGTTGCTTCCCCCATGAACCATGGACCTTGCCGTTGGTGGGGAGGCTTGCGTGCCTCAGCGATACAGATGGCCGTACCGTAGGTGCAACCACAACGGAGGGGCATCTGTTGAGAGGCCAAACAAACATGTGGTTCCTGAAGAGGGGCAGCAGCCTTTTCAGTAGTTGCAGGGGCAACAGTCTGGATGATTGACTGATCTGGCCTTGTAACATTAACCAAAATGGCCTTGCTGTGCTGGTACTGCGAACGGCTGAAAGCAAGGGGAAACTACAGCCGTAATTTTTCCCGAGGACATGCAGCTTTACTGTATGATTAAATGATGATGGCGTCCTCTTGGGTAAAATATTCCGGAGGTAAAATAGTCCCCCATTCGGATCTGCGGGCGGGGACTACTCAAGAGGACGTCGTTATCAGGAGAAAGAAAACTGGCGTTCTACGGATCGGAGCGTGCAATGTCAGATCCCTTAATCGGGCAGGTAGGTTAGAAAATTTAAAAAGGGAAATGGATAGGTTAAAGTTAGATATAGTGGGAATTAGTGAAGTTCGGTGGCAGGAGGAACAAGACTTTTGGTCAGGTGATTACAGGGTTATAAATACAAAATCAAATAGGGGTAATGCAGGAGTAGGTTTAATAATGAATAAAAAAATAGGAGTGCGGGTTAGCTACTACAAACAGCATAGTGAAGGCATTATTGTGGCCAAGATAGACACAAAGCCCATGCCTACTACAGTAGTACAAGTTTATATGCCAACTAGCTCTGCAGATGATGAAGAAATTGATGAAATGTATGACGTGATAAAAGAAATTATTCAGGTAGTGAAGGGAGACGAAAATTTAATAGTCATGGGTGACTGGAATTGGTCAGTAGGAAAAGGGAGAGAAGGTAACATAGTAGGTGAATATGGATTGGGGGAAAGAAATGAAAGAGGAAGCCGCTTTGTAGAATTTTGCACAGAGCATAACTTAATCATACCTAACACTTGGTTCAAGAATCATAAAAGAAGGTTGTATACCTGGAAGAATCCTGGAGATACTAAAAGGTATCACATAGATTATATAATGGTAAGACAGAGATTTAGGAACCAGGTTTTAAATTGTAAGACATTTCCAGGGGCAGATGTGGATTCTGACCACAATCTATTGGTTATGAACTGCAGATTGAAACTGAAGAAACTGAAATAAGGTGGGAATTTAAGGAGATGGGACCTGTATAAACTGAAAGAACCAGAGGTTGTAGAGAGTTTCTGGGAGAGCATAAGGGGACAATTGACAGAAATGGGGGAAAGAAATACAGTAGAAGAAGAATGGGTAGCTCTGAGGGATGAAGTAGTGAAGGCAGCAGAAGGTCAAGTAGGTAAAAAGACGAGAGCTAATAGAAATCCTTGGGTCACAGAAGAAATATTGAATTTAATTGATGAAAGGAGAAAATATAAAAATGCAGTAAATGAAGCAGGCAAAAAGGAATACAAACGTCTCCAAAATGAGATCGACAGGAAGGGCAAAATGGCTAAGCAGGGATGACTAGAGCACAAATGTAAGGATGTAGAGGCTTGTCTCACTAGGGGTAAGATAGATACTGCCTACAGGAAAATTAAAGAGACCTTTGGAGAGAAGAGAACTTGTATGAATATCAGGAGCTCAGATGGCAACCCAGTTCTAAGCAAAGAAGGGAAAGCAGAAAGGTGGAAGGAGTATATAGAGGTTTTATACAAGGCCGATGTCCTTGAGGACAATATTATGGAAATGGAAGAGGATGTAGATGAAGATGAAATGGGAGATAAGATACTGCGTGAAGAGTTTGACAGACCTCTGAAAGACCTGAGTCGAAAGAAGGCCCCGGGAGTAGACAACATTCCATTAGAACTACTGATGGCCTTGGAAGAGCCAGTCATGACAAAACTCTTCAAGAAGAATATAATAATTCCAATCCCAAAGAAAGCAGGTGTTGACAGATGTGAAAATTACCGAACTATCAGTTTAATAAGTCACAGCTGCAAAATACTAACGCGAATTCTTTACAGACGAATGGAAAAACTGGTAGAAGCCGACCTCGGGGAAGATCAGTTTGGATTCCGTAGAAATATTGGAACACGTGAGGCAATACTAACCTTAAGACTTATCTTAGAAGAAAGATTAAGAAAAGGCAAACCTACGTTTCTAGCATTTGTAGAAAGCTTTTGACAACGTTAACTGGAATACTCTCTTTCAAATTCTGAATGTGGAAGGGGTAAAATACAGGGAGCGAAAGGCTATTTACAATTTGTACAGAAACCAGATGGTAGTTATAGGAGTCGAGGGGCATGAAAGGGAAGCAGTGGTTGGGAAAGGAGTGAGACAGGGTTGTAGCCTCTCCCCGATGTTATTCAATCTGTATATTGAGCAAGCAGTAAAGGAAACAAAAGAAAAATTCAGAGTAGGTATTAAAATTCATGGAGAAGAAGTAAAAACTTTGAGGTTCGCCGATGACATTGTAATTCTGTCAGAGACAGCAAAGGACTTGGAAGAGCAGTTGAACGGAATGGACAGTGTCTTGAAAGGAGGATATAAGATGAACATCAACAAAAGGAAAACGAGGATAATGGAATGTAGCCAAATTAAATCGGGTGATGCTGAGGGGATTAGATTAGGAAATGAGGCACTTAAAGTAGTAAAGGAGTTTTGCTATTTAGGGAGTAAGATAACTGATGATGGTCGAAGTAGAGAGGATATAAAATGTAGACTGGCAATGGCAAGGAAAGCGTTTCTGAAGAAGAGAAATTTGTTAACATCGAGTATAGATTTAAGTGTCAGGAAGTCGTTTCTGAAAGTATTTGTATGGAGTGTAGCCATGTATGGAAGTGAAACATGGACGATAACCAGTTTGGACAAGAAGAGAATAGAAGCTTTCGAAAGGTGGTGCTACAGAAGAATGCTGAAGATAAGGTGGGTAGATCACGTAACTAATGAGGAGGTATTGAATAGGATTGGGGAGAAGAGAAGTTTGTGGCACAACTTGACTAGAAGAAGGGATCGGTTGGTAGGACATGTTTTGAGGCATCAAGGGATCACAAATTTAGCATTGGAGGGCAGCGTGGAGGGTAAAAATCGTAGAGGGAGACCAAGAGATCAATACACTAAGCAGATTCAGAAGGATGTAGGTTGCGGTAGGTACTGGGAGATGAAGAGGCTTGCACAGGATAGAGTAGCATGGAGAGCTGCACAAACCAGTCTCAGGACTGAAGACCACAACAACAACATGCCTGTTGATCGTCCTGTCATATCCTGATGGATTCTCATGCATCGCTTATTAACCCTGATGTCATAGCAATGGCTAATACCAATCAAATTTTTTGTTGACATTTTCGGGTCATACATCGCACCTGCTGGAGCCACTTGGTGTGGGTGTGTATAAATCAGTATAAATCACTAAAGGATCACTGGGCCAAAAGATTGAAGCAGTACATGAAAGAAACTCCGGCTGATAAGCCGAACAGAGGCAGCTTTCATACAATACTAAATCCAGCATTTATTCAGCTTCAGAAAATCTGGAATTTATCCCCTCAACAGAAATCCTATTTCAGGAGAGGCTTTTGCTCCTTCACAAGTAACAAATAAGTCTGTTCAATCCACACAAAATCGGTCTATGGCAAAGACATGGAAAAGATTTGTTGACACTGGCAACAGCAGCGATAACATCCAGTAGGCCAAATGTGAATTAAAAAAAATAAAAATAGATCGAGGAGCGAAGCGTCTCAATAAAGAACAGCAACTGAAAGCCTCTACATCAAAATCAGAGGTCATAAAAACCACACGCAAAAAAGACGAGACAGAAGATGATTGATTGGCTTTGTGGTACACGCCATAAATCTTACACAAGTGATGTTCGCGAAAAGAATGGAGCTAAGTGAATCCAGTGCTCGTTTTGCTTAACACTATACCATGCAGTCTGCCAGCATTCCGGCGCAGAGGAGGACATTTATATGTGCGACAATCGTTTAAGGATTCAGACGTCGTAAGTAACAATGCCTAGCAGGATGTTATAATAACAACAATGAAGATGAAACTTCCTGGCAGATTAAAACTGTGTGCCCGACCGAGACTCGAACTTGGGACCTTTGCCTTTCTCATTCTGGAAACATCCCCCAGG
Source organism: Schistocerca cancellata (assembly GCF_023864275.1). Lineage (NCBI taxonomy): Eukaryota > Metazoa > Arthropoda > Insecta > Orthoptera > Acrididae > Schistocerca > Schistocerca cancellata. The sequence goes on from NC_064627.1 coordinate 40,106,944, forward strand.
CTGTGGCTAAGCCATGTCTCCGCCATATCCTTTCTTTCAGGAGTGCTAGTTCTGCAAGTTTCGCAGGAGAGCTTCTATAAAGTTTGGAAGGTAGGAGACGAGATACTGGCAGAAGTAAAGCTGTGGGTAGTGGGCGTGAGTCGTGCTTCGGTAGCTCAGTTGGTAGAGCACTTGCCCGCAAAAGGCAAAGGTCCGGAGTTCGAGTCTAGGTCGGGCACACAGTTTTAATCTGCCAGGAAGTTTCATTTCAGCGCACACTCCGCTGCAGAGTGAAAATCTCATTCTGGAAACAATGAAGATTATTTTCACCTACATGACCAATTGTATTGGTATTTATTTTCTAAAAAAAAAAGGAAAAAGAAAAGAAAAGAAAAGAGAAGTACTCCAATAAATTTGTAGTGAAATTACCGAAATGCGATTTATCACGAAATTAGATTACTATTATCACAAAATTACCCACCTAGGCCACGAAATTATTTTATCGTTTGGAAGATGCCAAAATATTTATTCAGTAGCGCTATTTAAATAAAAAAATACAGTCTAAAAGCGTTGTATTACCCGATTCCTAACAGGCAAGTATTCATAAATAATTAAATTCGTAAACATCAGAAGTACTTAGCAAAATAACAAATTTATCACGAATGTATCCTCCTTAGCCTACATTATGATGTGGAATGAAATAATCGATGTTCTTTTACACGCTGCTGTATATACAGCAGATGCTATCGGTGAACTCCCTACGGATGCTACATGACTAACCGATTGTTGCCGGCCGGTGTGGCCGAGCGGTTCTAGAGGCTTCAGTCTGGAACCGCGCGACCGCTGCGGTCGCAGGTTCGAATCCTGCCTCGGGCATGGATGTATGTGATGTCCTTAGGTTAGTTAGGTTTAAGTAGTTCTAAGTTCTAGGGGACTGATGACCTCAGATGTTAAGTCCCATAGTGGTCAGAACCATTTGAACTAACCGATTGTTACTGTACACTTCTCCGAGCCAGTTTTTGTTAACTCGTATTTTAGAACATCTATGTTGTGAAATGCAGTTATGGTGTAAAAATATTGATCCCTGAATATCACAGTGTTCTCTATTTTGCAAAACGGCGACGAAAAAAAAAATCTTAGTGATCACAGAACATACGTGTTGCCTACAACGCCTGCATTTTGTCCAGCGCTTTTAAATTTAGCTTCTAACTGCTATCAGGGAAAGCCGGAATCTGTGGCAATACAGTGGACCACTATTGTACATCATGTTGCGTAACTTAGTCGGTCGAAATATAATGCGGCAATTTAACCTGCTAGCTTGCCAGGCCACGAAGCTACGCAAATGGGAGTATTAGTGTATGAAGATCATCTGGGGCGAAATCAGTTATTCTTGCTAATATCAGACTCTGACTTAACAGTCATCCGACCATCTTTCAAATTAAATATTGTGAAATCTTCAAGAACAATTTATATACTTCAAAAATGAAATAGCATGTTGTCACAAAATCCGTAATCTTTCCGATTGTCTTCGTGTATCTTCGGAAGATATAGGTTTTCCATCTGAATACAAACCATCTGATATTATAAACTTTTCAAAACATTGAAACACCGTCCCAGACAAGTAAAATGTTGGTATTGTACTGTATTTTCATTATGCCTTTAGCTACAGAAATAATGAATCCTTTTTGTTTATTGAATCAGTCAAGTGCTTTAGTCAATGAATTGGTTTACACTTGTAAAAGGAGAACGGCTATTTAACATCCGCAAATTTTTTCTACGGGAAATTACTGAAAGAAGTGTAAGTGACCGCTAGGCCAGGGCCTTTGGGTATAGTACATTTTTACCCAGACAGACCCTTCTAAAGCGATGTTCTAACGGTAATGGAAATGGAACGGTTCCACGAGATCGTCATAACATAATGCGAAAAATTCTTCGCGTGCATAGTAAAAATATGTCACACATATCGCATAGGAAATAGCACCCCATTTATTTAGTGACTGAAGATATCTAAAGTAATTTTTCCGAATATGGTAGTAATCAAGGGAGAGCAAATGCCATGGGATACCTCCTAAATCGTGCCGCACGTTCTCTGCCTTAAGGGGACCACACCCTGCCTATCTTACCATGTTAATTTGGGCAAGTATTTACCCATTTCTGAAACAACTATTTGATGCAGGACCTTATTATTTTTAATGTATGTTGCATAATGCTAATAGAGACAACTATAGTAAAATCTACTTTATCCTTTTTTTTAGTTTTTAAGAAATACTCTTTTTTAAATTTCTTAACAAAAAATATTAAGTATTTTCCCCAGAAAATATTTTTTGTAAACTTCCTAATGGGGAAATATTAATGAATATAGTCCCAGATGTGGCTTTTTACGTTATGCAGAGTCTCTGAAAATTTCATTCATTTATCTATGACGGTTTCTGATATAATGGGGCATTTGTACTGAAAAATTTAGTTTTTTTTAAATTTTTCACTTACAGTTAATTAAAACTGTCTTGCTGCATATGATGGCCCTTCTTTGGCCTCTAGCAGGTCCTCCAGCTTCTTTTTCACCTTCTTGACGTTTGTCTTGCTTTCTTGGCCATATTAGATGCAGACCTGTCTGCATCGGCTATCCTCATTTTATCGCAATGTTGCTGTCCAGTGGTCATATTTTCACCAGATTAATTCCCAGCTCTTTCAGTACCCAACACTTCCCAATATTACCACAATTGAATGTAATAACAGCATCATGAACTTCTAGTTTCATTGTATGCATGCCTACAAATACAGTTTTAGGAAGGCGGTTCCAAATTATGCTGCTGAAACATTCATTTGGGTTCTGTGTCTGCCCATACAGACATTTCTTTAGAAGGTCAGGATTAGCTAATTCTCTGATAATAGGTTTAATTGCTGTAATAACAGCAGCAGGAAGAGAATGCTGGTGATAATTTCTCCAGTTGCTTGAGCCCTATTGTATTTGCCATGACATGGCTTATCATCAATAGAGGACTTATGGAATAATATGGCCCAAACATCTCGCTTCATTGCCTCCAGATTTTCTTTACTTCTCCTAATTGCTTGCCCATAGTATACCTGCAAGTCTTCTATAACAACTACTCGCAATCACACTTGGACAAAACTAACCGCGTGTTTGAAATCGTGTTCTTTACAAACAGAGAAACAAAAGAATACCGTCCGTTGCATTCCAAGTATAAACAACGCACTCGGGAGTAAGAAAACGCCCTAACTTCCAATGTAGGGGATATAAAGTTCTAAAATATATGCAGAAAAGTAGGCATGTCACATAAACACACGTGTTAGGAAAATGCACTTTAAACGCTGGAAAAAAACTTTTTTCAGCAAAATCCTTTTCAAAGTACTTAAATAAAACCTTAATCTATATAAATATTACGAAAACCGAAAATCGATTTTTTTCGACCTGAACCACGGTGTGGTCCACTTAATGTGGCATGGCCTCAACAAATCGTTGGAAGTCCTCTGTAGAATTATTGATCAATACTGCCTCTGTAGCTTCCCATAATTGTGAAAATGTTGTGATTGCAGAATTCTGTGGACCAACTGACCCCTGCTCCCGACCCCCCCCCCCCCTCCCGATTATGTCTTATGAACGATCAATGGCGATCTGGGTGGACAATTGTAGCCCAGGGACATGGTGCATTGTCATCGAAAAAAAATTTCATAGTCGTTTGAGAACGTGAAGCGCATGAATGGCTGCGGATCGTCTCAGAGTAGCCCAACACTACCATTTCCAGGCAATGAGCGATTAAATTGGACCAGAGAACCCAGTCCATTGCACATAAACTCAACTGCACCATTATGGAGTCACCACTGGTTTGCAAAGTGCCTTGTTGAAAACTTGGGTCCAGGGTTCGTGGGGGTCTGCTCCAAACTCGAACCCTGGCATCAACTCTTACAACCTCCCATCTGACCAGGCCGCCAGCCCAGGAGAGGCGCTGTAGCCGATGTCGCGCTTGTTGTCAACGCACTCGCATCGATTACCTGCTGCCATAATCCATTAACACCAGATTTCGCCGCACTGTCCTAATACATGCGTCGTGCGTCCCACATTGATTTTAGCTGTTATTTTACGCAGTGTTACTCGTCTGTTAGGACTGATAACTCTACGCAAGCCCCGCTGCTCTCAGTCGTTAAGTGAAGGCTGTAGGCAACTGATTAGTCCGTGGGCTGAAGTAATGGCTGAAATACGGTATTCTTGGCACACTCTTGTCACTGTGTATCTGTGGGTATTGAATTCTCTAACGATATCCGAAATAGAATGTCCCTTGTCTCTAGCTCCAAGTTCAGTTAATTCCCGGCGTGCGCCATAATCACGACGAAAACGTTTTCACATGAATCACTTGAACACAAATGACAGCTCCGCCTATGCACTGCCTTTTTATGCGCTGTGTACACGGTTCTCCTTTTTGCACGTATAACACTTAAAGGATTTACGTCTGTTGCAGCGAACCGATTAAGTCTACTCAATACGCTTGTTGTCCTTCTTAAAACCAGCATAACGACACTATTTTTGCAACCATTACTAATTTGGAACTATCTCTATTTGGTGATATTATGGAGAACTATGACGTGGCGTAGCTCTGGCGCTAGCTTTACTCTGCAATTACGTGTAATACGTACGTTTTCTTGGTGAGAATTAACAATTTCCATGTAATTTACAAGTTAACAATAAAAACTAAAGACTGACAGAACATAGTTTCCAATCATTTCTTACTGTTAATTGTCTGGAAGGTTTATTTATACGCCAGTCAACTTTTATATATTCTTATTGTCTCTGTATATGAATTGTAAGACACTGTTAAACACTACACAGCGATATATGAAAATGGTATCTGTTCTTTCGGACATGTCCATCTTCATATAGGTACCATCTTCATATAGATAAGGCTTACCGGCCAGTAATCATCTTCACTGCGGATCCACTCAGATTCCTCGGGAATCGGTAGATTGACTGCTGTGAGTAATGAGTATAGTGGGCAGGGGCACAACAGTAAGTTGAAAATTTAGGTCTCAAGGGGAGTGTGCCAGAGATAAGTCCCTGCATTCGCAATATCCTCTGTGTCCTCGATGGCTCAGTCAACCGGCACGGTATCTCACCGTGTTCGATCAGAGGGTTAGCTGCCCTCTGTTATGGGCATCACTAAACAACTTGCACGGGTGTCCCCGTTCGGGGACGAACAGTATAGAACAAAATGGCATAAAAAAAGAGTCGGATAGAGCGTCTCCCATTTAAGCAAGAGATCCCGGTTTCAAGTCCCGGTAGGGACAAACATTTCAACGCCTGTAAGCAGCTAATGGTCTGAACTTCATTGTAATTTCATTAATGCTGAAACCCTAGCTTTTAATTTCACTGAATGTTGATTTCATTTATCTATATAGTGAACCAGTCCATCAGTCGACCATATCTTTTTCGATTTCCCTCCATCATTTGGCTTTCCCTTACTTGCATCCCCTAATTATTTCATCCCTTTGTGGCTCACATTGTACTTTTTGTGTTTTTACTTAACGGTTTTTTGCTGAACGTAATTAGGATCTCTCTGTAATATCTCTAGATCTCGTTTGAGGGAGTCAAACGTCCTAGTTTCTCAAAATTGACTCTCTTCTCAGGCCTCACTTGCCGTTCGTTCCTTGTTACTAATGCTTTTGTAATTTCGCCCAACTTCCCGTCAACTGATCTGAATCACGAATCTAATTTTTTTCTGTCTTCCTGCGCCTCTTTCCTCTCTGTTTCCGCTTGTTTCCTACGTGCTCCAGCTTCCCTATATCTTTCCTGCACTTATTCCCTGTCGGTTTTGACTTTCCTGCTTCGGCCTATTCTAGCATCTGTTTCAAGCAGAATCCAATGTCCCCCATAATTCCGAATTTCGATATGCTCTGCGCAACGGTCAACTACGTTTCGGAATCTACACTAGTTCCACAATCATTATTGGTGAGTGTGTTCCTCGTGGTTTCAGGTAATTCAATTGCTACTGACATGTCCCTCTAAGAAAATTGCGAAACGACTTCCCACCTACTGCATCCCCCTGGCTATAAACTTGCCTCTCTAGGCCGTGCGCGATTTGCCCTATCATGTTTCAACAATGAAATCAGAGATCTACTTCACAGTCAACGGTCGCTGTCAGATATTTAACATACATAAAACATCCTAAGCACAAAAAATACAACATTTATGGAAAAATGTCTTGCTGCCATTCAGATTTAATTAAATCCCCCAAGATACACGGAGGAAGAGAAATTAGAAGTAACACACGATCTGCAAATGCAGCTCAACCTGCAGATGAATGTGCAATCAAACACAACATTAGAAAAAAGGTCACTACAACTTTACGTACACCCAGATATATCTCACTGTGCCTTCTAACTGCAAAATATCAGAAAAAACGTAATGTTTGGTATTGGATAAGGGTTAGCAAGAAAGCCATGGGGGGTTCCTTTTTATTTTGAAAAATGCGCTGGTTGTGTTTGGTCACTGTAGACAACGAGAACACTGTCACAGTGAGTACAACAACTTAGGTACATAACGTATTACATTTATTAGTTCTGGGTCGCCTACCTTAAGATAAGTTGTATGACGGTTTAGGAATCTGAAAATTAAGTCAATTCTCAATATCACCGATTTTTATTTGTAGCCTTGGGATGCACATAAAGTCAATGAGACAAAACAGAACAAACATTATATTCAAATAGACAACACAAACTGCGTGAGAGAACAAGTAGTGAGATGTCCAGAATATGGAAATGCAGCCACATTTCTCAAAGAATCAGCTAGGGTGTGCGAATCAGCTCCAGTCACCGACTTTGAGTCGAACAGACGGGAAACATCGTTCCTGTCCTCATCTACCAACTTTAGAAATTGTATTGATTGGCGACTCCATGTTGTCTTGTGCACTACGACCAGATAACAGGTATACTTGAAAAAAGAGACAGCATTGGTCGTATATTTTTTACTATCGCAAAATCGATTTTCAGTGCATCCTAATTTAAGTTATACAATACAGCACTGAAGACGGTCACTCAGTGACAGAAAATCGATTTTGCGATAGTAACAAATATACGACCAATGCTGTCTCTTTTTTCAAGTATATTTAGAAATTGTTCCACACTGGGAGTCAAGTCCTTGCAGTTGCATACGTCACAAACCAGAATATCGCTTATTTAACGAAAAAAAAACAACAACTTGGAAAGCAGTAGAAACTTCTTACCCGTAGCGCACAAACAGGAGGCTGGTTCTGGCACGTAGCAGTGCTCCACCAATTAAAACGGCTTCTTCGCACCAATCATGGTTGCGAGGATCACTCACTAGACTGGATGCACCAGAAGTTTGGAACAACAGCTATAGAATTTCTCACGCCTCTCATCTCAGTAGGTGCCACAGCGCCCCTTTCTCTGTTGGTAGTAGAGAAAAGGCAAACATGTCTTGGTCAATTACCTCTGGATACTAGAGTGGCAGAACGGTGGCCTCTGACCTCAGCGAGCATCGGTGCCAGCTGTAGCCAACAAAAGCACAGATCGGGCAGCAGCCCCATTTCAACAAAACTGCTCAACTGCCTGATTATCCATTCAAGACTCACGTTCCTACACCACATCATGTACTCGTACGACTGCAGGTTGTGACGTACATCATGTGTGTGTACACACATTATGTAAATCCCGTACGTGTGAAAACATATTAATTGGAAGTCATTGCGTGCTATCGTGGATAAATACGATATTGCAGTGCCTGTTTTGTTAAGAAAAACGATGGAATGCAAAAGGACGGAACGCCTCGTAGAAAGGAACTGGCACTGCGATGACAACAGCCGTTATGAAATACGTGAAATGTGTTGGCAGTTACGAATAAGGACAACCACGTGATCGCTTGCAGCTCCTAATGAGACTCACTAACTGGCTTTCGCCAACAAACAGGAGCTAGAGAGCTCACTTCAGGCCGCCTTCCCAGCACGTGACACGCAATTCCCCCCCCTCCCCAAAGCAAGCATGGCCAATACTCTCAACAGAATAACCGCAAAACAGTAGTAGAAAAATGAAACAGTATCGCATATAGAACAGTCATGTCACGGTACTTTTTACTTTCGTTACTCAATTGGTTTCTTCTGTTACTCAAAGCTTCTCCACAGCGGCCTTCCTTGGATCATCATTTTATGTTCAGCTTGTGTGATTTTTTAGAGCTGACAAATCACTTTTGATCTGCCTGCTGTGGTATCCATTGTCACAGCCTCGGAGCGTTTCAAATGGATCTCGCAATTTCTCAGTATTTCAGTATTCCACTTCTTCCTGCACCGATTATTCTGGATTGTTATCTTAAATTTCAGTGTCATCATTATTATAATGTATCATGCTCCTGTGTACGCTTCAGAATCCAGTATTAGATTTCAGAATAAATGTCTGGCCACGATCATAATGCGATCTAATAGGAATCTTGCTGTAATGGTTAACATCTAAAATCGTGCCAAGATAAAGGTACCATGTGAGATCTGATTTTAATGTTTGATGGATATGACGAAGCCCAGAAGACGACCAGTTGTCTGTCGCATTACCCAGATAGATACTCCTGCTAACTTTACATGAACTTAATAAATCCAGGCCAGATTATGGTTAATGATGAAATCGATTGATATTTCTAACTCCCACTGACTATATTTTAAAACAAACACTCTTCAGTAAACCTTTTAGTTCATCAATTAGCACACCGACAGAACAAATACTTCCCCAATAATTTGCTCAGAGCAGCATTTCGCGTTAGTGCTAGACACTAAGCCCTAATGGCTGAGTATCAAAAACGTTTGTAAGTCGACAGCTTGTGTTCAAATATTACAGTGCCTGAGATAACTGGCAAAACATAGTAAAAATCCAACAATGGCTAGCTGGTGAAAATATTACAAGTTCAGCACTTCCCCTACAATCCCAATTTAGTTGGTGAAACGTAATGCAAGCACGGCTCGCTTGCCGTTGAAGTTCTTAAATTCACAACACTATAGCTCGAGCAATATTACAAGGACACCGAAACCATTATCCGAAATATTTCTGACACTGTAAATCTATGATCGTCACGCCACTCATCATAGTAGGGATCCGATCTGTTTCAACTCTCGGAATGAACAGTTCCGTGCCAAGATGGCAGATGCTCCTCGATACACTTCCCCTGTAATCACACAAATTTTCAAATACACGTTTGTCTCATATCTACCACACGTATGGCTCTCTAGTATAGACTAGAACTGTACCAGCTTTTCAATGGTGTCCTAAGAATGTTACAGTCCTTAGTTTTTGACTGATTGACATGGCATAGTGGTCACCACACTAGACTTGCTTTTGGGAGTACGATGCTTCAAATCTGCATCCGTTCATCCAGATTTACATTTGAAAGGGACTACCCAATTTCCTTCTCCGTCCTAGAAAGACTCCGACATTGTGCCCCATATCTAATCACCTCAATGTCAAAAAAATGGTTCAAATGGCTCTGAGCACTATGGGACTCTACATCTTAGGTCATAAGTCCCCTAGAACTTAGAACTACTTAAACCTAACTATCCTAAGGACATCACACACACCCATGCCCGAGGCAGGATTCGAACCTGTGACCGTAGCAGTCACGCGGTTCCGGACTGCAGCGACAGAACCGCTAGACCACCGCGGCCGGCTACCTCAATGTCGATGAGCTATTATTTTTCGAAATATTCCCAGTTTAATCGATGTTGTAATTTCTGTGCATTAATTTGTTCATAAGTATTTACAAATATGATGAAACCACAACACTCACAAAAACCGGTATTAGTCTATTTTATACTATGTTATTTTTGTCAGTTCCTATTCGCGAAAATTGCTGTAGACACAAAAAAGTTCTTTCTATACTCCGATAGTAGTCAAGCGCTCTTTGTAGACTCTTCTTTTGATAAAATCACTGAAGACGTTTAGATATTAATTTTTAAATTTAATGAGGCTTTTTAAATCTTGCAGTTAGAATAATTTAAAAAACAAATGATTTCATCGAATGCGCGTTTAGGTGCACATAATCGTCTCAATTTCGTCTTTAATTTAGTGTGCCTGCTACGCATATAGTACCATTAGCTACATTTTTGTTGATTTTTTGGTCGTACAATAAATACACTCCTGGAAATGGAAAAAAGAACACATTGACACCGGTGTGTCAGACCCACCATACTTGCTCCGGACACTGCGAGAGGGCTGTACAAGCAATGATCACACGCACGGCACAGCGGACACACCAAGAACAGCGGTGTTGGCCGTCGAATGGCGCTAGCTGCGCAGCATTTGTGCACCGCCGCCGTCAGTGTCAGCCAGTTTGCCGTGGCATACGGAGCTCCATCGCAGTCTTTAACACTGGTAGCATGCCGCGACACCGTGGACGTGAACCGTATGTGCAGTTGACGGACTTTGAGCGAGGGCGTATAGTGGGCATGCGGGAGGCCGGGTGGACGTACCGCCGAATTGCTCAACACGTGGGGCGTGAGGTCTCCACAGTACAACGATGTTGTCGCCAGTGGTCGGCGGAAGGTGCACGTGCCCGTCGACCTGGGACCGGACCGCAGCGACGCACGGATGCACGCCAAGACCGTAGGATCCTACGCAGTGCCACTTCCCAGCAAATTAGGGACACTGTTGCTCCTGGGGTATCGGCGAGGACCATTCGCAACCGTCTCCATGAAGCTGGGCTACGGTCCCGCACACCGTTAGGCCGTTTTCCGCTCACGCCCCAACATCGTGCAGCCCGCCTCCAGTGGTGTCGCGACAGGCGTGAATGGAGGGACGAATGGAGACGTGTCGTCTTCAGCGATGAGAGTCGCTTCTGCCTTGGTGCCAATGATAGTCGTATGCGTGTTTGGCGCCGTGCAGGTGAGCGCCACAATCAGGACTGCATACGACCGAGGCACACAGGGCCAACACCCGGCATCATGGTGTGGGGAGCGATCGCCTACACTGGCCGTACACCACTGGTGATCGTGGAGGGGACACTGAATAGTGCACAGTGCATCCAAACCGTGATCGAACCCATCGTTCTACCATTCCTAGACCGGCAAGGGAACTTGCTGTTCCAACAGGACAATGCACGTCCGCATGTATCCCGTGCCACCCAACGTGCTCTAGAAAGTGTAAGTCAACTACCCTGGCCAGCAAGATCTCCGGATCTGTCCCCCATTGAGCATGTTTGGGGCTGGATGAAGCGTCGTCTCACGCGGTCTGCACGTCCAGCACGAACGCTGGTCCAACTGAGGCTCCAGGTGGAAATGGCATGGCAAGCCGTTCCACAGGACTACATCCAGCATCTCTACGATCATCTCTATGGGAGAATAGCAGCCTGCATTGCTGCGGAAGGTGGATATACACTGTACTAGTGCCGACATTGTGCATGCTCTGTTGTCTGTGTCTATGTGCCTGTGGTTCTGTCAGTGTGATCATGTGATGTATCTGACCCCAGGAATGTGTCAATAAAGTTTCCCCTTCCTGGGACAATGAATTCACGGTGTTCTTATTTCAATTTCCAGGAGTGTAGTTGATGGTTTGATTCCCATAACAGTGCCCCATCCTCGGGTGACCTGGGTTTCTCCCGCATCAGTAACTCTCTCAGTAACGTAACCCTGCTACCTGTTGTCCTTCTGCTAGCCATGCTATTTGGCTGGTTCTTGCTCCCGCCAACAGCTGAGTCCGAAATTGTTATGTACTAAGTGAGCAACGGCCGAAGCCGAGTCGCCACCACCTATTGAACAACGCACCCCTGAGTCCAGGCTAAAGCGCTTACGTCCTGTTCATTTGATGGGAGATACGTATTCATTTATTTCTCACTATCACGATTTCGAATTTATAGCCATTTTCAAGTGCAATATAAACCCTTAGAAAGTGTCTGACCTGCCTAAATTTCATGTCATCGTCGAAATAATATTAATCTGGTCTTATAAACCACGTGTTACAAATTTATGCACAATTTCAGCCATATTAGGTGTCTTTATTATGTACTCGTATGCTTGAATACAATGCATGTTTTATAAAACCATGCAAATGATACTGAGATGATCTCATGGCATTTAGACAGGTCGGATATTTTTTGAGATTTCACTTCGAAATGGCTATGAAGCCGTGACTCATTACTGTGTGAAATAAATGAATTCGAATCTCGAGCCAAATGGCAAATATGTGTTTCAAATAGTTCTGCATGACTGTCAAAACAGATAGCTCACCAGACGCGTGTGTCTTTTAGAGTTTCGGCGTTTCGCCATGTCAGTCGGTTACCTCTCAGGAGCCAGGTCACGGCTGCTAGTCACTGAGGGATCTCTGGTGGCAGAAGATTACGTCACGGATGCCTCGCGTCCGCATGTGTCACCTCTCATGCAATAGTATCGTTGTGGCGTTTTTAAACAGGACAAAGTGATCTGCCTGCCGCAGACAGGCAAAATTAAACTGCCCTGGTACAGGGAACAAACAAAAGTTTATTGAACAACCTTTCCACAAAAAAAAAATCCTCAATGAAACAAAGAAAAGGATGGTCGTTGGATAAGTGAGACAAAAAGGGTGATACACCAAGCCTTTAGTAAGTGAAACAAAATATATGATGGTTCGTCGATAACGGAGTACATACTTATTGAATCACAAAGTAAACAAATAAGTTCCGTGATACCCGAAAGAGTTCTAAATGCTTCACTGAACACAATCTAAGAGTCTAAAGAGCTTTACGTTAAAAACAGTGAGTTAAGTAGCTGTAGTCACATGCTCTTAAATGAATAGAGTCTCGAAATCGTAACAGTCTTAGCCTAGAACGGAGAAAAAAGTTTCTCACTTCAATCTGCAAGCCAAAGTCCACATTGAAGTTGTGTCAAGAAGACTAAACACCCTTGTGGGGCACTTCGCTAAAGAAGCATTGAGAGGCAACTGCCACTCTGATACTATTTTTTGTGTGTGTCAATTTCTAAGGGACCAAACTCCTGAGGTCATCGGTCTCTAGAATTACATACTACTTAAACTAACTAATTTATGCTAAGAACAACACACACACCCACGCCCAAGGGAGGACTTGAACCTCCGACGGGAAGGGCCGCGCAATTAGTGACATGGCGCCTCTAAACGCGCGGTCACTCCGCGCGTCTAGGATACTATTTTCTTGGCTAGAACAACAACAGTACAGTTATGCCAAGTCTCAATGAACACGTAGCTGATCACTGAAGAGTCCCATCTGAGAAGGCACCATGATTTTGTAAAGTCGGTCGCCCAGTCTTTGGCACGGGGTAGTGGAGGTCTTCAGGTTGCTGGTTGCGATGTAACTGCTGCCTGGAGTTTTTTTTTCTTTATTGTAATTTTAGCACCTCATACAGGCGGGCTGTCAGCAGCATAGTACGCCGCTCTTCAGCCTTAAGTGGTACAATCATGTGACAAAGAGGCGACATAGACAATACAATGAAAATGGCGGGCAAAAAAAGTAGAGACAAAAAACAATAAACATGAAGCCGTTCACGCTGGACGATAAAAACACTAACACTTGTTGACACGGCGCACAGAACACGAAGGACGGCGACGGCACAGGCGAACAGTGGAGTTGTAACTGCGAAAGAACGCGAAACACAAAACGAAGCACACTCACGAGACACTGATGGCGATGATCTCCGGCGCGCGAATGTTCACGATGCGTGTGCGAGTCCAGGGACCTGCCAAGAGAGGAGGAGGAGGAAGGGGAGTGGGAGAGCGAGAGGGGAGAGCAGAGATGCCACGGGCAGGGTAGAGAGGGGGGAGGGAGGAAGGGGGAGTGGAAGCCCGGGGGAAGAGGGGTGGAGGGAGGGGACGGGCGAAAAGGAAAGCGAAGGGAAGGGAAGAGAAGGGAGGGAGGGTGCCTAAAGGAAAGGACACCGGAAGTGGGGCGTGGGGCAGGGTCAAAGTTGATAGGAGGGGTAGATGGAGGGGAGGAGGACATCATCAGGGAGGGGGAGCTGGCGGAAGACACCTTGGGAGAGGGTAAGGAGGGTGGAGAGATGGAGACCGGGTGGGACATGGGAGTACAGGCGCGGCAGTGGGCGGGGGTGGGAGAGGATCGGGGAGACTAGCGGGTGAGGAGGATCGAGTTTACGGGAGGTGTACAGGATCCGTATCCCTTCAAGGAAAAGGAGGAGGTGGGGGAAGGGGATGAGATAGTACAGGATCCGCATAGGGGAGGGGAGACGGATGCGATAGGCGAGGCGGAGAGCATGGTGTTCAAGGATTTGGAGGGATTTGTAAAAAGTAGGGGGGGCGGAGATCCAAGCCGGATGGGCATAACAAAGGATAGGGCGGATGGGGGATCTATAGGTGTGGAGAAGGGTGGAGGGGTGCTGACCCCACGTACGGCCGGAGAGGAGCTTGAGGAGACTGAGTCGGGAGCGTGCCTTGGCTTGGATTGTCCGGAGGTGGGGAGTCCAGGAGAGGCGACGGTCGAGGGTGACGCCAAGGTACTTAAGGGTGGTATTGAGGGCGACAGGACGGCCATAGATGGTGATGTAGAAATCAAGGAGGCGGAAGGAAGGGGTGGTTTTGCCTACAATGATCGCCTGGGTTTTGGAGGGATTGACCTTGAGCAACCACTGGTTGCACCAAGGGGTGAACCGGTCAAGATGGGATTGGAGAAGGTGTTGGGAGCGCTGTAGGGTGGGGGCAAGGGCAAGGAAGGCGGTGTCATCGGCAAACTGGAGAAGGTGGACGGGGGCAGACGGCGGCGGCATGTCCGCCGTGTACAAACGGTACAGAAGGGGGCAGAGGACGCTGCCTGGAGCCCTTGCGCCGGCCTAAATACCTGCCTCGCGGATGGATACTTGCGGACCTGTATTCGGCACGTGCCACGGAGGAAGCACAAGCAAGTGCGGTTTGTCAACGAACTCTATCCCAGCCGCGTACGCCGCCTAGTGGCCCGGTCGGAGCGTTGTTGATGCACTCTACTGGCCTGGCCGCTGAGTTGCGGGGCTGCGATGTCCCTTTGTAACGAGCCCGGGAGTACCTACAGGTGGGGTACCTTAAACAGGTTATCGTTTCGACCGTGCGCCCTGTCCACACCACGTACCTAGTAATCCCGCGGCGGTCGTACTGTTCCGCTCCAGACTGCTGCTGGCTTGAATGAAATTATCTATCGAAATACGAGCATGTAAGCGGTTTAGGGGAGCCACGCAACGTTAAACAAGAACACTGATCCACGTCTGGTATGAACAACTATATTCTGAGACGATAAAAGAAAGTCGCAGGGGCCGGCCGGAGTGGCCGAGCGGTTCTAGACGCTACAGTCTGGAACCGCGCGACCGCTACGGTCGCAGGCTCGAATCCTGCCTCGGGCATGGATGAGTGTGATGTCCTTAGGTTAGTTAGGTTTAAGTAGTTCTACGTTCTAGGGGACTGATGGCCTCAGAAGTTAAGTCCCATAGTGCTCAGAGCCATTTGAGCCAAAGTCGCAGGTTGCACTGTTTACACTCCAAGTCGTAAATGTTTATCCCGATTAACAGTCTTGATGATTATCCGTCCAGAGTATCACTTGGACGAATGTACGCGTACCGAACAAGATGTGCTGCTTACGATTGGCGGATGATTCCAGACAGCTGCCTGCCTTGTCTGATGAACCTGCTCGCTTTGAACTGCCTACATCTCATGCACTAATGTTAAGTCTTGAGGAACACTAGCCTGCTGAGAGCCGAACTGATGGTGTTCAACACAACGTCGACCTGCCGCTGTAGTTGGGACCACTGCCCTTACCACGACCGTGCAGAAAATTTTTTTCTGTTTTAACACCTAGACCGAATAAACATATGCGTTGGTAATGCCAGTTCACTGGAGCACAGAGCGCCAGTGGCCGTACTCTACACTTCGCCATCCTGCAACCGTAGGGGTCTCAACCGAAGGCCTTAGAGTATTCCTTACCCACGCCGTCATTTTATGGAGAGTTATACAAATGGTAAAAAGAAATTCGAGCGAGCAACGCAAGAGGAGATGTGAGGAGTACTGAAATTTAGAACAGCGTCATGATCCAGTTAAGTAGAACAACTGTAGTCTAGAAATTAGTTTCAATAAACAACCAAAGATGGCAGATGATGTTTCGTCGTTGCCTCTAGAAAATTTCGATTTATCATCTCTATATTTCCTAGTAGACATACTATAGGCCAGAAGGCAATATCTAGAACGAAAGTTTCTCATACCTAAGTTAACGTCAGACGGTTGTGCTGAAGGTTTGGAGTGAACACCGAAGACACACACTGCTGTTGATGCAAGTGGAAATGATAGAGCTATGTGAGGAACCTTGCCCAAACTAGCATCAACCCTTCTATAGCTAGCCCAGACATAGTGGTAGGGATATAGAGGCACAGCCGCATCCAGAATTATAGGTTCGGAGTGAGGTGTTTTACATTTTGAACCCAAAAACTACATTCTCGGAACGACCCTTTAGATACACCTAACAGAATTTATACGAATCGTTGACTTTCTTCCAGCACAGGTTAAAATCTTCTTGTTTGCAGCAACAACGAAATGAGTGTACGATAAACTACAGAATACATTCAAAGATCAGGTAAAATGTTCTACGGGTGGTCATGATATGCGAATCAACTCACAAATGTGTTTACTGAGAAACAGTAACAGTATACTGAACGTAAGAAGTAGAACATAAACAGAAGCGGAAACCGATGGGCAATGTCTTCCGAATGTCCTTCGAATCATCAAATGCCAGAAACTTTGATTCAAGTATAGATACAGTGGTGTTGGTACCATTGGTGAAAAATTATCCTTGTCAGCTGTGCACCTGAGAAAGTCTCCCTGCCGTCTCTCTAGTATCTCACACTGTCTCTGAACCTGTGTGTACTATTGTTGTTGCAGATGTTGCTGCATCAGCTACAGCCGAAAATCGATTAACTTCGCGTCGACGTTCCATTAATATCACCAAAGTGCGTTCGTTCCTCATCACCACTTTTGGGTCGCAGCCTGATGCAAATTATGCAAACCACTGACGAAAACCACGTCGGTTGGCGAACGAAGGTCCACGCATGTTAACGACAAACGTGATCATGAATTCTATAATCGCGATTCGGATAAGTTGCGTGTGTGTGTGTGTGTGTGTGTGTGTGTGTGTGTGTGTATGTGTGTGTGTGTGTGTGTGTGTGTAAGAGAGGGAGACAGGGAGAGATAGATAGACTGATAGAGAAAGAGAGAAACAAAGAAAGTCATGTAAGAATACGCTTCTGGCGGGGTATAGAAGTAAGCTAGCATTCAGTATTCGAAGTATAGCGTTAACCCGGCTCGGAAACCCACGAACCACACCTTCTTCTTATCAGACTGTATGTTGTATACGGCAGCAAAGTCAGCGTAACGCTAATTCTCACTGTGAGAATTTTTTTTAAAGGAAGTAATCTGGCACAGTATCAGGAATATTGCAAGTGGAGAAACGATTTTCCCCTCAAACTAATTCCATATTCCTTCATTTCCTGGAGGATTTTGACCACGTTCCTGACGAGCGGCTTCCAGTCAAATTGTGTGCCTTTCACCGTAGCTTACGACTAAATTCGGGATTTCCTATGAGCGACACCAGGTCGTCTAGTAAAATAGAAGTAAGATCTAGCAATCCTCGACGAAGGGTGAGTGGTATTTGCTGTCCTTGATCTAGGTAAACACCTCTCGAGACTATTTGAACAACGTGCTTCCATTGCTTGTAGATAGACAGACCCGTCGTTTACCGGCTAATGAAGTCAACAGAAGATCAAAATGCATTACGGATTAGACAAAATGAATGAACTCAGCGAGAAGAGGCGGTCTGGTACCCCAACCCTGCGACTTTGAAATCGCTTCGGAGAGTATGGAATTCCAATTCAGCCGCAAGGCGGAGCTGTTGAAGGCACGAGCTCTAGCATAGCCTCCCTGAGCAACGACAGGCCATTCTATTAGCCAATTAGGATTCGCGGCCGCCGTGAAACTTCGGCCGCACAACGACGCATGACAGTGGTGTGTTCAGAGTCCTGTAAACGAAAGAAACACCAGAGGAAAAATTCGTATAGTCACAGATTTTTGAGCAGTGGTGTGTGGGAGTCTCGTGAACAACATACTACAAATCATCGCCTGTGGGGTGTGAGTGTGGGGCGTTTAAAGGTCACTTTTTATTTTTTTTCTCAAATGAATCGAAAACGCTGGGTCCTGATGAAAATATGTCCGGGCATAAAATGAAACTACATTAAATTTCCTGCAACAAAAGTCCTATTCATTTTTACTCTAGAACTGGTAGATTCCAAGTTGCAGTGGACGATAAATTGCGGATTATTACAAATAGAGTTTTAATGGTGTAAAATTACCGTTCATTGTTAAATGGAAATGAGATTGGCGTATGGCATTGTTGGCCGGGAGGCCCCATTCGGGGAAGTTCCGCCGCTCAGTGCAAGTCTTATTGCAGTCGACGCTTTGCGTCCCGGTGATGAGGCTGGAATGATGATGAGGTCAACACAACACCCAGTCCATGAGCGGAGAAAAATCTGCAACATGGTCGGGAATCGAACGCGGGACCTCTGCACGGGAGGCAAGTACGTTACCACCCACCTAAGCAGGTGGACATGAAGTGGGTTAAGAACAAATATTAAATGTGTGCACCACGTCTGCGTGCAGTATAAACATATTAAGGGATGAATTGTGTTTTGGAGTTGTAAAAGCCCGAGAAGGCGAGGATGGTGGGCAGAATTTCGAGGGCAGGTGGTTCTCTGGATGGTAGTGATACACTTCTATCCTTCATAGGTCTGAAAACTGAAGAGGAAGCAGGTGCTTCCCTACTCCGTCTAGCCCACTACGTCATAGAAAGCAACTACAGAATGTTTCACAACTTTCTACTGATCGTCCGAAGGGCGTTGTAAGTCCTGGGTGACGCAGTGCGCAGACATGTCCGGGTGAGGAAGGGATGGGGTAGGGGGAGATATTTTCCAGCTGGTGCATGAACTCTACGTGGAATACGGATATGAATTATTAATAATATTAACGCAACACAGACAGAATCTACGTAAATATCTGCACACTGTTCTACACTGTTAGAGGGAAAAATTGATTCTTATTCATCCCGTACGGCAGCGTTATTCCGGGAAATGTAAAATCCCGCACCACAAGCGCTTCTCGCTTTTCTTTTAGCGGACAGACTATACCTCCTGTGTATTTCCTGTCCACTTGTCTCGTATGAGCAGGCAAAATAATTTCACTGACCTCGTGGTAATATAGTGGAGTTATTTTATTATTTTAATTTCATAAATGAGTGCTTACTTGCTTATCTTTTATGTAAAATGCGTTCCAATAAACAATAGATGAGAAGTGCATAATTTGTGAGGTTTTATCAGTGAGCTTCTTAGTGTCGGAGGAAATGGACTGGATTGCTAAATGTGTCACCTTGCTGCTGGCTATAATTGACAGCGCAGTCTAAAGCCATGCAATTCTGTTATGGTGACACGGTGTTGAATTGATGAATGACCAGAAGCTTACTGAAATTTACTCGCCATTAATTGTGCCACTGGTACACTGCATAGTCTCTCCCATTCAGGAATTGTTGGCACATGTAGAGCAGGTTGCACTTAGTGGAGCTTCTTACCATATATCCATAGCACATCTTCCATAGTGTGTGTGAATATGTTTGATGGGATGCAACTGATCATGTGCAAGTATTCTGCTGTGATGAATTGCTTGACTTACGTTGACATATCTGATGTTGCGTAGCACTTAGGTGAACTACTTCTGTTGCTGATCAGTGTAAGCCTCCAGACATCTTCAGATGTTGAGAGACTGCGGTGATGCCTTTAACGCCCTTCATACTATGAAAACGTTGGAGCCAGTGGTAGTGCAAACAATGAAATCGACATTCTGGAATACTTAGTGAGAGCACGTTGGACCTGGGACTGGCTCTTCAGTGTGGTAGACACCTGACTCATTTGTATATACACTCTTGGAAATGGAAAAAAGAACACATTGACACCGGTGTGTCAGACCCACCATACTTGCTCCGGACACTGCGAGAGGGCTGTACAAGCAATGATCACACGCACGGCACAGCGGACACACCAGGAACCGCAGTGTTGGCCGTCGAATGGCGCTAGCTGCGCAGCATTTGTGCACCGCCGCCGTCAGTGTCAGCCAGTTTGCCGTGGCATACGGAGCTCCATCGGAGTCTTTAACACTGGTAGCATGCCGCGACAGCGTGGACGTGAACCGTATGTGCAGTTGACGGACTTTGAGCGAGGGCGTATAGTGGGCATGCGGGAGGCCGGGTGGACGTACCGCTGAATTGCTCAACACGTGGGGCGTGAGGTCTCCACAGTACATCGATGTTGTCGCCAGTGGTCGGCGGAAGGTGCACGTGCCCGTCGACCTGGGACCGGACCGCAGCGACGCACGGATGCACGCCAAGACCGTAGGATCCTACGCAGTGCCGTAGGGGACCGCACCGCCACTTCCAAGCAAATTAGGGACACTGTTGCTCCTGGGGTATCGGCGAGGACCATTTGCAACCATCTCCATGAAGCTGGGCTACGGTCCCGCACACCGTTAGGCCGTCGTCCGCTCACGCCCCAACATCGAGCAGCCCGCCTCCAGTGGTGTCGCGACAGGCGTGAATGAAGGGACGAATGGAGACGTGTCGTCTTCAGCGATGAGAGTCGCATCTGCCTTGGTGCAAATGATGGTCGTATGCGTGTTTGGCGCCGTGCAGGTGAGCGCCACAATCAGGACTGCATACGACCGAGGCACACAGGGCCAACACCCGGCATCATGGTGTGGGGAGCGATCTCCTACACTGGCCGTACACCACTGGTGATCGTCGAGGGGACACTGAATAGTGCACGGTACATCCAAACCGTCATCGAACCCATCGTTCTACCATTTCTAGACCGGCAAGGGAACTTGCTGTTCCAACAGGACAATGCACGTCCGCATGTATCCCGTGCCACCCAACGTACTCTAGAAGGTGTAAGTCAACTACACTGGCCAGCAAGATCTCCGGATCTGTCCCCCATTGAGCATGTTTGGGACTGGATGAAGCGTCGTCTCACGCGGTCTGCACGTCCAGCACGAACGCTGGTCCAACTGAGGCGCCAGGTGGAAATGGCATGGCAAGCCGTTCCACAGGACTACATCCAGCATCTCTACGATCGTCTCCATGGGAGAATAGCAGCCTGCATTGCTGCGAAAGGTGGATATACACTGTACTAGTGCCGACATTGTGCATGCTCTGTTGCCTGTGTCTATGTGCCTGTGGTTATGTCAGTGTGATCATGTGATGTATCTGACCCCAGGAATGTGTCAATAAAGTTTCCCCTTCCTGGGACAATGAATTCACGGTGTTCTTATTTCAATTTCCAGGAGTGTATAAACCAATTTGTCCCTTAACACAGCTCTACCGCACCTAGGCGTGATACATATATTTAATATGTGCTTTAACCCACTTCATTTAACAGTAAACTGTAACGTTCTACCAATCAACACCATTTTAATAATCGGCGCATTTTGCATCCCCTGCAATACGGAACTAATATTACTACAGAAAAAATGTGTAGGAAATTCACTGTTTGAAATTTAAGGGGAGCCGGAGGTGGTCAAATCCAAAAAAAATTACGATTTTTTTTGCTACCGTTAATTAATTGGAACATTCCTCTTTAATGTAAACTTTTAATTATTGTTCTACTCGCCCTGGAAGTGGAGTTATTACCATTTTCCCCCCACGCCTGCAGAGGAAATGGGCGGGCGCTCAACACCCTCTCGTGACTTCCTGGCGAACTGCTCGGGATTTTCTCGGCCTGTTACGCATACAGTGCCTTATGTTACGCATACAGCGAGTGTGCAAGGGTAGGCTACATTGTTTTCTGTGACAAATGAAGCGCTAAGAGCGCGGAACCTCGTCTCTTTGCTGTTTACCGTTTCGAATTAGTTCGGTGTTGCGCTTGTTGTTGGTAGTATTATACTTCTTGTGTAAAGCGTTGTTCTGGTTACGATGCCACGTTTTAGTAACCGTGTATATAAGACGAGGAAGAACGTAGGTAAAAGAAAATTAACACTAATACCAAGTTGCGATAGTACAATTACTGAAACAGTGCGTTCTTCTGCTAAGCAACACATGGCCGGCCATAGCCCTGTGACATCTTCTAGCAAGAAGCTGACTGGTGGAGGTGACATATTTCGTGAATATGTTAGTGACAGTGATCATATTTTTCATGACTTAGCACAGCCAGAATAGTTACTCAAATGTCTACACGGAAAGATGCAGAATCCTAATGAGAGCGTAAACAATTTGATTTGGAAAGTGATTCCTAAAAGGGTGTTTGTAAGCATAAAAACACTTCACTTTGGCATTTATGATGCAATAGCAACCTACAACCAAGGGAACAGTGTGAAGTGTGAAGTTCTGAAGGCATTAGGATTTACAGCTGGGGTGAACACTGTACGAGCACTAAGAAATATCGACAGAGAAAGGATAAGAGGTGCAGAAAGAAGAGAAAGGCATATGAAGTATGATGGAACAACAGACCAGAAAAGAAGACAGAAGAGGAAGCTTTTGGAGGATGATGAAGAAGATAATCCATCCTACAGTGCAGGAATGTATTGAGAAACTTTGATAGCCATATCCCGTAAATTAGAATTTTTCGAGTATAAGGAACATTTTCTCAAAATCCATTCAAGCTAAAGAGATTAAATTTTTATACAGCACTCCTAGTGGTCAAACTTACATTGTAACACAGCCATTTGGCAATATTTTCAGTAGTTTCATTTCAGTTTAATTATAAAGCAATTACTTGTAAAAAAATTTGGGTCATTAATAAAAAAAATAATTGGAAGGAAACTAGAAAAGATACTCCAAAATACCTCTGTCATAACTGCAATACTAAACCACTCTATATGTAAAAAATTTCAGTTTTTCTATTTGGTAGTTTATTCATAAATGTTCCTCAAACTTAGTGATTTTAACGTGGGCAGCATAGGCACCTCCGGCTCCCCTTAACGCGGTTTAATTCTGTACTTGAAAACGCCTTTAAATGTAGAAGTACAAACCCATGATGTTCGGATACGACATAGTAGTGTTCTGCTTGACACAGTCACGTCATTTAAACATGAGGGCCTGACGTTGCAATACGATATGAAATGTATCGAGCATGTGGGGAATGTGGTAGGGAAGGCGAATGGTCAGCTTCGATTTATTGGGAGAATTCCAGAAAAGTGTGGTTCATCTCTAAAGGAGACCGGTATAGTACGATAGTGCGACGTATTCTTGAATACCGCTCGATTGTTTCGGATAAGTACCATGTTAAATTAAAAGCAGACGTCGAAGCAATTCGGAGGCGGGCTGCGAGATTTGCTACTCGTAGGTTCGAACAACGTGCAAGTGTTGGCGGGTATGCTCCGGGAACTCAAATGTGAATCCCTGGGGGGAGGCGACTGTTGAGAAAATTTAGGGAACCGGCATTTGGAGTGATGTGTTGGCAGAAGAGCCAACACCGTGTAGCTAGAGGAGGCCGAAATGCACGCGTTTAAGCTGATGCAGACTGGCGTGAGGTCTGGAACAGGACAAAGTAATTAATATAGCCAATAAGGTACGTTGCTGCTGGAATACTTAACTTTAATCCATAATTGGTGTACATCGCTCTTGACGGTACATTAATAACAATCTCAATATAAACTGGTAATGGCGCCTCGCTAGGTCGTAGCAAATGACGTAGCTGAAGGCTATGCTAACTATCGTCTCGGCAAATGAGAGCGTATTTGTCAGTGTAGCATCGCTAGCAAAGTCGTCGTACAACTGGGGCGAGTGCTAGGACGTCTCTCTAGACCTGCCGGTTGCCGGCGCTCGGTCTGCAATCACTGACAGTAGCGACACGCGGGTCCGACGTATACTAACGAACCGCGGCCGATTTAAAGGCGACCACCTAGCAAGTGTGGTGTCTGGCGGTGACACCACATGGAGTTCACAGCAGAACGATTCTACTGCCTCCTACATATATTACACGTAAGTACCACAAAGATAAGGTACGAGAAATAAGGGCTCATGCGGAGGCGGATAGATAGTCGTTTTACCTGCACTCTATTTGCGAGCGAAACAGGAAAGAAAACGAGCGGATTGCGGAGTATCTATGTACCGGGTGACAGTTACTGAACTATATGAAATAAAATCGCCATAACTTCTCAACGGTATGCGTCAGGACGTTCAAACAGCACGGCAGTCCGCTGTGCTTGATGGGAATTAGTATGTGCGTGCGCATGCGCCTTGCCGTTGTCGGCCATTTGCACGTGAAAATGTCGTGGAACAGCGTGCCTGAGCGTAAAGTGCTTGTGGACACCTACTATGCTAGCAATAAGAGTCCAAATGCGACTCAAAGGAAGTTCGCAAGCGAATTCTAGCTGAATAAAACCGGTCGAAGTGCGCTAACAATCAAAAATTCGATTTGCAAGTTTGAGAGAAAAAGTAGTGTTCGTGGTGGCAGTGCTGGTAGTGTCGGTCGCCCGAAAAGGGTGAAAACGCCTGAAAACACCAAAAAGACACTTGCTGTGTTTCAAACCAGCCCCAAGGAATCGATCAGACGACCTGCAAACAGGTAGGAATCAACAGGAAAAAATTGCGACAAATTGTTGTTAAAGACCTGCACTCAAAACCACCAGGCATTAAGCCCTAGGTCCATGGAACAGCGGTTGCGTTTCGCCAACACTAGTATCCACAGAATTGACGAACATGACTTAGGTGTGAATGAGGTTTGGTTTAGCGACGAAGCCCACTTTCATTTGACTGGGTTCGTCAGTAAGCAAAATTGGCTCATTTGGGGGACTGAGAATCCGCATTTCGCTATCGAGAAGTCTCTTCAGACTTTACGGGTGACTGTGTAGTGTGTATGTGATGTGCAGTGAAGGAACAATCGGTGCGATATTCCTTGATAGCGTAGTTATTACCGAACGGTAGACGGCCGCTCAGATGTTAAGTCCCATAGTGCTCAGAGCCGCTTAAACCATTTTGAACCGAACGGTACGTGAAGGTTTTGGAAGATGATTTTAACCGCATTGTCCACTGATTTCGACAAGATGTGGTTCATGCAAGTCGGAGCTCGACCCCGTTGAAGCAGGAGCCTGGAGAAGCACTTTCAGGACCACATTTTGGCTAAGAGGTACCCAGAGGCCACTGACATGGGCCTCGATTGGCTGCCACATTCTCCGGATCTGATCACATGCGACTCCTTTGCGTGGGGCTATATTAAAGAAAGGTGTACAGCAATAGCCCCAAAACCATTGATGAGCTGAAAAGAGACATTGAGGAGGTCATCGACAGCATCGATGTTCCGACACCTCAGCGGGTCATTCAGAATTTCGCTATTCGCCAGCGCGACGTCATCGCCATGTCATAACCTAAATCCGAATATCTGTGGTGTCGTTTGCATGTTGAATAAAGTGTTTATACCCGAAATTTGTAACTAATTGCGTTTATTTCACACCGTTCAATAACTGTCACTCTATAAATGTCGACGTAAAACAATTTCGCGGTTATTAAGTTATTCAAGGTAACGTTAAAAAAGTGACGTTTAAACTGTCTTACCACCCCCTTACTCCACCAGCGTGGATTTTCAGTATATTGTTCATGAGACTTCCTCTTGCCACTGTACAAAAATTTGGGACCACACGTTATTCGACGTCTTTTGGTCATCGTTGGGGGAGAGGGGGCGGGGGCTGAAACATCCCAGATGACGTAGCTTCAATATGACCATCTCAGGATCACAACACAAATGTCTGTAATTTACAAGTCATTGGCAGCAGAACGATGTTCATAGCTCCCGGTGGAAACTAAGAGCCCTTTGTCTGTCTGCCCACGGTGTCCTACCGAACTCTAAAGTTGGCGAAAAGCAATATCATTTCACTGCTCAACCAAACATGAGACTGCTATAGCAGACGAGAAACGCTGATTATAGAGTCTTCGCATCTTCCTTACTGATTCATAACAAGAAAGTCGTTTATAATAGACAGCTTTCAAACTCGGCTCTGAGGAAGCAACCTCTCAAATGTCGTTTCGAAATATCTGCGTTTTTAAGTTTACTGTATCCTAGCCCGTTATCCGTTCGCTATGACACATTGCGAACTGAAGTGTGATATGTTTCGTACCACGTTTCATGAATATACGCATCTGACAGATGAACTGCAGCACGTAGCAGTGTCACGTAATGTGGCAAGGTGTATAGACGGGAATTATAAAGCGGTGCCTCTTATCCGATTCTGATCATTTTCATCACTTTTCTTTTGTTTCTTATTAGGACAAACATATGGTATCATGATCTGAAATGCAAGTGATACAGTAGCAAATTCACAACTCACCGTTTTACTTCTCCATTTTATGCTCTCATATTTCAAGATGACAGAAATTTAAAAAAAAGCGAAAAGAAGTGATCAGAACGTTGCTATTAGTAAATAAGTAAATTCGCACTCAAGAAAATAATATAACTCTGAGTGGCATCTTTTTTGAGATTATCAACTAGTGACAGCCTGAATGGTAACCCCACGCTTTTATTTCCTTTCTGTCATTGGGTACTTATTATTGTATTTTTAACATCTGGTTTATGTGTAAGCCAATTTACGTAATTGCTCGTAAAACGCAATGCACGAAACTGCCCGTGCGAGTAATCATTCCTTTTGGGTTAGGTTTTTTTTTGTTGTTAAGATCTAATTTGCGCTCCCTCATTTCCAAATATTCACCTGTAGTTTGGTGCTAAGGCGCTATGTTAGAACGTGGAGAATATCCGCTTTCAGCAACCCTTCCCTTCCCTTCCCTTCCTTGCAGATAGGCAGCCCGCCATACGGCTCCAACTTCCACGGTTCGCTCCCGGCTTGTGTATAATACGGTACAAGTCGTGTTTCACGGCCCACTGGTTTCATATCGGGAGCGCCCGCTCCATGAGTGAAGAACAGATCCCCCACCTCAGCCGCCGCATCTCTCACATGGTAGACAGCGCCAAGCCACAGAGATGAGTCGTGGTTTATGAGGGGAAGTTCATTCTTCGTATCCCACGTTGATCATTAACGAGGAATACTTTGTCAGTGTTATATATATACTTGTTTCGGTTCTCGTACTGTAGTTTACTTTATTACACATATCGGAATGTGACCATTATATATTTATGTCGAGCGAAAATTGGCAGCTGTCCGACGTTATTTACATCATCAACAGCACGCTATACGAGAGAGTGCAAGGCACGTTATGCATCACTTAAACAAACGATCACACTATACACATACAAACTGAATGATAAAAGGTCTGGCCACCTTATTGCAACGGAACACCGTGGCAATGAGATAAACAAATTCCGGCGGCTGTGACCCAGCGGTTCTAGGCGCTTCAGTCCGGAACCGCTTTGCTGCTATGGTCGCAGGTTCGAATCCTGCCTCGGTCATGGATGTGTATGATGCCCTTAGGTTAGTTAGGTTTAAGCAGTTCTAAGTCTAGGGGACTGATGACCTCAGATGTTAAGTCCCATAGTGCTGGAGACATTTTTTTGATAAACAAATTATAAATGCGGGTAAACTGGTTACAGTTACACTTAGTGCATCAGCTAAGAAGCAAAAGTAGTAGGACAAATATAGGTTCTGATATTCAATTCATATCTGAATATAGTGGATGTACATTCGCTCAGATTTGTCGTGGTTTTCAGTCCAAAGACTTGTTTGATACAGGTCTCCACGCTACTTTATCCTGTGCAAGCCACTTCATCTCTGAAAAAATATTGCATCCTATATCCTTCTGTGTCTGGTTACGATAGTGATTTCTTGGTCTCCCTCTCCCCCACTCTCTCCTCCAATACTAACTTGGTGACCTCTAAATGTTTCAGAATGTGTCCAATCAACCGATTCCTTGTTTACGTCAAGTTTTGCCACAAATGTTTCTCTGCAGTTTTATTCAGTACTTACACACTAGTTATATAACTAGCCATCCACATCATTCTTCTGTAGCACCACATTTCAAAAGCTTCTATTCTCTTCTTGTCCAAACTGTTTATGGTCCATGTTTCACTTCCATAGATGAGTACACAGCATAAAAATATCTTCATAAAAGACTTCCTAACACTTTAGTCTATATTAGATATTAACAAATTTCTCTTCCTTCAGAAATACTTTTCTTGCCATTGCCAGCCTTCATTGTATATCATCTCTTCTTCGGCCATTATCAGTTATTTTGCTGCCCATATAGCAAAACCTCACTACTACTTTGAGTATCTCGTTTCCTAATTTAATTTCCTCAGCATCACCTGATTTTGTTCGACTACGTTCCATTATCTTTGTCTTGCTTTTGGTGATATTCATCCTAGATCCTTCTTTCAAGATACTGTCCATTCCGTTCAGCTGCTCTTCCAAGTGTTTTTGCTGTCTCTGACAGAATTGCGATGTCATAGGCAAACTCAACGTTTTTATTTCTTCTCCCTTCCCTTCCCTTCCCTTCCCTTCCCTTCCCTTCCCTTCCCTTCCCTTCCCTTCCCTTCCCTTCCCTTCCCTTCCCTTCCCTTCCCTTCCCTTCCCTTCCCTTCCCTTCCCTTCCCTTCCCTTCCCTTCCCTTCCTTTCCCTTTAATTTCTACTCCAAATTTTTCGTTGGTTTCCTTTATTGATTGCTCAACGTACAGATTGAATAACATCGGGGATAGGCTACACCCTGCTCAATCACTGCTCAACCACTGCTTCCCTCTTACACCTTCGACTGTTATAACCGCCGTCTGGTTTCTACAGAAATTGTAAATAGCCTTTCGCTTCCTGTGTTCTTCCTCTGCTACGTTCAGATTTTCAAAAAGATTATTCCAGTCAATATTGTCGAAAGTTTTCTCTAAGTCTACGAATGCAATAAACGTATGTACACCTTTCCTTAACACTTCTTCTACGATAAGTCGTAGCATCACTATTGCCTTCCGGGTTCCTAACTCGAAACCTAAAATGACCTTCGACGTCGGCTTCTACCAGTTTTTCCACTCTTCTGTAAAGAATTCGTGTTCGTATTTTACAGCCACGACTTATGAAACTGATAGTTCGGTAATACTCACACCTTAAAGCACCTACTTTCTTTGGAATCGGAATAATTACATTATTCTTTAATTATGAGGATATTTCGCCTGTCTCATAATCTTTCACACCAGAAGAGTTTTGTCGTGGCTCGCGCTCCCGAGGCTATCAGCAGTTCTTAAAGAATGCCGTGTCCTCAAGGGGCCTTGTTTCCACATAGGTCTTTCAATGCTTTGTTAAATTCTTCTCGCAGTATATATCTCCCACCTCATCTTGATCTATGTCTGCTTCCATTTGTATAATATTGCTTTCAAATTCATCTGCCTTTTATAGAACCTCTATATATTCCTTTAACCTAACAGCTTTCCCTCTTTGCTTAGTACTGGTTTTCCAACTGAACTTTTAATATCCATACAGCTGCTTTTATTTTCTCCAGAAGTATCTTTACTTAACCTATAGGTGGTATCTATTTTTGCCGCAGTGAAATATGCTTATAAGTCCTTTGTCTTGAGCTCTTGCCATTCCTGCTTAGCCATTTTGCACTTCCTCAATATCAGTTTTTAGACGTTTGTATTCCCTTCCGTCTGCTTCATTTGCTGCAATTTTATGTTTTTCCGTTTCATCAATTAAATTCAATATCTTCTGTGTTATTCAACGATTTCTTCTAGACCTTCTCTTTTTACCTATATGATCCACTGCCACCTTCACTATTTCATCTTTTAAAGCTACCCATTCTTCTTCTATTCAATTAGTTTCCCCCGTTCTAGTTAGCCATTGCCTAATGCTCCTTATGAAACTCTCAACAATTCCTGGTTCTTACAAATTATCCAGATCCCATCTCCTTAATTTCATATCTTTTTGCAATTTCTTCAGTTTTATACTACAGTTCACAACCAATAAATTGTGGTGAGAGTTCACATCTGTCCCTGGAAATGTCCTAAAACTTAAAATATGGTTCCGAGATCTCTGTATTACCATTATATGACAAAAATGAAACCTTCCGGTGTCTCTACGTCTCTTCCGTGTATACATCCTTATTTCATGATTCTTAAAGCAAGTGTTAGCGATGATTAAATTATGCTGTGTGCAAAATTCTACCAGGAAAGTTGCGTAGTGTAGTCTGAAAAATTGTGAGCTGCTCTGAATGTGGATAACGCTTTCGTGGGAAAGAGCAACACTTACGACTCTCCGAACTTAGCAAGCACCCACCAAATAGCGCCAGTCGTCACAGGCAAGGACGGCCAGGACGGCGCCAGAAAAGTGCTGCTACCCGTGACCTCAGGACCACAAGTACCGCAGATGGCGTCACCACGACAAATTCACGATTACGCTTTTTCAAACCGTACTTTTCACTATAATAAAAAATCTCTGCATGGAGGGAGAACGTCCAGCCATTTCCAAAGTGACCCAGAGTCAATTCCGCTCTGTTTATGTGAATACAGTGGAATCCTGCGAATATTTCCCACTCCTGTCTTACTGAACGTGCGCCGGGAAAAAAAAACGCTACTACCAATGGCTTAAATAACGGCTTTGCAAACGCTGCAGTGCAGGAGAACCCCCGCACTAAGTGGGCCCCGCAATTTAGGGGCCTTAAACTGACTGTGGGTACTGTTCCTCTAAAAAAGCAACGGCCACTACGCAGGCTAACGCTGTGGAATGTGCTACCATCTTCATTTTGTGTTAACTACAGTTGCATTTGACAACAACAGTCTCACCTATTGAAACCCCCTCAAGATGTTTTGTGTGTTTGTGGCGGGACAACGCTGGAGTGGAAATACACTGACAACAGGAAGTACCTGACACACGACTGTGTACATGCTATAAGTATAATCCAGTTTATTTTATCTTCATCTAAGCCGTACATACATTAATGTAATACGTGTTACTAGTTTTTCTGAAATCTGTTTTTTTTAATATATGCATTAAGTAAAAACAGGTTGCCTAAAAATAGCGCATATGCAAATCGTACTCAAATGCGAAATTTAAAAGCCTGCCTAGACGAATAAGTTACAGTGACAACTAAAATACCGTGTCTGTACTAATATTAGTAACGCAAGCGAACTGGAGAAAAGTCTGACTATTTACAAGCTGCTACTGTAAGTCAATACAGTTGCAGAAATGAAACGCGGGAAGATTCTTACAGTTTGCAAGTTCACAGAGGACAGTATGTCAGCTGCAAAATTAAATCAGGTGTAAATTCAGGTGATGCACAATTTGGAAGAGGACCACCAGCAACAAATACCGATTCAAATTCAAAATATTATTCTCACTTTCAAGCTAATCAAAGTGTTCCTTTTAGCACCGATATAGGATTATTCCAGAAAGAACTGAATCAAGAAACTTAACTAAAAGTTATAAAAAGTACTTTCCTTCTCATTTTCAACTTTTATTACAGAGCTGCAATGACGGAGGAGCTGCCGGCCGTGCTGACCGAGCGGTTCTAGGCGCTACAGTCTGGAACCGCGCGACCGCTACGGTCGCAGGTTCGAATCCTGCCTCGGGCATGGATGTGTCTGATGTCCTTAGCTTAGTTAGGTTTAAGTAGTTCTAAGTTCTAGGGGACTGATGACCTCAGAAGTATGTCCCATAGTGCTCAGAGCCATTTGAACCATTTGAACGGAGGAGCTACAGTTTTCAATGAAGATACCTGGAAGGTACGTACGGTATAATTTCGTGTGGATGCACTGTTTTTCTTCCAGTGTTTTTCAGGCGTCACAACCTTTTGTGCTGCCACTCGAGAGTGGGAAGCAAAGTCAGTGGCCAAGATGGTGAATTACAGATACACGAACATGACAAGGGAGAATAATCTATTCCAGATGCCGCTAAGTGAGAACTAGCGCCCTTGCAAAAGCTACAAGAATCTCACCTTCCTGCGTGAATGTATTTGGTAAATGTACCTCGTTTCCTGATCAGAAAAGCTGAAAAATTGCTAGTTTCATCTTTAAAGTAACTTCTATCGAAGTTTATTTCATTGGAAATGTTGCTCCAGATATCGCCGGCGCAGACATACACCTTTTACAAGGAACTGAAACATTGTACTTCAATGTCTGGTGGATGAGGCGTTTTGTTGAGCTGTTAATATTTTTTCAGTGTGCTGGTGGTACGGTCTGCCTTACTTCCATTTTTGAGTGAATAACTCCTTTGAACTGTTTCTTGTACTCATATCTGTATTGCAATTTTTGTAAACAAGCTATAATTTTAAGAAACTATCTAGTGCGACAGTGCAATGAGAAGTTTGCTTCAAGTGTAAATTCGTACATTCTTATAGGGCATCATTCAAATAAACGTGTTATGCCTGGCATTTAATATTTATAAAGAGAACTTATTTTCTTACTCTGCTGTGTTAATTGTACGTTTTATCGTTGAAGGTTATAATAATTTCAATTTGCAGAAGACTGTTCAATGTATACAAGACGTATTTCAAATGCGATCAGATTACGCATACTATAACACTTCCGGCAAAAGAAATTCACTTCCCTGGTGCAGACATACACACACACACACACACACACACACACACACTCACACACTCACACACAAACACAAACACAAACACAATAGTTTCAACCTACTGCTATGCTGATTCCTTCGTTTCTAGTATGGGACAGTGCACCTACGTTTAATCCATAGTAAAAAATCGGCGCACCAGTCGTTTTCAGTTCTTCTATAAACTGCCCAAATATTACCGGGAACCTTTTTTTTAAATTTGTGTTTGGTCAGCATTATACACTAGAGGGATCCACCTTGCACTACCGAGTTTGTTGGAGTGCACATCCTCCGCAGCAACCTCAAAGCCGTTGAACCATCCACACTCACAAAGCAAGCAGTACTTCGACACATGTTCCATAGGCTCAACACAGTGCCAATCAACAAAGAAAACTACAAAAAAGAACTTGATACAGTGTATTAGATAGGCAAAAACAATGGTTACAATAGTAACATAGTCACGAAGCTAAGCAACAAAATTAAAAGTGAAATAAAAACAGACAACAATAGACCACAGACAGCTGCACAACAGAACCAAATACAATCACAAACGCTTAGTACCATGACAACTACACAGAATAATCAGGATAGCACAAGAGGAAACACAAGATGGTACACAATGACATACAAAAACAAAACACACATAAAACCAGAAAAAGATAGGTCATAAACGTAGCATACATAACATTCAGTTCTGCCAAAACTACATCCCAAAACTGAAAAAAGCGGGTATATATCAATTACAATGTAATACTTGTGATGGCAGATATAAACCACAAACAGACAGAACATTTGAAGTCGGATAGAAAGAACACATAAGAGCTTGGAAGTATGGGACAAGCCACCCCATGTTTGCTGAACACATAAGAGAAAACAATCAAAAACTAATCACTAGAGAATAATACATACAAATGATTAAAATCAACAATAAACAAATTCTCCTACCCCTGCAAGAACATTATCACATACAGAACACCAAAGCAGAAAACCAAACCGTGTTCAATGATTAAGCAGAGATGCCAAACTACTCACTGTTTACACTAATAGATCAAACAACAGAGTAACACTCCAACAGAGATTATTGACATAAAAATAATACCACCCGAGTTCTTTACACTTACTTGCCAATGAACCCCTTCACAAAACATTTAAACCAAAACTCAAATCGGCTGAACACCAAAATTTTTAACCACTCTGTGACACATTCATATTCAACATTAAACAACTCGCACTGAATAGCCACCGACACCCCCTGCCCCCACCCCTCCCCACCCAATCCCACGCAAAGTGTACAAATGTAATGTATTGGGAATACATAGAAAGAAGGATCCTTTATTATATGATTATATGTTAGCGGAACAAACACTGGTAGCAGTTACTTCTGTAAAATATCTGAGAGTATGCGTATGGAACGATTTGAAGTGGAATGATCATACAAAATTAATTGTTGGTAAGGCGGGTGCCAGGTTGAGATTCATTGGGAGAGTCCTTACAAAATGTAGGCTTACAAAATACTCGTTCGACCTATACTTGAGTATTGCTCATCAGTGTGGGATCCGTACCAGGTCCGGTTGACAGAGGAGATAGTGAAGATCCAAAGAAGAGCGGCGCGTTTCGTCACGCGTGATAGCGTTACGGGGATGTTTAACAAACTCAAGTGGCAGACTCTGCAAGAGAGGCGCTCTGCATCGCGGTGTCGCTTGCTCGCCAGGTTTCGAGAGGGTGCGTTTCTGGATGAGGTATAGAATATATTGCTTACCCCTACTTATTCCTCTAAAGGAGATCACGAATGTAAAATTCGAGAGATTCTAGCTCGCATGGAGGGTTTCCGGCAGTCGTTCTTCCCGTGAACCATACGCGACTGGAACAGGAAAGGGAGGTAATGACAGTGGCACGTAAAGTGCCCTTCGCCACACACCATTGGGTGGCTTGCGGAGTATAAATGTAGATGTAGATGTAGATGAAAGTGTACTGTACTCTTTCTTCTGTTGTTCACATGATGGTACGTATTTCATTCACTTTTATTTAATGTTGTTGTTGTTATGGTCTTCAGTCCTGAGACTGGTTTGATGCAGCTCTCCATGCTACTCTATCCTGTGCAAGCTTCTTCATCTCCCAGTACCTACTGCAACCTACATTCTTTTGAATCTGCTTAGTGTAGTCATCTCTTGGTCTCCCTCTACGATTTTTACCCTCCACGCTGCCCTCCAATACTAAATTGGTGATCCCTTGATGCCTCAGAACATGTCCTACCAACCGATTCCTTCTTCTGGTCAAGTTGTGCCACAAACTTCTCTTCTCCCCAATCCTATTCAATACTTCCTCTTTAGCTATGTGATCTACCCATCTAATCTTCAGCATTCTTCTGTAGCACCACATTTCGAAAGCTTCTAGTCTCTTCTTCTCCAAACTATTTATCGCCCATGTTTCACTTCCCTTCATGGCTACACTGCATACAAATACTTTCAGAAATGACTTCCTGACACTTAAATCTATACTCGATGTTAACAAATTTCTCTTCTTCAGAAACGCTTTCCTTGCCATTGCCAGTCTACATTTTATATCCTCTCTGCTTCGAACATCATTAGTTATTTTGCTCCCCAAATAGCAAAACTCCTTTACTACTTTAAGTGTCTCATTTCCTAATCTAATTCCCTCGACATCACTCGAATTAATACGACTACATCCCATTATCCTCGTTTTGCTTTTGTTGATGTTCATCTTATGTCCTCCTTTCAAGACACTATCCATTCCGTTCAACTGCTCTTCCAAGTCCTTTGCTGTCTCTGACAGAATTACGTCGTCATCGGCGAACCTCAAAGTTCTTATTTCTTCTCCATGGATTTTAATACCTACTCCGAATTTTTCTTTTGTTTCCTTCAAAAGAAAAATCCGGAGTAGGTATTAAAATCCATGGAGAAGAAATAAAAGCTTTGAGGTTCGCCGATGACATCGTAATTCTGTCAGAGACAGCAAAGGACTTGGAAGAGCAGTTGAACGGAATTTACTGATCATAAGCAATTGTTATCCGTATTATTCAGTTGTGGCATAACCAGCCAAGCTGTAGGAATGACAAGTGGGGATCTCTTAAGAGGCAACTGGAGCAGCGACTTTCGGAGTGAGAGCATTCTTTAGGTAGAGGTCGATGGAAAATACATTTATGAACGACGGTTGCCCAGAAATTAATGCACCGAATTTCTTTCTTCAACAGTTCTTTATTGAACATAATGAGAATTACACACACGAAAGAATGGTGTTTTATCTACGCACCGTATTTTCCCACGTATTCTCCATTCTCTTCTATGGGTTTTCTCCAGCGCGAAACAAGGGGGTCTATGCCTCGTCGGTAAAAATCCTTGGCCTTCACTGTGTGAATCACCTCCTCGTCGTCCACAAAACGTCTTCCACAAATGGCGTCCTTTAATAGCGAATGACAACCTCAGCTCGCTGCAGCATGTCACGTGTGACAGCCGTGGATGGTCTCCTCGACCGCTGCAAATTGTGGAGCTCCGACGAGCCGCCTTCTGGTGACCTCACCCTCCGTGCCAGCGACTAGATGTACTTCTGGCGCCAGCAGATGCTCCATAGACTTTGCACAAGCGTTTGTGAATATTCCCCACACTTCCTTTCTTTGCAGTAAGAAATTGTCTGACGAACCAGTTTCAGGCTCTGTCGCTAACTGATGCTGATCTTCGGCCGGATATGGCTGCTTGTCCTGTTCCAGAGGTTGCCCCTCAGTATGCAGGATCCGAGTGGTCGCAGAGGGTGGGCTTACTGGTAGTTGGGAGCTCCAACGTCAGGCGCGTAATGTGGCCCGTTAGGGATATGGCTGCGGCTGCAAGGGAGGGGAAGAAAACCAATGTGCATTCCGTGTGCATAACGGGGGGTGTCATTCCAGATGTTGAAATGGTCCTTCCGGATGCCATGAAGGGTACGTGGTGCACCCATCTGCAGGTGGTCCCACATGTCGGCATCAGTGATGTGTGTCGATATGGATCGGAGGAAATTCTCTCTGGCTTCCGGCGGCAATATGATTTGGTGAAGACTGCCAGTCTCGCTAGCGGGATGAAAGCAGAGCTCACCATCTGCAGCATAGTCGACAAGACTGACTGCGGACCTTTGGTACAGAGCCGAGTGGAGGGTTTGAATCAGAGGCAGAGACGGTTCTGCGACCGTGTGGGCTGCAGATTCCTCGACTTGCGCCATAGGGTGGTGGGGTTTCGGGTTCCGCTGGGTAAGTCAGGAGTCCAACTACACACAGCAGGCAGCTACACGGGTAGCAGGGGTTGTGTGGCGGGACTGGGCGGTTTTTTAGGTTAGATGGCCTCGGGCAAGTACAGAAGGGGCAACAGCCTCAAAGGGTGCGGGGCAAAGTCAGGACATCCAGGGACCAAGCAGCAATCGGTATTGTAACTGTAAACTGTCGAATCTGCGTTGGTAAAGTACCGGAACTTCAAGCGCTGATAGAAAGCACCGAACCTGAAATCGTTATAGGTACGGAAAGCTGGCTGAAGCCAGAGATAAATTCTGCCGAAATTTTTAGAAAGTCACAGACGGTGTTTAGAAAGTATAGATTGCATGCAACCCGTGGTGGCGTGTTTGTCACTGTTAGTAGTAGTTTATCCTGTAGTGAAATAGAAGTGGATAGTTCCTGTCAATTATTATGAGTGGAGTTTATACTCAACAACCGAGGTCGGTTAATAATTGGCTCCTTTCACCGACCTCCCGACTCAGCAGCATTAGTGGCAGAACTACTGAGAGAAAATCTGAAATACATTTCACATAAATTTCCTCAGCATGTTATAGTCTTAGGTGGAGATTTCAATTTACCAGATATGGACTGGGACACTCAGTTGTTTAGGACGGGTGGTAGGGACAGAGCATCGAGTGACATTATACTGAGTGCACTGTCCGAAATTACCTCGAACCATCTAACAGAGAACCGACTCGTGGAGATAACATCTTGGACCAACTGATAACAATAACTACTGCGAAATCAAAGAAAACTGCACTGCAAATTTAAAAGCAGCCAAAAACTCTCACCAAATAGAAGTTAAACGATGTCAAAGTTAGCGTAAGGAGGGCCACGCGTGAAGCGTTCAGTGAAATCGAAAATAAAATTCTACGTACCGACTTGACAGAAAATCCTAGGAAGCTCTGGTCTTACGTTAAATCAGTAAGTGGATCGAGACAGCGATCCAGACACTCTAGAATGAAAATGGCATTGAAACAGAGGATGACACGTGTAAAGCTAAAATACTAAACACTTTTTTCTCAGAGGAATACCGCACTGCAGTTCCTTTTCTAAATCCTCGCATGAAAGAAAAAATGACTTACATCGAAATAGGTGTCCAAGGAATAGAATCACTCAACAGACGAAACTCCACTGGACCTGACGGTATACCAGTTCAATTCTACACAGAGTACGTGAAAAAACTTGCCCCCCTTCTATCAGCTGTGTACCGCAACTCTCTACAGGAACGGAAGGTTCCAAATGATTGGAAAAGAGCACAGGTAGTTCCAGTTTTCAAGAAGGGTCGTCGAGGAGATGCACAAAACTATAGGCCTATATCTCTGACATCGATCTGTTGTAGAATTTTAGAACATGTTTTTTGCTCGCGTATCATGTCATTTCTGGAAACCTAGAATCTACTCAGTAGGAATCAACATGGAGTCCGGAAGCAGCGATCGTGTGAGACCCAACTCGCTTTATTTGTTCATGAGACCCAGAAAATATTAGACAAAGGCTCCCAGGCAGATGCCATTTTCCTTGACTTCCGGAAGGCGTTCGATACAGTTTTGCACTCTCGCCTTATAAACAAAGTAAGAGCCTACGGAATATCAGACCAGCTGTGTGGATGGATTGAAGAGTTTTTAGCAAACGGAACACAGCATGTTGTTATCAATGGAGAGACGTCTACAGACGTTAAAGTAACCTCTGGCGTGCCACAGGGGAGTATTATGGGACCATTGCTTTTCACAATATATATGAATGACCTAGTAGATAGTGTCGGAAGTTCCATGCGGCTTTTAGCGGATGATGCTGTAGTATACAGAGAAGTTGCAGCATTAGAAAATTGTAGCGAAATGCAGGAAGATCTGCAGCGGGATAGGCACTTGGTACAGGTTGTGGCAACTGGCCCTTAACATAGACAAATGTAATGTATTGCGAACACATAGAAAGAAGGATCCTTTATTGAATGATTATATGATAGCAGAACAAACACTGGTAGCAGTTACTTCTGTAAAATGTCTGACAGTATGCGTACGGAACGATTTGAAGTGGAATGATCACATAAAATTAATTGTTGCTAAGGCGAGTGCCAGGTTGAGATTCATTGGGAGAGCCTTTAGAAAATGTAGTCCATCAACAAAGGAGGTGGCTTAGGAAACACTTGTTCGACCTATACTTAAGTATTGCTCATCAGTGTGGGATCCGTACCAGGTCGGGTTGACAGAGGAGATAGAGAAGATCCAAAGAAGAGCGGCGCCTTTCGTCACAGGGTTATATGGTAAGCGTGATAGCGTTACGGAAATGTGTAGCAAACTCAAGTGGCAGACTCTGCAAGAGAGGCGCTCTGCATCGCGGTGTAGCTTGCTGTCCAGGTCTCGAGAGGGTGCGTTTCTTAATGAGGTATCGAATATATTGCTTCACCCTACTTATACCTCCTGAGGAGATCACGAATGTAAAATTGGAGAGATTCGAGAGCGCACGGAGGCTTTCCGGCAGTCGTTCTTCCCGCGAACCATACGCGACTGGGACAGGAAAGGGAGGTAATGACAGTGGCACGTAAAGTGCCCTGCGCCACGCACCGTTGGGTGGCTTGAGGAGTATAAATGTAGATGTAGACGATTTGGTGCATTTCCTTGGATGACACCGATCCTTTAAACTTTCGAAACATAGAAATTTCGAGGACCGCGAACATCGCGCGAAGCTCATTTGCCACAGTGATATTTCTTCGTATGAATTTCACTACCAAAGAAACACCATTGTCACTACTGAAGATTACACACGCTGCCAATAATTTCGCGACAGACCACGCATGAAGCATCACCCTTCTGGAAACTACCGCTTGCAAATGATTATGAATCAAAATACACAAGAGGAATTTCACGAAAAATAATTTCAAATTATTTTTTCACTCATTTATAGGTTTTCCCTCCTGTTTTAATTTATTCGCCAGACATACAGATAGTAGGCTAATAAGGGGAACGTTATTTAAATATACATAGGAAAACTTTCGTGCAGTAATCTGTTATGGACATGGGCACATAAATGAAAAACAAAAATGAGAAGGGTAATTGGCTTTCGAACACAGGGCACAACATTATGAAACCACGGCCCTAGCCAATGTGTCACCGCTTCTGTTACATTCTGTAGTCCCTAAAAGGCAGACACCGTACCTAAAAAAATTTTACCTTCGTTTTTACAGAAACGGTGGAGTATCTATTGCTTGGCAGAAACACATGTTCGCATATTTTGATCCCTCCTCCAATGAACAAAGTTCCTGGAAAATTATATTACGGCACTTGTCATGTTCTCCTCCTAAGAAAATCTTACAATAGCTGCAGGATCTATAAAATCAGCTTGCTTTTTGGAATACCAGATACGAAATTGAAAACTTGAGAGAAGATACTGCAGTATCTGGGGCTTACCTGATATTCTCTTGAAAATAAGGTATCGATCTACGAGATGGTGCACATTCTTAAATCCGTAAAATCCAACCTGACTGAATAGCCAACAATAACATTTTGAACTCTGAATTAAAAACAATTAGTGAATTTCAAATAGACACAACAAAATTTGCTAAAAGTGCTGATGACGTTCAAAACTAATACTAAACCAACTTTAACAATGAATGGAATTATTAATCTAGATACAGACTGTGGCTCTGCGCACTATGGGACTTAACAGCTGTGGTCATCAGTCCCCTAGAACTTAGAACTACTTAAACCTAACTAACCTAAGGACATCACACACATCCATGCCCGAGGCAGGATAAAACCTGCAACCGTAGCAGTCACACGGTTCCGGACTGCGCGCCTAGAACCGCGAGACCACCGCTGCCGGCTACAGACTGTGAATCGAGACTAAATGTACGTAAGAGAGTCACAGAGATGATTTCTTTGAGACTACTAATATGCATGTTTCCGTCATAAAACAATTAAGTGAATTTTTCCCGAGATTTGGGCTTGTAAAATACTAAATAGGGACAAAATATGTCAACAACAAAGCTGAACTGCTGCCAGACTACAAACCTAGTTGTCGGCGTCCATTGCCCTCTTTCATGAGCAAACCAAAGCCGACGTATTTGCTCAATTAACTGTCACCAGCTTGACTAAATTTAATTTTCCATCACTAATTATTATCGAGCACGGTAAGAGCACACCTAAATTTCAAAGATGGTTGAACACTAACTTTTGCGATGTCTTCTGCATCTACAGCAGTACTCGATCGCCCGAATTATGGTCGCCCTTTCACAATAACGGTTGGTGATCCGAGTCGTCTTTTATCTCACCATGGTGATACTTAAAAGTTATTTTACGTAAGTACAAGGCCTACGCAGTGTTGTAGTTAAGCACATGGAGAGAGAGAAAGAGAGAGAGAGAGAGAGAGAGAGAGAGAGAGTGAGAGAGGGATGGAGGGTGAGAAACAGTCAAACATAAACAATAGATGAACTCCTTTACTTTTAATAATTTTCAGTAATGAGCGATCAACATTCGAAAGCAAGGACATGTGATAGTAGTAAACCCTTCCGTAGTTAAAAATACTGAAATGTGTTGCCAGCAGAAGAATACATCTACACTCCTGGAAATGGAAAAAAGAACACATTGACACCGGTGTGTCAGACCCACCATACTTGCTCCGGACACTGCGAGAGGGCTATACAAGCAATGATCACACGCACGGCACAGCGGACACACCAGGAACCGCGGTGTTGGCCGTCGAATGGCGCTAGCTGCGCAGCATTTGTGCACCGCCGCCGTCAGTGTCAGCCAGTTTGCCGTGGCATACGGAGCTCCATCGCAGGCTTTAACACTGGTAGCATGCCGCGACAGCGTGGACGTGGACCGTATGTGCAGTTGACGGACTTTGAGCGAGGGCGTATAGTGGGCATGCGGGAGGCCGGGTGGACGTACCGCCGAATTGCTCAACACGTGGGGCGTGAGGTCTCCACAGTACATCGATGTTGTCGCCAGTGGTCGGCGAAAGGTGCACGTGCCCGTCGACCTGGGACCGGACCGCAGCGACGCACGGATGCACGCCAAGACCGTAGGATCCTACGCAGTGCCGTAGGGGACCGCACCGCCACTTCCCAGCAAATTAGGGACACTGTTGCTCCTGGGGTATCGGCGAGGACCATTCGCAACCGTCTCCATGAGGCTGGGCTACGGTCCCGCACACCGTTAGGCCGTCTTCCGCTCACGCCCCAACATCGTGCAGCCCGCCTCCAGTGGTGTCGCGACAGGCGTGAATGGAGGGACGAATGGAGACGTGTCGTCTTCAGCGATGAGAGTCGCTTCTGCCTT
This sequence comes from Schistocerca cancellata, assembly GCF_023864275.1. Classification (NCBI taxonomy): domain Eukaryota; kingdom Metazoa; phylum Arthropoda; class Insecta; order Orthoptera; family Acrididae; genus Schistocerca; species Schistocerca cancellata. The sequence continues at coordinate 40,148,930 of NC_064627.1, forward strand.
GGTGCCAATGATGGTCGTATGCGTGTTTGGCGCCGTGCAGGTGAGCGCCACAATCAGGACTGCATACGAACGAGGCACACAGGGCCAACACCCGGCATCATGGTGTGGGGAGCGATCTCCTACACTGGCCGTACACCACTGGTGATCGTCGAGGGGACACTGAATAGTGCACGGTACATCCAAACCGTCATCGAACCCATCGTTCTACCATTCCTAGACCGGCAAGGGAACTTGCTGTTCCAACAGGACAATGCACGTCCGCATGTATCCCGTGCCACCCAACGTGCTCTAGAAGGTGTAAGTCAACTACCCTGGCCAGCAAGATCTCCGGATCTGTCCCCCATTGAGCATGTTTGGGACTGGATGAAGCGTCGTCTCACGCGGTCTGCACGTCCAGCACGAACGCTGGTCCAACTGAGGCGCCAGGTGGAAATGGCATGGCAAGCCGTTCCACAGGACTACATCCAGCATCTCTGCGATCGTCTCCATGGGAGAATAGCAGCCTGCATTGCTCCGAAAGGTGGATATACACTGTACTTGTGCCGACATTGTGCATGCTCTGTTGCCTGTGTCTATGTGCCTGTGGTTCTGTCAGTGTGATCATGTGATGTATCTGACCCCAGGAATGTGTCAATAAAGTTTCCCCTTCCTGGGACAATGAATTCACGGTGTTCTTATTTCAATTTCCAGGAGTGTAACTCCGATGTATGAAATTTACGTTGACAAAACAGTGGGACAGAGTTACTGTCAAATAACTGCATAGCAACAGTGTATTATTTCGTCATTTTTAAAGACGAACATAATTTTATAATTGCAGTGTTGTTATTAACCCAGATCAGCTCAGTGCAATCTCACAGTAAACTTATAACACTACCGTCTGCTACTACTATATCATAACCTCAAAGCTGAAGGCAGTTCGTATAATGAAATTATTCTAATTCAAGTAATTGTAGTATGAAGAAGCAGAGCAGTGTTACCCTCTGAGAGGAATTTTGTTATGTTGACCGTGTTGTACCTAACGGAGGTGGCTTATCGGAAGTGAAAGTCGGAATTACGTAAATAAACAGTAACAAATAATATTTTACCTAGCTACACTGTTTAAAGAATAAAGCTTAATTATGCAAGAGAATGATTGACATTCTTGTTCAAGAAAATAGGTATGAGTAACTTTAACGGACAAACACAACCTATATTTTGCCACAAGCGAGTGCAATGAACTCCGACAACTGTATATGTTAACGTTAAGTGTGGAGTTGACAGAGTAGAACAAATTATTTGCATAAATATAACAGATAACAATATACACTATTACTTTCAGGGCTTATTCCAACAGAATGGTCTTTATAACATTGCTATTAATATGCACTGTAAAATCACAAATTGGACATAGGTTCAGTATTACTTTTCAAACATTTTCCTAGCTGATATAAAATTGTAAATGTAGTTCACTGCAGAATTATGAACTGATCACAGGTTAAGTCTCTCTCAACTAAATACTATTTTATTTAGAATGAAGTTAACTAGAATTCACTAACAGGTTACTTCTCACTGTCTTTTGAATAAAGAAATTATTGTTTTCATAAATAGTGGTCTCTCTATTAATTGTTATTTATCATGAACATAAAGGATAACCTGTGGATCTTATTACACTATTAATATGCACTTTCAATACCCAAAAGAAACAAGTGCTTAGCAAGCATGAATATATAACTTTCAACTATTACAGTTTTCCATTTCTGCTACAGTAAAACACAAAATTAACATATTTGTAAGATACTGACTCACCTTTAGCGATTTACAATATGCGGCAATGTGATCATTTACTAAGCCAAACTTTATAAGCCTCAGTTTTAAGGACTTTTAATTTTGAAGTTGGCAACAACATATTAATATGCAGTTTTAATAGGAAAATTATTTTCAGCAAGCATCATTTACTTTAACTCACTGTCTTGCCACATTAACTTGAACTTTATTTCAATGAAGGACACTCGGTAAGCACTTTAGCGTGGGAGGGACCCTAAGTGGATATGTGACTGAGGATAAATCACGGTAGGTACAAAAGTTCAGTTAAGAATTACCTTTTATTTGAGTACACTAAACATCCAATGAGCTGATCCTTCACTGTACATTACTATAGTGCTCCATTAACAGTGATTGCGCAATGTGGTGGCGATTGCATATTGGTAGGTGGATTTCCAGGCAGAATTGCAGGACTCTGTAATTTATTGGTGGCGATGATAGATACCAATTCCAGAATAGCTCAAGCTCTTTATCCATCCATCCGAGGCAGTGGAAAGCGCCAGGAAAAGCCTCTCTCAGAACCAACACAACACACAACTTTTACATGAGGAGTTGACAGTTTGGTAGCTCGTCCCCAACTGACTCTTTGTTCCACCTTTTCTACCTAGGCCAACCACAATTTGCGAGCGCTACACAGTTCCGTTCCCGAGTGGAACCACAACACCTTTTACATACCGAATACCTAAGAACCCTAAGTGAAGGTCAGCAGTTTACATAACAGCAAACAACTATTTTAAACAAAACACATCTTTTGCACATATTGACATTTCTATAAAAAATTATTTAGATGAAATTATTCAATCTTAAAGATAACTAAAGAGATTATGTGAGAAAGACAAAACATATCGTTTACTCATATTGTGCATATCACAGACATTACTCTTCATTACAGTATCTAATTAATTGTACATTAACTACTGAAGTTCAACTATGGGTTGTTCAACAAACAGAAAACTAAATGAATCAACAAAAGGTATGTAGTGTGTTTGCTATGGTGTTACAAACTACACGGTCTGCTGTTAGTGATAGTAATTCCCATTCAGGATAAATAGTGCCAACTTCGGATAAAATACGAACCACTGCTGTACAAAGCAGTTTGACTGCACTTATGCAGGAAACATGTCTCAGATTAAGAACTGCCTGGGCAAGTCCTGATTATTAGTAGATCGACGTCAGTGATAGTTCATCTGTTTGTCCCTTCACAAAACGAAAGCTAGTCACTTGTAACCTCCCCCTCACTTATCGACCTTAATGACAGTGAAAAATTAAACCGCATGTACCTAATGGAAATTTGGGAAAAGCAATCGTCACCGAAGTTAATTTGTCGGGAAAGAGGGAGGAAAGGGTTACAACTAAATGAAAGGAAAAATGCTAATGAAACTGGTGGAAATTAATTTTGAAAAGGAGTAAAGTTAATAAAGAAAGTAAAAAAAAAATGGTTCAATTGGCTCTGAGCACTATGGGACTTAACATCTATGGTCATCGGTCCCCTAGAACTTAGAACTACTTAAACCTAACTAACCTAAGGACATCACACAACACCCAGTCATCACGAGACAGAGAAAATCCCTGACCCCGCCGGGAATCGAACCTGGGAACCCAGGCGTGGGAAGCGAGAACGCTACCGCACGACCACGAGCTGCGGACTAAAGAAAGTAAATGTCCGGCCGTTACGTTAACAACTAACTAGCGGTAATTAGATATTTGAGATTTGGGGGAAATTACAGTCGCCAGTCCTATGGACAATTACTATAGTAACTGAAAAATAAAGGTTATTACACATATAATTAGCACTAGAAGCGTGGCAACTGAAAGTTTGTCAGAAGTAATAAATTTCGCTACTCTCTGACTTAATTTAGCAAAAGAATTAATAAAACCGGAAAATCGAAAATTAATTTAGTGACTGAAGTTAATAGTGAGCTTTCTTTCTGAAGCACATCGAAATTCAGTAAAATACGGTTAGTCTTGGACTACCTCAACAATCATTTCAAAAGCTACTTGAATCTACGCAATTTAGAAATAAGAGATTTAACTTTGAACTTGAATTAAATGATTCTGAACAATTAACAATAGTAAAATTTAGTACGTACCAAGCTGAGCTGCAGTCACAGGTAAGCTAAAATATGGTAACAAAACTCGCACTCTTAATTTGTGCTTGTGTAATCTAAATATTGTAGCCAGCTATGAATACCTTAACTGAACTTTGAAACTAAAGCAGTTTGAATTTCAACGACACTCGGATTCATTCCGGAAAAGGAAGGGACCGTGCTTGGTAATGCAATTGGGACAATGAGCAACAAACGTTCATGCTAAGTTGCTGTAATTTTGTGATGCAACAATTTTAAAAGTTTGAAAAGCTGAGGTCTGCCATACAGTTCTAAGACTTTACGTGCTTCCAGTCTCCCTTGTTGATTGATTGAAGGTTTGAAGCCGTCGATCGAGGAGGTGGCGACAGTCACTCATTGTCGGCCGTCGCTGTTGCAGAAGCTGGATGTTGGCGCGCCTTCTTCTCGACACGGTCACCAGACGAAACGGGCTGCGCCAGCTAATGCTTTCCGTCCGCGACACCATGTCAGAAACTATCATCGCAAGTCGAGCGCAATTACATGCTGCCAAACCCCGAAAGCGCGGCTACTCGCGGGAGCTTCACACAACACACCTGCTCCATCACACCACCCCAGCCAGACTCCCCTCTGCCCGCGCTCCACACGACAGAGTTAACACTGCCAAAGATCCTCAACACTTTGGTTCTCCACACGACCTGTCGATGTATTCGTTCGATAGCATAGTTCTCCCTAGGCCAGACCCAGCGTATAAATGCAAATAATATTCACAAAACAAACCAACATAAATGCATATATATATATATATATATATATATATATATATATATATATATATATATATATATATATATATATATATATAAAGGTAAAACAATTACAATATATAAAGAGACAGAAATGTCATATCTTGAGGTAACAAAACAAGGAAAAAAAATTATAGTACAATAGATGGAAATAGGAGGATATGCATTTCCGGCGTTACACACTGTCCCATTGGCTGGGATGATGTGGAGCAGACGTTAGTAAGCTCTCTCCGACGATGACGTACAATTGTAGCATTTTCCATTCGCTCACACACAAATACAACTGGCGATGACATAGAAGTTGTATAGAGGGAACGGTCTACAAATTATTTCGCGTCTGTGGAGCAAATATAGTGAACTGTTGCATCTAGTTTCTATAAAAAAAAGTGTCTATGGTGCGCGTGAGAGCACTATACACATCTGATCATGTTAAGAGGTACCGTCCAAGTCTTTCTCTTGAAAACTACCTGGCACCTGGCAAGTGATCCTTCAAAACCTCACGTGAAATAACTAGTTCCCCCATCTGTCAACTCTGTCTCTCAGGTAGTAATTATACGATCTCAAGGTCGAGTGGCATCATCACGTTCACAGTCGCTCGGATTCGGGAGGACGGCAGTTCAGATCTCTGTCTGGCTATCTAGATTTAAGTTTTCCGTAATTTCCCTAAATCGTTTAAGACAAGTACTGGGATGCTCTGTCTCTAATGACGTTGTAGTTGATGGCTTCATTGCTGCCTCACATTCACAATAACTTTCTCGAAGTAAATGATTTTACAATATGAAATATATTACATAATTATGTGAATTGATGATAACCATATTTTTACATAAAGTGAAAAGAAAAGAAATTCAACAATTGTTTGAATTGCAGCGTTGTATTTGAGTTACACGTGCTTACCTGACCACTTGGTTTACACAAGCATATTCGACAATAAGTTTACGTGTTTTTGCTGTTTCTTGAGTCCGAAGACTGGTCTAGTGCAGGTTACCGTGCTACACTATCGTGTGTGAAGCTCTTCGTCTCTGCGTAACTACCGCAACCTACATCCAGTTGACCCTGTTTACTGTATTCGTGCTTGGCCTCGTAACCTTCCCTCCATTACCAGACTGAAGAGTCTTTAATGCTTCAAGTGTGTCCTACTCATAAGAAACTTCTTTAAGCCAAGCTGCGCTATAAATTTCTTTATTTTTTTCGATTTCATTCAGTGCCTCCTCATTAGTTGCTTATTCCACCCATCTGACCTTCAGCTCAATTCTAGTACCATCTTTCTAAAGCTTCTGTCCGCTTCTTGTCTGAAATTCTTATCATCCACGTTATACTTTTGCACAAGACTATGCTCCAGACAAATAATTCCAGAAAAGAATTTAACGTTTGAATTAGATGTTAAATTAATGTTTTCAAGAAATTTTTTTCTTCTGTTAGTCCGTCTACGTTCTGTATCATCTCTGCTTCGGCCATCGTCAGTGATTTTGCTGCTCGAAAAACAAAATTGTCATCTACTACTTTTAGTGTCTCGTTTCATGATCCCTCAGCATCGCCTGATTTGATTAGGTTACATTCAATTCCACTTGATTTACTTTTCTTGATGTTCATCTTATAACCATTTTTCAAGACGTGTACAGTCCATTCAATTGCTCTTCCAAGTTATTCACCGAGCGAGGTGGCGCAGTGGTTAGCACACCAGACTCGCATTCGGTAGGACGACGGTTTAATCCAGCGTCCGACCATCTTGACTTAGGTTTTCCGTGATTGCCCTAAATCGCTCCAGGCAAAAGCCGGGATGGCTCCTTCGAAAAGGCACGGGCGACTTCCTTCCCTGTCCTTCCCTAATACGACGAGACTGATGACCTTGCTGTTTGGTCTCTTCCCCCACACAACCAACCCACCCAAGCTATCCGCTGTCTCTGACACACTGACAGTGTGATTGGAAAAATTCGACATTTTTATATTTTCTTCTTGCACATTAATTGTCTTTCCAGATTTCTTCTTGGATTCCTCTACTGTTAGCTCATAGTACAGACTGAATAACATTGGGAGAGGTTACTCCTATCTCACACACTTCTGATCCATTGATTCCCTTTCATGTCCTTTGACTCTTATATTAACTGCTATCTGATTTCTGTACAAATTATAGATACTTTCTTCTCCTTGTATTTTATACCTGCTTCCATAATTTGAAAGAAAATATTCCAGTCAGTACTGTCAACGGCTTTTTCTAAATCTACGATTACTGTAAAAACAGATTCGTCTTTCCTTGGACGATGTTCTAAGGTGTCAGTAAAGACTCGCATGTTCCCACATTTCCTCCAAACCCAAACTGATCATTCTTAAGGTCTCTTTCCACCTGACAGCAGCGCCTTCTTTGGAATATGAATCTTACATAACTTTTGAACTCTGAGGGTGTTTCGCCAGTGTCAGACTTGCACACTAGATGCAGTAGTTTTCTCATGGCAGGTTCTTTCAAGTATGTAGGTAATACTGACAAAATTTCGTAAACCACAGGAGCTGTGTTTAGAATTAGTACTTTCAGTGCTCTTTCAATTCCTTCTCGCCGTATCATATCTCCCATCTCATCTTCATATACTCTCTCTTCCTCTGCCTATGCTTCTTGATAACTCCTCTGGGTCTAGTTCTCCTGTCTAGTTACGTGAGCCTGCTGCTCACCCGAGCGCTGGCATTTTATTCCAACGGAACATTATTTTTTTTTGTCATCACTTTTCTGACAGGTTTGATGCGACCCGCTACGTATTCCTCTCCTGTGCTAACCTCTTCATCTCAGAGTAGCACTTGCAACATATGTCCTCAATTATTTGCTGGATGTATTTCAATCTCTGCCTTTCTCTACAGCTTTTGCCTTCTACAGCTCCCTCTAGTACCATGGAAGTCATTCCCCCACGCCTTAACAGATATCCTATCATCCTGTCCCTTAACCTTTCCTCTCCGATTCTGCGCAGAACCTCCTCATTCCTTACCTTACCAGTCCACCTAATTTTTAACATCCATCTGTAGCACCACATCTCAAAAGCTTCGATTCTCTTCTGTTCCCATTTTCCCACAGTCCATGTTTCACTACCATACAATGCTACACTCCAGACGTGCATTCTCAAGAATTTCTTCCTCAAATTAAGGCCGATATTTGATATTAGTAGATTTCTCTTGACCAAAAATGCCCATTTTGCATTACTAGTTTACTTTTGATGTCCTACTTGCTCCATCCATCATTGGTTATTTTACTGCCTAGGTAGAAGAATTCCTTATCTTCATCTGCTAAGTTACCATCAATCCTGATGTTAAGTTTCTCGCTGTTCTCATTTCAATAATCGTTTTGTTACCACTTGTCCCAATGATTTTAGAAATTCTGATGGAATGTTATCTATCCCTTCTGCCTGATTTGATCACAAGTCCCCCAAAGTTCTTTTAAATTCTGGTTTTAATACTAGATCCCCTATCTCTTCTAAATCGACTCCTGTTTCTTCTTCTACTATATCAGACAAATCTTCCTCTTCTTAGAGGCTTTCAATGTATTCATTTCATCTATCCGCTCTCTCTTCTACATTTAACAGTGGAATTCCCGTTGCACTCTTAATGTTACCACCCTTGCTTTTCATTTCACCCAAGGTTGTTTGGATTTTCTTGTATGCTGAGTCTGTCCTTCCGACAATCATTTCTTTTTGATGTCTTACCATTCTTCCTGCAGCCATTTCGTTTTAGCTTCCCTGCAATTCCGATTTATTTCATTCCTCAACGGCTTGTATTTCTGTATTCCTGAGTTTCCCGGAACACTTTTTTACTTCCTCCTTTTATCGATCAGTTGAAGTATTTCTTCTGTTATGTAAGTCTGCAGGCTTTCGTGGCCGTTGTCACTGACGTTAAAATCTTCTAAAATGTTCGACGTTTCGACCCCTCTGCTGGGATCTTCCTCAGGATCTTTTGGTGTCCACTACTGCTGGAATACTGTCAGAGACGAGTGTCGCGTGCACTTATAAAGAGGGAGTTTTCTAGCGTTCGTGCTGGAGAAGTGATTGTATGGGTTAAAATTCATACGGCTACCATTGGGAGATGAAGAAGCTTGCACAGGATAGAGTAGCATGATGAGCGCCATCAAACCAGTCTGAGGACGGAAGACCACAACAACAACAATAACCATTGGTGGGCCATAGTCATAGGCTAATATTCCCGCTCTGATCCAGAAGAAGGGGCGTTGGTAGCTTATCTCCTGTGGATACCATTGGCGGTGCGTCGTCATTGGATAGAAGGTACACTTATGCTGGAGAAGGGTTATTGGTTGAAATGCCTGCTACCGCTGTTGGTTGGTCATCATCAGTGGCTAGATTCGAGACGGACAGAGCAAGAGAGGGGGAATGTTTACCCACAATATTATTGTCCGTCGAGGTGACTTGCAGCGCGTTCTTTATGTCGCTCACACACCGCGGTCGCGCATTTACTTCCTCGATGGCGGGGAGTCACGATGCCGAAAGCCTATAACCGTCCTGTCTATTGAAATTAGATGCATTCTTAGAGATTTCAACTGCTTCTCGGACCTTTCTTCTATAAATATTTGTTTCTTTAGCCAGTACACGTACGTTATTAAAATTGATGTCAGAGCCACAATTCTCGAGATGTTCCGCTACAGCTGATTTTGCACTTTGTTTTAGCTGCATGTGCCGTTCGTGTTCCTTAATGCGTTCTTTAACAGTTCTTCCCGTTTCGCCTATATTCACTTTGCCGCAGCCACATGACACTTGATAGACGTCTGCATTGTGGAGGTAATCAGGTACATCCGTTTTCCGTCGGAAAAAGTCTTTTATTTTGTTTTGACTAAAGAAAGATGTCTGAATACTACTTTTCCTTAAAATTCTGCTTATGCAGTCAGTGACCCCAGAAACGAACGGTAACCTGACGGAGTGAGAAGGCGTTTCCTCATCATTCTTCTTAGCGGTATAAATACAAGCTATACGAAATGATTATTACACAAGCTATCGTTATCTGTGCGTCATTGTTCATCTCAGTACTCTGTCGGAGAGATACTGTATAACTCCACCGGAAATCAGCGGTGGATATATAGAAGCAATTTTATGTTTTATTTATTTATTTAACCTGATCAGATTAGGGCCATCAGGCCCTCTCTTACATCAGACCAGTGTTCCACACATGCAGCATTTCACACATCAGAGTTACATCTTGACCATAGTTTAAATGAGAAAATTAGCTTACTCTAGTGACAATGTGAATAAAGAGTAGTGACTAAGACCTAATAAGGTAAATGCGGCAGTATGTTTACAACAGGTGTTATACATAGAGATTATGATAAAAGCAATAATAATGACAGTAAAAAAATTCAAATAATAATGATAAACATGACTAAGACCTAATAAAGTAAATGCTGGCAGTATTTTTACAACAGGTGCTATACATACAGATTATGATAAAAGCAATAATAATAACAGTAAAAAAAATCAAATAATAATGACAAACATGAGAAGGATTGGCAATAGTAATGAAGGTTTGTGCAGATGTACATAATATCTTGGTGTGTAAAGTAGATGTTTACTAGTATAGCGAGTTTTGGGGAAGGGAGATATAAGGAGGGGGAAAGAGGGAAGTAATGAGGTGAAGTGCATTCATGTACAGAGGAAGGCATTACTGTTGCTTAAGGCTCAAAAATCATGAAAAGTTCAATTTTTATTTTTTTGCGTTTTCTGAATCTGCAGACTATTACCTTGCAATAGATATATAATTTATTCAATTCCGAAGACTAGAACTATTTTTAAATTTTTTTTTAAATGTGTTCTACATGGGCGTGACCCACTGTGGCGCTGTTAAACTGCTGTCAAATGGTGTTATTATTAACGTCCGTGTTAATCAGGTACATTTTAGTGATGTGAGATAAAGTATGTGTTGTGGCTAACCTGTGATGGTTCAATATATATCGCTGGTGTGATTGTCGATTGTTTCATGTTTATTTACTCTGTCGTTATCTCGAAAATATTCGTAATTAATTCTGTTTCTTAAGTCTCTGTTTTGTTGAAGTATAATAATGAGTAAAAGTAAAGTTGCTGTTGCGACTTTCAATGATGGCAACATTGTAAGGTGCAAGGTATTTAGAAATATGGGAATGAAGATAGGTTCTAACATGGTACGAGCGATGCTTGCTTTAGACAAGGAACGCCTTCGGGCTGCAGACAGGGCTGTAAAGAGTCTAGAAATACAAGCAAGAGTAAACAGGAGGAGGAACAAGAGGAAGGTGGAGGAGGAGTTTGCAGAGGATGAAGATAATCCATCCTATGGACCTGGAATGCACTAAAAAGTTAATCCAATCTTTGTCGCTCGATTCCCAAAACTTTTATTTTCTCATACTAATTACATGTTTTCTAAGGATCTTCCAAACACATTTGTTTCATACTTTCAGTTAATGTTACACAGTACCTTCTGCATAATTTAACACAGCATTTTTCCAAAAAAACTGTATATTTTTGAATATATAAATAAAAAATTGCAAAAAAATGTTGTGAATTTTCATTACAATTGAAAAAAAAATCATCTTTAATAACTGAACTAAAATTTTGTAAAATCCTTGTGTTAAGTTGTAGCCCATATTCCAATAAATAATCTGTAAAAAGTTCAACTTCCTATCTCAAATACTTTGTGAGGAAAGATGTAATTTATAAGCGTTATTTTAACATTGCAAGTATAGGGCGTTCCGGAGCCCTTTAAGTAGATACGTCATTAACAGTTTTTGAAGCCGGACATGTTTCTAAGTTCTCTAACATAACGAGGGATGTTATTCCAGAGTCAGGTTCCCGCTACTGTAAAGGACGTGGAGAAGGTGACTGAGCGATGCAGTGGAACGGAGAGGATTTTATTATAATGGGAACGTGTGTTTCTGTCATGTTGTTCCCACATGAGCGTTAGGGACGAGGAGAAATATGAGGGACAGTGTACATTTATAAGGCAGTAGATGAGACAGAGTGTATGGAAATCTCTGCGTTTGTCTGCACGCAGCCAGGACAATTTTGCATATGCTGGTGAAATGTGATGAAAAAGTCGAACGTCACAGATATATCGGACACAGGTATTCATGACCCGTTCTAGACGTCGGGAATTTTCCTGAGAGAGGCCTTGTAGAATAATACCGCTGTAGTCAATGATTAGGAGTATAAGCGTTTGTACTAATTTCTTTTTCAGATCGAAAGGGAAGAGTTTTTTATATTTTTGTAGGACATGAAGGGATGCTGATGCCTTTTTGTACACTGCAGTTACGTGCTCTGTCCTTTAGATTTTCATCTATTATTACTCCCAAACTCTTCTTTATTGATTATAAAAACCAGAGAAGAGAAAACAGAAGGAGGGGACTTGATGGGAGCTAAAAGTCCGTTGTGGTGATAGTCACGCTGTTATTCCACATATATTAGTAGTGCGATATTTTAACTTCCAGTTGAGTAACAACGCTCTAGGCCATAGATTCCACGACTGAAGGACTTATTGTAACGTCTTTTCACCAATTATGAATATCCGACACTTATGCTCATTTGAATTTTGTCACTTCAAACTCGGTAAATAGTTGTTCGATTACAGCTGAAATCGTTTTTCGACCATCAGCGCGATCACGTATCCTTGGTTTTTCTTTAATACACCAAGATCTCGCTAACTGGGTAGAAAGGAATGTCTTCTGAGAGAAGAAGGCATTATCTTATAGAAAGGCCGAAGTCAATAAGACCATAACAAAATCGAATCATCGTGTGTTTGTCGCTTGTCGGAGTCAAAAATGGTAAATATTTTACCTTTAAGACGTAAAGATTTACTTATGTATTTTAAAAGCGTACTAGAAACATAATTAAGTACTTTCTGTGGTTCTTCCATATAATATAATGCCAACTGATGATCGGAGCAGAAATCATATGAGTTACTGACTCGTCATGACATTTTTCCGTTGGTGAGTGTATTGCAGACGAGTCAACAGATTGGTGTGGTTTCCACACGCACTGAGTGTTGACAGTACATGAGTTCTTTAATGTCATAACAAGCTTCCAAAAGATTCTTGATTTATATGATTTTGCAATTACAGATTCATTTAGTCTTCCTGTATCAAAGGAAAATAGAATCTGAGACTGTGAATGCCCTTTACTAAAGCCGACTTCCAATGCTCTCTGCTGGGTACACTCGTTCCGCCAGACAATGGGATTATGGCATCGTAATACAGTAGTTCTCCACGAAGATATATTTCTTGGTCTTCAGTTAAATAGGCGTTCCCTGTGACAGATCTCATTGCCCTTAGGCACTGCTGCCAACCAACAAAAACATAATTTTGAAATATTTTTCTCATGTTTAGTGGAGTGATTGCTGGCTATGAAATGATATAATATTATTTAGAAATACTTTAATCACACCTGGCAACGTCGGTTCTGTTGTTCAATACAAAAACGAAATCAATATAGAAGAATTCGAAGCTATGGCTTTGTTTCACTCATCCCTTCAGAAGGAGCGTTATTGGCCCAATAGTCCAGCTTTGACTCTTATAAGGCGTTAAGAATATGCTGTCTGTTCATGAATTACAAATTTACTGCAGCTGATATGGGTTACTCCGCGCCGCAGTGGGTAAACACAGCAATCTTCACAGGCAAGCATTTTGTCCCCCTACGATCCTTCGAAAGAAACGCCGCTCTATCAGAATTGTTTAGAGTCCTCTGAGTTTTAGATGCAGCCTAATTAGGACATTTCTCGGAAACAAATTACGATTTCTTCGTTGTAGTGGATAGTAAAAGTTTAGGACATGAGTCATTTAACGAGGCTTGTTTCGAGACACGACCGTGCAGCGGCAGGTAGCTTTAACTGAGATTAAACTCGCTACTCGTCCTTAATACCGCTATTATCCGTTTTATGAGGCGCTGTTCGCTGGCTCATTTACACGTTAAGTAGAGCTCCAGTGCTCTGCTTACGGGAGCACAGCTGTTTCACACCCATTCAGCAGGCTGTATAGCTGGTCGCTCTCTGCGTGGCAAGGTGTGAGCCAGTCAATCGCGGCACAGCGTACTTCTCCCCCTCCAGCGCAGCACAAGCGTCAGCATTGTCGGACACCTCAGACGAAGTCTCGCGACGGAATTTCGTTAGTGTCGTGTTAGTATTACGCTACCCTCCGCCATACGCCGCATTAATTTGCTCTGAGACTGGGGCGGCTGTTTCGGCGTGAGTAAACTGTCACGAGGAAATCGTGACGCATAGAAGAAAATGCGTTATTTGGTCAAGAGACCGAAAGCGCTCCATTCCTTTTTGACTGTTGGGAACGCAGGAGAACGGCGTAGATTATCTTCAATCAGAAAGACCCCAAGAATTGGTAATAAAATGACTTCGGTAGACAGGGCGTACAAAATTTGTGAAACTCTTTATTTAAAAGATGAGATTGAACATCTACGGTCAACTTTCGTGAGGAATGGCTATTCTAGCAAGGATATAGATCGAGCACTTCGCTCTAGGCAGAGAATCTGGAGCAACGACGAACAACAGTCGCCAAAGGGCAAAGTTTTTCTTCCGCTCATTAGTAAGGTCACAGATCGCATCGGGAAAGTTTTAAGCAAGTATGGGGTGGAAACTATTTTCAGACGCACCAGAAAAGAAAAGAATATTTAAGATAGCCAAAAGATGCATGACACCCTTTGGATACACCGGGGGTATATAAAATTCCTTGTAGTTGTGGACAGGTTCACATCGGTACCACAAAGAGAAGCGTGAACACTCGTCTTATTGAACATAAGAGAAATTGCCGCCTCGGTCACGGAGATAAATCGGCCGTAGTGGAACAAGTTTATCAGGAAGATGATCATAAAATAAAATTCAGCGAAACGAGCGTCATATCAAAAACCTCGCATTATTATGCACGCATGTGTAGAGAGGCTATCGAGATTGATAAACACCGTAATAATTTTAACAGGAAAGACGGAGGTTTCTAGAATGAAACTTTCACTCTACAGCGGAGTGTGCGCTGATATGAAACTTCCTGGGAGATTAATACTGTGTGCCGGACCGCCCTCTGTACTGCCTATATAATCAGCGCTTTCTCGAGTTCTCTTCGCAGTTCACCGCTGTACCTCCGAGGATGTCTCGGTCCGGCACACAATTTTAATCTGCCAGGAAGTTTCAAGACGGAGGTGTTAAACTGGATAAAATTTGGATGTCAGCTTTGCACCGCAAGGGTGACGATCGATGACTTTCAATTGGGAATGTTGGTATCACCAGAGACAATCTCATAGCCGACGCCACGTGAGCGACAGTGGCGCCCTCTGTACTGCCTATATAATCAGCGCTTTCTCGAGTTCTCTTCGCAATTCACCGCTGTACCTCCGAGGATGTCTCGGTCCGGCACACAATTTTAATCTGCCAGGAAGTTTCAAGACGGAGGTGTTAAACTGGATAAAATTTGGATGTCAGCTTTGCACCGCAAGGGTGACGATCGATGACTTTCAATTGGGAATGTTGGTATCACCAGAGACAATCTCATAGCCGACGCCACGTGAGCGACAGTGGCGCCCTCTGTACTGCCTATATAATCAGCGCTTTCTCGAGTTCTCTTCGCAATTCACCGCTGTACCTCCGAGGATGTCTCCCGCAGTCGGAGACGAAACGTCAGGGGAGAGATTTATATTTCGACCACGGCCTATCAGCCCGGAAGTTTTAAGTGAAGAGAAATAAAATGATATTTATTAAATACCAAGAAACACTCAAGCAAATGACGTTGCTTCTTGTGAAATGTCCAGCATTATTAGACTTTCGAAATTATTACAAGTCCTCTAAATTTTAAAGTCCTACCACTGTCCCTCTGAGCGTTGCCTACGTACAGTCCAGACATGGGCTATGATGCCTACGGAGCCTGAGTCTCGGGGACGACGGACGAAGACTGCCGATAGTAGCCTCGGCGGCAACTGGGGAGTCTACACAACTCGGCGACCTAAAGAGAGTTGTCCCCCAAATTTCCGTGCTCTGGTGTTTATCGAGCCTTCGACCAAACGCTATCAACACACGTGATGCACATGGGCTGGCAGCTGCGGCCAATGGCGGACCTCGGTATAGCTCGTAATGCCAACCCATAAAGCTACTACGCTACGAGTGTTTCGGGTGAGACTTATGGGTTGTGGTACAATACTCTAAGGGGCCGTGAGTACCACCACCACATTTACATATTCTTTTCTACAAGTTTTCATAGTACACTAATCAAGCAAACACACAGGAACATAACGAAATGTGACAAAATTTTTCATTAATGTAAACTGTGTCTGTGCAATTAAAATTGCTATATCACGAAGATGACCTGCTACAGACGCGAAATGTAACCGACAGGAAGAAGATGCTGTGATATGCAAATGATTAGCTATTCAGAGCTTTCCCACAAGGTTGGCGTCGGTGGCGACACCTACAACGTGCTGACACGAGGAAAGTTTCCAACCGATTTCTCATACACAAACACCAGTTGATCGGCGTTGCCTGGCGAAACGTTGTTGTGATGCCTCGTGTAAGGGCCGACTGGTGTGGCCACGCGGTTCTAGGCGCGTCAGTTTGGAACCGCGAGACCGCAGGTTCGAATCCTGCCTCGGGCATGGATGTGTGTGATGTCCTTAGGTTGGTTAGGTTTAAGTAGTTCTAAGTTCTAGGGGACTGATGACCTCAGATGTTAAGTCCCATAGTGCTCAGAGCCATTTGAACCATTTGACCGTGTAAGGAGGAGAAATGCGTACCATCACGTTTCCGACTTTGATAAAGGTCCCATTGTAGCCTATCGCGATTGCGGTTTATCGTATCCCGACTTTGCTGCTCGCGTTGGTCGAGATACAATGACTGTTAGCAGAAAATAGAATCAGTGGGTTCAGGAGGGTTATACGGAACGCCGTGCTGGATCCCAACGGCCTCGTATCACTAGCAGTCGGGATGACAGGCATCTTATCCACATGACTGTAATGGATCGTGCAGCCACGTATCGATCCCTGAGTCAACAGATGGGGACGTTTTCAAGACAACAACCATCTGCACGAACACTTCGACGACGTTTGCAGCAGCATGGACTATCAGCTCGGAGACCATGGCTGTGGTTACCCTTGACGCTACATCACAGGCAGGAGTGCCTGCGATGGTATACTCAACCACGAACCTGGGCGCCGAATGCCAAAACGTCATTTTATCGGATGAATCCAGGTTCTGTTTACAGCATCATAATGGTCGCATCCGTGTTTGGCGACATCGCGGTGAACGCACATTGGAAGAGTGTATTCGCCATCGCAATACTGGCGTGTCGTCCGGTGTGATGGTATGGGGTGTGTAACATTATGTGATTGTCTTATCATTTTAAATCATTCACTAATCGAGCAGTCGCTCGGCAACAGCTACAGTTAGCAAATAATGTTGCGAGAATGTAAAAGGTGAACGACCTGTGACGTAACTTGTTTATTGTCGAAGCGCCGTCAGAGATGCAGTGAGTTATTGACTTTGAAAACCGCGGCGCGAAAAACGGACAGAAGAAGAACACTTTTATTCCATTTTTTTTGAGGTACGAGATATTCTCGATGAACAGTTACTCATTCTTCTCTTGTCTCTTGTGTCGGACGCGCATGTCTTGCCGCCGTATTATTATCGTTAATAATAATATTGTTTTTGTGAAAAGTATATGTGTAATACTAAAAGTGCCTAACAGTAGATTTATTGTGCGACGTGTATGTGAAAACGTCAAAGGAATTGTTTTCATTAAGAGAAGTGCCAGTCAAAACGGCATCCATGTTAAATCCTTCATTGCAGTGTAAGTTCGTCTATTACTTGCCATAAATTCAGAGTTAAAATGGAAATGGTGTATGGACTATTCATTTACTATAGAATCTATGTCTCACTTCTTCATGAAATTATTTAATTTTCTATATGTTTCTGCCAAATAGAGAGTTCACAGTCACGAATTCTTTCGTCGAGTTCGGACGGAAGTTGCATGCGGCGAAATATTTTCTCCGCGCCATATTCTACTGGTAAATGCATGATAAACTACGGTCCCTTAGGAAATTCATGTTGAGCAATCCAAAATAATTATATTTTGAATAGGCATTTACTCTCCTATGCAATGCAACTTCCGACTGATCAGACGATCCAACAAGAAACAGCCGCACACGGTCGGCGTTCGCAAATATGTTTCCACCGCTGATTATAGCTATATGTTACAGCACAAAAGTAACATATTGTTATAATTAGAGACTACGAACGGGGACATTTATAACTGTATGTTTATGTATACACATTACGTAAACATATCGTTATAATTGGCGCCCGAACAGGGACTTGAATTTAAAAAAAATATACTCAAAGGAATAAAAATTTATATAAGATACGCATTGTGGGAATATTCATAAATAATTGTAGCTAATCTTGTGCTTTTTATTTGTTACATGACATCAAACGCCATCCAATAAAATTTCCATTGAGCGAAAGAAACGAGATATTCAGAGAAAATTATGGAAGAGAGATTTTTTTTTTTGGAACAGAATTTGTGCGAAAATCTAGTTGCAACGCCCAAGGCAGTCATCAGTAACGTAAGTTAAAATTCGTTAGCCGTAGCCAAGCTTCCTTAATTTCAGCCGACATTAATCAATTTGTGACGATCTTTATTAGTTGCAGTAAAATTTGCTTTGAATTCAGTAGATTGCATTTAGTAGATTAGTAATTTTTTCAAGTATTGTTTAAATTCCATTGTTGTGTATTGCATATCATTTGTTTTTAAATGTCCGCTGCCTGTTCACGGAGCTGACCAGCCTTAGTTTTCATTTATTTTGAACAGTGTGCAGCCATACTTTCTTTACGGTCCAGAATAGTTTCTTGTTCTCGTGATTTGCATCTCCCGACATTCCGATCTTGTGACGTAGCAGTGACAACCGACTCGCAACCGATAAATTACATCTCTGTCGACAGCTGACGGCCATAGCTCAAACGAACTTCATTGACTTACTGTTTGTAAATAAGTGAGCTATGGCAGACAATAAAATGTCATCACTAGATTCAAATGAACGGAATGAAACGAGTGAGGTGTCGCGTCGCTTACGGTCCCGCACGGTAATTAGTAGGGCTGAGACACCAATTGAAATAATTGTAGAAAGTGAAGTGGGGAAATCTTACGGACTTTGGTGCCTCACACCATAATGTTACCGGTACTGAACTAGACAATGCCAACATAGTTTCTGCCACTAGTAGTCGTAGCCATATACCGGTTACAAGGGAGGCAGGTGAAAGCAATTCAGGGGTAGTGACAGACGATGTATTCAAACAGCTACTGAGTCAAATAAGTCAAATGATGCAGGACGGAAATCGCCAAATGGTGAATTCCATTAAAAATGATTTGAAAGACGAAAATAGACAAATGTTAGCCTCACTTGAAGATAAACTTTCTACAATAAGCGAAGAAATAAAAACTGTTAGAGAAAACGTAGCCAAAGAAGTAGCAAAGCAAGTTAAGGATGCTGTTTCTCAAATGCGAAGTGGAATAATTTTCGAACTGAATGACACTTTAGCTACCATGCAAAGCGAGACAGCTGACATCCGAAACGCAACCAAGAATCTTGACTCCACCGTAACCACGGTTAATCACAGATTAGACAGAGTAACTACGCAGGTAGAAAAACTAACTGAGGGAATGTCAAACTTGACTCTGGAAACGGAAACGAAAGTAAAGGAGAGGCTAGATAGTCATGAGAGAGAATTTAGAGAAAAGTATGAGAACTGGATTGCTGGAAAGGACAAATTTGTCGAAGATAAAATTAACAAAGACCTAGTAGAGACTGTGAAAGCAACCACTCTTGGTATCTTGTCAGCTCCTGGAAGCTCCGGAGATACCGTAATGTCTGGACTCGGTAGCATTAGGCGTACCCTTCAGCAAGAATTACCAAATTGGAAGCAAGAGGTAACGGAACAGCTAAATAACCTGAAGGCACAAGTGAGTAGTAGTTCCCGAATACAGAGACCGAATTATCCTAACTCTTTAGCCTCAGAGGAAGAAGATGAATTATTTCGGCAATTCCGAATACCTGTTGTATCTAATGAACACACTTCACCACCACATATTCCAGTTAGTCACCGAAATCAAGAATCTGACTCAGTAGTAAAAATGATGAAGGAAGAAATTTTTTTA
Organism: Schistocerca cancellata; assembly: GCF_023864275.1. Lineage (NCBI taxonomy): Eukaryota > Metazoa > Arthropoda > Insecta > Orthoptera > Acrididae > Schistocerca > Schistocerca cancellata. Next base: position 40,168,738 of record NC_064627.1, read on the forward strand.
AGTTCAAGGAGCAATGATCCAGAAACGAAATTTATTTTCGTCAAGGACAAGGGTCGCTTGACAATTATTGGTTCCTGATCCCACTAAAAAAAAAAAAAAAACAAGTAACTAATTTCTAAGTCAGCTATGTCTAGATTAAGTTCCAATGTACATAGAAATCTGGAACAGGTTCATCTCTGGATTAAAATAACGTAATGTTTACGAAGCATGTGAGTTACTTGTAAGTACCAACATGACCACGAAAGCGCTATCCTTCAGCTAGATAAACAAAGTAGCATTAATTGTAATTGCAATACGCAGGACAGATACATTCAAAGCCATAAGTAAAATAAATACCAAGTATAAGAGCGTAAGTGGCAAGGACAAAGCAATTATGACTTAAGGTCATATATAGAGGCCAATGCAGTGTAGTGCAAGCAGGCGTCAAGGCGAGAATAAAATGACAATGAAACCGCCGGCAAAACAAAGTAGCTAGTTTGTAATTGGAGCGTGTACGCAGACGTACGGCGCAAAGGAAAATTAATTTCTAAGTCATAAGGAACAAGGAGTTATTTGCTAGATTTCTTCTTCTATGTACTATTATATCTATGTCTTTCTTCTGAATTTGTGTAAATATCCTAACCCGCCTAAACCCGTCCCGTAGACTTGACGTCACAGATTGAGAAATGCGGTTGACGTGGAAGGCTGGTTTGGTATACGATTTTCAAAAGGAAACGCGTGAACGAAATCGGGAAAAGCTAGTTTTGAAATGTCTTTATTTTTCCTTTTAAAGTCAATCCGAGACGCAAACCGAGATCGCGATAAGGAATTTGAAATTTTCTTGAATGGTGTTCTGTTCTCATGTGAGAGGGCAAATGTGACTGATTGATCCTCACATCTAGTAAAAAGAGAATTTTTGTTGAAATGACAGTGATAACTTTAATGAATCTAATAAATAAAAAGAACGATTCAAATGAATTAAAATAATAATAATTGCTAACAGATCGGAGAAACTCATGTATTGTGACTGTGAACTAAAAGCATAATTAGTCTTAGAGAAAGATGATGAACAATGTTAACAATGTAAAGCGAAATGTTAAGGTAGTTACCAACAAAGTAACAGAAATTGAAATGGACATGATAATCAAAGCTCTGAATTAACAAGCTTCAAAGTGAGGCAAACTATTTGATTATAAACTGTAAAAAAAAATTGTGTACATAGTAGAGTATAACTGAAGGCTTAAAATGGTGTGGAAGTCTGCCACAGACACGAAGCAATGCATCGTTGTTTTAAGTAAGTGATAATTTCATTCACGGTGAAGTTAAAAAGTGTTAAACGTGCAGATAGGCCGACGGACAATGATAGTCCGGTTGTGTAACCGAAGGCGGTGATGTGATTACGTGCAGTGCATCGGAAACCAAGTGTGTTAGCTGCTTTGCAAAGTGCGAGCGCTAGCCTACCTTAAATCTTCAAAATCGGCTGGAAAATGTGGAGACAGGGATGGTTTCAATGGAGTCTCTGTCCCTGGCAATCCTCGTCCCTCCTCACCAGCTCAGCAAACCACAAAATACCACAACACCATCGACGCAACGTGTTCACTGAACCGTGCGCGGAAAAACTGAAGTACCGTGTGGAGGCTAGTGAGCGCCTCGAGTTGCGATTCAACTCTAACAATCAGCCTGTGTCAACGTACATCGACGCAACAAACGTGTTAAATTTAAAGTGATGTACTAGCACAGCACTCCCGCTGCAGTTCGACGAAACGGACTTTCCATGAAAGCCGCTCCCAAAATAAAAGACTTTTATATGAGTTCACAACATATCACATACTATGCTAATGTTATATCCCGTGGATGAAATGTGAACAGCCAAACCACAAGCGAATAGTGACAAAGTCAAATTCCTATGAATCCCAAGTCCTAAAATAGATTTAAGCTTAGTTTTTAGACTAATGGGTATTTATATTTTTTGTTACATGTAACGTGTGTACGTAACGTGCGAGTGAGACTCGCCCGCCAGAGCTGATGAAAAGTTTTCTACTCGGAGACCACAAAGTAGCGATCCAAATTCTCAAGGCATAAGCTTCACCTGGAGAAGAATGAAATTTTAACTTACCTGTCAATACACAAACAGTGAAAGCGTAAAAATCATGACAACTAGTGAGCAATGAAAAATGGACACGTGTGAGAAATTCCATGTGTGAGAATTATATGTGTATAAAAATGGACACGTGTGAGAAATTCCATGTGTGAGAATTATGTGCGTATAAAAAGATGAATCCTATGTGTTTTCTTTCAGGAGCAAAGAGCCTATGAGCTCTGGACAATAACTTGAGGCCACAAAGATGGTCGGTATGAACTCTGTAAAAAAAAAAAAAAAAAAAAAAAAAAAAAAAAAAAAAAAAAAAAAAAAGACTGTAATGAGTATAATGTATAATGTCTATTGTAAAATTCGTAGATTTACTGTCTTAGTTTTTAAATTTTTTTTTGTGTATCTTTACCTTAAGAACTGTCTTTGTCTATGAATGAGAGATCACCATATTTGTGTAATCCTAATAATCAAATGACAGGAATACTGTGTTTGATCAATGTAAATCTGTAAAGTACTCAATCCCATAATGTTAACGGCGACATGTGAATCTTGGTAATCTCCTTGATTTCCAAGATTCCCATGGAAGGCACAAAAGTAACATATTATTGTTATAATTAGAGACTACGAACGGGGACATTTATAACTGTATGTTTATGTATACACATTACGTAAACATATCGTTATAGGTGCCATTGGTTAGGACCCGTGGCTCTACCCATCTTTCGATCCCTGCGAAACCCTACATTTCAGCAGGATAATGCACGACCGCATGTTTCATGTCCTGTACGGGCCTTTCTGGATTTAGAAAATGTTCGACTGCTGCCCTGGCCAGCACATTCTCCAGATCTCTCACCAATTGAAAACGTCTGGTCAATGGTGGCCAAGCAACTGGCTCGTCACAATACGCCAGTCACTGCTCTGGATGAACTGTGGTATCGTGTTGAAGCTGCATGGGCAGCTGTATCTGTACACGCCAACCAAGCTCTGTCTGACTCAATGCCCAGGCGTATCAAGGCCGTTATTACGGCCGGAGGTGGTTGTTCTGAGTATTGATTTCTCGGGATCTATGCACCAAAATTGCGTGAAAATGTAATCACATGTCAGTTCTAGTATAATATATTTGTCAATTGAATACCCGCTTCTCATCTGCATTTCTTTTTGGTACAGTAATTTTAATGGTCAGTAGTGTATGTATACATCAGTATGGCATTGTACATGTAATACACTGCTTGACAAAGAAGTAAAGCACGAGGAGGAGTAAACGGAATTTAATTCATGGGTCGAGGATCTGTGTGATGTTATTTCAGTGAATATTATACTGAGTCAAATTTACAATGAATTTGGCAGCATGAGCCTCTTTGCATGCAATGTTTCTGTTGGGAAGGGTGTCATAAAGCTGTTATATCCACTCCTGAGGCAAGCTGGCAGACAACTGTTTTAACTGGTCCTTGATATCATGGGATGGTGTTGACCTCTGTACTCGCCCTACACATGTTCTATTGGGGACTGTTATGGGGATCTTGCCGGCTAAGGGAGTACCTCAGCATCACGCAAACAGTTCATACAAGTACCCTTGTAACGCCGGAAATGCATATCCTCCTATATCCATCTATTGTACTGTAAATCTTTTCCATATTTGGTTACCTGAAGATATGACATTTCTGTGTCTTTATATATTGTAATTGATTTAATATTTGTATATATATATATATCTGCATTTATGTCATTTGCATTTTTCCTTTCATTTGGATGTAACCCTTTTCTTCCTCTTTAGCGAAAGATTAACTTCGGTGACGATTGCTTTTCCCAAATTTCCATTAGGTACACGCGGTTTAATTTTTACTGTCATTAAGGTCGATTAGTTGGGGGGGGGGGGGAGGTTACACCCTGTTTGACATGAAACCTGGCCAGTGGCCGGTCGCCGCAGAATCTAAGTCTTTGCCGATCGCCGCGTGGGGCAGATAACACGGACGCTCTGATAACTCCCTAAGTCCGGCTATCTGCACTATCTGGAGATGCGGGAGGCTGTGGCAGTTTCTGGAGGAAGCATTGTTCTCTGTTCGACCGACTCTCTGCCTTCTATGCACGTGGTCTGGCGGTAAACCACCTGTAGTGTGAATGCAATGTCTGGCGTCCGAGACCAGTCGCTGCCTAAACTTTTGTAGCGTCTTCCGTGTGAACAGTAAAGTCATCGATGTACTGGTAGCACAGCTTCAGCCTTTTTCAGTTTCTGACACACTAGCAACGATTTTGCGGCAGATTGCCTGAGATGCGAATGCGCCACAGCTCTGTGGGAACTATTAGCTGGGAAGTTGTAGAGGCTGCCACGGTAGAGCTGTGCTCCCACATCCTCTGTTGAAAGCGCCAACTACGGTTCATCGCTCTGGATACTATAAAATACTCTACTGTCGTTGAGTGGTGCTCCACGAAAAAATGTCTACTATCTAGTTTTCACGCTCGATAGCAAGGGAGGCATTCGATCCGCTTTAATTAATGAGTATTATATTAATGAGTATTGATTTAACATGCGAGGCATAACTAAAAATTAGCTATACAGTTTGTAATTCAATCTGAATACCTCACTTTATTGTTTAAAGTTGTTATCAGTGCTCTATACCTATTTTTTCTCTTTTAGAAGTGGTTATTGATGCACCGTTTTCGCCTGGTATCCATGTGTTTTCGTCAAGCCGCAGTGTTTAACTGTGCTGTAATAAATTTTACTGTCAATGTTTGGTTCCTTACTACAGGCAGTCCACCTCCGTAGCTGAGTGCGATGTGACCCATCCACCCACGAAAAGAAATGCCGTCAGCTGGCTCAAAGGGGCACACAGTACTTTGCATCCTGACGGAGAGTGACAAAATGAGAGAGGATATCTGCCCATCCTTCAATATACAGTATTACAATATAATTATAAGACTACAAGAAGATGTGCGATAACTTCTTAACAAACAGTTATGTGACATCTGACGGAAAATGAACACAGTCAACTGAGCCAAACGAAGAACTATAGACTCATTATGGATGTCTTTATACTTTATAATTTCAGTTTCTAGTATATTTCTGCAGAGAAATCAGACGTTTCTGGACTTTTTTTTCCAACACAACAGAGAAGAGACTCCTTGTACCGAATATGTGAAGGAAACATTTTCTTTTCTTTAACGAACGGAAAATTCATTTAAATTTTATTCATACGAAAAAAGTCTTTACGTATTATGAACTCAATTTTAATGCAGAAGAATATCACATTATAAGTACGGTTTCATCACAAGAAGAATTCAGTTTAATTTAAAATTGAGTTCCACTGGTGAAAAGGAGCAACTCCTTCGAACTGCAACTAAAGTAAGAAATTCAGTTATCATAGCACATGGAACCGGTGCAAATAAAGGAGAGTAATGGCGACTGGGCGAACGGATTGTACTGGAGGAAGGAGACCCGACAAAATGTGGTCATCGTGACGTGCAGCCAGGGCTCGATTCCTACCTGGGTCAGAGATTTAACCTGCTTTGAAACTGGGTACTGCGTTGCCATCATCACATCCTCATCATCGACGGGCAAGCCACGGAAGTGGCGTCAAACAGAAGAATTTGTACTAGGTGGCCGAACAACCCGAGATGGATCCCCCAACCAATAATGCCATAAGATCAATTCATTTCCTTGCCGTAATTGTATCCGATAAACTGCGTGAATACCTTTCAGTGTACGCCGAATACGTTTCAGTGCATGCCCTATAGCAAACTCAGGCACGCTGCGAACTTTGACCTTGAGGTCCAAGTATGGAATTATGGAGAACTTAGCGCTGACCGAAACTGATGAAACTGATGTTCAAAGTATTCAAAAAGACCCAAAAGCAACAAAACTGCCCATTCTCGAAGCTGCCCGGAGTATGAAGAAAGTTGCAAACTTTGGTGTCAGTAAACGTCTATCTCTGTCCCTCTCGTGACAGGGCTTGGAGGCTCCGACTGTACCGACCGGCTGCCGTGTCATCCGCAGCCGACAGGTGTCACTTAATGCGCTGGATGAGGATACGGAGGGCACGTGGTCTGCACTCAACTTTCCTGGCCGTTGTCAGTTTTCGCGACGGGAGCCACTGCTACTCAATCGAGTACTTCCGAGTAGCTCCACGATTGGCCTCACAGGGGCTGAGTGGACCCCACTTGCCAGCAGTGCTCGGCAGACCTGGACGGTCACCCATCCAAGTGTTAGCCAAGCCCGACAGCGCCTGACTTCGGTGATCTGACTGAAGCCCATGGCACCATGCGGCAAGGCCGTTGGGAAACGTATATAGGAGTGCCAAATTACGAGTACTATTACACAGACTTAGCGCAAAGGAACTGTATTAATCTGTATGTTTACTTCATAACTATTCTCGTGACATTTGGGCCCAATGTGACGAGTCATAGCTCTTCAGCGTCGCTTCTATACTGACGCAGCTTGATATTCGTAAAGCAGCTTACAAAGGCGGGCGTGTGAGAAGACTTAATTTTATTAAAAAATTTCTAGCAGCTGCTACTCCGTTAAATAAAATGGTAAGTAAGAACTTTGAATGCGCTCGTCTACACCACGATTACAGCTGACGCCTCACACTACCCATGCATCGCAGGACATGTACAGAACTACTTTTATTAAAATTTCATTTTTTTCGTGATTGGTAGTTGCATTTGTTCGGGGCGGACGTCCCACCACACTCGTTGAAGTTCTTTGTTGATCCACTTACACAGTTTTATATACAGGGTGGTCCGTTGATCGTGAATGGGCCAAATATCTCACGAAATAAGCGTCAAAGAAGGAAACTTCTCTAGCTTGAAGGCGGAAACCAGATGGCGCTATGGTTGGCCAGCTAGATGGCGCTGCCATAGGTCACATGGATATCAAGTGCGTTTTTTAAATAGGAACCCCCATTTTTTATTACATATTCGTGTAATACGTAAAGAAATATGAATGTTTTAGTTGGAACACTTTTTTCGCTTTGTGATAGATGGCGCTGTAATAGTCATAAACACATGGCTCACAATTTTAGACGAACAGTTGGTAACAGGTAGGTTTTTAAAACTAAAATACAGAACGTATGTACGTTTGATCATTTTATTTCGGTTGTTCCAATGTGATACATGTACCTTTGCGAACTTATCATTTCTGAGAACGCATGATGTTACAGCGTGATAACCTGTGTATACAACATCAATGCAATAAATGCTCAAAATGATGTCCGTCAACCTCAATACATTTAGCAATATGTATAACGACATTCCTCTCAACAGCGATTAGTTCGCCTTCCGTAATGTGCGCACATGCGTTGACAATGCGCTGACGCATGTCTTCAAGCGTTGTCGGTGGATCACAATAGCAACTATCTTCCAACTGTCCCCACAGAACGAAATACGGGGACGTCAGATCCGGTGAACTTGCGGGCCATGGTATGGTGCTTCGACGACCAATCCACCTGTCATGAGATATGCTATTCAATACCGCTTCAACCGCACGCGAGCTATGTGCCGGAGATCCATCGTATTGGAAGTACATCGCCATTCTGTCATTCAGTGAAACATCATGTAGTAACATCGGTAGAACATTACGTAGGAAATCAGCATACATTGCACCATTTAGATTGTCATCGGCAAAATGGGGGCCAATTATCCTTCCTCCCATTATGCCAAGGTCGCTGATGTTCCACTTGTCGCAGCCATCGTGGATTTTCCTTTGCTCAATAGTGCATATAATGCCGGTTTACGTTACCGCTGTTGGTGAATGACACTTCGTCGCTAAATAGAACGCGTGCAAAAAATCTGCCACCGTCCCGTAATTTTACTTGCGCCCAGTGGCAGAACTGTTCACGACGTTCAGAGTCGTCGCCATGCAATTCCTGGTGCACAGAAATATGGTACGGGTGCAGTCGTTGTTGATGTAGAATACTCAACACCGACGTTTTTGAGATTCCCGATTCTCGCGCAATTTGTCTGCTACTGATGCGCGGATTAGCCGCGACAGAAGCTAAAACACCTACTTGGGCATCACCAGTTGTTGCGGGTCGTAGTTGACGTTGCAAATGTAGGTGAACACTTCCTGTTTCCTTAAATAACGTAACTACACTCCTGGAAATTGAAATAAGAACACCGTGAATTCATTGTCCCAGGAAGGGGAAACTTTATTGACACATTCCTGGGGTCAGATACATCACATGATCACACTGACAGAACCACAGGCACATAGACACAGGCAACAGAGCATGCACAATGTCGGCACTAGTACAGTGTATATCCACCTTTCGCAGCAATGCAGGCTGCTATTCTCCCATGGAGACGATCGTAGAGATGCTGGATGTAGTCCTGTGGAACGGCTTGCCGTGCCATTTCCACCTGGCGCCTCAGTTGGACCAGCGTTCGTGCTGGACGTGCACACCGCGTGAGAAGACGTTTCATCCAGTCCCAAACATGCTCAATGGGGGACAGATCCGGAGATCTTGCTGGCCAGGGTAGTTGACTTACACCTTCTAGAGCACGTTGGGTGGCACGGGATACATGCGGACGTGCATTGTCCTGTTGAAACAGCAAGTTCCCTTGCCGGTCTAGGAATGGTAGAACGATGGGTTCGATGACGGTTTGGATGTACCGTGCACTATTCAGTGTCCCCTCGGCGATCACCAGTGGTGTACGGCCAGTGTAGGAGATCGCTCCCCACACCATGATGCCGGGTGTTGGCCCTGTGTGCCTCGGTCGTATGCAGTCCTGATTGTGGCGCTCACCTGCACGGCGCCAAACACGCATACGACCATCATTGGCACCAAGGCAGAAGCGACTCTCATCGCTGAAGACGACACGTCTCCATTCGTCCCTCCATTCACGCCTGTCGCGACACCACTGGAGGCGGGCTGCACGATGTTGGGGCGTGAGCGGAAGACGGCCTAACGGTGTGCGGGACCGTAGCCCAGCTCCATGGAGACGGTTGCGAATGGTCCTCGCCGATACCCCAGGAGCAACAGTGTCCCTAATTTGCTGGGAAGTGGCGGTGCGGTCCCCTACGGCACTGCGTAGGATCCTACGGTCTTGGCGTGCATCCGTGCGTCGCTGCGGTCCGGTCCCAGGTCGACGGGCACGTGCACCTTCCGCCGACCACTGGCGACAACATCGATGTACTGTGGAGACCTCACGCCCCACGTGTTGAGCAATTCGGCGGTACGTCCACCCGGCCTCCCGCATGCCCACTATACGCCCTCGCTCAAAGTCCGTCAACTGCACATACGGTTCACGTCCACGCTGTCGCGGCATGCTACCAGTGTTAAAGACTGCGATGGAGCTCCGTATGCCACGGCAAACTGGCTGACACTGACGGCGGCGCTGCACAAATGCTGCGCAGCTAGCGCCATTCGACGGCCAACACCGCGGTTCCTGGTGTGTCCGCTGTGCCGTGCGTGTGATCATTGCTTGTACAGCCCTCTCGCAGCGTCCGGAGCAAGTATGGTGGGTCCGACACACCGGTGTCAATGTGTTCTTTTTTCCATTTCCAGGAGTGTATCTGGCAACGGTCCTGACATTTGGATGATGTCGTCCAGGATACCGAGCAGCATTCATAGCACACGCCCGTTAGGCATTTTGATCACAACAGACATACCTCAACACAATATCGACCTTTTCCACAATTAGTAAGCGGTCCATTTTAACACGGGTAATGTATCACGAAGCAAATACCGTCCGCACAAGTGGAATGTTACGTGATAGCACGTACTTGTGCGTTTGTGACTATTACAGCGCCATCTGTCACAAAGCGAAGAAAGTGGTCCAACTAAAACATTCATATTTCTTTGCGTACTACACGAATATGCAATAAAAAATGGGGGTTCCTATTTTAAAAAACGCAGTTGATATCCGTTTGACCTATGGCAGCACCATCTAGCGAGCCAACAATAGCGCCATCTGGTTCCCGCCTTCAAGATAGACAACTTTCGTTCTTTGCAGTTTTTTCGTTTGACCCTTATTTCGTGAGATATTTGGCCCGGTCCGATCAATATATATATATACGGAGGGCTCTAACCCTCTGAGTGAACACTCTGAGCTACCGTGCCGGATGCCACTGAGCTATCGACACACGCGTGGGAGCAGGTCTCCCTCATCGCAGTATTGGTGGCTGAACCTTATAAAGCAACGCTAAAGTAAGAACAGTCGTTACTTACGTGGAGTACGCCATTCCTTGAGTTCTATATTTAAGTTTTATTTCTCAGTGTATCATCTTACAAGAGGTTTATGTAGTATAAGTCATCAAAGTAGAGAGGCACTATGACAGTGACAGCTATGTAGCGAATTGGTTCACACTGATCTCAAATAGATTCTCAGAAGGTATTGGTGAGATTGTTGATTTTAATGCAGCTTTATCTCATGATACTCCTAATGTCGCCTTTCAAGTCATTTATATTTAAGGTATTCAATTAAATTTAATCGAGAATTTCTCATTTTTGAAGCTGTATGGCGCCTAAGAGGGCTGTTAGTGCCGGTGTTACGTAATGTTAGCGGGATAGCAAAGCTATTGAAGCTAGTTATATTACTGTCCTCTTATGCAGCGTAAGAGAATGTGACATACTGAGGTATATATTTTCCTGTCACGATAGAAATGTTCCCATAATACAGACATGTATAATACTTACTTTAATAAACTCATGGTCGGGGTTCACAGTCTTGTACAGGGTTTCAAACGACATCATGTTAGTCGTTGACTGTAAAAATTATTTATTTCACAATTCGAATTTCGGTGTTTGGGCCATCTTCAAGCGGTACTACAGAAGATTTTGCGTCAACACCTCTCAAATTTTAAAATCCTCGATACATGTCGGAGGATTTTGAAGTCTGACAGGTGCTGGTTTTCTACAGAACCACTTGAAAATGGCCCAAAGGGCGAAATTGCAATTGTGAAATAATTAACTTCTATAGATAAAGGTGAATACGGTGTCCATCAGGAAACTTACTTTAATAGTTTGCAAGGAAAACTTATTTCAATGGAATAAAAAGTAATTGAAAATCAGTATTGGCTCATACGTCACGCAACAGTAATGCGTCAGACAACTTGGACCACTAAATCGACGGTGCGTACGTCCAGTCTTGTAACACACAGGTAGAATTTTATGACTACTACGAGAATGCAGAAGTATGTTGCTGGGAATGCTAGCAAGAAGAGATGCAGTTAGATAATTTTTCGATGTCACGTAGGAATCATTTCATCTGAAGATTCAGATGACAAAAACTGAAAATTATTTTCATTACACAGAATCTAATGTACAGATGTCAGCAATGTGCAATTCTGCATCTTCATACGTTTTTTATGTTGAGATTTATACACTTACTTCATACAGAAAGTCACAAGTGAAACACGCACTTGATTACAGGGAAGTACCATGTTAGGTTACGTAGATATGTAAATAAAGTGAGAAGGAACCACAATTTATCCACTGGTTAACTCATTCGAACAGAACAGAGCAGAATTATCAAACATAGCCGCCGGTTTCCATTTGTACACTATAACCGGCAACGGAACCAATGGCAAAACATGGTCGTCGTCACCAATGCGTAAGAGGAATTTTTAAAATTTTCAAGTAATTGGTACGTGAATACTAATACTGCTTCACCTACTCTCCAGTGCTGTTCAAAACTGGAGACACCAAAACCACCCCGTGAAGCGCACGATGTACTCAGTAACATATGTTCAAATATGCGTGAAATCTTATGGGACGGTTCTAGGCGCTCAGTCCGGGACCGCGCGACTGCTACGGTCGCAGGTTCGAATCCTGACTCGGGCATGGATGTATGTGATGACCTTAGGTTAGTTAGGTTTAAGTAGTTCTAAGTTCTAGGGGACTGATGACCACAGATGTTAAGTCCCATGGTGCTCAGAGCCATTTGAACCGACTTATGGGACGTAACTGCTAAGGACATCATTCCCTAAGCTTACACACTACTTAACCTAAATTATCCTAAGAACAAACACAGACACTCATGGCCAAGGGAGGACTCGAACCTCCGCTGGGATCAGCCGCACAGTCCTTGACTGCAGCGCCCAAGGCCGCTCGGCAAATCTCGTGCGGCACTCAGTAACATAATTTATATAATTCTTTCATAACTGAAAATAGGACTTCATATATTAGATGAATGCGGGTAAACATTAGAAGACATCTAAATAGACATGCAACGTTAATTCACTCTCCTGTTCAATATGTCTTTTGGCCACACTTCAAGAAGAGCAGAACCAAACCCGGTCTGGAATACATGCAGACTGAGAGGAAAGAGTAATCCGGAGACTAAAAATCATAATAGAAAAACAAGCCCTACCTACTATTAACTGCATGGTTGACGGCTATGCAATGAATACTAAAAGAAGATAATCTAAGAGAAGGTACATACGTGAAAACCGTTTTGTAAACGAGGACGTCTGATGCAAATACATTCTGTTGAGAATTATCCAATAATAACTACTGCCCACAGCGAGACTCAATTCCTGCTCGCGTCCTTAGAGGTAAGGCATGTTGTAGGAGAAATACAGGGTTATTTCAAATGATTGAAGCGATTTCACAGCTCTACAATAACTTTATTATTTGAGATATTTTCACAATGCTTTGCACACACATACAAAAACTCAAAAAGTTTTTTTAGGCATTCACAAATGTTCGATATGTGCCCCTTTAGTGATTCGGCAGACATCAAGCCGATAATCAAGTTCCTCCCACACTCGGCGCAGCATGTCCCCATCAATGAGTTCGAAAGGATCGTTGATGCGAGCTCGCAGTTCTGGCACGTTTCTTGGTAGAGGAGGTTCAAACACTGAATCTTTCACATAACCCCACAGAAATAAATCGCATGGGGTTAAGTCGGGAGAGCGTGGAGGCCATGACATGAATTGCTGATCATGATCTCCACCACGACCGATCCATCGGTTTTCCAATCTCCTGTTTAAGAAATGCCGAACTTCATGATGGAAGTGCGGTGGAGCACCATCCTGTTGAAAGATGAAGTCGGCGCTGTCGGTCTCCAGTTCTGGCATGAGCCAATTTTCCGCGGGCTACGCGTGAAACTTGCCCGCACGCGTTCAACCGTTTCTTTGCTCACTGCAGGCCGACCCGTTGATTTCCCCTTACAGAGCCATCCAGAAGCTTTAAACTGCGCATACTTCGCCGAATGGAGTTAGCAGTTGGTGGATCTTTGTTGAACTTCGTCCTGAAGTGTCGTTGCACTGTTATGACTGACTGATGTGAGTGCATTTCAAGCACGACATACGCTTTCTCGGCTCCTGTCGTCATTTTGTCTCACTGCGCTCTCGAGCGCTCTGACAGCAGAAACCTGAAGTGCGGCTTCAGCCGAACAAAACTTTATGAGTTTTTCTACGTATCTGTAGTGTGTCGTGACCATATGTCAATGAATAGAGCTACAGTTAATTCAGGAAATCGCTTCAATCATTTGTAATAGCCCTGTATATAAAGGGATCAATGCCCAATAGGGAATCATTCTACAGACAGAATGGCGAATCCACTAACACAAATGAGCTTCACAGCGTGTGGTGTGACGATTGCACACTCTAACCTTGTATACCAGTAACACAACCAGTTTGCAATTGCAACACATCTTTATTGATTACACATACAGAGGAATTCATCAGCATTAACAATCAATTAACAACATTTGCATATCAAGGCCCTATCAACAATTAGTATTTACAATATTAACCGTCAAACTTGTGACAAAGGCCCCTTTACGTGTCGCTAACAACAACCAAAATAATAGATGAAATAGATAACCAAATGTATACAATGTCGGCTATCGCCTTTCTCACTCAGTTTTACACTTACTGAAAAGGTAAAATTAATTTGATTTTATCCGACCTAAAGGGTACTATCAATTGTTCTGTTTACTGCATTCTACTACGCTCAACGTCCTGAAGATTCTAGACTTTATGCAAGCTTAAGGCAAAACGTCAATTTGATACGCATGTGATGGACGCGAGCAAAGGTTAATGTATTACGATTTCACACACACACAATCCAAAGGGTGAACTTATACTCAGCTTTGGGCAGTAGGAAATCTTTTGCCTAAAACAACCCTCTCGATGAGCGGAATAGAGAAATCTCGCGTTAACGGGGTCCGGACGTCCCTGAGTTCAAATTCAAAGAGATTTCCGTCACACTGCGAGCTCGCTGGGCGAAGTTTGATTGCGTGGACCACTACACACGTTTCTGAAAACAGGAAAACATGAGCGGCAGACACACTGTAGTATATGCAAGTTACACAAACATAGAAAAAGAATACCTTAATATAAACATATTACAAGTTAACCAATGAATAGAATTAAGGAGCATAGTATCCTTTGATAAAAAAAATTTCTAGATACTATGTAAAAATATGTGTCAGTCCACACCCAATGACTTAACGTCCACCTTACAAGATAATCGGTCTTTGCTGTATGGCTGACAGCACATAAATCAAACGTGCAGTACCTAACGTGAGAATAAACCTTCATACAGGTATTTGAAATTGCAATAGAAAACTAATGTCACTTCAATAGGTCGCTAATGCAATAAGCGCGGCCCCTATGGCCACAGAACAAAATACACACGGCCTATATCCGACGATAAAACACAATGTGCCCTATATTTATCATGACCACTTGGCTTCCGTACACACAAGAAATTATTAAGAAACAACAACTACCACTAATTCGTAAAACCAGAAAACTCTAAATCTATAACTAAATTAAGAAATGACATTCAAGTGAACCAGCTACCTTCAGCGTGCCAATAAGCACCAAATCCAAACTTACAAACGCGAGGCGCTATTTCTAGCCACTTTAGGAACGTAAGTTCATGGCCGATACAGAACATAACTCGCCTCGCCACCACTGTAGTGAATGTTTTGCCGGCCACTAGCACGAGCAACTGCAATAGTCAACAGTCCTTAAGTACACAATAATATTCACTATGTATAGAAATAGGAACCCACTACGAAAGCTTGGCGATTAATTTTTTCTTCTTCATGTGAAATTCACACGCCATCCATCCACATAGCTTTCGAGGTATTAGGAAGTCCTGGTCGCCACTGGCCAGCCGTGTCAATACAACTTTAATACTTTCCGGCAGCGGACCATGCTTCTTCGTTGCTCCAACTCAACTGGTCCTCACGGCATACGGCCGTGCCACGTGACATGGTGTCGCCAACACCCCACAACGACAACATTGAAAGCACGTCACTTCACTGACTCACTCGGCTCAGCGCGGACCCACTCTCCTCGCCAGAGACCCACCGGCTCAGTGATCAGATTGTTATGACCTCGCGTCGGTCAAGTAGTACCTCGGAAACGGAACAGTTGGTCGACTGTTGGCATGCTACTGTCGTGATCATCAATTTGGGCACTATATTCGCTGGCGGATGTCTCCTCTGCTTCAATGATATCTGTGTAAATAACACGACAACTGTGAACATGGTAGTAGTCCGCCGGCACCCCTTCATGCTTGATGTTTTCTCCGACGGCGGTGTCATGTTTTGGCAGGATAACTGGTTGTGTCTAAAGACCAGAATCTGGCTTCAGTCGTCTGATGAGAATGACAATGATGTCTCGTACACAGAACTCAACTCATCTCAAGCCGATGGAACGCATGTGGTACGCTATCGGGCACAATCTCCACACCAAAAACCAACGGACCGTATTTTGCCTGTGCGTAGACATCTCGTGCCAGGTACTCTGGGATACATACCAAGAAACTGTCAGATCCAGGGCTCGGAGAATCCCGGTGTACTGCATTCCACGATGGGCAAAAGTCCTGTCGATCAGGTGTTAATCACTGTAGCATGGTTGGTAAAGTAGAGTCCACCAGCTCAGTATTTCTGTCATCTGAATATGTGAGTGTTACGCTAACACACCAGTCGTGGTCAGAAAGTAGTACATTAGTCATCTAAGGCCGCCTCGTTTGGCTAAACTCAGTCTGAAAAAGAAAAAAAGTCTGTCTGATTTCTGCGTCATTCAACACATTGAAAGTTATTGATCCAAATAACAAGTGTTCCGAAGATTTACGGAGGACGAATGCAACCTACGACTGACTAACAGTGACAATTATACGTGTCTGTTCTTCATGCTAAAAGGTTTCTTCTTCAAGATTGGTTTCGTATTCTTGTCGTAATCCTAGGACAAAATCGCAGAGCCTCGGTAGATGGTGGTAAGTATCGCTGAGAGGAAACGCCTCCAGTACTGCAGCGACCGTGCAGCACCATTGCACAATAGCAGTCACTCAGAGCGCCTTACTTGTGACCATTTTGAGGGATATGTGAGAGGATGAGTGACGTAGAACAGTAATATTACATACCGATCTGACTTTGAGGAAAATGACTCACTGTTGTCAGAGATGGTTGGCGAACATTCGTCTGTAGGTCGTGTGGCTATGGCCTCCCGTCGGGTAGACCGTTCGCCTGGTGCAGGTCTTTCGATTTGATGCCACTTCGGCGACCTGCGCGTCGATGCGGATGAAATGATGATGATTAGGACAACACAACACCCAGTACCTGAGCGGAGAAAATCTCCGACCCAGCCGGGAAGCGAAACCGGGCCCTTAGGATTGACAGTCTGTCACGCTGACCACTCAGCTACCGGGGCGGACCGTCTGTAGGTAGCCTCTAGGGACCTTAGTGTCGCAGACAGGAGTATGATGGAGAAGTTCTGATAACAGCGCACAAGGATAAAGAAAAGTCGCTACGAGAAGCGGCCTTGACTTGTGCATCCTCCACGGTATCATTAACATGGCTTAAGAGGCTACGTACTTCTACTGGTTATTACGATCTAGCGTACGATCCATTCCGACAAGGGACTTGTGTATGAGTATTCCTATTTCGTGCGATCTGTCATTATTTGCGGGTCGGAAAATACTTAGTGAGATAGCGCCTCGACAGTTGCTACCTTCTACGTTTACATCGACATCAATAGCAAGCCGCCTGACCATGTGTGACGGAAGTGTTTCTGGAACCACTGACCACCTGTCGCCGTTTCATTCTCGAAAAGAGCCTGGGAAGAATGATTGTTGGTTAGCCTTTGTATTGGCCCCTTATTTCTCAGTTTTTCTCGTTGTGATGCTTTCGAGAGTCTATGCGGAAAGAAGTAATATGTTGTCCGTCTCTTCCCGGAATGTTTTCTCTCGAAATCTTAATAGCAAGGCACCCCGTGACTCACAACGTCCCTGTTGCAACGTTTGCCACTGCAGTTTGCTGAGCATTTCTGTAACGTCCTGGCGCCAAATAAACGATCCCGTGACGAAATGCGCCGCTGTTCGTTGGATCTTCAATACATTGTGAGGAAGTGAAACGCCCTAGGCAGTCTTTATGATTTTATTTATTTTGTAGCTACCAGTTTCGGCGCTTCAATGCGCTATCTTCAGGCTGCTGTTGACGCTGAACGAGTTGACACGGTCCCTATATATACCGCATCAGAGGCCAACTTAACTGGTTATGTAAACTACCTGAAAACTTAGGTGTCAGCAATCCAATTATCAATGGCCAACTGAGCTACAAAGCATTTTCTCACAATAGTAAACGGCGTACGTCCCCAAGACGTCCTGTTAAAAGGAGGGACATACAAAAACTTCTATGTTCTCTATCAGTCCAATACTGACAAACAGTACTCAAGAATCGGTTATTCAAGAATCGGTCTACAACCCCGTGTGAGGCATTTCTCTCGTTCCTTAGGATCTTCCGATGAATATCAGTCCGGTATGTTCCTTTCCTACTTTTTATATGGTCATTCCACTTAGTTAATTACACCTAGACTACTTTACAGTATACACTGTTATCAGCAGTTTTTCTTCAGTAGCGTAGTTGTCTGTAGTGAATTTCTTCTGCCGTGAATCTGCAACAGGTTACATTTATGCACGTTCCGAGTCAACTGCCAGTCCGTGCACCACTTATTAATGCTGTGTAGGGCCTTCTACACATCGTCACTGTCTTCTGGAATTGATGCCTTCTTAAAGGCCACCGCATTATCTGCCAACACCCATAAAAAGCTCCCAAGGCTTTCTACTAAATCATTTATATACTTTGTAAACAGTATCGCACTCCCCATCTACTGACTTTGTTCAGTTGATAGCGAAGTGTTAAGCTCTATCTGCAAGGAACTCTTGAACCTCAGAAAACTAAGTAATCTTGGCGTCATTCTTTTTAATTTATCAGTCTTTCGACTTTTCTAGTGCTGTATTCCATTTTTCATGTATATGTATCTACTACTTCCAACATCCCCCATAAACTTTTTCGGGTTTCCATTCTACTATTTTTTTCTCCGTCCGCCGCTCCTTGCAGTGCCCTGGTAAAATATTCCTGCATGTAGTTGCATCTGTTCCACGAACCTTTCCTTTCTTTTGATAGGGGCCTACCAAACTCTTTTTTTCACACCGTATCCTTTTAGTAAATCTTCATTCAGTACACCGCCTTTATTTTTAACATTCTTTGATAGTAGCAAGTGTTAAACGTTTCCTTTTTTCTGGATTTCCGATGATCCACGTTTTACTCCACGAACTTCTTCCTGATTCTCGTGTCAGTTAGCGATACCAGTAGAGAAATATACTAGGTTTCTCAGTAATACCCACAGGGTTTCAGAACATGATTGCGCGTATACCATAAGAAATTCAGAAAAACGACACACACATATCAATGGAAATAATATCCCTCCACGTTTCGTTATTCGCACCGTGGCGCAGTTTTGTAGAGGCCGGTGCGTCAGAACATGTAGGCAAATCATCAGCTCGGTGTTTAGTATCGAATTAGCTCACGCCTGCTAATCTGCAAGCGAGTGAGTTGATTTCCAAAGCGGGGAGCTGTCGTTGCGGCTCCATGAATCGCACACACGGACTCTTCTGCCGCAATTGACGTCTTACGCATCAAATCAATGACCCCTTTTAATGTAAATTAAAAACATGAAGGAATGCTCTATCCACTCACATGTGACTATTTCTTGTGTCCCTTGCTGTTTCCTGTGGAGTCATCTATTGAAATACTGGAGGAATTCCCGGAAACTCTGTGCTTTTGATAACATCTCATATTTGATCATCTTGTGCTTTCGAAACCTTCTTTCGTTTGTTTGCTCACCATAGGGAATAATATAGGAGAACTCTTCCATTTATTTTACTTCAGTGCCTTTCCTAACGCTGATGTTAAGCAAGTCATTACTCTCCTTTACACCAGTTTTCATTTTCTCCTCCTATCATTTGTTTTTCTTGAAGTCAGAATACGTGCTAAATATGCCGTAGATTGCAACAGGTAGATTCTTTACGTCAGGCGTGATGAATTTTGTCATCTGCGAACCATGTCACTGGTATCGACTCCGCTCGCTCATTTATTCCACTAACAACTTGAACATATAAGCTCAACAACGGAGGCGCACACCTATCTTACACCTTTGTTAATACGAACTTGCTTTCCTTGATCTCCCAGTTCCACTAATTTACTTTTTGTGAATCGTCTATCTGTTTGTACTGAAACTTATGTTCTACAGATTGTGAACATCTTATTAAGCCTTAGACTTCCGAGAGAATTTTCTGGTCGATAAATACTAGGGACATCATATGTCTTTTATTCGACCTGCTTTCCTTTGCTGCGCGCAAAAACAGAACTGCTTTTCCAGTACCCTTCCTCTTACTGAGGACACTCACTTCCTGTAGCCGGCCGCGGTGGTCTAGCGGTTCTAGGCGCTCAGTCCGGAACCGCGCGACTGCTACGGTCGCAGGTTCGAATCCTGCCTCGGGCATGGATGTGTGTGATGTCCTTAGGTTAGTTAGGTTTAAGTAGTTCTAAGTTCTAGGGGACTGATGACCACAGTAGTTAAGTCCCATAGGGCTCAGAGCCATTTGAACCATTTCACTTCCTGTACATTTTCTTTCTTTTATTATCCTGATCAGCAGTATACAAGATTTACTTGCCACACAAATCATCCGATACATCTGTATTTACCAGCAAGTGCTTTCTTTTACAGGATGATGGTAACGGTATTTTAAAAGTCTGATGAAGAATTATCCACTTGATAGGTTCTTGACACCAACTCACATATTCCTACAGTTGCTACCCCATTCACAGGATCTATTCACTTCGCAGGAACATCATCGACTCCTGCTAACTGGTATAGCTGAGATGATTCGGCCCTCCGTCCAACTTTCCTGCAGTAATGTTCTCAGGACGTTTCTTATGTTGAAATACGAGTCAGGTAGCATGTGGCGGAACTCTGGTAATTTAGGGCGACTGTTCTCTGGGGCTTTTCGTTAGCGCGGAGACAGTAATGCTGCAGCTTTATTCATGAGACGTCAGCCGGGCTCTCCCAACTTCCAGGAAGAGACGTGCAGGCTCCCCAACTTGCCGGCTGACTCCGTACTGTGCTTCCTAGCGGAGCCACCCGTGCAGTCGCTGGCAGTCCAAGGATGCGTGTTAAGGCATGGCGAAGCTACGAGCTCTGATTCGCACGTACCCCCATGATTACAGTACTCTCAGAAGCTTGTTGGGCGTTCAGAGGATATCAAGTCCACTGTCTGAGACTTACTGTTCAGCTTACGACAAGTTTCAGAACATTCATTAGCTGTTCTGCAAGGCAGTTTCAGACAGCAGAATCCATTAAAGAGTATGAAAACGTTTTATAGAAGGTCGTACAGAAATTGCAAGGACGTAATGGCATTGTGCTCGTCATTTCATGCCCGGAAGGTCACAGTATGACCTGCATGGTAACCGAGGGAAGTCATCTGGCGAAAGCGAATTTGTAAGCATGTTTTCCAACGACGTGTGGTAGCCCATCGCTTGTCTTTGTCCATGCAAACGATTTAGGAGACAATCTTACGCCTATTATATTTTGTTGCGTTTGCTTCCGTCGCTTATACTATGTCGAAGTCAATAGAAGAACAAAAGAACTGAGAAAATGATTTAGAAAAGTATGCTAAGCAAATCGGTAATTGATCCTATACAAAAATTTAGTCTTTCACATGGTGAACGAGAATGTCGACCCTCTCCTAGAGCATCGCTCCATCCGCTATAAATGGTAGGAGACACCGAAAAAATTCTAAGAAAGATGAGTCATTTTATGGTAAGCTCATAGCATTGGGATGGTAACCACTGCAACAAAGATGTTTTAATTACGCCAAAATCTGTCATCCGTTTCTGCCTCTGAATGTAACCATTGGTTTTTGGTGCCTTCCACTAACATGTGGAAGAATACTGCTTGCAGGAATTAAATTGACGCTAAATCAAAGTAAGACTCGGTTTTGACGATACGTAACACGCAAATGAACTAAAACTGACATTACACTGAGTGGGTTGTGTCTAAACAGTTCACATTTTTACGTGTTCCGTCAGATGGAAAGCTGTCATGGAAAGCCCACGTGCAGGGTCTCGTTCAAAAACTATATGCTGCTATACCTACCATTAGAACATTACCTGCAGTAAGTGAGGGTGAAACATGAAAATTAGCCTAATTTTCTTATTTTCATTCGCTTCTGGCATAAGACGTTCTATTCTGGGGTAAGCCTGTTGTATCCTGCCTACTTACCAAAGGTGGAGTGTCTAGGACACCTCCTTTCTCGGATCGCTAGACAACATTCAAACAAATCGTATTAATGTGATTTATTACATAAAAATGACACTACTTAACTTTGAGAAATACAGATGTGTCGCAAACAAAGGGCGACATGCAAAATAAGAAATCTCTTCAGTATATACATGACCTAATAAAAGCGATATAGTGGATGCTTTTATCCAGGTCGCTGGTCACGAGGCTTCTGTGGAACTCCTAGGACTAGGCGCGGCCACTCGGGTGCAGAGCTTATGTCCTCTTCGCGTAGAGGGCGCTGTTGTCGCATTGTCGTCCTAGAGAGGCGCCTGTCCGCATGCAATTTCCTGACGTCTTTTTCACAGCCCTTTCTGCTCTAACGTTCCCGACTGGCGTGTCGGTGCTTGACTTTACGCTGGAACAAACTCTTCTAAGTCCTTAACAAACTGTAAAACATAATTGTAAGAAACCATCTAAAAGGTTGTCGCCTACTAAATGGATAGAAATATTATTTAAACTGAAAAGGGAAGTCTATCTTCTAAGTAAAAGGAGTAATGATCCAGAAACAGTCAAACTTTATAAAAACCACAGTACTGAATTAAGAAATTTTTTTTAAATTTCTTGAATTATGTGCAAAATGTTTGAGTTTAAAACCTCTGATAAAAAAATTAAAACAATGTGGAATATTGTTAAAAGGGAAACAGGGCAACAGAAAGAAGAGGAAGACTGTATTTCTAACAAAGTCAATGAAAGGTTTGGTAACAAAAAGTAAGAAGTAGCAATATTTTAAAAATAATTTTTAAGTGTTGTGGAAAAAACACGACCCAGCTGTTCATTGGAAAATGCAAGGCTGTATATGGGGAAGACGATCGCTATGCAGTTTCATAAAATTGAAATTCAAGCCACCTCTCCCACTGAAATTAGGAAAATAATTAATTCACTCACAAGTAAAACCTCGCACGAAATTTATAGCATTTCCAACAGAATATTAAAATCTTCTTCACAACAGATAAGTAGGATTCTCAGCCATATACACTCCTGGAAATTGAAATAAGAACACCGTGAATTCATTGTCCCAGAAAGGGGAAACTTTATTGACACATTCCTGGGGTCAGATACATCACATGATCACACTGACAGAACCACAGGCACATAGACACAGGCAACAGAGCATGCACAATGTCGGCACTAGTACAGTGTATATCCACCTTTCGCAGCAATGCAGGCTGCTATTCTCCCATGGAGACGATCGTAGAGATGCTGGATGTAGTCCTGTGGAACGGCTTGCCGTGCCATTTCCACCTGGCGCCTCATTTGGACCAGCGTTCGTGCTGGACGTGCACACCGCGTGAGAAGACGCTTCATCCAGTCCCAAACATGCTCAATGGGGGACAGATCCGGAGATCTTGCTGGCCAGGGTAGTTGACTTACACCTTCTAGAGCACGTTGGGTGGCACGGGATACATACGGACGTGCATTGTCCTGTTGGAACAGCAAGTTCCCTTGCCGGTCTAGGAATGGTAGAACGATGGGTTCGATGACGGTTTGGATGTACCGTGCACTATTCAGTGTCCCCTCGACGATCACCAGTGGTGTACGGCCAGTGTAGGAGATCGCTCCCCACACCATGATGCCGGGTGTTGGCCCTGTGTGCCTCGGTCGTATGCAGTCCTGATTGTGGCGCTCACCTGCACGGCGCCAAACACGCATACGACCATCATTGGCACCAAGGCAGAAGCGACTCTCATCGCTGAAGACGACACGTCTCCATTCGTCCCTCCATTCACGCCTGTCGCGACACCACTGGAGGCGGGCTGCACGATGTTGGGGCGTGAGCGGAAGACGGCCTAACGGTGTGCGGGACCGTAGCCCAGCTTCATGGAGACGGTTGTGAATGGTCCTCGCCGATACCCCAGGAGCAACAGTGTCCCTAATTTGCTGGGAAGTGGCGGTGCGGTCCCCTACAGCACTGCGTAGGATCCTACGGTCTTGGCGTGCATCCGTGCGTCGCTGCGGTCCGGTCCCAGGTCGACGGGCACGTGCACCTTCCGCCGACCACTGGCGACAACATCGATGTACTGTGGAGACCTCACGACCCACGTGTTGAGCAATTCGGTGGTACGTCCACCCGGCCTCCCGCATGCCCACTATACGCCCTCGCTCAAAGTCCGTCAACTGCACATACGGTTCACGTCCACGCTGTCGCGGCATGCTACCAGTGTTAAAGACTGCGATGGAGCTCCGTATGCCACGGCAAACTGGCTGACACTGACGGCGGCGGTGCACAAATGCTGCGCAGCTAGCGCCATTCGACGGCCAACACCGCGGTTCCTGGTGTGTCCGCTGTGCCGTGCGTGTGATCATTGCTTGTACAGCCCTCTCGCAGTGTCCGGAGCAAGTATGATGGGTCTGACACACCGTTGTCAATCTGTTCTTTTTTCCATTTCCAGGAGTGTAAGTAGTAGCTCTCTGAAACAGGGGACTTTTCTGGATAGACTGAAATATGCTGTTGTTAAATCATTATATGAAAAGAAGGATAGGTCTGATGCTGTTGTGGATTGGCAATAGAGCCAACCCAGTATACTAGAGGAAGCCGAAAGGCTTCCACCTAGCAAGTGTGGTGTCTGGCTGTGACATCACATTCCTCCCCCGCAAATCGACGCACGTTTGGGGCATAAGGCTTCCGCCCGCCGTAGGGAGGACCCCATGCTGACGTATGCGACGAGGTGAGGAGCCTAACAACAGGCGAGGCTGTGCCACCCGCACCTTGCCATTCGGGCCGCGGGGAGCTAGGAAACGCCTTAAAACCTGCTCCAGGGTGCACGCCAACAAGTGGTGTATGCGTCCGGAGAGAGACAGGAGGGGCCGAAAGGTCGACCTCCATCGGGCCGGGGCACCCGACGGGAGAAGACGACATATGGTCCACAGTGGGCAAGAGTTACATGTCGGAGGACAACTGGTCACGGGAAGCGATCGGCGGTCCGTGACCCAGGGAGGTGCCCGGCAGTTGCAGCTACGCGTCCACTGCGGGCGTCGCCGGCGGGAGAACAGGCGGCAGCGGCGGCGGCGCGTCGCCATGGGGCAAAATGGAAGGCAGCGTCGGGAAAACCTGGGGCTGAAGCGAGCCAGTAGATGGGTCCCCAGGGCGCTGACCGGACGGCACAGTCGCTAAAGCAGACGGGGAGCGGCAGATCCCGTGTGATGACAGAGGAACAGCTGATTGAGATGCCGACGAACCTCATCAGAGGCCCCCAAAACCAGATACAGAGCGCGACGGAGGCAGCGAAGAATGCGCCCTTCGAGCCAATGCCGTGAACCTCGATAGTTGCGGTAGTAGACAAGATCGCCTGCGGCAAAAGCAGGTGTCTGCCGCTGCACAGGAACCTGATGCGGCGGATGTAGCAAAGACATCAAGGTTCGATGAGGGCGACCGTGGAGCAACTCAGCCGGCGAGCGACCATCTCGGGGCTGAGAGCGATACGAGGACAAAAAGAGCAATAACGCGTCCTCCAGAGAATGCGACTCTTTCAACTTCAACATCTGTGACTTGAAAGTACTGACCAATCGTTCAGCACCACCGTTCGACTGTGGCGAAAACGGCGCGGACGTCAGATGTTGAATACCATTGGCCTTGCAGAATGACTGAAATTCTGCGGACATGAATTGTGGGCCATTGTCGGAAACAATAGTCTGTGGAAGACCTTCAATGCAAAAGATAGCGGATAACGCTTGGATGGTGGCAGATGACGTCGTGGAAGACATCCGGCAACAAAAGGAAAATTACTGAATGAATCTACCACAACCAACCATCGAGCATTCCAGAATCGACCAGCAAAATCGATGTGTAAGCGTTGCGAAGTGGAAGTAGCTTCTGGCCATGCAAAGAATTTCCGCGGTGGTGCTGATTGTTTTTCGGCACACACCATGCAAGAAGAGCACATATTCGTAATCGCGGCATCGATTCCGAACCAAGTACAGTGCTGACGAGCAAGTTGTTTCGTTCTCACTACACCCCAATGTCCTTGGTGGAGAAGTCGTAAGACAGAGGACTGTAACGAACGTGGGACCACGACTCTGGACTGATCATTATCAGAACGCAACAGCAAAACACCACGTCGAACAAGAAGTCTCTCCTTGTGAGCAAAAATTCTGCGAACCAACCGATCCCCAATCCGTGACTTTGACAAGGGTCATTGCGTAGCAACAAAACGCAGAACGGTGGCAAGGACAGGGTAGGCAGCTGTGGCTGTAGCTACACGACGAAAATCAATCGGAAACGATTCGACCACGTCATCGGTTTCCGAATCAATGAACATGCAAGCATGATCGGAGGAATCGAATGATCTATCCTCAGCAACAGGCAAACGGGACAACGCATCGGCGTTTCCATGCTTGGCAGTGGACCGATACAAGATTTCGTAGCGGTACTGCGAGAGGAAAATAGACCAGCGAATAAATTTCTGCGCTGTACGTGGAGGTACAGGCTTGGTCGAATGAAAAAGCGATGTCAAAGGTTTTTGGTCTGTGATGATGGTAAAGTGACGACCATACAAGATATCATGAAACTTTGTAACACCAAATACGGGAGCCAATGCTTCTTTCTCGATCTGTGAATAATGTCTTTGTGCAGACGAGAGCAATTTGGACGCAAAGGCAATAAGGCGATCGTGCGAATCATCTTTGTGCGCAGGCACAGCACCTATCCCGAAATCCGATGCATCCACCATCAACAAAAGGGGCTTCCGGGGATCGAATGGCGTAAGGCAAGTATTGGAAAGCAACGCCGATTTCAACTGGCGAAAGGCGCGTTCGCATTCCGTCGTCCAGACGAACGGAACACCTTTACGGCGTAAGCGATGAAGCGGAGCTGAAATGGAAGAGGCGTGGGGGATATAACGCTTATAATAATTAGTTTTTCCCAGCACACTCTATAGCTGCTTCAAATTCTGCGGCGAAGGCAAATCTTGTACGGCACGGAGGTGCTCTGGACTGGGGCATTGAGTACATGTCCCAGATAGGGTAAGTCACGAGCAAAAAACACATTTGTCCCTCTGCAAGCGAAGACCATTTTGTCGCAAGACCTGAAATATAGTTCTGAGATTGGCTAAATGTTCTTCTTACGTTTGTCCGGAGATCGCTATATCTTCCAGATAGTTTTGCTGCAGTAGGGACCGACGCACAAACAGTTTGTAGATTTTGCTGAAACAATGCAGGCGCGGATGCACACCCGAATGGCAGTCGTTTGAATCGATACAAACCAAGATGCGTGTTAACCACCAAAACGCGCTGGGATTCTGCGTCCACCGGTATTTGCAAGTACGCATCTGCTAGGTCCAACTTCGAAAAATATTTACCCGGGCACAGTTTGTCAAAAAGATCTTCTGGGTGGGGTAAAGGAAAAGTTGCAATCACTAGTTGTGGATTCACTGTTGCGTTGAAGTCCACACAAAGTCTCAATTTTCCGGAAGGTTTTGGAAAAATTACTAGGGGTGATGCCCAGAGAGAAGCCTGCAAACGTTCAATTACACCTTGTGATTCCAAATCGTGTACTGTTTTTGCGACCTCATCACGCAATGTGTAGGGGACATTGTGCGCTCTGAAAAATTTCGGTTGCGCGTTTACTTTCAGTTCCAAATGTGCTTTATAGTTCTTAGCGCAACCGAGGCTCAGTGCAAAAATGTCTGCAAATTCTTCACATAGACGAGAAGCACTGGCTGAAGGCACAGTCTGGTTCACTGATAGGACCTGATTTACTATAGACAAGTTAAACAACTGAAATAAATCGAAACCAAACAAGTTCACTGCAGCAGAAAACGAAGGGCGTAAAATGACACAAGTTTTGTTTGTCCCTTGTATGTTGCAAGAAGGCTGCACTGTCCTAACACAGGGATATGCTGACCGGAATAGCTAGTTAGCTTAACATTTGCAGCACGCAAAGGAGGTGTGCCCAGCTGTTTGTACGTGTCTTGATTGATCATTGAAGCTGCAGCTCAGGTATCGAGCTGGAATGGTATCACTTTGCCGTTAATGTCCAAGTCCACAAAACGTTTATTGTCCTGCTGGCAACAAGAGCGACTGTCTCATGCAACGTGAACTGTCACTGGTACAAAATCACTTGCGACTTGATGGGAGTTCCTGCAATGTCGATGCAAACTATTTGTCGGACGAACACAATCACTGATAGGGAGAGTGGCACTGCGTGGAGTGGCATGAACTATATGAATTTCCATGGGTGAAGTGTCGCGGGCCTGAGTATCCTTGGTTCGATTCCGACTCCGGCGTGAAGCAAAGGGCCTGGTACGGTTCTGAGCTTCCGATCTGAGCTTTCTCTGGCAAACACTTGAACACGTCCTTTTTATGACAGTAAAAGCAATTAGCTTGGCGTGACGGGCAATTCTCACACGAATGTCTAGTAGCACACCGCGGGCATGATTTTAGGACTGCATTTGCTTGCCGGCATGGTACACGTGGCTGAGAGCCAGGCAGCTTTGTCGGGGCCAGGTGCAAGGACTGTTTACTGTTCCGTGCAGTTCGCCCGGTGGGCCAGTTAACCTGACACACGGGTGGCGAAGTTTCAAATGATTCCTGAGCAAAGTCAAGTGTGTCCTGCCGATCCAATATGTCCATACCTTGTTGAAGGGAGGGATTGACTAGTTTCAAAATCTGTTCCCTTATACGAACATCAGAAACGTTCTGTGCAATTGCATCACGTATCTGAATAAGGGAGTCCACATTGACACTCAAAAGCACAATCCCTAGAAAGGCCTTGCAAGGTTGCAACCCACTCCCGATTAGTCTGACGTGCAGTACGTTTTGTACAAAAGAAGGTATACCGTTTCGCAACTACATTGACTGATTCTTTGAAATATGCATCTAATGCAGACAAAATTTCGTCGTAGGACAGTCTTGCTACGTCGCGTCGGGGAAATAATTTGACTATCACACAGTACGTGGTCACCCCGACGGAGGACAATAAAAAAGGCTGCCGCTCGTTACCTTGAATTCCGTAAGCGGCGAGATGGAATCCAAATTGGCATGACCACTCCATCCAGCTTTCCAGTGCAGCATCGAAAGGACGAAAAGTTGGTGCAACTGCGTGCTGTGGCTGCATTAGCGGTGGAGCGGCGGCTGCTGCATCGTTTTGCATTGCACGTTGACCCTGGACGAGCTGTCCAAGGGCATCCAGTAAGGCCTGCGTCTGCTGATTCTGTAAGCGATAAATTTCGGACAGTAAATCTTGAGATGGTGGCGAAGCCATTACACAAGTAAATCAGGGCAGTATAGTTACGAACGCGGTGTGGCCTCGTCGCCAAATGTTGTGGATTGGCAACAGAGCCAACCTGGTATACTAGAGGAAACTGAAAGGCACGCGTTTTAGCTCACGCAGGCTGGTGTGAGGTCTGGAACAGGTCAAGGAAATTAGACTAGCAAAAAAAGGACGTAGCTGTGGAATACTTAACTTTAATCCATAAATGGTGAACATCGCTCTTGACGGTACATGTTTTACAGCATCAATAGTAACTGGTAATGGCGCCTTGCTAGGTCGTAGCAGATGACGTAGCTGAAGGATATGCTAACTATCGTCTCGGCAAATGAGAGCGTATTTTGTCAGTGAACCATCGCTAGCAAAGTCGGCTGTACAACTGGGGCGAGTGCTAGGAACTCTCTCTAGATCTGCCGTGTGGCGGCGCTAGGTCTGCAATCACTGATAGTGGCGACACGCGGGTCCGACGTATACTAACAGACCGCGGCCGATTTAAAGGCTACCACCTAGCAAGTGTGGTGTCTGGCTGTGACACCACAGATGCTAACCTTTGCCGCCCAGTCTTAACAGCTATCCAGAATTCTCCAAAAAGTAACGTAGTCAAGTGCAGCTTCGCGTATTTCGAAAAACGAAGTACTAAAAAAATGTCAATTTGGTTTTCAGAACGTCTTTTCAACAGAAAATACTACATTTGCTTTCACTGACCAAATATTAAATGCTCTGAATAACCAAACATCACCCATTGGGATTTTTCTGCTCTCTCAATGCTTTTGACTGTACTAATCTTGAATTTCTTCTAGATAAGCTTACATATTATGATATGAGTGGGACTGCACACAAATGGTATAATTCATACTCACTGGAAAAATGCAGAAGGTTGAAATTAACAGTACAGGTAGTCTGCAAAAATCAGCAGAGTCCTCTAACTGGGGAGGTATTAAGAACAGTGTCCCACATGGTTCAGTCATGGGTTCCTTATTGTTCTTCATACATATTAACGACTTGTCACTCTATATTGATAAAGATGCAAAGCTGGATCTTTTTGCTGATAGTAAAATTACAGTAATCCCATGCAACAAACAAGAATTAGCAAAGGTAATAGTAAATAAAGTCTTTCATGAAACTATTAAGTGGTTCTTTGCGAATGGTCTCTCACTAAATTTTGAGAAAACACAGCATATACATTTCTGTACAGTAAATGGCATAACACCACTAATAAATGTAGACTTTGAAAAGAAATCTGTTTTTAAGGTAGAATATTCAAATTTTCCGTGTGTGTGCATTGCTGAGATATTGAAGTGAAAGAAATACATCAATGATCTGCTGACGTGTTTCAGTTCAGCTACTTATGCTATTAGAGTTATTGCAAATTTTGGTGATATATCAGTAAATTAGCCTACTATGCCTATTTTCATTCACTTGTTTCATATGGCATCATACTTTGGGGTAATCCATCATTAAGAGAAAAAGTGTTCATTGCACAGAAGCATGTAATCAGACTAATAGCTCGAGCCCACTCAAGACCACCTTGCAGACATTTAAATAAGGAACTGGGGATATTCATAATACACATATTCACTTGCGAAATTTGTTATTAATAACAGATCCCAATTCCAAAATAATAGAAAAGTGCAAGCTACAACACTAAAAGCAAGAATGATGTTCACTACTGTAGGTTAAATCTCACTTTGGTGCAGAGAGAGGTGAATTATGCTGCCACAATAGTCTTTCGTCATTTACCAAATACCATTGAAAGTCTGACTAACGTTTTGTAATTAATATCAGAAACGTTTGGTCAGGGACTTCAGGTACAGAGACCAAACGGAAAAGAACTCTTTGCTGTAAAGCAAATGAAACTCCAATTCATTTGTTTAACGTAAGTATCAGGTTGGGCTGATTACCTTCTAACAGTTACTTCCGTCGTCACTTAAATGTCTTGATGTATAGTGAATCCCGAATTAGTAGGCAGTAACCTGATTACATGAATACGTAATTTACATCAATTCATAGTAATCATTAATTAATTTTTTTTCAGAAGTTTGCCGTCTTTGAACTTTTTCTCGCACGTCACGGAACTGTCTAATAACCGGTACTTTCATTTGCCATGAAGTTCTGCGAAAATTTTTCATTATAGTAATATCTTACGACTTTTAAATGTACTGTAAACTGTAGAGGTAATCTTAATAAAGGAAGAAAAATCAGAGCTTTCAACGGAAGATAAAAAATATTTCCTTTTCCATGCGCTGTTTGAGACGTAAATTGAAGATGATGTATTGCATCCACAGCTAAGCATTTATGACGTGCAGAATAATCATGTAGACGTAGCTGTGGAAATTTTAGCAGAATTTATAGTTTCGATATGGAAATAAACGACATGTACAGCACCAAAGATTTAGAACTTGACGCAAGACATTCATGAATGGCTTCTTACATATAATTCTCCAAGAATCAACGAATTACGATTCTGTAGTGTTGGACCTACGTGATCACTTCTTTGGTATCAAACTTTGTCTTTTATCTCAATAGCTATAATTATTTTTTCCACGATGATAAGTCACATAGATAGGTAAAATATATTGTAATACGTAAATACGGTTTTCAAGTACGTAATGACTTCTTGTTCCTACGTCCAGAACTGTATGATACGTGCTATTTATTAATTTTCAGTTGAAATTGCACTTTCGAATGGCTGTCATCATGAATGTGTGAAGAAAATGAACAGTGATTTACGGTCAAACGGTAGTAATTTCTTTCAAAAAGTCAACATGATTGTGGTTTTCGACGAAGGAAAAATCATCCATTTCATTACCTCTGTGTTCCCATAAAGTCACTAATAAAGGAAATTTAAAATTAATCAGAATTTATCATCTCTGGTGCTCACATATATTTTAATTAGTTAACCATTGTAATCCACTAATAAACAGTTATTTCA
The DNA here is from genome assembly GCF_023864275.1 of Schistocerca cancellata. Lineage (NCBI taxonomy): Eukaryota > Metazoa > Arthropoda > Insecta > Orthoptera > Acrididae > Schistocerca > Schistocerca cancellata. The sequence goes on from NC_064627.1 coordinate 40,200,527, forward strand.
GTGTTCAATTTAATTTTTAGTATTTTTCCACGTTGGTAGAAAATAATAATCTTGCAGTACCTCATGTTGCAGAGGCGTTGCGCCATATTAACAGACTTAGTGGAAAATGCATAATTTAATCATCATATTACGTAATAATTTCAAGGCGGTCACTACAGTACATTTCAAATAAGCCTCAAAAATTTGGGTGTGAGTTCTGATCTGTTAATTTTTAAAATCTTTTGTAATTTGAAGTTAGTGAAAAGATGAACACAGCTCAGGTTTTGCTTCTTTTCCATTATGAAGAAACGTTACCACACGCCATTATTCTACCAGGAAAGAGCTGAGTGTTTCCCATGTTCCGCAGCAGCACAGACTGTTTCTTGTGACATCTGAAATGCGAGATCAAACCCGGTACATCACATGTCACCCGTCACGAAGCTCCGACGATGTGCCGGCAACGCAAACAGAATTTAGATGCGTAATTGCATTGCTTTCGCATGACTCTGTATCGCGGGAAACAGTAATTACGTTCTGGAACACAGGACAAAGGCTACATTCAGAAGAAATATGATCTGACTGTCGTTAGGGATTCATACTATGGTCTACTTTATGACCGCTGCGTTTGATAACGGAAGGATGTTTCCAGAATGAGATTTTCACTCTGCAGCGGAGTGTGCGCTGAAATGAAACTTCCTGGCAGATTAAAACTGTGTGCCCGACCGAGACTCGAACTCGGGAGAGCTTCTGTAAAGTTTGGAAGGTAGGAGACGAGGTACTGGCAGAAGTAAAGCTGTGAGTACCGGGTGTGAGTCGTGCTTCGGTAGCTCAGATGGTAGAGCACTTGCCCGCGGAACGGAAGGATGTTTTCCTTTTCTGACAAAAAGAAATCAAAAGTCATATGTGAAGTGTAACATTTATGTAATTTAGAGTTTCAAAATCTGGGCGAAGAAATAGACATTTCAGAAGCAAAGAACGATTGTCGTCAGAAAACTCGAAGAAAAAAGAACAACGTGACTCAATGCCGAAACAGAAAACTGTTTTGCTGTATTCACGAGATTCAGAATTCTTCGGTAAATGATACCGTGCATATTAGTCTCATCGGTAAGGTTGGTGTCGTCGTATCATATCTGGGTCCATCAGAGCTATGATTATCACATTATTATTTAATGGAATTGTGTAATCAAGTTCGCTTGACTACAGGTTTGCTGAATTGTACAGCTTTAGTTAATTTTAGGGGTTTATCGAATGGTTTCACTGTTGACTAACTCCTTTTTGTGTTATAATTAAATGGTCCTCCATCTTCAATTAACAAAACGAAAATATTTCTTCAAATGAAATTTCACATGTCTTTAATAACAGAATTTTTATTCATTTGCAAAAAATGAGTGATACATATTTTTATCTGTAAGATAAAAAATAAAAACGAATTTGCCGATAATAGCTGTAACCCCTTGAATCGAAAATATTAACAATACTTTTTTATAAAATTACAAGCTCGTTTTTGTTATAAGCGTATTGTATCTCAAGGCTAAAATGAAGAACAGATTGTTGGAGCTGCATATTTGGTGTCATTAATGAAGTGCATGGTCAGTGCATTCACTCGATTACAATGAATTCTGGTTATTGACTGCGAACTTACGATGTTGGATTTTGCCTCGAAACACAGTCAGTGTAGGCCTAATCTTTTATGAATTTCGGAAGTATGTTTACAAAGAGATTATTCTTGTTTTTGTGTGAGGTATTCTGTTGTGGGTTGGCAGGAGAGCCAACACCGGGTACTAGAGGAAGCCGAAAGGCACGCGTTTTAGCTCACGCAGGCTGGCGTGAGGTCTGGAACAGGACAAGGGAATTAGACTTTAGAAAAACGGACGTAGCTGGTGAAATACGTAACTTTAATCCATTAATGATGAGCGTCGCTCTTGACGGTACATGATTACAGTATCAATAGTAACTAATAATGGCGCCTTGCTAGGTCGTAGCAAATGACGTAGCTGAAGGCTATGCTAACTAGCGTCTCGGCAAATGAGAGCGTATTTTGTCAGTGAACCATCGCTAGCAAAGTCTGTTGTACAACTGGGGCGAGTGCTAGGAAGTCTCTCTAGACCTGCCGTGTGGCGGCGCTCGGTCTGCAATCACTGATAGTGGCGACACGCGGGTCCGACGTATACTAACGGACCGCGGCCGATTTAAAGGCTACCACCTAGCAAGTGTGGTGTCTGGCTGTGACACCACATATTCTCCATTACAGTGGTCCCGAGTAAATCCCGTACATGATGATGGCAATTCCTGGTAATAACCCGCGTCTTATGACGTGCACGCCGACAAGGCGTTACGAGAAAATACTCAGTTTTTAAGGTGACGCTGGTAATTTTCACATAAAAACAGCATGAGTAACTAGCAGACAGCGTAACAACTGTGGTGTAATAACCAGCCCAACGCAATCTGAACTTAGAAAATGATGTATTCCTCGCTGAACTGTCACCAGATTGCCATGAGGTTAGAACTGCATTTTTTCTCGTCAATGTCCATGACGGGTGCTGTTGTATGCCAAACTGGACATCAAGAATTTCATCTGAGTTCCTCATTTCGTGTGTCGGTTTTACCACATTACTCACCGAAGAAGAATCTCATAAAAAATCGGTATGGCTACCAATACCTAGCCCTTCGTTGTGCTGTCATCACGTAGTAACAGTCAAAATCACAAGGGACTTTTCAAGTACGGTCATTTCGTCGTCTTCTTTCTGTCACAATAGTATTCAGTTCGCCTATCAACCTCGCATGTACAGAGGTAACGGAAACTGTAGATTGCAGAAATGCTAACACAGTAAGTGCGGTCGAGGCATAAGCGTTAACACGAGCCAGTAATCCAGTGCTCCTCACGCTTGTTAGCATCACAACGAACCACCAGCCCAGTGTTACTCACGCTTACAAGCGTTTCTGAATAAAACGACACTGCGGTAGTCGCTTACAGGTACGAGCGTTCACAGGTGTATTTTTCGGTCCGTTCGTGCTCACCTGTTTGTACAGGAAACGGAGATTCCGGAAAAAGATTTTTCTCATTACAGTTTTGTGCTTCGTTACCTATAATGTGCCTTGTTTGACATGGTGGCCATTCAATCAACCCATATTATTCAAACGCCAAAAAGGAGTAGAAAGAACGAAAAATTTTCTGACACGAGTTACTGAACATATAAGAAGGTAGTGGTTTTGAGTTGGGAGACTGACAGGGTGAGTAGCAACCTGCAGCTGTTTGCTGTTGACACTTTGGTGTACGGTGAGTGACTGTAAGAGGATACAAACCGACTTGAACTAAATCTCTAGTTGGTGTGATGAATGGCAGCTCGCCGTAAATGTAGAAAATTCAAGTTACCTTGAGTGTGTAGGAAATATAATCCCGTAATGTTTGAATCAGCAGTGCTGCTTGACACATTCACGTCGTTTAAATGTGTAGGCGTACCGTTGCAACGCGATTTGAAATGGAGCGATCGCATAAGTGCAGTAATAGGGAAGTCGAATGTCCGACTTCGCTTTATTGGGTAAATTTTAGGAAAGTGTAGCTCATCTATGAATGACACAGCGTGCAGAGCTGTGTTGCGATGCACTCTTGAGTACTACTCGAGAATTTGGGATCCTCACCAGGTCGGATCAAAGGAAGACGTCGAAGAATTTCATAGGCATGCTGCTAGATATGTTACCATGTCGTTCGATCAGCACGCGAGTATTACTGGGATGCTTCATCTATTCGTACGGGAAGACGAACATTATTTGGCGAAGCGCTGTTGACAAAATTTAGAGAGCCAACATTTGTGGCTAACTGCAGAACGATTCTCCGTCGGCAAAGAACGTTTCGGGTAAGGACCACATATATAAGGGAAATTGTGGCAAGTACGGAGGCATAGGGTAAGGTTTTACAATTGCGATCATTTCAGACAAATGTTATTGTAACTGGAAATATATTGAGAAAAGAAGTAATTTTAACTATGGCACTTGTTCTTGGATGTTTAATGAATATGTAACACCAATATTAGACAGATACAAATGCTGGTATAAGCACAAAAAAAGCTTACAGGATATAGAAAAATCAATCGAAAATATACCACACTAGATTCAATTGTCATGACTTCCTGATACAATTTTGATCACTGGCAACTGCCACATAAAAAGCACCTTTTCCCTCGGGCACCAACTCATACTTCGTGGTAGGTACCAAATATTGCTTTTTTGGCAGCGAATGCAGTCACCCTTAGCTACTGATTCAACACTATAATAATTCAATAAACAAAATCCACAATTATTCTCGTTGTTTGCTGGCAATTTGAAGCTTGGTACACTTCTTTCATCATTACTCACAGACGTTCTTTTTGCAAGTGTTCATTGCTTTTCTTATGCCCTGTTGAAAAAGTTTTCTCTTGCTGCGGAGGTTTTCCAGGTTTTCATCTTAAGTGAGTCTAGCTGATGTCTGTGTTTTACTCTACCGATACGATAATTTTTTCTCTGTACTTGACAAAATGTCCTTGATAGCACCGTGCTAAGAAATGGTACTGGACCCGGGCGTTATGGATTTGCCGTGTTCTTGAGTTACATCTTTTGAAGATAAGGGTTCTTCTCCCATAACGCTGTTAGTAGCTTGACTGGTGGACAATGAAGGACCAGGAGCCTCGAATAACGTTGAAGGTGCAAATTTCTCCTCGGGAACAATGTCTTTGCATAAAGGGCAATATTTCTTTGACTGCGCTCCCAACGGACACAGTTTTGCTCCAGGCATCACAGAAAATAGTACACATTCGTTGCTTTGTAATACTTTCATTGGGATTGCGATGAATCCAGTCAGTTGCATTAATGTGATACTGAGCCTTTAGGGACTTGAAGAAAGTTCTATCTAATGATTGCAGTACATGTGTACTGTGCGGAGGCAATCCCAAAAGTTCTATCCCATTTTCCCGACAATATTCTACAACATCTCAGCTGGAATGGCTGCCATGGTTGTCAATAATAAGAAGTGTAATACGGCAACCCAATTTTTTATATTTCTTGAAGCGTCGAAGCCAGACCATGAACAATTTTTCATTAATTTATTCCGAGTCACTCATTTCCGCAATGGAACCAGGAGGTAAGCCATCTTGAAATTCAGGGCGTTTCCTCATTCCTTTAAAATTTACCATTGTTGATAAATACGTACCACTTGCATTCATGCATGCAGCAACAGTCACATTTTGTCCTCTTTCCGCCTTTGTTGGTGAAACAACTTATCGTTTTCCTTTACGACTTACTATTTTTATGGGTCTGTTGTTAAGAGGAAAGCCGGTTTCATCCATATTATAAAGATACTCCGGTTTATCAAAGGAATCATATTCCTTTAAGATTTCTTCAAAATTCTAAAAATATTTACTTACTTCTGCTTTATTTAAGCCTTCAGCTCTGCCTCGCGAAAGACCCTCGGCTTTTCTCAGGCTAAGGTGAGTGTGCCTCTTAAGAATGCGCTAAACCAGTCGATTCCAGCAACCTTGCTTTCTAAGTTCCATAGATGTTTCAAATTATTTTTGTCAGCTATCCGAAATGCAGCTTTTCTTAACTGGAGGGGCGACAGACCCAATTCTCGCTGTTCTACAAATAAAGCTCTCTGGACCAAAGCATCTTCCATTTCAGAAATAAGTACCGTTGGATGACGAATTCTGTTTTCTATAGGACTAGTTGGAGTTAATCCAGCTTGCATTTCCACTTCAATTTGCACTTTACCATGCAAAGTGCTGAAAGGAATGTCATATAATTCTAAAGCAGCTCGAAGGCTCAAATGCCCACTCATTACACTCTTTATTGCCTCATCTTATGCAGCTGGACTCCATTTATTGTAGATTTTCTTTTCTGCTCCTTTCGTGGCATCTAGAAAGTAAGAGGTGGCCTTAAAAATCGCGTGGGAAAATGTTAAAATATACAGCATTTATTTGCAATAATTGTGCATAATATGTCTTTGGTAAACAATTGTGACGGACTAAACTATAAAACTGCTTTGATCGAAATTGTACTAGTGTATCGAAATTGTACCATTTTTCTGATCGAAAATGTACTATTGGCGTGAGTGAAATCACGAGTGAATAGTAGTGAATTGTGCCAAGAGATTGCTGCACATGTCACAGAGGCTTTCTCTGTAGGTGCCTCAGAACTCGGCCGAACGGAAAATAAGTTTCTAACCACACTAATATAGTGGAAACTAGAAAATTTATGAGAGGGCGTTAGACTAAGTAGCTTCACTTACCTCTAAACAGGAAAAAAATTATATCTCCGTAGCACCAAGTGGTGTATTATAGGAAAAAGACAGGAGGAGCTGTAGAAGCCTGCTACACTACAACGCCACACAAAGGCAAGTGGTACCAACACTGCGAGACTGACAAATGGTGCCAAACCTTATGTTGATCGGAATTGTACCTATATCGAAATTGTATCACCTTACCCTATAGCGATCCGTCATTCCTTTCTTTGTTCGCGATTCGCGAATGGAACAGGAAATGAAATGAGCTGTAGTGTTACGAGGCACCCCTCCCCCCCCCCCCCCCCATTATGCAACATATTGTGGCTTGCGGGTTAAATAATTATGTAGACGAAGATAATGAATCGGAGGACAGCTGGAAATGTGAGAACTCAGATCGCTTCCGTGGTGGTGGTGACAGTGTAAAATCTTGCCTAAAAAAATTTTCTTCCAAACAGTTGACACGCTACTTTTCAATTCGCGCAACTTGTGCAATAAACATTCAGTGAGTAGTATGTTGGTGTGTGAAGCCTCATAGGAATAATAAAGCGACTGCTTGCTCCTTTACAGATTCCAAGAGATTTGAGAAAGTGATTACATAGTAAGATATTGTGTACAAGTAGGAACCAAACGAAGGGTAAAAGCGTCATGAAGTGTGGTGTCACCGCCAGACACCACACTTGCTTGGTGGTAGCCTTTAAATCGGCCGCGGTCCATTAGTATACGTCCGACCCGCGTGTCGCCACTGTCAGTGATTGCAGACCGAGCGCCGCCACACGGCAGGTCTAGAGAGACGTCCTAGCACTCGCCCCAGTTGTACAGCCGGCTTTGCTAGCGATGCTACACTGACAACTACGCTCTCATTTGCCGAGACGATAGTTAGCATAGCCTTCAGCTACGTCATTTGCTACGACCTAGCAAGGCGCCATTACCAGTTAATATTGAGATTGTAAAACCTGTACAGTCAGGAGCGATGTACACCAATTATGGATTAAAGTTAAGTATTCCAGCAGCAACGTACCTTATTGGCTATATTAATTACATTGTCATTTTCCAGACCTTACGCCAGCCTGCGTGAGCTTAAAAGCGTGCATTTCGGCCTCCTCTAGCAACACGGTGTTGGCTCTTCTGCCAACACAATATGAAGAATAGCTGTGAAAGTGCTGCTAATATGGTAAGCGCACTGACAACATACCTGTGCCGTGACTGTCCACCACACTGTCCAGCATTCTCTTTGAGCTACTGTGCGATTACTCATAATTACTAAGCATTTGGTTTTGTGTGGATATCGTTGATATCTGGAGAAGATCCAGTTTTTTTTTGTTTGCTTGAAATGGATGACATCTGAAATTTTTATGTCTGATACTTCGTAGTAATTACAAATCTTCTGCATTATTAATTGTTTCGAATGTTTTCAGATCTCACTTCTTTCTTCGTTGCCAAAGAAGTGCATTTGCTCTTTGTCTGGATGGTGGGTTCTATGAATTAGCAATAAATTAGAGGCGCTATAGAAATAAGGGCTATGTAGCTTACAAGCTTATCATACGCGCCAAGTGCGTCAAACTTTCGTATGTACTAAATGACTTATCAGTATTAATACAACTTAAGCACCGCCCTTCAGACCACAGAAGGGCCAATCACGCCAGACCATCCGCTGTGTCATCCGTTAGCCAACGGGATGATGTGGAGGGGGTATGGAGGGAAAGGGGGGGGGGTGATTGGCAGCATACCGGCCTCCTGGGCGGTGCTGGCTTAGGAGACCTGGCGCTGCAATTACGCGGACAAGTAGCTCCTCAATTGGCATCACGAGGCTCAGTGCGTCCCATTCCTGTCCTCCCTGGCAGTACCAGGGATCAAACCCGCCTTCTCTACATGGAAGTCAACCACATTTACTACTCTGCTACAATGACGGACACCTGTCAGTGTTTTGGGTAAAATAATTCTGAGTTTTGAGCGGCAGCATTGAAAACTACTAAAACTAAACTGTCGACGTTTCGACCGTCTTTCTCCGATCTTCTTCAGGACGGTTCACTAGGCAGTCAACCGCCATGAACAGGACTGCAGCAAGTCAATTGAAACGTCGACAGCGAAGCTGTTTTAGTAGCTTACAACGACGCGGAACGATACCAGAAAAAAATTTTATCCAATGGGAGACATGCCATGGAAAGGTACAAACTTATACCTGTCAGTAGCACTTAAGTACGAAACACATACTTCAAGATTTCGTATGAGTATGATTCCGGTTCGTAGCACACGTACACTGACAAGCTTCTACCTCGTAGGTTTTTGGCTCACATTCATGCCCACGGCGAACGGTTTAAGCTGTATGAAAATATTGGCATTTACACTGAAGAGAGAAAGAAACTGGTATAGGCATGCGTATTTAAATACCGAAAATTGTAAAGAGGCAGCATACGGCGCTGCGGTGGACAATGCCTATACAGGGTGAGTCACTAACTGTTGCCACCTTGAATAACTCCGAAAATATGACAGAAGCTGAAAATTTTGTAGGACAGATGTTGCATGGGACTACGCGGCCATAATATGACGATGGTTGCTAGATGGGGTCGCTTCAGATTTATGAAGGTCGACTTTGATTTTTACATGGGATGGTTTAGTTTGGTATTTATTTTCTCATAGCGGCTTTCGAGACGAATCCAAAGACGTGTAACAGTAAGGGATTTGAAGGTCAACGAAGGTCACAAAGGTGACATGAACCTCTATTTACAGAAGGTTGTAAGGGGTCCGTAGGCCCTTACTAGAAGTTTGCGCTCGGCACAGGTCGACAGGGCAAACTATCGATAGTGTGTCGGGTTGCGAGAGCGAATGAGAGTCAGTCAGTCAGGCAGTAGGTTCTCGAGTGGCGGGCCGAGCTGTGCGGAAGCCAGCAGTGGCGGTAATTCATAGTTTACCGACAAAGGGAGTGGCCATCGCCGCGGTTTAACCCCTTTGTGTTAGTATAACACGGCAAAGTGATAAAGTATAATTACGAGAGTGATCAGTGATATTTCTGTGCCGATATTTGAGATTTCGCGTCTACCGCGCCGGCATCATTTGGATTGCAGTGTTGGATTGCAGTGATTGTGATTAGCGTGTGACGATAATGAATAACGAAGAAGCCTGTGCTGAGATTAGCCGTTATTAAAAGTGTATGACGAAGGCAGTGGCTGTCCTCTTTTTCTTGTGTTTTTGAGGCGAATATAGGTCGTGATTAGCAAAGCTGTGTTGGTGTTCTTCTTGTTACCAGACATTTCATTATTACAGCATTTGAGAAGGACAGAATGCAATGTAACAACTCCGTAGCAGTCCATTCCGATTGCCAGCCCCATTAGGTACACGGTCACATTAATTAATTATTATCTGGGCTGCTATCAGATCCCGATCGAGCGGGATGTAAAATAAACGGAGTGTTACAAGGTGTTCGACTTGATGACCATTGGTATCAATGCTGTGCTACAATCTGCTTGTCATGAATTGAGTGGTATTCCCTATCACATCGGCACTTATCGATGCAAATGCTCTGACAGTTCTCTCTTGCATATCGTCAGGTTTAGTTACAATGTCTTTATAATGTGTCTTTTCGAACGCCTCAAAAAGAAAATAATTTAAAAAAAAAATCCAGAGGAGTCAAGTCTGGCGAAAGAGCCAGCCACGACACATCTTCTCCGCGTCCGATGCAACGATTTGGGAATTGTCTCTGGAACTCATTTCTAGCCATCAGCGAAAAATGTGTCAGACAGAAGTCGTGTTGATACTACATTCTGTTCCTTGTCCCTTCTGTTCTTTCAATAACAGACCTAATGTTTCTTGCAGGACTGTGGTGTACTCCCTACCATTAAGGTTTCCTTCCATGAAATCGGGGCCTATAATCCCGTTCTCCAGAATCCCGCACCACACATTCACCGACCATGGTTTTTGGTGTGCAGCTTGCCGCAGCCAACATGGATTTTCAGTTGCCCAATAATGCATGTTATGCAAATTAAGATTTCCATCGTTCGTGAAAGTAACCTCGTCAGTAAATAGAATCAAATTAATAAATGTGTAATCGCTCTGAATCTCAAGTTGAGCCCATCGACAGAATTTGATGCGACGCACGCAATCCGTACCAATTCTTGGTTGAGGCTGATGTAGTGATATTTATAGCGATGCCGAACACGAACAGCACTACTCTGGCTCATGCCAGATTCCCTTGCGATTTCACGTGAAATCACACAAGGATCTCGAGCCACAGTGTCAAGAGTACCAATTTCCGTTTTCTCGTCAGTAACTTTCCTTTGCCCGATATGTGTCTGATGCGTTAAAGATTCAGTTATTCTCAATTCATCACACACATATTTAAATGTACACTCCTGCAAATTGAAATAAGAACACCGTGAATTCATTGTCCCAGGAAGGGGAAACTTTATTGACATATTCCTGGGGTCAGATACATGACATGATCACACTGACAGAACCACAGGCACATAGACACAGGCAACAGAGCATGCACAATGTCGGCACTAGTACAGTGTATATCCACCTTTCGCAGCAATGCAGGCTGCTATTCTCCCACGGAGACGATCGTAGAGATGCTGGATGTAGTCCTGTGGAACGGCTTGCCATGCCATTTCCACCTGGCGCCTCAGTTGGACCAGCGTTCGTGCTGGACGTGCAGACCGCGTGAGACGACGCTTCATCCAGTCCCAAACATGCTCAATGGGGGACAGATCCGGAGATCTTGCTGGCCAGGGTAGTTGACTTACACCTTCTAGAGCACGTTGGGTGGCACGGGATACATGCGGACGTGCATTGTCCTGTTGGAACAGCAAGTTCCCTTGCCGGTCTAGGAATGGTAGAACGATGGGTTCGATGACGGTTTGGATGTACCGTGCACTATTCAGTGTCCCCTCGACGATCACCAGTGGTGTACGGCCAGTGTAGGAGATCGCTCCCCACACCATGATGCCGGGTGTTGGCCCTGTGTGCCTCGGTCGTATGCAGTCCTGATTGTGGCGCTCACCTGCACGGCGCCAAACACGCATTCGACCATCATTGGCACCAAGGCAGAAGCGACTCTCATCGCTGAAGACGACACGTCTCCATTCGTCCCTCCATTCACGCCTGTCGCGACACCACTGGAGGCGGGCTGCACGATGGTGGGGCGTGAGCGGAAGACGGCCTAACGGTGTGCGGGACCGTAGCCCAGCTTCATGGAGACGGTTGCGAATGGTCCTCGCCGATACCCCAGGAGCAACAGTGTCCCTAATTTGCTGGGAAGTGGCGGTGCGGTCCCCTACGGCACTGCGTAGGATCCTACGGTCTTGGCGTGCATCCGTGCGTCGCTGCGGTCCGGTCCCAGGTCGACGGGCACGTGCACCTTCCGCCGACCACTGGCGACAACATCGATGTACTGTGGAGACCTCACGCCCCACGTGTTGAGCAATTCGGCGGTACGTCCACCCGGCCTCCCGCATGCCCACTATACGCCATCGCTCAAAGTCCGTCAACTGCACATACGGTTCACGTCCACGCCGTCGCGGCATGCTTCCAGTGTTAAAGACTGCGATGGAGCTCCGTATGCCACGGCAAACTGGCTGACACTGACGGCGGCGGTGCACAAATGCTGCGCAGCTAGCGCCATTCGTGTCCGCTGTGCCGTGCGTGTGATCATTGCTTGTACAGCCCTCTCGCAGTGTTCGGAGCAAGTATGGTGGGTCTGACACACCGGTGTCAATGTGTTCTTTTTTCCATTTCCAGGAGTGTATGATGTGTAGGGCGAATACGTTGAGTACATGTTTCAGTGTATACATCTCTAGCTCTCACGGAATTTCGTTGACAGTCTCCTTAAATGAGAAGCATATCGACTTGTTCTTCGTAGGAATACATCATTCACATTCGCTTGATTCGACGATACTTGTCTTAACGTTCCTATTAGTGTTGTATTGCGAAACCTTCGAATGGTGTTAACATGTCAATGGCACGTTAGATGCATACGCCGTATTCGGCGAATATTTACTGCTAGCACGATATACGAGAGAGTGTGATAAAAAAAAATACTACTCACTCCATGACAAGAAGAGTGCAGCACTGCACTGATACCAATGCTCATAACTTCGAACACCTTCTGTAAATGGAAGTCCATGCTACTATTTTGGTATTCGTTGACTACAAAGACCTTACTGTTACATATCATTGGATTCGTCTCGATAGCGCCATAAGTACCAAACTATAGCAACCCATTAAAAAAAAAAAACAAAGTTGACCTTCATATCTCTGACGCGACCCCACCTAGCAACAAAACATCAACATCATATTATGGGCCCCGCTGTCCCATGCAACATTTGTCCCACGAACTTTTCAGCTCCTAACATACTTTCGGAATTATTCCAAGTGGCAATAGTTAGTGACTCACCCTCTATAAGAAAACAACCGTCTGGCGCAGTTCCTAGGTCGGTTACTGCTGCTACAATTGTAGATTATCAAGGTTCGAGTGAGCTTCAACGTGGTGTTATACTGGGCGCACGAGCATTGGGACACAGCATCTCCGAGGTAGCGATGAAGTGGGGACTTTCCCATATGACCATTTCACGACTTTACCGTGAATGTCAGGAATCCAGTAAAACATCAAATCTTCGACATCACTGTGGCGGAAGAAAGATCCTGAAAGAACGGGACCAACGACAGCCGAAGAGGATCGTTGAATGTGACAGAAGTGCAAACCCTCTGCAAATTGCCGCAGATTTCAATGTTGGGCCATCAACAAGTGTCAGCGTGCGAACTATTCAACGAAACATCATCGATATGGAATATCGGAGCCGAAGGCCCATTTGTGTACCCATGATTACTGCACGACACAAAGCTTTACGCCTCGCTTGTACCCGTTAACACCGACACTGGACTGTTGATGACAGGAAACGTGTGCCTGGTCGGACAAGTCTCGTTTCAAATTGTATCGAGAGGATGGACGTGCGCGGGTACGGAGGCAGTCTCATAAATCCATGGATCCTGCATGTCAGCAGGGGACTGTTCAAGCTGGTGCAAGCTCTGTAATGGTGTGGGGCGTGTGTTGTTGGAGTGATATGAGTCCTGACAGGTGACACGTACGTAAGAATGCTGTCTGATCATCTACATCCATTCATGACTATTGTGCATTCCCACGGGCAATGCCAGAAGGACAATGCGTCACCCGACACGTCCGGAATTACTACAGAGTGGCTCCAGCAACACTCTTCTGAGTTTAAACACATCCGCTGGCCACCAAACGTTCCAGACATGAACATTATTGAGCATATCTGGGATGCCTTGCAACGTGCTGTACAAAAGAGATCTCCATCCCCTCGTACTATTACGGATTTGTGGACAGCGCTGCAGGATTCATGGTGTCAGTTCTCTCCAGCACTACTTCAGATGTTAGGTGAGTGCATGCCACGTCGTGTTGCAGCATTTCTGCATACTCACGGGGGTCCTACACGATATTAGGCAGGTGTACCAGTTTCGTTGCCTCTTCAGTATAATACAATCGTGCATTTATTTCACTTGGCCTTTTGTGGCTTTCAGTGCGCTTCCTATGTCAAACGACGCATTTTCAGTGAGTTAGCATTACAGATTCCACGGCACATGACTAGCACGCAATAATAATAATCTAGATTGAGCCTTTGCATTTCCATTATCAGATTTTCTATCTTCCCTCGGGTTCTATTGAAGATAAAAACGTAGGGTCAAGCGTTTTGGATAGCCCTCGGTCTAGAGACTATTTTGTATAGTCTGCAGAAGGGTCGTCTTAGTGTCAGTATCCACTAGTTCACAGTCAGAGCATGAAAACTGCACACTTCCTCCCGCTAAAACAAATGGAGCGATCGCTTGGTTCTTTTTGGTTTGAAGTGGTCTACGGTTGCCTTGATGGGACTTACGGAGACATCACTAATTCATGAGCAGTTACTAGGAAAACCCCAAGGAAAGTCTTTTTTACAGCATTTTCACCGTCACCAGCGGACCACAATCCAGCCGAGTAATCCAAATCTGCCATGCACAATAGGCAGCAAAAATTTCTTCGATATACGTTAGATCCCTCACTAGAAAAACTTTGGTAGTTTTCTACATATCTTTATCTGTTTCCGAGGTACAGGGGTTCACATTAACCCTACTTTTACACGTAAAGAATGCTCGTAAAATGCAGTATGAACCGAAAACGTAGTTTATGAAGTGACGGAGCGCGGGGAAATATGCTATTAAGTGTCTGCCTTACCATCTGGGAACCCCATGTTGTAGTACTGAAGTAGATGCAAAAATTTTTTGCGAATAAAATCTGGTCTGAGGTGTGAAACTAGTTATATGTTATTTCTGTTGTAACGGTTTGCCACAAATGAATTGGGTTCTCAGCAGGTGATAAACAACATGATTAATGCATGCGTAAAAAGTAAGAACTGAAATATATTTACAGTCACAATGAACACTTATCTTTTGTTATACAAGTTCTTCTTTGCTGTGACTGTGGGTCAGAGGGTAGATCATTTATATACATAGATAGAACGAGTCTAACACTTGTGCTGAAGTAGACTGTCGTGTTAATGCTAATGTTGAAAGACGAAAAGTAATTAGTCCGCGTCAGCAGATAGGAAGCGACTTTAACCCATTTCGGTACTCTGAAGCTCTTGTCTGAATTTTTGTCTGTTTAAATCGGACGTCACATGTTCCTTTGAATAGACTTGGAATATAATAGCTGATTAAGACCACATTCTAATGGAAATGCAGTGTGGCTAGGCCCTCCGTCGGGTAGTCCGTTCGCCTGGTGCAAGACTTTCGAGTTGACGACGCTGCGGCGATTTGCGTGTCGTGGGAATCGAACCCGGGCAGTCAGGTGTGACATTCGGTCGCGCTGACCACTTAAATACCAGGGGCGGACACAACATTCTCATACAACATGGCGTGTCACAATCTTGATACGTTCTTTAAGTTACAGCTTTACAGTTTCTGCAACTGATTTCTGAGTTTTCAGCAGCATGTTTCTCAAAGGAAATAGTTTCACAAGTTGTCGGCACATCTTGCAGGTTTTTTGTTTCTCGTCATATAGTTCGACTTACAGTATGCCGCACTTCTCAATGCATCAAGCTTTACGTTGTGGGATTGTAAACATGCACAAAAGAAAATGAAACTTACTGAAGACATGATCGGATAAATTTCTAGCTTCGTACACGTACACACCATGGCCGGGCATGTTAATGATTAAATTTGTGACTCTCTGCGACAGGTAGAACGGCCACCTGTGTCCTTTCTTGTTGTTTGTGTTTAATATTCTGCCTGGCCTGAAATGGCATATAAGAGCGTCATATGTTGAGTGATCAATCAGAAGGACACGAAGATTCCTCGCACTCATGCGATACACCGTTATCAGAGTTTGAAAGGGCCTTCAGAGTGGGTCTCCTTTTGGCCAGCTGGTCGAATCAAGCGATATCCAGATTTGTGGGAAATTCAGCTGTGACCGTGTCCCGCTGTTGGACTGCATGGGAAGCTGAGGACAGGGGTAGTCGTCGTCAAGTGTACACCACTAGGGAAGATGTCAAATCAAACACTTTGCAGTGGTCTAATTACAAAACTTATTTTATTTGGCTAGAAGTTTCGGAGATTTACTACAGCATCTTCAGGCCGTTGACCGACGTGTAGGAAGATTCCACCTCGTTTCTGGTCAAAACAGAGGCCAGCATTCAAATACTGGAATCTGTGGATTTCTGCTTGCTATAGCGATCATTTCGACTATCATGTGGCCCTTATTTTAACCAGAACCTAAGTGGATGGAATCTTCTTACACAACGGCCACGGGCCTGAAGATGGCGTAGTAAATCGCCGAAACTGGTAGCAAAATAAAATAAGTTTGGAAATTAGACGGCTGAAAGGTGTTTGATTTGACATCCCGTAGCGAACAGGATGGACATACAGAAAC
This sequence comes from Schistocerca cancellata, assembly GCF_023864275.1. Classification (NCBI taxonomy): domain Eukaryota; kingdom Metazoa; phylum Arthropoda; class Insecta; order Orthoptera; family Acrididae; genus Schistocerca; species Schistocerca cancellata. The sequence continues at coordinate 40,216,669 of NC_064627.1, forward strand.
AAGGGGCGTGCACCGAGAACATCGTAACCCCTTCACGTCGGCGCCTGCCACTCGAGGTCAACATCCTGCGTCGTCCCCTACCACTGGTCGGATACTGCCACCAGCCGCGCTAGGGAAGTACCGTTCCATAAGAAGGCTGCCAGTAATAACGCAACACAAACGTCTGCATTTGTGGTGGTGTCGCGAGCAGGAAGCATAGACAGCTGCTGAACGGCGTCGCATTGTGTTCGGGGATGGATCACGGTTCTGCGTCTTCCCAAATGACCACCGTCGGTGAGTGTGGCGGCCACCTGACGAGAGATCCCACACTTGTGATGTTCAGTAGAGGCACACAGGCTTTACCCCTGGCGTCAAGCTGCAGAGAGCCGTCGGGTAGGACTTCACATTACGGCTCGTAGTAATTCAGGGAACACTGACGGCATAACAGTACATCACGGACATCCACCATGTTCAAGTGTTATCTCTCGTGTGACAGTACATGGTGTGATTTTCCGACAGGCCAAAACTCGTCAACCCATAGAACGCATATCTACGAACATTCTGTGTGACTCTAAGGTACTTGGGAGGCAAACAAGATCCCCAAATCCGTGCCCAATGGATCATATGACAGACCAGCTCTGACATGACATCCATCCCAGTGCCAACATCGAGGATATCAAGCACTAGTTACAACAGTCGTGAGACCGTCTTGCCACAGGAGAGGAGACAACGGCTTTCTGACAGTCTTCCCAGCTGAATCGTTGCGCGCAGCTACGTCAGAAGGCGTGCAACGCGAGTCTGTTATGTAGGCTCATACGGTAAGGTGTGCCTCGTTTCCGTAACGACTGAAATAAGTAACATACTCTCTCAAACCGTAAACTTCAGTTTCTTCTACCCCCATCAGGGTGCTGCACATTATATGTCAGACAGCGTATTTTGTAGAAAAGCTAGTAGATTCACAGATTTTATATGGAATGTATTTATCCATATTTAGCTCTTTTAGAGGTCAACAATCATCCGCCCATTCTAGGACACATTGGATTCAAGCCAATATAGCGGTATGCAAGTCCGAATGCGTAAACGAACTTTATTGTGATCCATCACTTGTACTGCAAACCTATGTTAACAACAAAATAATCTACACTCCTGGAAATGGAGAAAAGAACACATTGACACCGGTGTGTCAGACCCACCATACTTGCACCGGACACTGCGAGAGGGCTGTACAAGCAATGATCACACGCACGGCACAGCGGACACACCAGGAACTGCGGTGTTGGCCGTCGAATGGCGCTAGCTGCGCAGCATTTGTGCACCGCCGCCGTCAGCGTCAGCCAGTTTGCCGTGGCATACGGAGCTCCATCGCAATCTTTAACACTGGTAGCATGCCGCGACAGCGTGGACGTGAACCGTATGTGCAGTTGACGGACTTTGAGCGAGGGCGTATAGTGGGCATGCGGGAGGTCGGGTGGACGTACCGCCGAATTGCTCAACACGTGGGGCGTGAAGTCTCCACAGTACATCGATGTTGTCGCCAGTGGTCGGCGGAAGGTGCACGTGCCCGTCGACCTGGGACCGGACCGCAGCGACGCACGGATGCACGCCAAGACCGTAGGATCCTACGCAGTGCCGTAGGGGACCGCACCGCCACTTCCCAGCAAATTAGGGACACTGTTGCTCCTGGGGTATCGGCGAGGACCATTCGCAACCGTCTCCATGAAGCTGGGCTACGGTCCCGCACACCGTTAGGCCGTCTTCCGCTCACGCCCCAACATCGTGCAGCCCGCCTCCAGTGGTGTCGCGACAGGCGTGAATGGAGGGACGAATGGAGACGTGTCGTCTTCAGCGATGAGAGTCGCTTCTGCCTTGGTGCCAATGATGGTCGTATGCGTGTTTGGCGCCGTGCAGGTGAGCGCCACAATCAGGACTGCATACGACCGAGGCACACAGGGCCAACACCCAGCATCATGGTGTGGGGAGCGATCTCCTACACTGGCCGTACACCACTGGTGATCGTCGAGGGGACACTGAATAGTGCACGGTACATCCAAACCGTCATCGAACCCGTCGTTCTACCATTCCTAGATCTGCAAGGGAACTTGCTGTTCCAACAGGACAATGCACGTCCGCATGTATCCCGTGCCACCCAACGTGCTCTAGAAGGTGTAAGTCAACTACCCTGGCCAGCAAGATCTCCGGATCTGTCCCCCATTGAGCATGTTTGGGACTGGATGAAGCGTCGTCTCACGCGGTCTGCACGTCCAGCACGAACGCTGGTCCAACTGAGGCGCCAGGTGGAAATGGCATGGCAAGCCGTTCCACAGGACTACATCCAGCATCTCTACGATCGTCTCCGTGGGAGAATAGCAGCCTGCATTGCTGCGAAAGGTGGATATACATTGTACTAGTGCCGACATTGTGCATGCTCTGTTGCCTGTGTCTATGTGCCTGTGGTTCTGTCAGTGTGATCATGTGATGTATCTGACCCCAGGAATGTGTCAATAAAGTTTCCCCTTTCTGGGACAATGAATTCACGGTGTTCTTATTTCAATTTCCAGGAGTGTATATTAAGGACATCCACTGATATCCGCATCGGCGAGTGCTGTTACCCGCAAATTCTTCATTTGCTTTGCTGTAGTTTTTCTGGTTGTTTTATTACTATTGAAGGTATTTTCGTTCTTGCAGACATATTACTGACTTACGGTGTGCTACGTATGTACCTGTGATTTTTACTAACAAGTGCCGTTGTTACGTCAGTTCCAATACCTGTAATTTTTATATGGTTTTAAATATGGTCTTAAGAAGTTATTTTATATGACGAGAGCATTTTATAGTAAGTGTTTCAGCTGTCTCTACATTGAGTATTGTCACCTGATAATTGTTTTCTGTATAATAATCATCTATTCTTGGGTTTTCATCTTTATTAATGGTTTTGTGACATTTATAGGTAATTGTTTTTGGTTTTCTAGCCAAAACACCCATAGTCGTTGTCGAAACCAGGTCTAGTTAAAACTTGTTGGTTGTTTTACACAAACCATGTTATGTAATGAACTATTCTTAGATCCAGAAAGGAAGCCAAATTGTAAATAAGTTTCATTGAACACGACTGTGACGATTTACTTCAATGAAACGGAACACGTTTGGTAGCATAATAGGCACTTCCTTGTAATTGCACAGGCAACGGTTCATCAAACCACCTTCACAATAATTCTCTATCACTCCATTACCGAATAGTAAGTGGAAAAAAACGAACACCTGTATCTTTACGTGTGAACTCTTAAATTCCCTTATTTTATTATGATGATCGTTTCTCCCGATGTAGCTCGGCGTCAACAAAATATTTTCACATTCGGAGGAGGGAGTTGGTGATTCAGATTTCCTGACAATCTTCCTTTGTTTTAATGATGTCCACGCCACATTCCTTATCACGTCCATGACATTCTTTCTCCTGTTTCTCGATGATACAAAACATTCTATTCTTCTTTGAAGTTTCTTAATGTTGTTGTTGTGGTCTTCAGTCCTGAGACTGGTTTGATGCAGCTCTCCATGCTACTCTATCCTGTGCAAGCTGCTTCATCTCCCAGTACCTACTGCAACCTACATCCTTCTGAATCTGCTTAGTGTATTCATCTCTTGGTCTCCCTCTACGATTTTTACCCTCCACGCTGCCCTCCAATACTAAATTGGTGATCCCTTGATACCTCAGAACATGTCCTACCAACCGATCCCTTCTTCTGGTCAAGTTGTGCCACAAACTTCTCTTCTCCCCAATCCTATTCAATACTTCCTCATTAGTTATGTGATCTACCCATCTAAACTTCAGCATTCTTCTGTAGCCCCACATTTCGAAAGCTTCTATTCTCTTCTTGTCCAAACTATTTAGCGTCCATGTTTCACTTCCATACATGGCTACACTCCACACAAATACTTTCAGAAATGACTTCCTGACACTTAAATCTATACTCGATCTTAACAAATTTCTCTTCTTCAGAAACGCTTTCCTTGCCATTGCCAGTCTACATTTTATATCCTCTCTACTTCGACCATCATCAGTTTTTTTGCACCACAAATAGCAAAACTCTTTTACTACTTTAAGTGTCTCATTTCCTAATCTAATTCCCTCAGCATCACCCGACTTAATTCGACTACATTCCATTATCCTCGTTTTGCTTTTGTTGATGTTCATCTTATATCCTCCTTTCGAGACACTGTCCATTCCATTCAACTGCTCTTCCAAGTCCTTTGCTCCTTTGCTGCCTCTGACAGAATTACAATGTCATCGGCTAAAACTCAAAGTTTTTATTTCTTCTACATGGATTTTAATACCTATTCCGAATTTTTCATTTGTTTCCTTTACTGCTTGCTCAATATACAGATTGAATAACATCGGGGAGAGGCTACAACCCTGTCTTACTCTCTTCCCAACCACTGCTTCCCTTTCATGTCCTTCGACTCTTATAACTGCCATCTGGTTTCTGTACAAATTGTAAATAGCCTTTCGCTCCCTGTATTTTACCCCTGCCACCTTTAGAATTTGAAAGAGAGTATTCCAGTCAACATTCTCAAAAGCTTTCTTTAAGTCTAAAAATGCTAGAAACGTACATTTGCCTTTCCTTAATCTTTCTTCTAAGGTAAGTCGTGAGGTCAGTATTGCCTCACGTGTTCCAGTATTTCTACGGAATCCAAACTGATCTTCCCCGAGGTCGGCTTCTACTAGTTTTTCCATTCGTCTGTAAAGAATTCGTGTTAGTATTTTGCAGCTGTGGCTTATTAAACTAATTGTTCGGTAATTTTCACATCTGTCTACACCTGCTTTCTTTGGGATTGGAATTATTATATTCTCCTTGAAGTCTGAGGGTATTTCGCCAGTTGCATACATCCTGCTCAGCAGATGGTAGAGTTTAGTCAGGACTGGCTCTCCCAAGGCCGTCAGTAGTTCCAATGGAATGTTGTCTATTCCGGGGGTCTTGTTTTGACGCAGGTCTTTCAGTGCTCTGTGAAGCTCTTCACGCAGTATCGTATCTCCCATTTCATCTTCATCTACATCCTCTTCCATTTCCATAATATTGTCCTCAAGTACATCGCCCTTGTATAGACCCTCTATATACTCCTTCCTCCTTTCTGCTTTCCCTTCTTTGCTTAGAACTGGGTTTCCATCTGAGCTCTTGATGTTCATACAATTGGTCCTCTTATCTCCAAAGGTCTCTTTAATTTTCCTGTTGGCAGTATCTATCTTACCCCTAGTGAGATAAGCCTCCACATCCTTACATTTGTGCTCTAGCGATCCCTGCTTAGCCATTTAGCACTTCCTGTCGATCTCATTTTTGATACGTTTGTATTCCTTTTTGCCTGCTTCATTTACTGCATTTTTATATTATCTCCTTTCATCAAATTGTTTCTTAATGTACTCCGTTTATCCTGTTTGGTAAGCATCCCACACCGCGCAGCAGCATTGCAAAAAAGGACGGACAAGCGTATTGTAGGGTCTCTTCCGTTGATCCGTTGCATCTTCTACGTGTTCGCCAATAAAACGCAGTCTTTCCGTCGCCTTCGCCACAACATTTTCTATGTGTTCTTTCCAATTTAAGTTGTTCGTAGCTGTAATTCCTAGGTATTTACTTGAACTTACGGCTTTTAGATTTGATTGATTTATCGTGTAACTGAAGTTTAACGAATTCATTTTTAGCACTGATGTGGATGGGCTCGACTGTTGATTATTGAGGGTCAATCGCCAAGTTTGGCGCCATACAGGTATTTTTTCTGAATCTGTTTGCAATTTGTTTAGATCTTGTGATGAGTTTACTAGACAATAAATGACCGCATCATCTGCAAACAACCCAATATGGCTGCTCAGATTGTCTCCTAAATCGTTTGTACAGATAAGGAGCAGCATACAGACATGGGGAATGCCAGAAACCACTTCTGTTTTACTTGATGACTTCCCGTAAATTATTATGAACTGTGACCTCTGTGACAGTAAATCACGAATCCAGTTGCATACCTGACAAGATGTTCCACAAGCACCCACTCGATTACAAGTCGAATGTGAGGTTTGGTGTCAAAAGATTTCTGGTAATTTAGAAATACGGAATCAGTTTGAAATCCCTTGTCGACAGCACTCAGCACTTTGTGTAAGTAAAGAGCTAATTGTGTTTCGCAAGAACGTGTGTCAACCACCCGTTCTCTTCGAGGTAATTCATAATGTTGGAATACAATGAACGTTCCTTTCTTATATCAACGTCAATAATATTAGCCTGTAAGTTTGTGGATAACTACTGTTACCTTTTTTAAGTATTGGTGTGACGTGTTCAACTTTCCAGTCTTTATGTACGCATCTTTCACCGAACGAGTGGTTGTTAAGTGTGGAGATATTGCATCAGCATACGCTGAAAGGAAACTAAATGGTATAGAGTCCGGACTGGAAGGCTTGCTTTTTTTTACGTGTGAAAAGTTGTTTCACTAATCAGAGAAAGTCTGCTTCTAAGTTATTCATGTGGGCAGCTGTCCTTGATTCGAATTCTGGAAAATTTAGTTCGTCTTCTTTGGTAATGGAATTTCGAAATGCTGTATAACTCTGCTTTAGCAGCACTGTCATTCCTAGTACTTCCATTGCTATCGCACAGAGAAGGAATTGATTGTGTCTTGCCGCTAGCATAATTTATGTACGACCATAATCTCTTTGATATTGTTTCGAGACAAAGTTTCATTGTGGGAACTATTATAGGCATTTTCCATTGAAGTGAATGCTAAATTACGAGTTTCTGTAAAAGATCGCCAATCTTGGTGATTCTGCGTTCGATTAAATTTGGCATGTTGTTTTCGCTGTTTCCTCAACAGTGTTCTGACCTGTTTAGTGTATTGGGGATTAATTGATATTCTGATAATCTTGATAACCTGTCACTCAGAAGCACAGAATGCATTCATACGAATTTAATCAGAGGAAAAGAGTAGACTTAGAGCTAACCATAGCTAAGCACAGCAGTAGATATAATGCACGACACCTTCGCTTATTTTCTGCTTGAACAAGCTTATTCTACGAGGAATAGGTATTATCAATTGTTTTCTTCTAGTTGGGGAAAAGGACTCTGTTTCAAGTGTTGGAGAGGACCTCATTATCGCTAAAATGTATTTTAGTCCGTACAATTTCCCACATAATTTCTTTTCTTTGAGGCATTTAAATTTCCCGTGGGGCCGGAGCTTCCGCGAACACGTATCTGCTTGATAATGACCGCGTGGCCGATGGCTGAGGTTACTTTGCACAGAGCAAGAGGCAACAGAGGAAGATGGTCCCTGGAGAAATTGCCGCAAATCTCATTCAGTAAGGCGCTGGGGTCTTTGCATGCAAATGAAAAAGTCTTAGGGCTAAAAGAAAACATCGCACTTGCAGATTGTTCTGCGCTCTGCACTGCCTGCTGGCTCTTGCAAAGTGTAAGATCCGAAATACGTTGTTACCAGGAGCCCTTGCACTGTGTTAATGTTCTGTACATAAAATAAAACACTGTCTATAGACTACTAATAATTCAGCCGAATCGTGGTTACTACTATTGCATATAGAAATAAATCACTGACTTCAGTGCTGTTACGGCAGTCTCATCTACTAATCCGAACTACCAGACCATTCCGATGTTCGGGCCAGTGTAAAACACACACACACACACACACACACACACACACACACACACACACATACACACACTCCTTACAACGGTATTCTCTTTCTCAATGTGTTGCATCCCGTGTCGTTTATTTCTGTTACACAACTATACACTATATCGAAAAAGCTCCTAAATAATCCCGACAAAATCGGTGCATTTCCATGGTAGTCCTGCACGATTTCAAGTATGATTTCGGTAGTATCCAATCATCCCCGTGGCATACAATCGGCATGTCCAGCCTGTCTTTCAGCTTATACCTCTACACTTACACTATCTGATCAAAAGTATCCTGACTCCCCTATGTAAAGCGGAATTGACCAATGGAGGTCACGAGAAGAGGACCCGCCAGTATAAAAGGAGCACGTAAAAGCAGAATGGGACAGTCAGTAGTGCTCAGTAACTTGCAACGCTGACTAATCACTGGACGTCAACTGGCTAACAGATCGATTAGTGACCCTTCAATTCTTCCGGACCTGCGGAAGACAACTGTTTCTGATGTAACTGTAAAGGATAAACGCGAAGGAACGACCAGAAATAGACCAGATCGCGGCAGAACTCGTGTACTGACGAGACAGATAATGTCGAGCATTGTGGAGGGTGGTAGCAAAAAAATCGCATGAAACAATAAGAAGGAGTACCTCCTGATTTCCACAGTGCTACCAACTGTCCGACTAGTGCAGTGACTTTGCATAGGTAGTTAAAAAGTGCAACTCCTAATGAGACACACGTTGCTAAGTGATGTTTGAGGTGGAAAAACGAGCGACGCCACTCAACGGTGGATAACTGAAATAGGTGATCTGGAGTGATGAATCAAGCTGAATCCTGTGGCAATCCGATGGACAGGTCTGGGTTTGAGGAATGCGTGGAGAACGTTTTCAGCTATCAACTGCAGTATCATTGGTGAAGTACGGAGGAGATGATGTTACGGTATGGGGGCGCTTATAGTGATTAGTGTGTGGTTCTCTTACTGTGCTTAAGAAAACGCTAAACGCGGAATGAGACGAAAACATTTTACAAAAATGTGTACTGCTTATAATAGAGGAACAGTTCATAGATGATCATTGTGTCGGCACGACAATGCGCCCTTCCATAAAGCAGCATACGTGAGGCAGTGGTTTGTGGCCAGTAACATTTCTTGAGTGCACTTGTCTGTCCGTAGTCCAGATCTGAACACAACGGAACCCCTTTGGGACGAGTTAGAATGTCGACTTCACTACTGACCCCAGCGTGAAACATTACTACCTTTTCTGGTTTCGGCTCTTGAGCAAGAATTGGCTGCCACTCCACCACAAACATTCAGAAACCTCATTCAAAGTGTCCGCAGCAGACCCGAAGCCGCCAGAAATGAGGATGACGGACGCCCGCTAATGGGGGCCCAGATACGTCTGATCAGATACGGTAGGTCATCTCGATCCGTTCCTGTCTAGCCTTCACTTCCCTCTTGGCATCATTTCGTTACTAAGCACACTGTGACCTAGACAGACAACGTGTAAATTTGTGGTGTTATTCGCCTCATGGATAACCGATTTAAATAATAGTAGAAGAAGAAGTTTTCACCGCCAGTACATGTCAGGATAATGGAGAAGGTGTTACGACGTACAGTACTTGATGACTAGATTTCGCATCATAATCGTGGATGATATTCCAAAATGTTCCGTAGTTTCTTGTGGCATCTGACACTATTTGTGTACTTGTATCTGTCGGAAAGAAATGTTGTACTACATGGTTTCTTTGATCCTATTACAGAGGAATTTTAAGCGCTCCTTCGCTTTTAACAACATAAACACTACTATGTCATTGCACTTCACATATAGTCACCACAGTCACTCAAACCAGATAACTTTCTCACATAAAACACGCGACATAGGGAATTTTCTCACTGGATGTGAATAAAGAAACCCTTTCCGTTTTAGGCAATAATATCTTACAACACCAGGTACGAATGACATGCACTTACCATATACTTTACTCGTCTTTGTTCTAACAGAACCTCAGATAGCATTCTGCAGGTACTGTCGTGTTTGAAAATTTTCATAGCTCTCGAAATCTGGCAATTTCTCGATCATTTTTTGTGTTGTTTGAAGCAGTACGCATGACCCGATAAGTCTTTGTCTCTAATAAGTCACTATACTGAATTCGGAGGCGGGTCATAATTTATAGGCAGTTGTCGTTAAGCGTTTATATTCAAATTTCCGACATAAATTCTAGGAAATTATTAGTAAAAATTTTGTCCAACGTAATGAAGTTCACGTAGCAATGCACCAATAAATTATTTTCCATTACATGCTTATCGACTTTGCTAAAAATGTGGAATTGAACTGAATAGAATAACAGTTCTCACAGGTTTTTTTATGTTAGTCAAATACGGGGTGATCAAAAAGTCAGTATAAATTTGAAAACTGAATAAATCACGGAATAATGTAGATAGAGAGGTACAAATTGACACACATGCTTGGAATGACATGGGGTTTTATTACAACAAAAAAAATACAAGCGTTCAAAAAATGTCCGACAGATGGTGCTTCATCTGATCAGAACAGCACTAATTAGCATAACAAAGTAAGACAAAGCAAAGATGACGTTCTTTACAGGAAATGCTCAAAATGTCCACCATCAGTCCTCAACAATAGCTGTAGTCAGGAATAATGTTGTGAACAGCACTGTAAAGCATGTCCGGAGTTATGATGAGGCATTGGCGTCGGATGTTGTCTTACAGCATCCCTAGAGATGCTTGGAATGACATGGGGTTTTATTACAACAAAAAAAAATACAAGCGTTCAAAAAATGTCCGACAGATGGTGCTTCATCTGATCAGAACAGCAATAATTAGCATAACAAAGTAAGACAAAGCAAAGATGACGTTCTTTACAGGAAATGCTCAAAATGTCCACCATCAGTCCTCAACAATAGCTGTAGTCAGGAATAATGTTGTGAACAGCACTGTAAAGCATGTCCGGAGTTATGATGAGGCATTGGCGTCGGATGTTGTCTTACAGCATCCCTAGAGATGTCGGTCGATCACGATACACTTGCTACTTCAGGTAACCCCAAAGCCAATAATCGCACGGACTGAGGTCTGGGGACCTGGGAAGCCAAGCATGAAGAAAGTGGCGGCTGAGCACACGATCATCACCAAACGACGCGCGCAAGAGATCTTTCACGCGTCTGGCAATACTTTTTTTTTGTTCTAATAAAAACCCATGTCATTCCAAGTACGTGTGTCAATTTTTACCTCTCTATCTACGTTATTCCGTGGTTTATTAAGTTTTCAAATTTATACTGACTTTTTGATCACCCGGTAATGTACTTTCTTACGGCTGAAAACAGGTACTGCTCAATTCAATGACGATGTCGCACGCACACACTTTCATCATTAGTGTTTGTGATAAGTGCCTTCGAAAAGCATTGCAATTAAAGTGTAAAATGATATACACACTTGTTTGTGCATGATACTAGAAATATAATTACTAGTGTCTGTTTTCCATGGTTAGAATTTTAGCATATGAAGACTCTAACTTAATAATTACGGAACCCATAAGCAGACCATAAAAGCTGACTTCATAGAGTAAACATATTGTTGCTTTATCACTTTAGTGCGTCCGGTATGCAGTGAATGAAAAGTAACTATGCTTTGTGTAAAGCCGTAGCGATCTCATCCCAAAGTAACAGATACCTGAATTTGTTGAAATGCATTCCACTCCATAACTATCCAACTTACAGTATTACAATAAGACTGTTAAATATAGGTACTGATTTTCTCGTCTTCCTTGCATTATTACTGAACTTCATTGCTCGGGATTCGAGGAATCTTGAACAATAATTTAAAAAATAACTTTTGTGTCATTAATCCTGTGAGTGTTTCGATGCGGACTATGTAATTTATACCCTGATGTCTTAACAGGTGTCCTATCATCCTGTACCTCCTCCTTGTCAGTGTTTCCCACATATTACTTTCCTCGCTAATACTCCAGCGATCCTACTTCTTACCTTATCAGTCCACCTAATTTTCAACATTCTTCTGTAGTACCACATCTCAAATGTTTCGATTCTCTTCTGTTCCCGTTTTCCCACAGTTCATGTATCACCACGATACAATGCTGTACTCCAGACGTACATTCTTAGAAATTTCTTCTTGAAATTAAGGCCTATGTTTGATACTAGTAGACTTCTCCATTCCAGGAGTGCACTTTCCGCCAGTGGAAGCCTGCTTTTGATGTCCTTCTTGCTCCATCCGTCACTGATTATTTTGCTGCCTAGGTAGTTGGTTGGTTGGTTTTGGGGAAGGAGACCAGACACCGTGGTCATCGGTCTCATCAGATTAGGGAAGGATTGGAAAGGAAGTCGGCCGTGCCCTTTCAGAGGAACCATCCCGGCATTGGCCTGGAGTGATTTAGGGAAATCTCGGAAAACCTAAATCAGGATGGCCGGACGCGGGATTGAACCGTCGTCCTCCCGAATGCGAGTCCAGTGTCTAATCACTGCGCCACCCCGCTCGGTGCTGCCTAGGTAGTAGAATTCCTTAACTTCATCTACTTCGTAACCATGAATCACGACGGTAAGTTTCTCGCTCTTCTAATTTCTGCTACATCTCATTACCTTCTCTTTCTTCAATTTAGTCTGAGTCCATATTCTTTACGGTTATACTTCATATTACATTCACTTTCACTGAGGATAGAAATGTCATCAGCGAGTCGTATTACTGATAGCATTTCACCTTGAATTTTAATTCCAGTCCTGAACCTTTCTCTTATTTCCATCATTTCATCTTCGATGTGTAGAGTGAACCGTATGGACGAAAGATTACATACCTGTCTTGGACCATTTTTAATCTAAGCGCTTCGATACTTTCCGTCTTTCCCTATAGCTTACCGCTATTTTTCTCAGAATTTCGAATATCTTGCTGCATTTGAAATTGTAGAAATTGTAGGACACCTTTTCCAGGTCGACAGATGCTATGGACGTTGATAAGCCCGCTAAACCCGCTGTGCAGAACAGGTAATAGGATTGTGGAAAGGGCCAAAGGATGAGGTCAGTTTCTCCTTCTAATTGTCATTTATTGTAATTTAACAACCCTTACAGCCAAAGTGGCACATAGCCGGACCTTTACCGAATGCAACTCTTCGACGGCTGAAGGCCTCCAAACCAGAAATCTTAACAAATCAACAAGATAAAAATCGAATTAAGATAGCAATAAAATAATTTTAAAAAACCAGCATACATATGGAAAGTGCAATACAAATGGCTGAGGGTCAAAATTAAATTTCAAACTTATAGAATATATTACCACAGACTTTTAAAGGCCCGAATGTTTAAAAACAAGAAATCTTAAAATCAACAAGATTAAAATGAAATTAAAGAGGCAAATCAAATAAATAAAAAACAAATCACGGCTACATAGGAAGCCGTAAGGCTAAGCAGATAGAACAAAAATATGCGAGGTGCAATACCAACGGCTGAAGGCCACAATTAAGTTTCGCAATTTTAAAATATTTGACCACAGACTGTTAAAGGCAGAACGCCCGGCTCAAGTGATGAGTGGCGGCGATGGTCGGGCGAGCCATGTCGGCTCAGACCTCACTGCTGCTGCAACCCGAGTACACTAGTGCCGCATTGCCACTTCCCGACTGGCCGATCCGGACTACGCTCCGGATGCGTGCCAACTGAGTGCAGGCCCGAACTCGCGACCCGAACTCGCGGCCGGAACGGCTTACGACAGACAACGACCGAGAAGTAATAACAGTCAAGCAAAGATACTACCAGAGGGGATATATCGATACGCGCTGCTAACGCCGCTCACGGTCAGGCAAAGCAGCAACTCAATGACATCGGTAATTTAAATTAACGTAGTGAGATGGAATTACGTTAAAAACAGGGTGTAAAATACATGATGGCGGGAACACGAGCCACGCACGGCCCAAACATGTTTAAATTTTTCTTTAGTCTTGCTTCCATTATCAACCGCAACGTTAGAAACGCTCTTCTGGTGCCTTTACCTTTGGAAACGTCTAACTGACTGCCCTCAATTGTTTTTTCCGATTCTTCTGTATATTACTCTTGTAAGCAACTTGGATGCATGAAATATTAAGCTCATTGTAGGATAATTTTCGCACTTGTTCAGTCTTGCAATCTCCGGAATTGTATGAATGATGATTTCCCGAAAGTCACATGGTATATCGCCAGGCTCACACATTCTACACACCAACGTGAATCGTCGTTTGCGTCCACTTCCTTCAATTATTTTAGAAATTGTGACGGAATGTTATGTATTCCTACTGCCTTATTTGATCATTCTAATACTGGATCTACTATTTCTTCTAAATTGACTTCTGTTTCCTCTTCTGTCACATCACATAAATCTTCCCCCTCATAGAGGCTTTCAATGTATTCTTTTCGCTTTCTCCTCTGCATTTAACAGTGGAATTCCCGTTGCACTCTTAATGTTACCACCCTTGCTTTTTTTCACAGAAGGTTGATTTGAATTTCTTATATGCTGGGCCAACCCTTCGCACAGACACATCTTTTTCGATTTGTTCACATTTTTCTTGCAGCAACTTCTCTCCCTGTTACCCATGGTTTGCAGGTACCTGCTTTGTACCTATGTTTCTTTCCAACTTCTGCGATTGCCCTTTTTAGAGATGTCCATTCCTCTTCAAAAAAACTGCGTAATGAGCTGTTTCTTATCGCAGCATCCCTAGCCTCAGACAACTTCAAGCATACCTCTTCATTCGTAGTACTTCCATATTCTTTACATAATGATTCTTCCTGACGAATGTCTTAAACTTCAGCTTATTTTTAATCACTACTACATTGCGATCGGGGTTTATATCTGCTTCTGGGTACGCCTTGCAATCTAGTATCTGATTTTGGAGTGTTTGACAATTATGTAAATCTTCCGGTCTTTTCCAAGTATAAATCCTCCGCTTGTGATTCTTGAACAGAATATTCCTTATTACAAGCTGAAATTTAATACAGAACTAAATTTGTCTTTCTCCTCTCTCATTCCTAGTACGAAGCCAATATTCTATCATAAATCTTTCTTCTACTTTCTGCCCTGCAATCACATTCCATTTTCCCCATGACTATTACATTTTCATCTCTTTTTATGTACTGAATATCCTCAGATACTTTCTCTGTTCCTTCATCTTCAGCGTACTACGTCGGCACGTATAGCTGAATTATCGTTGTTGATTTTGATGAGAACAACCCTATCACTCAACTGTTCGCAGTAACACCCTCTCTGTCCTACATTGCTATTCATAAAGAGTCCTTTCTCCATTAAACCATTTTATGCTGCTGCTGATATCACCCTTCATTCATCTGACCAGAAATCCTCTTCTTTCCATTTCACTTCACTGAGCCCCACAGTATCTAGTTTGAGCGTTTGTATTTCCTTTTCAAATTTTCTTGCTTCACTACCACAGTCAAGCTTCTGACATTCCAAGCCCCGACTCGTACAACGTTATTCTTTCCATATGATTCCATCTCTTTTTCATTGTCGAATGGGATATTATTCCAGAATCTTTACCGAACGGAGAAATCATCATTACGCTTTCTCAATTAAAGGCCACATGACCTGTTGTCACACTGTGTGTCTTTAATGCAATGGAGGCGCCTTGTCACGGTTCGCGCGACTCCCCACGTCGGAGGTTCGAGTCCTCCCTCGGGGACCGAGCGAGGTGGCGCAGTGGTTAGCACACTGGACTCGCATTCGGGAGGACGACGGTTCAATCCCGTCTCCGGCCATCCTGATTTAGGTTTTCCGTGATTTCCCTAAATCGCTTCAGGCAAATGCGGGGATGGTTCCTTTGAAAGGGCACGGCCGATTTCCTTCCCCATCCTTCCCTCACCCGAGCTTGTGCTCCATCTCTAATGACCTAGTTGTCGACGGGACGTTAAACACTAATCTCCTCCTCCTCCTCCTCCTCCCTCGGGCATGTGTGTGTGTGTGTGTGTGTGTGTGTGTGTGTGTGTGTGTGTGTATGTGTGTGTGTGTGCGTGTATTGTTCTTAGCGTAAGTTTGTTTAAGTTAGATTACGTAGTAGGGACCGATGACCTCATCAGTTTGGTCTCATAGGAACTTCCCACAAATTCCCAAATTTTCCATCGCTCTGAAAATGCCCCGTGCACTGAACGTTTGCACACCACCGACCGACCCCTCCTACGGTGCTGTGACCCCATCTCCGACAGACGTCGGATAAACTGCTTGAAATCTATGTTTTCGAATGTTTTAATCATTTCCTCAAGACTCTTTGCAGATATCAGACAGTGACTTTTCCCCCTTGAGTGTCCGGAACTTCTGCAAGGCTACTGTCACCCAGTCGTCGTTCTTGAAAAAGAGCTTCACCAGCGGCGCGCCGTCCTTCATGGATGCACCCATGTTGCGCGTTTGTGATTATTGTTTTTTATATATACGCTCACCACTCCTGTGTTTCAGACTTGTGGGAATCCGTTCGAATTTTGTAATAGACAAACACAGATCAAAAGACAATAAAAAACTTATACCGAATCAGTTGTCGGTCGAGTCAGTGAGAATGTTCATCGGTTGCCATGCTGTGGTGATCTAATGTCAAAATTATGGTAGAGTAAAACTATGGAACCAGAATGAAAGCACAAAAAGGCGAATATGTCCTGGGCTAGAGCTAGGAATCTAAAAGCGAACTAGGTTTTAGACTGATTTGGCAGCTTAAAACATATTTACATTACAACATATTGACATATTCACACTTTTTTACGAGTTAACGCCACTTTCACAAGGTAACGAGTTCTTTTAGCTACTAGGTGTTGCCACACCTGCAGCTGGAAATTTGTAGGCTAAAGTCCTCGATCCTGCCCCCAAAATCCGTCAGTTATAGCAAATAATGTGTAATGTCGTATGGCTGAAGTGTGGTGTCACCGCCAGACACCACACTTGCTAGGTGGTAGCCTTTAAATCGGCCGCGGTCCGCTAGTATACGACGGACCCGCGTGTAGCCACTGTCAGTCATTGCAGACCGAGCACCGCCACACGGCAGGTCTAGAGAGAGACGTCCTAGCACTCGCCCCAGTGGTACAGCCGACTGAGCGAGCAATGGTTCACTGACAAATTACGCTCTCATTTGCCGAGACGATAGTTAGCATAGCATTCAGCTACGTCATTTGCTACGACCTAGCAAGGCGCCATTTATCCTTTGCTATGTATCTTGTGAAGCATGTACCATCAGACCGATGTACACTAATTATGGATCAAAGTTAAGTATTCCAGCAGCAACGTACCTTATTGGCTATATCAATTACATTGTCCTGTTCCAGACCACACGCCAGCCTGCGTGAGCTTAAACGCGTGCCTTTTGGCATCATCGCATAGTGACTTGGCTGTCTTGCCAAGTCACAACATGAAGAGCATACATTTATTAGCTAAGTAAATCTTTCTGGATGGGATAAATTTTTGGGGCTGCAGTAAAAGTGCTAATATGTCAAGATATTTGATTTAAATGCCACTGAAGCTGCCAGACAAGTCGAAAAGCTAGCTGCCTTCTTTTACATCTCTATCTCTGCCCATGACATATTCGCCGTTTTGGTGCTGTAATAGGAGCAGTTATAGTTCTGGTTTCAAGTATTAGTAGGACGAGTGTTTTGCAAGCTACCTCCTTTGTGGGTGGACAACATTTCCTGAAGATTCTTCGAATGAATTTCAGGTTAGCATTACGTTGAGGTACAGATGTGTACCGGTAGTTTCTGTTATCGCATTACCATCTTGAAAACAACTGAACTGGACGGAATACGGGCACATTGTGTGGCTGGCTGCATAGTAGTGATGCAGTTGTAGATGAGACTAATGGACTTATTGGCTGTTGTTATGGAAGCAGGCCTGTAACACAAAGAAGTCAGTCACTTTGTTTTCCTGAGCCATGTATTTATACCTGGTTCAGAAAAACAGTGATTGACGTCTATCTGTCTTCAATCTGTTCTTTCCACCTATCCACCCTCTATATTAAGCAGTAGAATTGCATTTGCACTCATAATGTTGACGCTCTTATTTTTAATTTCACCGAATGTTGTTTTCACGTTTCTCTCTGCCGAATCAATTCTTCCGACGACCATTTTCGCTTAGATTTCTTCACATTTTCCCAATATATATTTCACCTTGCCTTTCCTATTTATTTCATTAGTAAGTAACTAATATTTCTGCGCTTCTGTCTTGCCCTGAAAGTTTATGTACTTCCTTCTTTTATTTATCAACTGAAGTATTTCTTCTGTTGCCCAGGGTTTATTCACTGTTACCCTCTTTGTCTCTGTGTTTCTTCTGAACGGTTCTCTTAAACTCTAGTCCACTCTTAATCGTTACTAAATTCTTACCCGAATCATTATCTGATCTTGGGTGCGCCTTACAGAGAAATATCTCGTTTTGGAACCTCTGTCTGAGCATAATGTAGTCGACTTCGGATCTTCCCATTTCACCAGCCCTTACTCAAATGCATGTCTACTTTTTGTGATTTTTGTACGTCATATTCGACGATACAAGTGAAATTTACTGGAGAACTCAGTCTTTTTCATCTCTCGTTCCTACTCGCAGGCCATATTCTCTCGCATCTATGCCACTGCGTTCCAGTCACTCGTGATTATTAGGTTACTGTTCCCAGTAACTCACTCTCTGCGTTACCTTCCTATTCACAAAGAAACGTATTCCTCTTTTTATCATTTTCTCCTACTCTTGGTATTACCCTGTATTCGTTTGGCCACAAATCCAGAAACTACTGAACATTTTCGAAAACGTGCTGTATTCGAGCATACACAGGCAGTTGAGATATTTACTGTAACTTTAAAAGATGCAGATTGTTCATGGATCATGTTTACTGCAGGGAACATCATTGTTACAGCAGACTTGGAATTGCACGTCATCAAAGTCGCGTTTTGAGCTGCGTAGTGGGACGCAGCAGAACACGTTTAAGTTAAATACGTGCGCTGTAACCTGCAAGAGTGCTGTGAAACCTAATACCAGAGAAATAGAAGAGGAGTGGGAGATCGAGAAGGATGTAAGAAATATAGATTTTCGTCTCTCAGTATTTTTAACTTTTTTTTAAAGAGAGAAGAAAAAATTAGCCTAATTAAATTAATGAACACCAATTTCTATTGGTGCTGCTGATTAAGTGCTTCTCCAGTCTCAACAGCTCAAAAGAAGTCAAGAAAGGAATTATGCGTGGTTAGATTCGTGTAAAGTCTTTATTAATTGGCGGAAAGCGGTGTCTTGTGCAAAAGAACGGACCATCATAATAAGAGTTATTACTGGCAATTCATTAACGATCCAGTTCGTTCTTTCCTCGTGGCTTCATTTGGAGTATTAACGCAGAGAATATCTCGGAAGGTGACTGTAGAAATGTTTCGAGAACAAAACACTAAGTTTTCATTAAACATTGAGTAAAGAATGAGTTACTGTATGAATCAAGTATGGTAATACAGTTCTTTTACGAATTCTTTCTTCTTAAAAAATAGAATAAGTAACAATATTTTAATTAACTAACTAAAGTTCCATTATCCACTGCTATACGTCCATCAGATGAACTGCGAGTGACAGGTATGGTTCTTCTATTCGACTGAAACAGCCCGCGTTTAGCTTTCTGTTTTTGAAATGAGAACTGGGAGGTAGATAGCCATAGAGTTTGGTACAGAACCTGTCCCAGAGGACTGTAGATGTGATGCAGACACGGTGTCAGGACATCGTGCGTTGTGGAAGGCAAATCAGTCCTGCATGAAACGTTCATGTATTCCACTGCAGACAGGACGTTGCATGGGGATGACTGGACCTTAAGGGAAGCACCTGAGCTCCAACAGTCTCCATGTTAGCTAAATATGAGATGGCATACAGTAAATCTCGTAGCACCTCTCTGTCCTTAAGCTAACTTTTTTCTTATCTCTTTGAAAACACTTAAAAATTGTGAGAGACGAAAATCTATGTTTCTGACGTCATTCTCGATCTCCCACTCATCTTCTATTTCTCTGGTATTAGGCTTCACAACACTGCTGCAGGAAAGAGTCCACTTATTTAACTGAAACGTTCTGCTGTGTCGCACTACGCAGCTCGAAACGCGACTTTGATGCCGTGCGATTCGTGGCCTGTTGTAATGCTGATGTTCCCTGCAGTAAACATGAATCCTTGAGCAACTGGTATCTTTTAAGCGTGTCTGTGGATGTTCGAATGCAGCACATTTACGAAAATGTTCAGTAGTTTCATGATTTCTGGCCAAACGAATACAGGGTAATACCCAGAGCAGCAGTAAATAATATAAGAAGAATGCGTTTCTTTGTGAATAGGAAGATAGGGCAGAGAGTAGGTTACTGGGAACAGTAATCTAATACTCACTAGAGATTGGAACGCGGTAGCAGAGATGAGAGAGAATATAGGCTTACGGTAGGAATGACATATGAAAAAGACAGTGTTCTGTAGTAAATTTCACTTGTATTGTGGAATACGACGTTCAGAAATCACAAGAAGAAGACATGTATTTGTGTAAGGGCTGGAGAAATGGGAATATTCGAAGTCGATTACATTATGCTCAGACAGAGGTTCCAAAATCAGATATTGCTTTGTAGGGCACATCCATGATCAGATAATGACTCGGGTAAGAATTTAGTAACGATTAAGAGTGGACTAGAATTTAAGAGAATCGTTCGGAAGAAAGGGAACTGTGAATTTACCTTCGGCAACAGAAGAAATACTACAATTGATCAATAAAAGAAGTAAGTACATAAAGTTTCAGAGCAAGACAGGAGTGCAGAAATATAAGTTACTTAGTAATGAAATAAATAGGAAAGCCAAGGATGGGGAAAATTTGAAGAAATCCAAATGAAGAAGGTCGTCGGAAGAATTGGTTCAGGAGAGAGAAAAGTGGAAACAACCTTCGGTGAAATTAAAAGCAAGGTCGTCAACATTATAAGTGCAAAGTGATTTCCACTGTTTAACACAGAGCAGAGAGCGGATAGATGGAAATATTACTTTGAAGACACTCTATACCTAGCTCAGAGAAACAAAGTGACTGACGTCTAGCTGTTTGCAGAGCTGCTACCATAACAACAGCTAGTCAGAGGAAACGCTTGCTCATGCCTCATGTTCTGTTCTCCGTTGTCAACTCACTACGGCACTTGTAGACCACGCCTACCGCCGGCACTGGTTACGTGACAATTGTGATCCGTTTTCGTAAAGCACTTAGTTTACCTGTGTGGCGAGTTTATCTTGCCCTACGGAATGTCTGAAGCTTTCAGCGAAACTGGGCATAAAGGTGTGGCTGCTAACTTGAAAGTTTAGCAATCTGATGACGTTTTGCGTGGTAAGACAGCATACGTCTGTGTACTTGCTGTGGGAATATATCGAGGAGAAGAGCGATATTGGTGTGGCTCCACTGCCTCTTACGAAGGTAGTCGAAAATATTGCAGGATTAATAAAGCGCTTAGTTTACCTGCCTGTGTGGCGAGTTTATTTTGCCTTACGGAATTTCTGAAGCTTTCGGTGAAAATGTGCATAAAAGTGTGGCTGCTAACTTGAAAGTTTAGCAATTGGATGACGTTTTGTGTGGTAAGACCGCATACATTTGTGTACTCGGTGTGGGAATATGCGATGATAAATACTGGGCCGGTACCTGCCAGCCATGTGCAGAGAGAAGTAGCATCGCCGGAAACAGGTAAATCCCAAGGCTGGGTGTTTGGGTGTCTGCAGCTCGCATAGACTTCCCACCGGACACAGTGTCCGACAAATGGTGTAGTGTCAACAAGCTGGAAGATGGCTTCTTAAAGCTTTGTGATTCGACAATAACTCACAGCCCGGTGTTAATAGAAACTGAATATATCCGCGATCTGAGAAAAATGAGGTGCATCCAATATTTTAAATAACTTTAAAACTACAGAAGTTAATATTTCGCAACAAATAAACATTTTCACAGTGAAACTACAGAAGTTAATATTCCGCAACAAATAAACATTTCCACAGTGAACTTCTGATTTAACAACTTTTAAACGCTACATACGATTTCAACAAATGATATCTCAGATGACATCATTATACTATGGCCATGATCCTGGTAAGCTATGTATAAGTATCTTTTCCATTGTAAAAATGTAAACTTCACAATTTTACAACCAATAAATACAGCATAAATACCTCATATTTTGTCCTACCTGCGTATTTATTTAATGAACAGTTATTATTTTGCCAGCAACTTTATTCATATATTGATTGAAACTGCTATAAAAATCGTGCTTATTCAGAAGTGATCAGAAGTGATCAGTCACATTTATTAGTGGACATTGCTAATAAAAAGGGAGAAAAAAAATTAACAACAACCCGTTCTCTTTTGGTGTCAGAACGTTTGCATGAGGATAGTAGCTTACTTAACTGTCAACAACCCTTTATTTGTAACTATCGTGAATGACCTGAGTGGGACCGCATAATTATAATATTTCTTTTTAAAAATATTTTTGTACTATATTAGTTTGGTTTAGAACGTGGTCAAGTTGTGTCGGATCATGTCTGTAGGGCTTAAGAGCGATATATTTTTGTTGGGTATAGCCTTCAGCCAATAGAGAAACAGACAATAGTGGAACGCCGAGGGAGCCAAGTGGAGACTGGAACTTTTAAAGTGAAGAGGTCCAGGGCGATACTTTGGCCCTTTGTGTAGAGTGATAGAAGATGGCATACATCCCTGTTGTAACACGCATGATTTAGTCTTATAGGTGTTTGATTCTGGGTGGTGAACGGTAGCTGCAATAACTTTTGAAGTGACTCCAACACGTAACAGATCTGAATGTGCTCCACAGTAGGACTCTATTTCCACTTGATTTACAGAAATGACAATAGACAGTGTTAGTCACTATTCTTTGTATTGTGCATGTTTGTTTGTCGGTGAATGTTTTGAACTCTGAACTGTTATTATGTGGTGACTATTTCTTGTTTTGCGATTACTAAATGGACTTAGTTTTCGTTTATCTTCTATGACTAATTAGTTTGGGGTTTTTGCTGCCATTCTCGTAACGCTCTCAACGTAACTTTACCGCATTTGATAGAGATATTTTCTGTCTGTATTTTATCTGAATATCGTAGGACCACTTCCCATTTGTTTGAGGTGTCCTTTCTTGCGTAAACATTATCCAGTACAATTCTCTCTCATCTACATCATTTGCACATGTTAGAATAGAGCCAATACTATTAAATTATTCATTTAACTTTTGTCTTGTATTTCTGCATATTTTAATAACTCGCAGTTCCAGCCAGTACATAGACTATTTGATTGCAAAAACGGTTCAAATGGCTCTGAGATGGGACTCAACATCTGAGGTCATCAGTCCCCTAGAACTTAGAACTACTTAAACGTAGCTAACCTAAGGACAGCACACACATCCATGCCCGAGGCAGGATTCGAACCTGCGACCGTAGCGTCGTGCTGTTCCAGAATGTAGCGCCTAGAACCACTCGGCCACCCCGGCCGGCTATTTGATTGAACATCACAATTACATGTTATTATTTGTAGTAAGTTCGCTGTGGGGTATGAAAGCAGACCTGCGCGCCCTGGCCCTACGATTACATTGAGCCATTCTTTTTCAGTTGAGGAGCTAATAGCCCAAGAACCTACAGTACGAATAACCATAATTAAATACGCAACTGGTTTAGTCGTATGGGATGCTGTTTGGAAGAGCGACAACACTCAGCAGTAACCCTAAGGTACCATCGCAGCTATAACTGAGAGAAGTGATATCATCCGATGTCACTGATTATTTTTAAGAGACACGGTTATGATACATTGTGTGCCTCAACGAAACATGGATGAATAATGTTCATTCCTTCAGGACACGCTGGACAGATATATGAAAGTGTTGCTCTTCCCGTGGGAAATGACGCACGAATTAATGTTTTGCATGCGGAAATTTCCTCTGCCTTCGTGCCAAACCGCCTTCAGTTTTACACATTGAGGAAAACAAGCGACTAACAGTTTTCTGCAGAAATTGAAGTGACAACTATTGGAGAACTTAATTTGGCCCACTTTCATATTATTAGATAATGTCTCATACCATTCAGTTGTTAATAATGAAGCTTGCACTATTATTGTTGTGGTCTTCAATCCTGAGACTGGTCTGATGCAGCTTTCCAAGCTACTCTATCCTGTGCAAGCTTCTTCATCTCCCAGTACTTACAGCAACCTACATCCTTTTGAATCTGCTTAGTGTATTCATCTCTTGGTCTCCCTCTATGGTTATTACCCTCCACGCTGCCCCTCAATGCTAAATTAGTGATCCCTTAATGTCTCAGAACATGTCCTACCAACAAGTCCCTTCTTACTGTCAAGTTGTGCCACAATCTCCTCTTCTCCCCAGTTCATTTCAATACTTCCTCATTAGTTACGTGATCTACCCATCTAATCTTCAGAATTCTTCTGTAGCACCACATTTCGAAAGCTTCTATTCCCTTCTTGTCTAAACTATTTATCCTCCACGATTCACTTCCATACATAGCTACACTCCATACAACTACCTTCAGAAACGACTTCCTGACACTTAAATCTATACTCGATGTTAACAAATTTCTCTTGCTCAGATACGCTTTCCTTGCAATTGCCAGTCGACATTTAATATCTTCTCTACTTCGACCATCATCAGTTATTTTGCTACCCAAATAGCAATACTCCTTTACTACTTTATGTGTCTCATATTCTAATCTAATTCCCTCAGCATCACCGACTTCGTTCGACTACATTCCATTATCCTCGTTTTGCTTTTGTTGATGTTCATCTTATATCCTCCTTTGAAGACACTGTCCATTCCGTTCAACTGCTCTTCCAAGTCTTTTGCTGTCTCTAACAGAATTACAATGTCATCGGCGAACCAAAGCTTTTATTTCTTCTCCATGGATTTTAATACCTACTCCGAATTTTTCTTTTGTTTCCTTTACTGCTTGCTCAATATACAGATAGAATAACATCGGGGAGAGGCTACAACCCTGTCTCACTCACTTCCCAACCACTGTTTCCCTTTCATGCCCCTCGACTCTTATAACTGCCATCTGGTTTCTGTACAAATTGTAAATAGCCTTTCGCTCCCTGTATTTTACCCCTGCCACCTTTAGAATTTGAAAGAGAGTATTCCAGTCAACATTGCCAAAAGCTTTCTCTAAGTCTACAAATGTTAGAAACGTAGGTTTGCCTTTTCATAATCTTTCTTCTAAGATAAGTCGTAAGGTCAGAATTGCGTCACGTGCACCCATATTTCTTCGGAATCCAAACTGATCTTCCCCGAGATCGGCTTCTACCAGTTTTTCCATTCGTCTGTAAGGAATTCGGGTTAGTATTCTGCAGCTGTGACTTATTAAACTGATAGTTCGGTAATTTTCACATCTGTCAACACCTGCTTTCTTTGGGATTGGAATTATTATATTCTTCTTGAAGTCTGAGGGTATTTCGCCTGCCTCATACATCTTACTCACTAGATGGTAGAGTTTTGTTAGGCCTGGCTCTCCCAAGACTGTCAGTAGTTCTAATGGAATGATGTCTACTCCCGGGGCCTTGTTTCAACTCAGGTCTTTCAGTGCTCTGTCAAACTCTTCACGCAGTACTGTATCTCACATTTCATCTTCATTTACATCCTCTTCCACATCTATAATATTGTCCTCAAGTACATAGCCCTTGTATAGACGCTCTATATACACCTTCCACCTTTCTGCATTCACTTCCATGCTTAGAACTGGGTTTCCTTCTGACGTCTTGATATTCATACAAGTGGCTCTCTTTTCTCCAAAGGTCTCTTTAATTTTCCTGTAGGCAGTATCTATCTTACCACGAGTGAGATAAGCCTCTACATCCTTACATTTGTCCTCTAGCCATCCCTGCTTAGCCATTTTGCACTTTCTGTCGATCTCATTTTTGAGACGTTTGTATTCCTTTGTACCTGCTTCATTTACTGCATTTTTATATTTTATTCTTTCATCATTAAAATTCAATTTTTCTTTTGTTACCCAAGAATTGCCACTAGCCCTCGTCTTTTTACCTACTTGATCCTCTGCTGCCTTTACCACTTCATCCCTCAGAGCTACCCATTCATCTTCTACTGTATATCTTTCCCCCATTTCTGTCAATAGTTCCCTTATGCTCTCCCTGAAACTCTGTACAGCCTCTGGTTCAGTCAGTTTATCCAGGTCCCATCTCCTTAATATCCCATCTTTTTGCAGTTTCTTCAGTTTTAATCTACTGTTCATAACCAATAGATTGTGGTCAGAGTGCACATCTGCTCCC
This sequence comes from Schistocerca cancellata, assembly GCF_023864275.1. NCBI lineage: Eukaryota > Metazoa > Arthropoda > Insecta > Orthoptera > Acrididae > Schistocerca > Schistocerca cancellata. The sequence continues at coordinate 40,242,548 of NC_064627.1, forward strand.
GGAAATGTCTTACATTTTAATACCTGGTTCCTAAATCTCTGTCTTACCATTATATAATCTATCTGATACCTTTTAGTATCTCCAGGATTCTTCCATGTATACAACCTTCTTTTATTATTCTTGAACCAAGTGTTAGCTATGATTAAGTTATGCTCTGTGCAAAACTCTACCAGACGGCTTCCTCTTTTATTTCTTACCCCAATCCGTATTCACCTACTACGTTTCCTTCTCTCGATTTTTCTACTCTCGAATTGCAGTCACCCATGACTATTAAATTTTCGTCTCCTTTCACTATTTGAATAATTTCTTTTATCTCATCATACATTTCATCAATTTCTTCATCATCTGCAGAGCTAGTTGGCATATTAACTGGTACTACTGTAGTAGGCATGGGCTTAGTGTCTATCATGGCCACAATAATGCGTTCACTATGCTGTTGGTAGTAGCTTACCCACACTCTTATTTTTTTATTCATTATTAAACCTACTCCTGCATTACCCCTATTTGATTTTGTAATTATAACCCTGTATTCACCTGACCAAAAGTCGTGTTCCTCCTGCCACCAAACTTATCTAATTCCCACTATATCTAACTTTAACCTATCCATTTACCATTTTAAATATTTTAACCTACCTGCCCGATTAACGGATCTGTCATTCCACGCTCCGATCCGTAGAACGCCAGTTTTGTTTCTCCTGATAACGATGTCCTCTTGAGTAGTCCCCGCCCGGAGATCCAAATAGTGGACTATTTTACCTCCGGAATATTTTACCCAAGAGGACGCAATCATCATTTAACCATACAGTAAAGCTGCATGCCCTCGGGAAAAATTGCGTGTGTAGTTTCCCCTTGCTTTCAGCGGTTCGCAGTACCAGCACAGCGAGGCCATTTTGGTTAGTTTTACAAGGCCAGGTCCGTCAACATCCGGACTGTTGCCCTATGCACTATGGTAACCATAATAACATGGCACTGATAAATAACTGAAATGTGACCATTTGGAAGTGCAGAATGATCTGCGTTTCTTAGGTCTCATGGCACTCGTGAAACAAAATAAGCCACACACTACGTCGTTGACGACGTGGTTACTTATCAGGACCAAACGTTCGTAGGCCTCCACCATACCATTGCCATTCTAAATGATTTGTAGGAACATCAAACAAACGTAGTAGCAAATACACTGATGGTAAGAAATCGCAATATCAAAAAATAATTAATGTATAGTAATGAAATTTCGATAATACATTTGTCTAGGTGTCGTATTGATGTGATTAGCATTGCAGTTGCACAGGTGAATGTAAGTGCGAGATAAGTCATTGCAAATTTGAAATACGGGGACATTAATAACCGGTGTAGCCTCCAGAGTGTTGAATGCGAGTGTGCAAATGTGCATGCATTGCGCTGTGCAGATGCCGGGTGCCAGTTGGTGGAAGGAGTTCCATGGCTGTTGCATTCGGTCGGCCAATACAAGAAGGTTAATACTGTTTGTGGATAATGCTGGAGTTGTCATCCGATGGCGTTCCGTATGTGATCGATTAGAAGCAGATGTGGTGTAGACAGTAATATCGACGATGTTTTACTGACTTTCACGGACAGTAACACATATAAAGACAATATCTTGGAAGCAAGTTACTGTGTACTAAGTAGCATTTACCCACCACCGTAATTCGTTTTCTTTCAGTGTTTGCAGACATGATATGCGTTCAATATTGTGAGTGACATCAAACGAACTTCCATAATAAATCTCCTCTCACTGGGAGGAGTACTCCTCTGTTCAAGTGTGACGTACTACACGCACACAACAGTGATTGATTAGTATTTCAGTAGTTCATAATCTTTTACATTTACACCCTTTGTAAATGTAAAGAAAGGTTTTGACAATATCAACAGGAATACACGCTTTCTGAAAATAGCAGGCGTAAAATACAGGGAGCGAAAAGTTACACACGGCATTTACAAGAGGCCAGGGACATTAAAGAAAAGCGGTGATTGAGAAGGGAGTGAGACGGTGTTTTAGCCTATCCCCGCTATTATTCAATTTGTATACTGGGCAAGAACTAAAGAAAACAAAAAGAAAATTGAAAAATGAGTTAAATTTCAGTGAGTTGAAATAATCGCGTTGACGTTTACCGATGGCATTGAAAAAAGTTGTCAAAGGCAGCGTATGACATGGAAGAGTAGTTGAACGTAATGCACAGTGTCTTGAATGGAGGATATAATACAAACATTTATGAAATAAAAATGGGGTAATGTAATGTAATTTAATTATATCATGTGATGCCGATTGAATTAGATTAGGAAACGGAACACTATCCGTAATAGATAATACGTGCTATTTGGGCAGCAGAATAACTGATGATGGCCGAAGTATAGAGTATATAAAGTGTAGACCAACAATGGCAAGAAAAGCATTTGTGAGGAAGAGAATTTGTCAACATCAAATACAGATTTAAGTGTTAGTAAGTGCTTTGTGAAGGTATTCGTCCGGAGCGTAAACTTGTATGGAAATAAAACAACGACTATAAAACCCTCAGACAAGAGAATAATAGAATATTTGAAATGTGGTGCTGCAGAAGCATGCTGAAGATGACATGGATAGATGACATAATCAGTGCGGGTGCATTGAATATAATATAACTGGGGAGAAATGGAATCTGTGGCACACCTTTATTAAAAGAAGCAAGAAAGGTGATATGAACCGTTCAGAGACCTCAATAAATCTCAGTCTAGTATTGGAGGAATGTGTGCAGGGAGGAAAATGTAGAGGGAGACTGAAAGAAGAATATAGTAATCAGGTTCAAAAGGACGTAGCTTGCAGCAGCTATACCGAGATGAAGAGGCTTTCACAGGTTTGAGTAGCGTGAACAGCTGCAGCAAACCAGTGGACACAACAACAGCAAAAACCATTACTGTATTTACATGAAGGTTTCATATCCATTTGATACCCCTTTCGTACTGAATACGCCAACTAAACTTGAATCATACTGATCATTGTGAAAGACCACCTCATATTCCCTTGTTCTGATAAGCAAATAACAGCAGAACGTTGTCATTTTATCCACAGGAGTGCCTTCTTTAAGCGCTACGGATATTACGACCATATAAAATGAACCCAGTACAACACTTTAACAGGGGCGTGAGATGACAGCGTAGAATCACACAGCTGCTGCTGACAGAGTTACAACGCGCACGCACGAGCCGGCAAACACACAGACTTAGCTGTGCTTCTTTGTTAATCATTTTGTTATTCGGATCGAGGTGTACAAGTAGAATGATACTGTCCACTGACGCTGTAGAAGGAGAATTTGAAATCAGCATGGAAGACACAGAGGATCCAGTCAGAGTTTGATGGAGTTTTGGAAGACTTGCATGAAGTAAGGCTGAAAGCACATACAATGTTTCTTCAGCTTTTGTCAAATCATTGGGGGAAATAAAACTCAAGCGACTATTGAAGATGTTGTGTAGTATGTGTAATACCGAAGGCATATCATCACACTTTCGGAAAAATATCATCTACACTTTTCCGACGATAGTGAGAGCAGATAAGAGCGAGAACTATTAAAAACTCAGATTAACATTTGTTTGGTCCAGGCTATTGACATAAATAATATAAGGAAGGATGGAAAAGAAAATTCTGGATCTGTTAATGACAAATAGTTAGGCTTGAGAAACGGTAAAGCCACCAGAGAGATAGTTCTGACGCTGTGGTCAGTAATGGAAGAATGATTGAAAGAATATAGATATGCTCATAGTGTTTGTCGATCTATAAATGGTGCAAGATGTTCGAAATTCTGACAACTCGTAGTAAACTATAGGGAAGGACGATTAATATACAAAATCTACATCTACTCCTATATGGACAGCCTGAAAATCACACTTAAGTACCTGGTTCATCGGACGACCTTCACAATAATTGTTATTACATACTCGAAGAGCACGCGGAAAGAAACGAACACCGACATCCTTCCGTGCGAGCTCTGGTTTCCCTTATTTTATTATGATGATCGTTTCTCCCTATGTAGGATGGAGTAAACAAAATGTTTTCGCATTCGGAGGAGAGATGATTGGATTTTCGTGAGAACATCCCCGCGAAACGGTAAACGCCTTTGTTTGATTGACGTCCACCCGAAATCCTGTATCATGTCTGAGACACTATCTCCTCTTTCCTCTATTTCTCGATAACATAATATGTGCCGCCCTTCTTTGAACTTACTCGATGTACTCAGTTAATACTGTCTGGAAGGAACCCACACGTTGCAGCAGTACTTCAAAAGAGGACGGACACGCGTAGCGTAGGCAGTCTTTTTAGAAGATCTGCAGTATCTTCTAAGTGTTCAGCCAATAAATTGCAGTCTTTAGTTCGCCTTGCCCAAAATATTTTCTGGGTGTCCTTTCCAATTTAAGATAATCGTAAATCCTAAGTATTTAGTATAATTTTCGACCTTTTGTTGAATTTACGGCATTTAGATTTTATTAATTTATTAGGTAACTCACGTGGATGTCCTCACACTTTCCATTATTTAGAGTCAACTGCCGATTTCCACGCCATACAGATGTTGTTGTTGTCTTCAGTCCTGAGACTCTTTTGTTGCAGCTCTCCATGCTACTCTATCCTGTGCAAGCTTCTTCATCTCCCAGTACTTACAGCAACCTACATCCTTTTGAATCTGCTTAGTGTATTCATCTCTTGGTCTCCCTCTACGGTTATTACCCTCCACGCTGCCCCTCAATGATAAATTAGTGATCCCTTAATGTCTCAGAACATGTCCTACCAACCAGTCCCTTCTTATTGTCAAGTTGTGCCACAATCTCCTCTTCTCCGCAATTCATTTCAATACTTCCTCATTAGTTACGTGATCTACCCATCTAATCTTCAGAATTCTTCTGTAGCACCACATTTCGAAAGCTTCTATTCCCTTCGTGTCTAAACAATTTATCCTCCACGTTTCACTTCCATACATAGCTACACTCCATACAAATACCTTCAGAAACGACTTCCTGACACTTAAATCTATACTCGATGTTAACAAATTTCTGTTGCTCAGAAACGCTTTCCTTGCAATTGCCAGTCTACATTTAATATCTTCTCTACTTCGACCATCATCAGTTATTTTGCTACCCAAATAGTAATACTCCTTTACTACTTTATGTGACTCATATTCTAATCTAATTCCCTCAGCTTCACCGACTTCGTTCGACTACATTCCATTATCCTCGTTTTGCTTTTGTTGATGTTCATCTTATATCCTCCTTTCAAGACACTGTCTATTCCGTTCAACTGCTCTTCCAAGTCCTTTGCTGTCTCTGACAGAATTACAATGTCATCGGCGAACCTCAACGTTTTTATTTCTTCTCCATGGACTTTAATACCTACTCCTAATTTTTCTTTTATTTCCTTTACTGGTTGCTCAATATACAGATTGAATAACATTGGGGTGAGGCTACAACCATGTCTCACTCTCTTCCCAACCGCTGCCTCCCTTTCATGCCTCTCGATTCTTATAACTGCCATCTGGTTTCTGTACAAATTGTAAATAGCCTTTCGCTCCCTGTATTTTACCCCTGCCACCTTTAGATTATGAAAGAGAGTATTCCAGTCAACATTGTCAAAAACTTTCTCTAAGTCTACAAATGCTAGAAATGTAGGTTTGCATTTCCTTAATCTATTTTTTAAGATAAGTCTTAGGGTCAGTATTGCCTCACGTGTTCCAACATTTCTGCGGAATCCAAACTGATCTTCGCCGAGATCGGCTTCTACCAGATTTTCCATTCGTCTATAAGGAATTCGGGTTAGTATTTTGCAGCTGTGACTTAATAAACTGATCGTTCGGTAATTTTCACATCTGTCAACACCTGCTTTCTTTGGGATTGGAATTATTATATTTTCTTCTTGAAGTCTGAGGGTATTTCGCCTGTCTCATGCATCTTGCTCACCAGATGGTAGAGTTTTGTCAGGACTGGCTCCCCCTAGGCCGTCAGTAGTTCCAATGGAATGTTGTCTACTCTCGTGGCCTTGTTTTGACTCGGGTCTTTCAGTGCTCTGTCAAACTCTTCACACAGTACCGTATCTTCCATTTCATCTTCATCTACATCTCTTCCATTTCCATAATATTGTCCTCAAGTACATCGCCCTTGTATAGACCCTCTATATACTCTTTCTACCTTTCTGCTTTCCCTTCTTTGCTTAGAAATGGGTTTCCATCTGAGCCCTTGATATTCATACAAGTGGCTCTTTTTCCTCCAAAGGTCTCTTTAATTTTCCTGTAGGCTATATCTACCTTACCCCTAGTGAGATAATCCTCTACATCCTTACATTTGTCCTCTAGCCATCCCTGCTTAGTCATTTTGCACCTCCTGTCGATCTCATTTTTGAGACGTTTGTGTTCCCTTTGGCTGCTTCATTTACTGCATTTTTATATTTTCTCCTTTCATCAATTAAATTCAATATTTCTTCTGTCACCCAAGGATTTCTACTAGCCCTCGTCTTTTTACTTACTTGATCCTCTGCTGCCTTTACCACTTCATCCCTCAGAGCTACCCATTCTTCTTCTACTGTACTTCTTTCCCCCATTCCTGTCAATTGTTCAATTATGCTCTCCCTGAAACTCTGTACAACCTCTGGTTTAGTCAGTTTATCCAGGTCCCATGTCCTTAAATTCCCACCTTTTTGCAGTTTCTTCAGTTTTAATCTAGAGTTCATAACCAATAGATTGTAGTCAGAGTCCACATCTGCCCCTGGAAATGTCTTACAATTTAAAACCTAGTTCGTAAATCTCTGTCTTACCATTATATAATCTATACCTTTCAGTATCTCCAGGATGTTTCCATGTATACAACCTTCTTTTATGATCCTTGAACCAAGTGTTTAGCTTTGATTAAGTTATGCTCTGTGCAAAATTCAACCAGACGGCTTCCTCTTTCATTTCTCCCCCCCCCCCCCCCAAATCCATATTCGCCCACTATGTTTCCTTCTCTCCCTTTTCCTACTCTAGAATTCCAGTCACCCATGACTATTAAATTTTCGTCTCCCTTCACTACCTGAATAATTTCTTTTTTCTCATCATACGTTTCATCAATTTGTTCATCATCTGCAGAGCTAGTTGGCATGTAAACTTGTACTACTGTAGTAGGCATGAGCTTCGTATCTATCTTGGCCACAATAATGTGTTCACTATGATGTTGGTAGTAGCTTACCCGCACTACAATTTTTTTATTCATTATTAAACCTGCATTACCCCTATTTGATTTTGTAATTATAACCCTGTATTCACCTGACCAAAATTCTTGTTCCTATTGCCACCGAACTTCACTAATTCCCACTATATCTAACTTCAACCTATCCATTTCCCTTTTTAAATTTTCTAACCTACCTGCCCGATTAAGGGATCTGACATTCCACGTTCCGATCTGTAGAACACCAGTTTTGTTTCTCCTGATAACGACGTCCTCTTGAGTAGTCCCCGCCCGGAGATCCGAATGGGGGACTATTTTACCTCCGGAATATTTTACCCAAGAGGACGCCATCATCATTTAACCACACAGTAAATCTGCATGCCTTCGGGAAAAATTACGGCTGTAGTTTCCCCTTGGTTTCAGCGGTTCGCAGTACCAGCACAGCAGGGGCGTCTTGGTTATTGTTGCAAGGCCAGATCAGTCAATCATCCAGACTGTTGCCTCTGCAACTACTGAAAAGGCAGCTGCCCCTCTTCAGGAACCACACGTTTGTCTGGCCTCTCAACAGATACCCCTCCGTTGTGGTTGCACCTCCGGTACGGCCACCTGTATCGCTGAGGCACGCAAGCCTCTCCACCAACGGCAAGGTCCATGGTTCAGATATCTTTTATAAATCGTTTTGCAGTTTGGTTTAACCGTCTTATGACACTATTAGACTATAAACGACAACATCTTCTGCAAACTACCTAAGACGGGTGCCCACATTGTCTCCTAAATAGTTTGTATTGATAAGGAACAGCAGACGGCCTATAACTCTACCTTGGGGAACGCCAGAAATTACTTTAATTTTGCTCGATGACATTCCGGCAATTTCTATGAACTTGGACCGCTCTAACAGGAAATCGCGAATTAAGTCGCATAACTGACACAATATTCCATCAGCAAGCACTTTGATTACAAGACGCTTGTGAGGTACAGTGTCAAAAGCCTTCTGGAAATACAGAAATACGAAATCAATTTGGAATCCCCTGTCAAAAGCACTCAACACTTCGTGTGAGTAAAGATAGTTGTGTTTCATAAGAAAGATGTTTTCTAAATCCGTGTTTACTGTGTGTCAATAGTCCTTTCTCTTTATGGGAATTCATACTGTTCTGACACAATATATGTTCTAAAATCCTGCTGCATATCGACGTTAATGACATGGACCTCTAATTTAGTGGATTACTCCTGTTGCCTTTCTTGAATATTGGTATTACCTGTGCAACTTTCCAATCTTAGGGTAAAGATCTTTCGTTGAGCGACCGCTTGTATACGATTGTTAAGCATTGAGCTATTCCATCAGCAAACTCTGAAAGGAATCTAACTGGTATACAGTGTGGACCGAAATACTTGATTTTATTAAATGATTTCAGTTGGTTCACTATTCAGAGGATATCTACTTCTAAACTACTCCTTTTGGCAGCTGTTCTTCCTTCGAATTCTGGAATATTTACTTCGTTTTCTTTTGTGAAGAAAATTTGTAACGCTATATTTAGTCTCTCTGCTTTAGCACCACTATCATCGATAGTATTTCCTTTGCCGTCGCGTGTAGAAGGCATTTACTGTGTTTTGTCGGTAGCATACTTTACACAAGACCAGAATCTCTTTGGATTTTCTGCCGGGTATCGAGACAAACTTTCGTTGTGGAAACTATTATAAGCATCTCGCGTTGATGTCCGCGCTAAATTTTGAACTTCTGTAAAAGATCACCAGTCTTGGGAATTTTTTAATGATTTGAACATGGGTGTGATCAGTGTTGTGAATTGGCTGGAGCCAATTCACGGAGTTTGGAGGAAGCCGAATGGCACGCGTTAAAGCTCACGCAGGCTGGCGTGAGGTCTGGAACTGTTAAGGGAATTATAGTAGCAAATAAAGTACGTAGTTGATGTAATACTTAACTTTAATCCATAATTGGAGAACATCGCTCTTGTTGATACATGATTTATAATCTCAATATAAACTGGTAATGGCGCCTTGCTAGGTCGTAGCAAATGACGTAGCTGAAGGCTATGCTAACTATCGTCTCGGCAAATGAGAGCGTATTTGTCAGTGTAGCTTCGCTAGCAAAGTCGGATGTACAACTGGGGCGAGTGCTAGGACGTCTCTCTAGACCTGCCATGTGGAGGCGCTCGGTCTGCAATCACTGACAGTGGCGACACGCGGGTCCGACGAATACTAGCGGACCGCGGCCGATTTAAAGGTTACCACCTAGCAAGTATGGTGTCTGGCGGTGACACCACAATCAGCAACTTTAATTAACTACAATGTCACAAATTTCTAACCAACCGGTTGCAAATAGAATTTAAATTTCTTTAACTAGTTTTCAACGCCAACTAGGGGCGCCTTCTTCAGAAGAAACTGTTACCTTACATGTGGTTAAAAGGAAATTTGGGCGACATCGCTCTAGTCAAAACATTAAGACCACTATTAAAACATTTTCCACCTGAATATACACTCCTGGAAATTGAAATAAGAACACCGTGAATTCATTGTCCCAGGAAGGGGAAACTTTATTGACACATTCCTGGGGTCAGATACATCACATGATCACACTGACAGAACCACAGGCACATAGACACAGGCAACAGAGCATGCACAATGTCGGCACTAGTACAGTGTATATCCACCTTTCGCAGCAATGCAGGCTGGTATTCTCCCATGGAGACGATCGTAGAGATGCTGGATGTAGTCCTGTGGAACGGCTTGCCATGCCATTTCCACCTGGCGCCTCAGTTGGACCAGCGTTCGTGCTGGACGTGCAGACCGCGTGAGACGACGCTTCGTCCAGTCCCAAACATGCGCAATGGGGGACAGATCCGGAGATCTTGCTGGCCAGGGTAGTTGAGTTACACTTTCTAGAGCACGTTGGGTGGCACGGGATACATGCGAACGTGCATTGTCCTGTTGGAACAGCAAGTTCCCTTGCCGGTCTAGGAATGGTAGAACGATGGGTTCGATGACGGTTTGGATGTACCGTGCACTATTCAGTGTCCCCTCGACGATCACCAGTGGTGTACGGCCAGTGTAGGAGATCGCTCCCCACACCATGATGCCGGGTGTTGGCCCTGTGTGCCTCGGTCGTATGCAGTCCTGATTGTGGCGCTCACCTGCACGGCGCCAAACACGCATACGACCATCATTGGCACCAAGGCAGAAGCGACTCTCATCGCTGAAGACGACACGTCTCCATTCGTCCCTCCATTCACGCCTGTCGCGACACCACTGGAGACGGGCTGCACGATGTTGGGGCGTGAGCGGAAGACGTCCTAATGGTGTGCGGGACCGTAGCCCAGCTTCGTGGAGACGGTTGCGAATGGTCCTCGCCGATACCCCAGGAGCAACAGTGTCCCTAATTTGCTGGGAAGTGGCGGTGCGGTCCCCTACGGCACTGCGTAGGATCCTACGGTCTTGGCGTGCATCCGTGCGTCGCTGCGGTCCGGTCCCAGGTCGACGGGCACGTGCACCTTCCGCCGACCACTGGCGACAACATCGATGTACTGTGGAGACCTCACGCCCCACGTGTTGAGCAATTCGGCGGTACGTCCACCCGGCCTCCCGCATGCCCACTATACGCCCTCGCTCAAAGTCCGTCAACTGCACATACGGTTCACGTCCACGCTGTCGCGGCATGCTACCAGTGTTAAAGACTGCGATGGAGCTCCGTATGCCACGGCAAACTGGCTGACACTGACGGCGGCGGTGCACAAATGCTGCGCAGCTAGCGCCATTCGACGGCCAACACCGCGGTTCCTGGTGTGTCCGCTGCGCCGTGCGTGTGATCCTTGCTTGTACAGCCCTCTCGCAGTGTCCGGAGCAAGTATGGTGGGTCTGACACACCGGTGTCAATGTGTTCTTTTTTCCATTTCCAGGAGTGTAATACTAGAAGAAGAAGTTTGGCGTCTACCCTGTCCTCCGATACGTGGATGACACGTTTGTGTTGTGGAGACATGGTAGGGAGGAACTAAGCCGGTTCCACGAACATCTGAACAGTATAAACCCAAGAATTCAGTTTACTATGGAGGAGGAGGTAAACGGCAAACTACATTTCCTCGATGTGCTTGTGTTCAGAAACGAAAATGGTAGACTGGGCCACTCAGTGTACCGCAAACCCACGCACACGGACCGTTATTTGCACCGGGAATCGAACCACCACCCACAACAGAAGCGGGGTGTTATCAAGACGTTAGCGGACAGAACTAGAAATATTTGTGAACCTGAGTTGCTCGACGCTGAGATGGAACATCTCCACAATGCACTAACGAAGAACGGATATTCGTCCGCCGAAATAAAACGTGCGTTGAGGCAGCCACGCAGAAATCATACTGACGTACAGGCTACTGCAAAATCTAAGGTTTTCCTGCCGTTTGTTAAAAATGTAACGGAAAGAATAGGGAGGATCTTGACGAAGCGGAATATTACCGTAATTTACAAGCCCACCAGGAAGATACAGGAATACCTTAGGCCTGCCAAGGACGCTCGCAAACCATTGGAAAAATCTGGAGTGTATAGGATCCCATGCAGCTGTGGTGAGGTTTATGTGGGTACCACTAAAAGAACTGTTTCTAAACGTTTGGAAGAGCACAAGGGAAACTGTAGAAGAGGAGAAACAGAACGATCAGCTGTTGCGGAGCATGCTTTCCAGCCGGGGAACCACAATATTCGTTTCGAGGAGACGCAAGTACTAGCGGCCACGAGCGGATATTACGAAAGGCTCAACAGGGAGGCGATCGAAATCGCTAAACACCCAAATAATTTCAACAGAAAGGAGGAGGGCGTCAAATTAAACGGTATATGGATGCCGGTGTTAAAGAAGATGTGTACCACTCGTCCACTACTGGGTGATGGCAACGGCGATCGACGGCGACGGACAGCGGCCAATTGCACTGACGTTTTCAAAACACGTGACGTCACGCCGCGGCGCGGGGGCGCGCGGACACGGAATGTAGCGGCAGTCAGTAGCGAGCCAGTGTGTGTGTTGGACCTTCCATCAAGCTACGGACCCCCTTGAAGATGTCTCCCGCAGTCGGAGACGAAACGTTGGGAATCACCACAGCATTCATCAACCGACCACGGCATAACAGCCCGGATAATTATAATGGACATGATATTTCCGGCCGTGAAAGTTTACATTTTAGTATCATTTACACACAGTTTACAAGCAAAATTTGCAAATAATGAGACAAAACGGTTTTCAGTCCCATGGTCATTTCTCTCAAAGTGTGTGCTATAATGGAAATGTTGAGATACTCGAATGTCTTTTGACCAATTATTCTCCTTTACTGAGTCAGCAATCTTCCGACTGGTTGACGCAACCCGACAGAAATCTATCTCCTGCGACAACTTCTTCACCTTAGACCAGTACTTGCACTTCAAGCCCTCAATATATTGCAGTCTTTGTCTTCCTCTACAGCTTTCACCCTGTACAGCTCCCTCTGAAACCATGGAAGTTGCGAGTGTACCCCGATGTCCTATTACGCGTATAATCAGCCAGTCCCTTCTTCTTGTCAGTCTTCATTTCTCCGTCACTTCTGCGGAGAACCTCCTCATTCCTTATCTTATTAGTCCACATAATCTTCAACATCCTTCTGCAGCATGACATCTCAAATGCTTCAGTTATCTTTTCTTCCGGTTTTCCCACATCCTTTGAGTCCCTCGAATCCGTCGCCGATCGAGATGGCATTGCCTTCTATACCAAGACGCAGAGTAGTTAGTACAGGGTTATTACAAATGATTGAAGCGATTTCACAGCTCTACAATAACTTTATTATTTGAGATATTTTCAAAATGCTTTGCACACATATACAAAAACTCAAAGTTTTTTTAGGCATTCACAAATGTTCGATATGTGCCCCTTTAGTGATTCGGCAGACATCAAGCCGATAATCAAGTTCCTCCCACACTCGGCGCAGCATGTCCCTATCAATGAGTTCGAAAGCATCGTTGATGCGAGCTCGCAGTTCTGGCACGTTTCTTGGTAGAGGAGGTTTAAACACTGAATCTTTCACATAACCCTATAGAAAGAAATCGCATGGGGTTAAGTCGGGAGAGCGTGGAGGCCATGACATGAATTGCCGATCATGATCTCCACCACGACCGATCCATCAGTTTTCCAATCTCCTGTTTAAGAAATGCCGAACATCATGATGGAAGTGCGGTGGAGCACCATCCTCTTGAAAGATGAAGTCGGTGCTGTCGCTCTCCAGTTGTGGCATGAGCCAATTTTCCGCGGGCTACGCGTGAAACTTGCCCGCACGCGTTCAACCGTTTCTTCGCTCACTGCAGGCCGACCCGTTGATTTCCCCTTACAGAGGCATCCAGAAGCTTTAAACTGCGCATACCATCGCCGAATGGAGTTAGCAGTTGGTGGATATTTGTTTAACTTCGTCCTGAAGTGTCGTTGCACTGTTATGACTGACTGATGTGAGTGCATTTCAAGCACGACATACGCTTTCTCGGCTCCTGTCACCATTTTGTCTCACTGCGCTCTCGAGCGCTCTGACGGCAGAAACCTGAAGTGCGGCTTCAGCCGAACAAAACTTTATGAGTTTTTCTACGTATCTGTAGTGTGTCGTGACCATATGTCAATGAATGGAGCTACAGTGAATTTATGAAATCGCTTCAATCATTTGTAATAGCCCTGTAATGATGAAAAAATACATGTATGGATGAAAAGACTTGGTGTACTTGCTGAAAATGTTACTGTAACTGGAGATATTACTTTGTACTACAATTATTAATAAAGTGTGATTCTTGACCTCTGTAGCCGCTAGACGGACATCGCGAACCGTGGGCTCAAGGATGCAACAGTTTGAAAAAATTCGAAATCATAGTGCCGCACTGCCCGCTGAGCGCCTAGCGAGTCGGTGACGCAACCCGCCCGACTTTGCACGGCGGTAGGGCGGCCCACCAGGGTACGCGCGCTGCCAGTGTTACTACAGCGCGCGTGCGGAATAACTCCGGCCTGCTGGTGCCTGCAGAGTCTTAAGTCCGTTATCAGCACGTTGCGTAACCAAGGTTACCCACTCTCTATATAAGCGGGCAGTGCACGCCAGCGGAACCATCCCGCTGTGAGCTCTATCTGCAACCGCATTGAAGCACGATGCCCCGTCGACATGTTGTTGTTGTTGTGGTCTTCAGTCCTGAGACTGGTTTGATGCAGCTCTCCATGCAACTCTATCCTGTGCAAGCTTCTTCATCTCCCAGTACATACTACAACCTACATCCTTCTGAATCTGCTTAGTGTATTCATCTCTTGGTCTCCCCCTACGATTTTTACCCTCCACGCTGCCCTCCAATACTAAATTGGTGATCACATGATGCCTCAGAACATGTCCTACCAGCCGATCCCTTCTTCTGGTCAAGTTGTGCCACAAACGTCTCTTCTCCCCAATCCTATTCAATACTTCCTCATTAGTTATGTGATCTACCCATCTAATCTTCAGCATTTTTCTGTAGCACCACATTTCGAAAGCTTGTATTCTCTTCTTGTCCAAACTACACTCCTGGAAATGGAAAAAAGAACACATTGACACCGGTGTGTCAGACCCACCATACTTGCTCCGGACACTGCGAGAGGGCTGTACAAGCAATGATCACACGCACGGCACAGCGGACACACCAGGAACCGCGGTGTTGGCCGTCGAATGGCGCTAGCTGCGCAGCATTTGTGCACCGCCGCCGTCAGTGTCAGCCAGTTTGCCGTGGCATACGGAGCTCCATCGCAGTCTTTAACACTGGTAGCATGCCGCGACAGCGTGGACGTGAACCGTATGTGCAGTTGACGGACTTAGAGCGAGGGCGTATAGTGGGCATGCGGGAGGCCGGGTGGACGTACCGCCGAATTGCTGAACACGTGGGGCGTGAGGTCTCCACAGTACATCGATGTTGTCGCCAGTGGTCGGCGGAAGGTGCACGTGCCCGTCGACCTGGGACCGGACCGCAGCGACGCACGGATGCACGCCAAGACCGTAGGATCCTACGCAGTGCCGTAGGGGACCGCACCGCCACTTCCCAGCAAATTAGGGACACTGTTGCTCCTGGGGTATCGGCGAGGACCATTCGCAACCGTCTCCACGAAGCTGGGCTACGGTCCCGCACACCGTTAGGCCGTCTTCCGCTCACGCCCCAACATCGTGCGGCCCGCCTCCAGTGGTGTCGCGACAGGCGTGAATGGAGGGACGAATGGAGACGTGTCGTCTTCAGCGATGAGAGTCGCTTCTGCCTTGGTGCCAATGATGGTCGTATGCGTGTTTGGCGCCGTGCAGGTGAGCGCCACAATCAGGACTGCATACGACCGAGGCACACAGGGCCAACACCCGGCATCATGGTGTGGGGAGCGATCTCCTACACTGGCCGTACACCACTGGTGATCGTCGAGGGGACACTGAATAGTGCACGGTACATCCAAACCGTCATCGAACCCATCGTTCTACCATTCCTAGACCGGCAAGGGAACGTGCTGTTCCAACAGGACAATGCACGTCCGCATGTATCCCGTGCCACCCAACGTGCTCTAGAAGGTGTAAGTCAAGTACCCTGGGCAGCAAGATCTCCGGATCTGTCCCCCATTGAGCATGTTTGGGACTGGATGAAGCGTCGTCTCACGCGGTCTGCACGTCCAGCACGAACGCTGGTCCAACTGAGGCGCCAGGTGGAAATGGCATGGCAAGCCGTTCCACAGGACTACATCCAGCATCTCTACGATCGTCTCCATGGGAGAATAGCAGCCTGCATTGCTGCGAAAGGTGGATATACACTGTACTAGTGCCGACATTGTGCATGCTCTGTTGCCTGTGTCTATGTACCTGTGGTTCTGTCAGTGTGATCATGTGATGTATCTGACCCCAGGAATGTGTCAATAAAGTTTCCCCTTCCTGGGACAATGAATTCACGGTGTTCTTATTTCAATTTCCAGGAGTGTATTTACCGTCCATGTTTCACTTCCATACATGGCTACACTCCATACAAATACTTTCAGAAATGACTTCCTGACACTTAAATCTATACTCGATGTTAACAAATTTCTCTTCTTCAGAAACGCATTCCTTGCCATTGCCAGTCTACATTTTATATCCTCTATACTTCGACCATCATCAGTTATTTTGCTCCCCAAATAGCAAAACTCCTTTACTACTTTAAGTGTCTCATTTCCTAATCTAATTCCCTCAGCATCACCCGACTTAATTCGACTACATTCCATTATTCTCGTTTCGCTTTTGTTAATGTTCATCTTATATCCTCCCTTCAAGACACCATCCATTCCGTTCAACTGCTCTTCCAAGTCCATTGCTGTCTCTGACAGAATTACAATATCATTGGCAAACCTCAAAGTTTTTATTTCTTCTCCATGGATTTTAGTATCTACTCCGAATTTTTCTTTTGTTTCCTTTACTGCTTGCTCAATATACAGATTGAATAACATCGGGGAGGGGCAACAACCCTGTCTCACTCCCTTCCCAACCACTGCTTCCCTTTCATGTCCCTCGAATCTTATAACTGCCATCTGGTTTCTGTCGACGTGCTCCATCCGTAAATTCACAGAAATTTCTTCCTCAGATTAAGGGTGATGTTTCATACAAGCGTATTTCGCTTGGACAGGAATTCGCTCTTTTCCTCTGCTTGTCGGCTTTTTACGTCCTACTTGCCTCCTCAGCCATGTATTATTTTGGTTCCAAGGTAGCAGACTTAATTAATTCCGTCTGCTTTGTGGTCCCCCATTTTGATAATTTTATAGCTAATCTCATTTCCGTCACTCCACACTACTTTCATCTTTTTTGCGATTACTTCGTCTGTAGTATATGCTGAGTAGACTGCTTATTCCATTCAGTGTGTACAGTAATATTTATTGCTTTCAGTGAGGATGGCAATCTCATCACCGAAATTTGTTGATATTCTTTCACCCTGACTTATAATCCTACTCTTAAATGTGTCTATTATTTACGTGATTGCTTTTTCTCTGTATGAACTAAACCCTAGTGGCGTAACCTACATTTTACACTGTTTCGTTCTCTTATTGTTTCCTCTTACTTATTGATACACGAAATAGGTCAGTACACTATTGCAGAAACAACGAAAAAAGATGGCAAATTTAAAGGGACGCAAAACTCCCAAGATTACTGTGTCACAGATTTCCAGCCAACCGGTTGCAGAGGGCTCAAGGATGCAATTTAAAATTCTTTAACTAGTTTTCCACTCCAACTAGAGGCGCCTTCTTCAAGAGAAGACGCTGTTACTCACTCGTGTCCTATACCACTGTAGTGCCCTTAGTGGAAAATTAATATATTGTTTTAAAATTCCGACTATATCTGTTATACACTCCTGGAAATGGAAAAAAGAACACATTGACACCGGTGTGTCAGACCCACCAGTCGGAGACGAAACGTTGGGAATCACCACAGCATTCATCAACCGACCACGGCATAACAGCCCGGATAATTATGTGTGTAAATGTACGCCCACCAGAACTTTACACGCAGTACCCTTTGAAGTGTGCATGGTGACGGGTTTTTCACACAGAATTTTCTCCCGTATTATACAAAACCATCTCCTAAATTTCTTCTATGCTTAGCCGATACAGTTTTCCTTAATCCCCATGTGTTCCATGAATTTCGCATTGTGTAATGGAAGAAACTGCCAGCCCCAGCAGAACGCATCCTAACACATTTATGCTGCGGTGTACCACTCATTCGTTTCCACTCCCACTAATCATGGCAAATGTATTCCAGGTTCAAGCTGAGGCTGAGGTTGAGGTCCAGGTCTTCCCTTTGGTCCGTAAGATACTTATTCCTACGTCAGCCTGGAAAGAGCTTCGAATGTAAGGAATATTATTAGATTAAACGACACGCTAGAAAGATAACGCGTAAGAGGGCTGCTACTAACGCATGTACTCTGAAAACGGTGCACACATTAAGGTATAATTTCATTACTTTTCTTTTACTCGACGGCGTTAAAAGAAGATCTCTCTGCGGCGACTGTGGGAATGCCCAGCAAGCATCTGGTTTCCTCTTAATTAAAGGCTCCTTTGTGAACGCATATTTGCATTTAAATTATTCGCTCGTTAGCGAAGACGGCCCACAGTTTGAAAAGGAGTCCCTTGGAGTAGCAGAAGTAGCGCTGCGCAGGCGGGAGCACGGTTACGCACAGTGAAAGATATCCATTAGATGTGTTTCATGGTATTTAAACTAAGTTGTCGTTTCTGCCCACTGCTACCCAGTAGTGGATCTCGAGAAAGGAGCAGCATTATTCCTACCCTCCCTGACACGTGCGTAACGTAGATATGAACGCAGGACAGAGTCAATGAATCTACCTTCATTCCCACTTTCGATCTCCTGCATGTGTGAGAAGGATAGGTGTGGGCATTCTAGCGCAAAAAGTCATCATGTCACATCGGGTGTCGTCTTTCAAATCCGGCGTTAGATTACACACTTTGGATCCTTGGTTTCTTCACTCCCTCTCCCCCGGGGAATCCCCAGGAACTGATAAGGAACACACAGGGTTATCACACAAACAATTGTGCGACTAATGTCCGATGTGATGATGTAACTTTATAGTGATAAACTAAACTCCGCCCGAACAGGCTACGAAGGCCCAACGCCACCGACCAGCCGCCATGTCATCCTCAGACCACGGGCGTCAATGCATGCGGATTTGGAGGGGCATGTGGTCAGCACACCGCTATCCTCGCCGTATGTCAGTTTACGAGACCGGAGCCGCTACTTCTCAATCAAGTATCTCCTCAGTTTGCCACACAAGGGCTGAGTGTAGCCCACTTGCCAACAGCGCTCGGCAGACGGGATGATCGCCCACCTTAGTGCTAGCCCAGCCCGACAACTTCGGTGATAGGACGGGAACCGGTGTGACCACTGCAGCAAGGCCGTTGGCTATCTTTATAGTGATCG
This sequence comes from Schistocerca cancellata, assembly GCF_023864275.1. Classification (NCBI taxonomy): domain Eukaryota; kingdom Metazoa; phylum Arthropoda; class Insecta; order Orthoptera; family Acrididae; genus Schistocerca; species Schistocerca cancellata. The sequence continues at coordinate 40,261,654 of NC_064627.1, forward strand.
CGTGACATAAAAACGGCGGAAACCCTCTTGCAGCCATTGAAAGCACACCTGTTCTCTCCCTCCCCCAGAGCCAATGAGGATCAAGGAGGTCCGCCTCCCTCTCCTCCAGCCATCCTCCTCTTTTATACTTGGGTGGATGCAGTTCACTCAGGAGCTGGGCCCCATAGGGAGACGGTAACACTGTGTCTGTTTGTTAGTAACAAATTACGTTAAGTTCTATTTGTTAAGAACCATTTAATATTAAGTCATTCGAGGCACCAGGAGAGACCAAACTAAGGCATTTACTTGTTTCTCCACATTATTTCGTGTTTTCCGCTATTTTACGTATTTTTCAACTATTTTCGAATAAGTACCGGGTTTTTCCTTAATTTTATGTCTTTTAACCAATTACGCAAGATCCACGCCACCGTTCTCGACGTCACGTCGATGTCATGATGCTCTCAGACAATCGCAATGCAGTATGTGCCCAAATTAGTTTTCACTGATATTGAAGCTCACGGTCCAAATTGCATCTTTTTATAATTGCAACGCACTGCAGCATTGGGAGAGATAGCAGGCTCCGTCAGTTTGTTAATAAAAAAATACATTAAGTCATGCCACTTGAGACCTATTTGTTAACACCAATTTCATATTACAGGCACCAGCAGACCAGCAGACAAACACCGCGCTAATAATGGCTGGCATAAGATGCATAATTGTAGATGTTGATGTATTTGTTGTTGTTGTTGTTGGTGTCGTCGTTGTTGCGACCATCAGTCCAGAGACTGGTTTGATGCAGCTCTCCACGTTACTCTATCGTGTGCAAGCTTCTTCATCTCCCAGTACCTACTGCAACCTACATCCTTCTGAATCTGCTTAGTGTATTCATCTCTTGGTCTCCCTCTACGAGTTTTACCCTCCGCACTGCCCTCCAATATTAAATTGTTGATCCCTTGATGCCTCAGAACATGTCCTGCTAACCGATCCCTTCTTCTAGCCAAGTTGTGCCACGAATTTCTCTTCTCCCCAATTCTATTCAATACCTCCTCATTAGTTATGTGATCTACCTATCTAATCTTCAGCATTCTTCTGTGCGCTACTTTCATAAACGACATCCTGAAACTTAAATCTATACCTGATGTTGAAAAATTTATCTTCTTCAGAAATGCTTTCCTTTCCATTGCCAGTCTACATTTTATATCCTCTCTACTTCGACCATCATCAGTTATTTTGCTCCCCAAACAGCAAAACTCATCCACTACTTTAAGTGTCTCATTTCCTAATCTAATTCCCTCAGCATCAGCAGACTTAATTCGACTACATTTTATCATCCTCGTTTTGCTTTTGTTGATGTTCACCTTCTATCCTCCTTTAAAGACACTGTCCACTCAGTTGAACTGCTCTTTCTGGCCCTTTGCTGTCTCTGACAGAAATACAATGTTTTTATTTCTTCTCCATCGACTTCAATTCCTACGCCGAATTTTTCTTTTGTTTCCTTTACTATTTGCTCAATATACAGATTGAATAACATCGGGGACAGGCTACAACCGTGTCTCACTCACTTCCCAATCACTGCTTCCCTTTCAAGCCCCTCGACTAGTATAACTGCCTTTTCTGTACAAATTGTAAATAGCCTTTCACTCCCTGTATTTTACCCGTGCCACCTTCAGCATTTGAAAGAGAGTATTCCAGTCAACATTGTCAAAAGCTTTCTGTAAGTCTACAAATGGTAGAAACGTAGGCTTGCCTTTCCTTAATCTATCTTGTAAGATAAGTCATAGGGTCAATATTGCCTCACGTGTACCCACACTTCTACGGAATCCAAACTGATCTTCCCCGAGGTCGGCTTCTACCAGTTTTTTTTATTCGTGTATAAAGAATTCGCTTAGTATTTAGCAGGCGTGACTTATTAAACTAATAGTTCGGTAATTTTCACATCTGTCAACACCTGCTTTCTTTGGGATTGGAATTACTGAATTCTTCTGAGGGTATTTCGCCTGTCTCATACATCTTGTTCATCAGATGGTAGAGTTTTGTCAGGGCTGGTTCTCCCAAGGCTGTCAGTAGTTCTAATGGAATGTTGTCTACTCCCGGGTCCTTGTTTCGAATTAGATCTTTCAGTGCTCTGTCTAACTATTCACGCAGTATCATGTCTCCAATTTCATCTTCGTCTACATTTCCATTTCCATAAAACTGTCCTTACGTATAGACTCTCTATATACTACTTCCATCTTTCTGCTTTCCCCTCTTTGCTTAGAATTGGAGGCAGAAAACCGGGTGGCGAGTGGAGCTGGGAGCCGCAACTGGGACCGACGTTTAGCCCCCGGCCGCTGCCCGACATCTGCCCTGCCTTCTGAGGGGAACGTCGGTCAGAAAAACCCCGAAAGGATGCCCACCACCTTCCAGAGATGACCCGACGAAAAACTGAGAAGATGGCTATGACAACGACTGCGGTGGCAGCGGCGACGACGATGACGACGACGACGAAGACGGTCCACGGCGCCGGGAAGCTGAGCTGCTGTGGTGGTGATGACGATGAGTCAAGCTCTATCGGTTCCACAGGCTGAGCCGAAGAGGCCACGGGGGGCGGCTGCGCCAGCCGCGAGATCCCGATAGGATGCGATCTGGGGCCAGAAAATCTGCGGAAGAATCTGGCAGTCGACAAGCACGAACCTGGTTTTGATGGTGGCTCAGCAATCCAGCAGGATCTTGAATTAAATACACGCAAGAGCCCAAATTCGGAAGGATCAATCCTTTCCCCATCGCCTTGCGGGATCAAAACCTCTGAAAAGAATACAATCATTAGGTGTACAGTAATAATTTCGAAGCGTGGGAGGCGCCGTACTCCTCGTGTGGTGTAGCAACTGGAGCAGCGTGCGGTGGCGCCGGCCATGTAGAAACCCAGCCGCTGACGGAATGTGGGGGGCTTGGAACGGTGTGACGGTGGCTCCTGTGTGTGGGAGGCACGTAGATTTTTCATCTGTTGCTTGAACGGTTGCACAGATCTTCCAGCTTCTCCGTTCGAACGAGGACGAAACGTGTCACTGGTGAGGTGAGTGATACGAGGGCAGTTCAATAAGTAATGCAACACTTTTCTTTTCTCGGCCAATTTTGGTTGAAGAAACCGGAAGTTTCTTGTGGAATATTTTCAAACATTCCCGCTTCGTCTCGTATAGTTTCATTGACTTCCGACAGGTGGCAGCGCTGTACGGAGCTGTTAAAATGGCGTCTGTAACGGATGTGCGTTGCAAACAACGGGCAGTGATCGAGTTTCTTTTGGCGGAAAACCAGGGCATCTCAGATATTCATAGGCGCTTGCAGAATGTCTACGGTGATCTTGCAGTGGACAAAAGCACGGTGAGTCGTTGGGCAAAGCGTGTGTCATCATCGCCGCAAGGTCAAGCAAGACTGTCTGATCTCCCGCGTGCGGGCCGGCCGTGCACAGCTGTGACTCCTGCAATGGCGGAGCGTGCGAACACACTCGTTCGAGATGATCGACGGATCACCATCAAACGACTCAGTGCTCAACTTGACGTCTCTGTTGGTAGTGCTGTCACAATTGTTCACCAGTTGGGATATTCAAAGGTTTTTTCTCGCTGGGTCCCTCGTTGTCTCACCGAACACCATAAAGAGCAAAGGAGAACCATCTGTGCGGAATTGCTTGCTCGTCATGTGGCTTAGGGTGACAATTTCTTGGCAAAGATTGTTACAGGCGATGAAACATGGGTTCATCACTTCGAACCTGAAACAAAACGGCAATCAATGGAGTGGCGCCACACCCATTCCCCTACCAAGAAAAAGTTTAAAGCCATACCTTCTGCCGGTAAAGTCATGGTTACAGTCTTCTGGGACGCTGAAGGGGTTATTCTGTTCGATGTCCTTCCCCATGGTCAAACGATCAACTCTGAAGTGTATTGTGCTACTCTTCAGAAATTGAAGAAACGACTTCAGCGTGTTCGTAGGCACAAAATCTGAACGAACTTCTCCTTCTTCATGACAACGCGAGACCTCACACAAGTCTTCGCACCCGAGAGGAGCTCACAAAAATTCAGTGGACTGTTCTTCCTCATGCACCCTACAGCCCCGATCTTGCACCGTCGGATTTCCATATGTTTGGCCCAATGAAGGACGCAATCCGTGGGAGGCACTACGCGGATGATGAAGAAGTTATTGATGCAGTACGACGTTGGCTCCGACATCGACCAGTGGAATGGTACCGTGCAGGCATACAGGCCCTCATTTCAAGGTGGCGTAAGGCCGTAGCATTGAATGGAGATTACGTTGAAAAATAGTGTTGTGTAGCTAAAAGATTGGGGAATAACCTGGTGTATTTCAATGCTGAATAAAACAACCCCTGTTTCAGAAAAAAAATGTGTTGCATTACTTATTGAACTGCCCTCGTAAACTGTGGTCTATTTTCTGTAACCAACGCTTCGGACAAACCTTCCAAGGTAACAATAGATAACAAAGCCTTAACGGCACTACACGATCTATTCGATTCCAAAACTTCAAACGGATATTTCCTAAAAGAGTCCACAACAATAAGCCAACGAGAGTTCCAAAAGGGACCAGAAAAGTTAACATTCACTAGTTGCCACGGCAATTGAGACTTTGGCCAAGATGAAAACGTTTTCGGTGGGGCCGATAGAGTTCAGCACAAGAGCGACATTGTGACGTCATCTGTTCAATGTGGGCGTCGATGCCCAGTCAAGTAGAGTGCCAACGCGCTAATTTATTTGTGCGTGCAATTCCCCAATGACTTTGGTGGAGCAAATCGCAACACATAATTTTGCGACACTTTAGGAATAAGCACACGCAATTGCCCAGAGTCATTTTGCAGTAATATCACATTGTACTGGACGAAGAGGCTACGCTGACAGGCAAAATATCGGCGTACAAAAGAATTCTGAATGTTTTGCACTGAATGAGGCTGAGGAGTACCGATGTAGTGCAACAAAAGGTTCAAGTCAAGGTCTGATTCTGTAGTTTGTGTAATTTTCCTGTATTGTAGTGGAAAACTATGTAAGAGTTCAGTATCCTGGACATCGATCTGACAACAAGATGACGCAGTAGTATCTAATTCAGAATCAGGACCGACAGAAAGGCGATAATAGATGTCAGCATTTGCATACTTCGACGTGGGCCGGTATAATATTTCGTACTGATACTGCGACAGTAACAGAGCCCAGCGCTGCAGCTTCTGAGCGGTGCACGGCGGAACGGGTTTGGACGGATGAAACAAAGACTGGAATGGCTTATGGTCCATCACTAGGTGAAACTTCCCAACCATATAGAGTATGCTGAAACTTCGTTACACCATTGATAATAGTGAGTGCTTCCTTCTTGATTTGGGAATACTTACACTGAATCATGGTGAGTAACTTCGAAGCGAAAACAATCAGTTTGTCCTGTGAATCGAATCTGTGCGAGAGAACACCTCCTAATCCGTACGAAGAAGTGTCCAGTGTCAAAACCAAAGACATAGCGGGATCGAAATGAACAAGTCATCTGTCACCAAACAAGACATATTTAAGTTTCTGGAAATCATCCTGACACTCTTTGGTCCAAACGAAAGACATGTTTTTCTGGCGCGAAAGGTGTTACGAAGACGCGATCTGGACTGCTTTGGTTATAAACCGGATATAATGTATGTCAACTTCCCGAGAACTAACAGTAATTCCGTCACGTTCTGCGGGTCGGTGAGGTCTCGGTTGGCAAGCAAATGTGGCTGAAGGGGATGAACATTGTGGCTATTAAGAACGTGGCCTAAGTATTGAATTTCAGTCTTAAAGAAAGGAATAGTTGCCCCGGCGACATTTCAAACCTGCAGCTCAAAGCACTTGAAAAAGCGTATTATAGTTACTGATAGGTTCCTCCAGTGTACTTCTTATACCACAGTATCATCGAAGTAATTTCAGCAGAATGGAACTTTCGCAGTAAGCTGTTCTAAGTAACGTTGGAATATGGTAGGCGTGGAGGCGCTGCCAAAGGCTAAGTGCAAAAATTTGAACAAACCTAAACGTCTGTTGACCATTCGTTCTGAGACTCCTCATCTAGCAGGATTTGCAAATACGCATCGCATAAGTCAATTTTTGAAAAATAGCTCCTAGCTTGTCCATTAATACCTCTTGGCGAGGCAACGAATAAGTATCAATTAATGTTTGTGGACTTACTGTCCATTTAAAGTCAACACAAAAACGAAGTCTTCAAGAAGGCTTTGGTCAGATAACTAAGGGAGAAGCCCGTTGACTAGCCTGAATGGGAGCAATAACACCGCTGTCTGGTCATTCTGCAAGTTCACTTGCATAAGGGATGGGACACGCCTGCAAAATCTCATGTTGCGCATTGTCCTTCATTGTCACGAGCACCATAAAATTATTTGTTTTGCCAAGTCCTTCAGAAAATAAATCTGGAAGCTCCTCAATCGACTGAGTAATACTATCTTTTTAGTTGAAAGCAGAAATAGAAAGTACATTGTCCTGAATACAAAGACCAAACAAAAGAATATAACCCAAAAATATTTTCACAGGCCTACAAATGCAAAATTGGAAATGTCACTGCTCTGATGTTACGCTGGAATGTGGCAGGCAAACTACATGTATCAAGCACTGCAATGTCCTTCTGATTATACACAGCAAGCTGCGTGCAAGATGTTGTCACCTGTGACGAACGCAACTGCTCACAAGTGGCACGATTAAACAATGTAACAGCAGCGCCAGTGTCCATCTGAAGAGGCACACAGCGCCCAGTAATGACTGAGTTCACAGTTTGTTCGACTGTAGTTGCACAGCACTTGGGAGGTGTTGTGTACATAGTTCCGCGTAGTCAGCGCGTACACAACTTTCTCACTAGAGCGCGCCTCGCTAAGCACAACAGCGCAGGCGCAGCGCTCGTCCGTCTCCACACTACGAGATGGCGTTGCCTAAGAGACGGACCAAATTCTGCTCCCACCTATCCGCGTATTAATATGTAACGCAGCCAATGAGATTGCTGCTAACGTAGAACCTTTTCTCCTCACAGATCACACTCGCGCAGTAATACCTGAACGCTCGAGGTATTATAACGAGTGTACAGACCTCCGATTAGTCAGTCTGCATTAGTCTGTACCAGTCTGCATTTGTCTGTACCAGTCTATTGTCAAGTTTCAGTCTGCGCCTAATAAGATTATATTCCTGTACATAGCCATGAAGATAAATGAATAGACACTTTGTCAAGTATCAGAGATATGTGAGGATAAGATTAACGTACCAAGACCAAAGGAACTTCAGATTGTCAGCTGTAAATAGCATCCAGAATCAAGTTACGTAATATCTATGCTTTTTATTATTTTAATAAATGTGTGTGAAAATTAATCAAGTTCTGTTTAAAGTTGGTCACTGTCAATCTGCTACTCTATGCGTGTAAGTGGCATTTCTATCGCCTGACCTCGGCGGAAGATAAACACGCCACAATAAGACCACGAGACATATTGCTGACACTCGCCTACTTCATGAGAGCGACAAGTCAAATAATCTGATGGTGTGTGTACCGCAGGTTTTACAGTACGCACACCACAGGAGGGATGAATGAACATCCTGAATTTGCTCATTACTAGACCCGGCCGCTGCTTTAGAAAACACTACATTCAATGAATGAGAATGAGCTCCGCGCTTACGAGACCGAACGTGTGTAGAGTTCATTTTCTGTTGCAGACACGCAGACTGTACGTGACATCGCTTTCCACAAGCAAAGCCAGTCGCGTATCCCAACGGCAATGTTGTCTTTTATGGGTGGTGAAGTAGCGGTGACATGATTCCACAGCAGACACGTTCATTGACACTTGTTTACTCTGTCCACAGCACGGTGGCCTGTTTGCACACAGTGGTCGGTTGCAAAGCCGTATCTGTTTGTCACTTTGCGTTACACTGCAGACGGGAGCTACCTCGAAATTTCACCTACACTGCCACATGAGCTCTGATGGTCAATTACCTGTAAAACTTGTTTCAAAGTAGGATCAGAATGTTTGATAATTTGTTCACGAATCCTTCTGTCCTACATAACTGCATCACGAATCATTGCTTCACTATGGTACTGTCCACGGCTGCACTGAAAACGACACTGTCGTGTCAAACCCTGAGGTTCATTGACCCACTGACGGTATGTACAGGGTGTTTAAAAAATGACTGGTATATTTGAAACGGCAATAAAAACTAAACGAGCAGCGATAGAAATACACCGTTTGTTGCAATATGCTTGGGACAAAAGTACATTTTCAGGCAGACAAACTTTCGAAATTACAGTAGTTACAATTTTCAACAACAGATGGCGCTGCAAGTGATGTGAAAGATATAGAAGACAACGCAGTCTGTGGGTGCGCCATTCTGTACGTCGTCTTTCTGCTGTAAGCGTGTGCTGTTCACAACGTGCAAGTGTGCTGTAGACAACATGGTTTATTCCTTAGAACAGAGGATTTTTCTGGTGTTGGAATTCCACCGCCTAGAACACAGTGTTGTTGCAACAAGACGAAGTTTTCAACGGAGGTTTAATGTAACCAAAGGACCGAAAAGCGATACAATAAAGGATCTGTTTGAAAAATTTCAACGGACTGGGAACGTGACGGACGAACGTGCTGGAAAGGTAGGGCGACCGCGTACGGCAACCACAGAGGGCAACGCGCAGCTAGTGCAGCAGGTGATCCAACAGGGGCCTCGGGTTTCCGTTCGCCGTGTTGCAGCTGCGGTCCAAATGACGCCAACGTCCACGTATCGTCTCATGCGCCAGAGTTTACACCTCTATCCATACAAAATTCAAATGCGGCAACCCCTCAGCGCCGCTACCATTGCTGCACGAGAGACATTCGCTAACGATATAGTGCACAGGATTGATGACGGCGATATGCATGTGGGCAGCATTTGGTTTACTGACGAAGCTTATTTTTACCTGGACGGCTTCGTCAATAAACAGAACTGGCGCATATGGGGAACCGAAAAGCCCCATGTTGCAGTCCCATCGTCCCTGCATCCTCAAAAAGTACTGGTCTGGGCCGCCATTTCTTCCAAAGGAATCATTGGCCCATTTTTCAGATCCGAAACGATTACTGCATCACGCTATCTGGACATTCTTCGAGAATTTGTGGCGGTACAAACTGCCTTAGACGACACTGCGAACACCTCGTGGTTTATGCAAGATGGTGCCCGGCCACATCGCACGGCCGACGTCTTTAATTTCCTGAATGAATATTTCGATGATCGTGTGATTGCTTTGGGCTATCCGAAACATACAGGAGGCGGCGTGGATTGGCCTCCCTATTCGCCAGACATGAACCCCTGTGACTTCTTTCTGTGGGGACACTTGAAAGACCAGGTGTACCGCCAGAATCCAGAAACAATTGAACAGCTGAAGCAGTACATCTCATCTGCATGTGAAGCCATTCCGCCAGACACGTTGTCAAAGGTTTCGGGTAATTTCATTCAGAGACTACGCCATATTATTGCTACGCATGGTGGATATGTGGAAAATATCGTACTATAGAGTTTCCCAGACCGCAGCGCCATCTGTTGTTGAAAATTGTAACTACTGTAATTTCGGAAGTTTGTCTGCCTGAAAATGTACTGTTGTCCCAAGCACATTGCAACAAACGGTGTATTTCTATCGCTGCTCGTTTAGTTTTTATTGCCGTTTCAAATATACCGGTCATTTTTGAAACACCCTGTATGTTGTGGCTTCTTCCGCAATCGGAAGAACTTGTAACGAGTTGCAGCAACCTGTAACTGATCCTTATGATAATGAGGGCGGAAACTAATCGAAAAACAGCAACTCTAGCGTACTAGTAGGGAATAACGTTGCGGCGGTAAAGTTCTGTGCTGGCCTTTGACAAGGAATAAGAAAGTTTCACAGTATCTTGCACTTGATGTGTAGCACAACGAGCGTTGTACTGAGCGTGCCACTTGTTTCGCTCCTCCTGTTGTTCATTGAAAGCTCACAACGGTGGAATGTACGGAAGCAGTGCTATTGACGTGACTGGCTGTTGTGGCGGAGTTTATACCGTTGGCGGCCTCTGCGTTAATGAGCTGCTGGACCGCCGTCTTCAGCTGCGACATTCAGTGCTTCTGAAAATGAATAAACTACACTAAATCAAAGCCTCAGCTATCCAGAGGCATAGGCGCAGGTTGTGTAAGAGGCAGGTTAGAGAGCATTTTAATGAAAGGAGACAGGAGGAAAATAATTAGATCGAAGGCAAATGTTATGTGTGGCCTGATATGCTTCCTGTGTTTCCTATATGAGAGTACTTTTATACACTACTACTGTTTACAGAACGCAGGCTAAGTATCGTCTTCTATTACTCACAAGAGACTGCGGCGACGTTGAGATCACGGATTTACATTGTACACCTTCAGCAGGCTAATAAAACAACGTAATGTGCAAGTATTAAGGTGTACTATTCTGGCAGTTTCGAGAAGATCGCAAGAGAAATTTTACTTACCTATGTATCTGTGCGTAGGTGCCAGACTTTAGGGTTAACGGTGGTCAAGTTGTTAGCGTTTGAGCTTTATAAGAGGAACGTATATGAGGCGACGGTTCGACTCCTGCTCAAACCTTCATTTTTGTAGTACAACTTTAAATTGTGTGATATTGAAAACATTTGCACCTACACTACTAGCTCTCGCTACGTGAATAACGTCTCACCGCTACGCAGTTTAACTGCCAAATGGGGCCTGCGTTTGTGTCTGCATTTTGAAGTGTCCATGTGCAAAGTAGTACCGCGTACCTTACCAAATTGCATGTACAGGGTTATTACAAATGATTGAAGGCATTTCACAGCTCTACAATAACTTTATTATTTGAGATATTTTCACAATGTTTTGCACACACATACAAAAACTCAAAAAGTTTTTTTAGGCATTCACAAATGTTCGATATGTGCCCCTTTAGTGATTCGGCAGACATCAAGCCGATAATCAAGTTCCTCGCACACTCGGCGCAGCATGTCCCCATCAATGAGTTCGAAAGCATCGTTGATGCGAGCTCGCTGTTCTGGCACGTTTCTTGGTAGAAGAGGTTTAAACACTGAATCTTTCACATAACCCCACAGAAAGAAATCGCATGGGGTTAAGTCGGGAGAGCGTGGAGGCCATGTCATGAATTGCTGATCATGATCTCCACCACGACCGATCCATAGGTTTGTAGCAATTGTAAACGGTAAGGCTTCTGCTTTAGCCTTTTCCGTAAGATTTTCCAAACCGTCGGCTGTGGTACGTTTAGCTCCCTGCTTGCTTTATTCGTCGACTTCCCCGGGCTACGCGTGAAACTTGCCCGCACGCGTTCAACCGTTTCTTCGCTCACTGCAGGCCGACCCGTTGATTTCCCGTTACAGAGGCATCCAGAAGCTTTAAACTGCGCATACCATCGCCGAATGGAGTTAGCAGTTGGTGGATCTTTGTTGAACTTCGTCCTGAAGTGTCGTTGCACTGTTATGACTGACTGATGTGAGTGCATTTCAAACACGACATACGCTTTCTCGGCTCCTGTCACCATTTTGTCTCACTGCGCTCTCGAAAGCTCTGGCGGCAGAAACCTGAAGTGCGGCTTCAGCCGAACAAAACTTTATGAGTTTTTGTACGTATCTGTAGTGTGTCGTGACCATATGTCAATGAATGGAGCTACAGTGAATTTATGAAATCGTTTCAATCATTTGTAATAGCCCTGTATAAGAGGTTTCGCAAATCACGACAGGCATACATTTTCAGGAAAACCCTGTGCGTTTCTTCATTTGCTTGTCGATAGTTATAAATATGTTTCTTTAATAATCAAATTTAATTGAAAATAGTAAGTAGTCAAATAACATGAAATTCAATAAAACTTCATGCAAATATACGTGGTTTTTATATTACTTCTTAAATGTTATATATATTAAATAATGTGACTAGTAACGAAAAAACTCAGGAGTCGAACCGTCAACCCATACACTTTCGACTCAACAGGTTCGAAGACTAACCGCTTTTTTTTTTTTTTTTTGCTGATCTTATTTTGTTCGTTGGATATGCTTGGGATGGTCGTCCCATGATCCGTTCACTCAGTTTTTTATTACAGAAAGCAGCTAACCCCCTCTGACCGAACACGCTGAGCTACCGTGCCGGCATCCACTTCTCCACCATGAACTGTCACATTCAGCGCCAAAGCACAGATATAAACGGTACGTAATAGATACGTAAAACTTCTCTTGGGATTTTCTCGGAATTGATAAAGTAGTGCACCTTACTGCTTCCACATTATGTTGTTTGAATGGCCTACTAAAGGCGTACAAAGTTTGAAGTAAATCTGTGATTCGAACGTCATGGCCTTCTTTTGCCAGTACTGATGCTCTCGAAGTCTGCGACGGAACTGGGGCCGACCAGCGATGAGCGGCTAGTTAAGTCCGTGTTGACAGGGGGCGCTGAAATCTGTCTTCCTGGCGGTGTGGCGTTGCCCGCTCTTTCCACTGGCGCGCGAGTCAGCGCCATCCAGAAGCCGTTTCTTAGATCTACGCTGGTCTGTGTGCAGTCGATGTTTCAGGACTGCACACCAAGCATGGTGGCTGACAGTGCTGTTATATTAGTTCTGTCTAAGGGATCTCCCACCTGGCGTAATAACGGCATACCCCAAGACGTCAGTGGAAATATCAGTGAGTGCTACAAATACACACCTTGGTTACGAGGAGCTGCCCCCAGCAGTCGCAGGTCGAAAGAGCCAAGTGAGATGGTGATAAGGTATAGAAATCATGGAGCAGCCGCGACTGCCACAGATCCCATGGCTGCGTCTGAGAGACCTTCAGATTCCAAAACTTTGCGTAGGTGACTCCATTTTCAGTCAAGCACCAATCCCAGGTGGAATGAGGACACACTAGATAGACCATCTCCCCAGGCATGGTAAAGAAATTTGCGCAGTACATGTGTAATCATCTCCAATCTGGTGGCTGACGCAAAAGGCACTCAATCATTCAGGGAGGGGACATCTCGCCACAGCAAAGCCGCCATATCTAGCGGATGCCTTTGCAAGTAAGCAGTGCTAATACTGTAAGTGTCAAGCACTTCCCTCTCCTCCAGTTTTCTTTCTAGACCAACCAGAAACAACCTCGCACTCCTTACCGCAACCTTCATATTTTTAAAATTTGCGTAGGTGACTCCATTTTCAGTCAGGCACCACTCCCAGGTCGAACGAGGACACGTAACTATAATCATGATATCTAAACCAAATAAAGAATGTTGTGTTATGCTCTCTTTATATTAACTACAAGAAAACTCGAGTATGGCATTACTATTAATGTAATTTTGACTGATCAGTAGCATTTCAAAGTCAATCTGGACAGCTAGCACACTGCAGTATGTGGTGATGCTATTAAGACTCAGCCGGCCGTGGTGGCCGAGAGGTTCTAGGCGCTTCAGTCGGGAACCACGCGGCTGCTACGGTCACAGGTTCGAATCCTGCCTCGCGTGTGGATGTGTGTGGTGTCCTTATGTTAGTCAGGTTTAAGTAGTTCTAAGTTCTAGGGCACTGATGACCTCAGATGATAAGTCCCATAGTGCTCAGAGCCATTTGAAACATATTAAGACTCATAAATACAATCCTGTAAGAACACTGACTGTGGACGAGATCCACCAGGCCTCCCAGGCAGAATATAAAGGTCTGAAGCTCTCGTAATACAAGTGAACATCACTGTAAAACTCATAAATAGATGCAGAAACAACATGAAGCATGTATTTCCTCGCCTCACAAAAATGAGGGTGAGCAATGGTCACAGTGCAGCAAAAATATTCTTCCATACAAAATCATAGACTCACACAGGTTACGACACAGATCCCACTATGACAAAAAATGCGACCATACAGATCGAGCACCACCTGTCGATAATCATATTACCAAAGACTAATTAAACTGCCACCAACATGACTCAGATTGCAAATAACATATGAGCAATGACTGCTGGAAAAATCAGGCTGCACATTCCTGACAACTGTACAATCACCACCATATTTATGAGGAGACCCTCAGAGTTTCCTTCGATGCTACCAACCCAAGGCTATGGGTGCTAACTCCTTCGGAAGTCAGACTCGGAATACAAGCCGATAGCGACGTCCAACATCCCATTCCGCTAGTCTCAGAGGAAGAGACATCTCATTGGTTCTAAGTAACCGGGGGAAAACGGTCTATGCAAACTGATAAACGGGGGAATCACCTACCTGTATATTCATCCACACAACGACCATTAAGAAGCTGTAGCTAAGCAGCACCATACAGTAGCGTCTGTAATGGCCAGAGGCCGTTTTGATTAGCCTACCATTGTGTCCCTGTCGAATAGCGAAGCAGCCAGAGGCATCTGCACAAATTAAAATATTCCCTATTAATTTTATTACACCATCTGTTAGCCGCCGGATTTACCCATGTTTTATTTGGCAGCAAAACCACAGCCTACTTTTACTGGGTGAAATCATATCATCACCATTATAGGGTTGAATATTAAAATTTTACCATCAATCCTTTTATTGTCTGGTTCCCATACATTAGAGCTCTGACAACATCGCGCCTACGACATTATTGTCAATGGAAAATCGCAAATCAGGTGACGTCGGAGTCAAGTTTGATGCCTGATGCTTCTGAGAGAGGAGAAGGCTGAAGCAAGGATACTACTAAAATCTTTTTATCATTCTGTTCCAGACGGGAAATATTGAAATAAATTCTCGTAATCGTTGCATGTAATGTATTCCTCTTATTGGACTCTGCTGGACAGTGCGATAATTAATTCCACTCCTACTAAGCGACCCTGGTATGGGTCAGAGACCGAACAATAACGTAATGCTTCAATAAAACCACTAGTATTATGTGCCCTCAAATCAGTCAACTCTCTTTTTGCGTAAAGCACAACTGAAATGTGACATTTACACCTAGCGTATATCGCACCTAAGATAATCCCAATTAGGAATCGATAGACGTACTCCTGTTGAGCAATGATTTTCGTCAGCGGTACAACGTACCATACATCTACATCTACATCTATACTCCGCGAGCCACCTTACGGTGTGTGGCGGAGGGTACTTATTGTACCACTATCTGATCCCCCCTTCCCTGTTCCATTCACGAATTGTGCGTGGGAAGAACGACTGCTTGTAAGTCTCCGTATTTGCTCAAATTTCTCGGATCTTTTCGTTGTGATCATTACGCGAGATATATGTGGGCGGTAGTAATATGTTGCCCATCTCTTCCCGGAATGTGCTCTCTCGTAATTTCGATAATAAACCTCTCCGTATTGCGTAACGCCTTTCTTGAAGTGTCCGCCACTGGAGCTTGTTCAGCATCTCCGTAACGCTCTCGCGCTGACTAAATGTCCCCATGACGAATCGCGCTGCTTTTCGCTGGATCATGTCTATCTCTTCTATTAATCCAACCTGGTAAGGGTCCCATACTGATGAGCAATACTCAAGAATCGGACGAACAAGCGTTTTGTAAGCTACTTCTTTCGTCGATGAGTCACATTTTCTTAGAATTCTTCCTATGAATCTCAACCTGGCGCCTGCTTTTCCCACTATTTGTTTTATGTGATCATTCCACTTCAGATCGCTCCGGATAGTAACTCCTAAGTATTTTACGGTCGTTACCGCTTCCAATGATTTACCACCTATGGCATAATCATACTGGAATGGATTTCTGCCCCTATGTATGCGCATTATATTACATTTATCTACGTTTAGGGAAAGCTGCCAGCTGTCGCACCATGCATTAATCCTCTGCAGGTCTTCCTGGAGTAAGTACGAGTCTTCTGATGTTGCTACTTTCTTGTAGACAACCGTGTCATCTGCAAATAGCCTCACGGAGCTACCGATGTTGTCAACTAAGTCATTTATGTATATTGTAAACAATAAAGGCCCTATCACGCTTCCTTGCGGTACTCCCGAAATTACCTCTACATCTGCAGATTTTGAACCGTTAAGAATGACATGTTGTGTTCTTTCTTCTAGGAAATCCTGAATCCAATCACAAACCTGGTCCGATATTCCGTAAGCTCGTATTTTTTTCACTAAACGTAAGTGCGGAACCGTATCAAATGCCTTCCTGAAGTCCAGGAATACGGCATCAATCTGCTCGCCAGTGTCTACGGCACTGTGAATTTCTTGGGCAAATAGGGCGAGCTGAGTTTCACATCATCTCTGTTTGCGGAATCCATGTTGGTTATGATGAAGGAGATTTGTATTATCTAAGAACGTCGTAATACGAGAACACAAAACATGTTCCATTATTCTACAACAGATTGACGTAAGCGAAATAGGCCTATAATTATTCGCATCTGATTTATGACCCTTCTTGAAAATGGGAACGACCTGCGCTTTCTTCCAGTCGCTAGGTACTTTACGTTCTTCCAGCGATCTACGATAAATTGCTGATAGAAAGGGAGCAAGTTCTTTAGCATAATCACTGTAGAATCTTAAGGGTATCTCGTCTGGTCCGGATGCTTTTCCGCTACTAAGTGATAGCAGTTGTTTTTCAATTCCGATATCGTTTATTTCAATATTTTCCATTTTGGCGTCCGTGCGACGGCTGAAGTCAGGGACCGTGTTACGATTTTCCGCAGTGAAACAGTTTCGGAACACTGAATTCAGTATTTCTGCCTTTCTTCGGTCGTCCTCTGTTTCGGTGCCATCGTGGTCAACGAGTGACTGAATAGGGGATTTAGATCCGCTTACCGATTTTACATATGACCAAAACTTTTTAGGGTTCTTGTTTAGATTGTTTGCCAATGTTTTATGTTCGAATTCGTTGAATGCTTCTCTCATTGCTCTCTTTACGCTCTTTTTCGCTTCGTTCAGCTTTTCCTTATCAGCTATGATTCGACTACTCTTAAACCTATGATGAAGCTTTCTTTGTTTCCGTAGTACCTTTCATACATGATTGTTATACCACGGTGGATCTTTCCCCTCGCTTTGGACCTTAGTCGGTACGAACTTATCTAAGGCGTACTGGACGATGTTTCTGAATTTTTTCCATTTTTGTTCCACATCCTCTTCCTCAGAAATGAACGTTTGATGGTGGTCACTCAGATATTCTGCGATTTGTGCCCTATCACTCTTGTTAAGCAAATATATTTTCCTTCCTTTCTTGGCATTTCTTATTACACTTGTAGTCATTGATGCAACCACTGACTTATGATCACTGATACCCTCTTCTACATTCACGGAGTCGAAAAGTTCCGGTCTATTTGTTGCTATGAGGTCTAAAACGTTAGCTTCACGAGTTGGTTCTCTAACTATCTGCTCGAAGTAATTCTCGGACAAGGCAGTCAGGATAATGTCACAAGAGTCTCTGTCCCTGGCTCCAGTTCTGATTGTGTGACTATCCCATTCTATACCTGGTAGATTGAAGTCTCCCCCTATTACAATAGTATGATCACGAAACTTCTTCACGACGTTCTGCAGGTTCTCTCTGAGGCGCTCAACTACTACGGTTGCTGATGCAGGTGGTCTATAGAAGCATCCGACTATCATATCTGACCCACCTTTGATACTTAGCTTAACCCAGATTATTTCACATTCGCATTCTCTAATAACTTCACTGGATATTATTGAATTCTTTACTGCTATAAATACTCCTCCACCATTGGCGTTTATCCTATCCTTGCGGTATATATTCCATTCTGTGTTGAGGATTTCGTTACTGTTCACTTCCGGTTTTAACCAACTTTCCGTTCCTAATACTATATGCGCACTATTTCCTTCAATAAGAGATACTAATTCAGGAACCTTGCCCTGGATACTCCTGCAGTTTACCAATATTACGTTAACTTTTCCTGTTTTTGGTCTCTGAGGACGGACGTTCTTTATCAACGATGATAATGTCCTCTCTGGTAAGCCGTCAGGTATTTTATCGTTTCGCCCAAGGGGGGGTCCCTCTAACCTAAAAAACCCTCGTGTGCACGCCACACGTACTCTGCTACCCTAGTAGCTGCTTCCGGTGTGTAGTGCACGCCTGACCTGTCTAGGGGGGCCCTACAGTTCTCCACCCAATAACGGAGGTCGATGAATTTGCAACCATTATAGTCGCAGAGTCGTCTGAGCCTCTGGTTTAGACCCTCCACACGGCTCCAAACCAGAGGACCGCGATCGACTCTGGGCACTATGCTGCAGATATTAAGCTCAGCTTGCACTCCGCGTGCGATGCTGGTTGTCTTCACCAAATCAGCCAGCCGCCGGAAGGAACCAAGGATGGCCTCAGAACCCAAGCGGCAGGCGTCATTCGTTCCGACATGTGCTACTATCTGCAGCCGGTCACACCCAGTGCGTTCAATAGCTGCCGGAAGGGCCTCCTCCACATAACGGACGAGACCCCCCGGCAAGCACACCGAGTGCACACTGGCATTCTTCCCCGACCTACCCGCTATTTTCCTGAGGGGCTCCATAACCCGCCTAAAGTTGGAGCTCCCTATAACTAATAGGCCCGCCCTCTGTGACTGTCGGGACCTTGCCGGAGAATCGGCCACTGGCCCAACAGGCGAGGCATCCTGTGGTGGCTCGGAAACGATGTCATCACCACTAGGAAGCACCCCGTACTTGTTGGAAAGGGGTAAGGCAGCTGCCACGCGGCCAGATCCCACCTTCGCCTTTCGGCCAGGCACGCGCGAGCCCACCACTGTCCGCCATTCACCCTGGAGTGATGGCTGACCGGTAAGATGCTCACTGCCGGAAGACGCAGCGACATCAGGGGTTCCATGTGATTCCAAGGCCACCGAAGTAGGCATAGGTCTCACCACAGTTGCCCCAATGTCACTACGAGCCGACGCCTGCGCCTCGAGCTCGATGAGCCTAACAGACAAAGCCTCCACCTGCCCCCGAAGAGTGGCCAATTCTCCTTGCGTCCGCTCACAACAACCACAGTCCCTACACATGACTATGTTTACCCTACCCTATACGGTGACAAATTCCCAAGATAAACTTCTGATGAGCTACTCTGATAATCAAGAAACACTCACTGAAATACGAGACGCGAAAACTACGCTAGGTTTTCCCAGAAAAACTATTTAAAAGCTAAGCGCAGCAAATAAGTACAAAAACGCTTTATACAAACAGTACTCGCTGCTGCTGGTGCTCTCGCTCTGGCTGTCACAAGACAACTGCTGATTCAAGTGACTAGTGGCTAACGGCCGCGAAACAAACAAACACGGTTTTAGGGCGCTTTCTGTTCTAAACGATCAAGAAAACACTAAGAAATCTAACACGAAAACTACGTAAAGTTTTAACAAGAACTGTTAGTTACTATGCAGAGCAGATAAACACAAATAGAATCCCTTCCTTAGTGGAAGGTCGTAAACAAAATGCAAAATAAACTCTTTATACAAACCATACTTGGAAACACAGATGTCATGTTCGCATGGCCCTCTTATAAGCAATAAGCGATGTATATTTCGGATAAGCATTTAAAAAACAGAATGAGTCAGTGTCTAATATTTGTTCGGAATTGTACATATGTATGCACTGAACTGTCAGTGAAATAGGCCTCTATGGAATTACTTGTTGTGGTAATTATAGCCCCAATCTACACTCCTGGAAATTGAAATAAGAACACCGTGAATTCATTGTCCCAGGAAGGGGAAACTTTATTGACACATTCCTGGGGTCAGATACATCACATGATCACACTGACAGAACCACAGGCACATAGACACAGGCAACAGAGCATGCACAATGTCGGCACTAGTACAGTGTATATCCACCTTTCGCAGCAATGCAGGCTGCTATTCTCCCATGGAGACGATCGTAGAGATGCTGGATGTAGTCCTGTGGAACGGCTTGCCATGCCATTTCCACCTGGCGCCTCAGTTGGACCAGCGTTCGTGCTGGACGTGCAGACCGCGTGAGACGACGCTTCATCCAGTCCCAAACATGCTCAATGGGGGACAGATCCGGAGATCTTGCTGGCCAGGGTAGTTGACTTACACCTTCTAGAGCACGTTGGGTGGCACGGGATACATGCGGACGTGCATTGTCCTGTTGGAACTGCAAGTTCCCTTGCCCGTCTAGGAATGGTAGAACGATGGGTTCGATGACGGTTTGGACGTAGCGTGCACCATTCAGTGTCCCCTCGACGATCACCAGTGGTGTACGGCCAGTGTAGGAGATCGCTCCCCACACCATGATGCCGGGTGTTGGCCCTGTGTGCCTCGGTCGTATGCAGTCATGATTGTGGCGCTCACCTGCACGGTGCCAAACACGCATACGACCATCATTGGCACCAAGGCAGAAGCGACCCTCATCGCTGAAGACGACACGTCTCCATTCGTCCCTCCATTCACGCCTGTCGCGACACCACTGGAGGCGGGCTGCACGATGTTGGGGCGTGAGCGGAAGACGGCCTAACGGTGTGCAGGACCGTAGCCCAGCTTCATGGAGACGGTTGCGAATGGTCCTCGCCGATACCCCAGGAGCAACAGTGTCCCTAATTTGCTGGGAAGTGGCGGTGCGGTCCCCTACGGCACTGCGTAG
Source organism: Schistocerca cancellata (assembly GCF_023864275.1). NCBI lineage: Eukaryota > Metazoa > Arthropoda > Insecta > Orthoptera > Acrididae > Schistocerca > Schistocerca cancellata. The sequence goes on from NC_064627.1 coordinate 40,282,113, forward strand.
GATCCTACGGTCTTGGCGTGCATCCGTGCGTCGCTGCGGTCCGGTTCCAGGTGCACGTGCACCTTCCGCCGACCACTGGCGACAACATCGATGTACTGTGGAGACCTCACGCCCCACGTGTTGAGCAATTCGGCGGTACGTCCACCCGGCCTCCCGCATGCCCACTATACGCCCTCTCTCAAAGTCCGTCAACTGCACATACGGTTCACGTCCACGCTGTCGCGGCATGCTACCAGTGTTAAAGACTGCGATGGAGCTCCGTATGCCACGGCAAACTGGCTGACACTGACGGCGGCGGTGCACAAATGCTGCGCAGCTAGCGCCATTCGACGGCCAACACCGCGGTTCCTGGTGTGTCCGCTGTGCCGTGCGTGTGATCATTGCTTGTACAGCCCTCTCGCAGTGTCCGGAGCAAGTATGGTGGGTCTGAGACACCGGTGTCAATGTGTTCTTTTTTCCATTTCCAGGAGTGTATTAAACCAGCCTGGTAAGCCTATCAGATTTCGTATTTTGTCGTAACACACGACGAAAAACCTAAACGTGTAATGTATGTAATAAATAGTTATATATTCCAGCCGAATCATAGGTATTCACTTATTTAGCGAGATATTACATCCTTCCATTACCGAATAAGGCATTAAAACCACTGTCTTACACAACATGTACACTTCCAGTTTTAAATCTCTGGGTAGGTGCTGTATCGCGTACTGGTTTGCTAACGACGAATAGACAGTCATCCAACCTAAATATGCAGTCCAGAGCAGAGCTCTCATCTTCATCGTTTGCCGGCTCATGTAATCGATATGCAGGTTAAACTACTAAAACTGAAGATATACAGAGTATAGTGTTATAAACCTTTATCGACTGTGTGTGGAATGTACGCACAGCCACACAGGTCAACAGTACTTACTTTAATGTGAAACATCCCCTTAGAAAAATTAATGAATTACTGTGCTGGTAAACCCCATACGTTATTTGATTTTCAAACAGCTGAGCAAAACTGAACGTACTCAGACGTTTCTCTCTTTACTTATTTTGATCATCACTAAACTTATACACAATATTTTTAGCGCAACGCAATCTGAATTTCAAAAATCCCTACAAAATAATGGCCCCGACTAACAATAACCTATACCTTTCATGAACCACTTACCTCACAAAAATCTTCGTTATTAGAAGTACTGCAATACAGCGAGCGCCAATACTGCCAGCTGTATAAAAGATTCTAACTACTGAACGCACTAACTGCTGATAGGCATGGTTACCAAATGAAAGATTTTGATAGAGAACAAACAATGTATTTACCTTCATAGTGTTCAAAAGTCATAATATATGTATATATCAGTTCATGACATCCAGTGTTACAAATTTACCGTCTCTGATGGACACACGTCCAGATCATCCGCTCTCAAAGCTCCGCCATCTCTCTCCCCACATCCACCACTGCTGGCGGCTCACCTCCAACTGCGCAACGTTATGCGCTGTTAACAGCCAACTGCCCAACACTACAATAGCGACTATTCTAACAACGCCACCCAACCACAGACTGCAAACAGCACAGCCAGTGATTTTCATACAGAGCGCTACGTGGCGTTACCAACATAAAAACCTAAACAGCCTACTTACAAATGCTCTGAAAGACGTCGGATTAGATCTCACGCCAGTCAGCCTTGGTATTCTTAAAATTATGTGAAAAACACCGGACTGCATCATGACATGGCAACGTGGCAATACAGTCATGATATAATGATGATTATTCACTATAGTGGCAAAAACCTATCGGGTAAAGATTATGATGGCAACACGTCTTGTCACGCGATCTTCTAAATGTGACTGAACTCGCACTATATTGTGCGCACTGCGTCATGGAAATTCAAGGGCCTTGGGGCGGAAAAGAGAGCGGGATTCCAGCAACATCCTTAATGCTACCCCACAAACCAGTATCCCATACATACCGGTCTATACTTACTAAAGTATCAACCGCGATGTCTAAGAAAATGCGAGATGCAGCTCTCATACCTGATAGCTATATGGAAAATTATGATACTGCAGCCCTAGCGTGGAGGTTCGTCGGAATATATGGACTTTGATATACTTTTAAGTAAAAAATAAGACTGTGTTGTGATAAAATGATAGGCTTGCTCTAGACATAGTTCTTCAGTCCAACACTTATGCATCCGCTAGCTCCTCCAACCAGCTAGACATTTTGACAATCTAAGGCGTCCATTAGACAGAATTTGGCATTATATCCCTCAGGAGAACATCCAGCTAATGTATCAATTAGTACCAAGCAGAATAACTACCTGCTTTACGGCATGAGGTAGACCAACGCGTTATTGACTTGCTAAATTTGTGAAATTCTTTCTCTTGAGTAAAGCACCCAATTTCTTTGAAATTCTAAACTTCTGTTTGATTTTACATTACACCACATCCACCGATCTCTGTCCTATTCGGTAATTCCTTCGTGACACGTCGTTATCTTTTCTCCTTTAGAATATTTCAGAACAAGTGAAGGGGCAGCAGACAGAAGGAGAAATGGAGATTTGGGCTATTCTTGGAAGATGACCGTTCGCAACGAGCGGTAACTCCGGGCTCGAGTCCCGGTCGGGCACAAATTTTAATTTTTTGTGAAATATTCTACTGCTGATGTGCGACCACAGTCACAATTTGCGTGTTCTTTCTCTGGAACTTTGGTAAGCTGAGGGGTGAGTTCCTGCCATATTCTACGGGGCCATTTGAGAGTGCGCAGTTTGGAATCTTTGTTTCTGTGTTAATTAATGGTATATCTACTGCAGGGCACACATCTCTCAGTCCAAACAAGCTTATCGACATTAATCGTGACTTTATATGTGCGGCTTATATATTTTTTAATGTATTACAGTTTGAGGTTGTCTCCTTTCTGGCGGTGAAGAAGGAAAATAGAGTTTCGGTGGAGGAAATTATGCCCTGTCGAATGACAGGGCTGTTTTCCCCTGCACCAGCACTCATAGCTTTGGCTGTGAGGCCCTGGTGTTGCCAGATGGTGGCTGCTGCAGGACACATAATGAACACAGGCGCCGCTGTGACAGAGTTGGGGATAGGCAGAGAGGACGATGGTCAGTCTGCTACATGGAGTGAAAGCGGCAACTTCACCTCGAGCCATTGGCGGTGGCTGACGAGTTGTGGGCTAGAGCCAGGCCGCTGTAAGTCGCGCCGGTCACACTTGTCTGGCGTCCTTGTGGCTGGGCCAAGAAGTCGCTGTGGTACGCAGTCAGTTCATGGAGACACACAAACGAGGCTGACCTACAAGGACTCAGTTTCAAGGGGCCACACGCAGTTGGTGCAGAGCCATGTCGAAGCACAGTGGTCAGCATAGGTGACTCCGTCTACGGACTGCAGTCTGGTGGAGCAGATGCTGTCTTCTCTGGTCACACGTAGGACACTACATTGAAGACGTGAAATGTGTATTAAAGTTGTTATATTGTCTTGTGTGATCGAGTTATCTTACGTGTAACTGGATTACTGATCAAATGGTTCAAATGGCTCTCAGCAATTTGGGACTTAACATCTGAGGTCATCAGTCCCCTAGAACTTAGAACTACTTAAACCTAACTAACCTAAGGACATCACACACATCCATGCCCGAGGCAGGATTCGAACCTGCGACCGTAGTGGTCGCACGGTTGCGGACTGAAGCGCCTAGAACCGCTCGCCCACACCGGCCGGCGATTACTGATCACTTAGACATAAACGTGGGTGGTCGGCTAGTGTTGTTGCTACATGATATACACTCCTGGAAATTGAAATAAGAACACCGTGAATTCATTGTCCCAGGAAGGGGAAACTTTATTGACACATTCCTGGGGTCAGATACATCACATGATCACACTGACAGAACCACAGGCACATAGACACAGGCAACAGAGCATGCACAATGTCGACACTAGTACAGTGTATATCCACCTTTCGCAGCAATGCAGGCTGCTATTCTCCCATGGAGACGATCGTAGAGATGCTGGATGTAGTCCTGTGGAACGGCTTGCCATGCCATTTCCACCTGGCGCCTCAGTTGGACCAGCGTTCGTGCTGGACGTGCAGACCACGTGAGACGACGCTTCATCCAGTCCCAAACATGCTCAATGGGGGACAGATCCGGAGATCTTGCTGGCCAGGGTAGTTGACTTACACCTTCTAGAGCACGTTGGGTGGCACGGGATACATGCGGACGTTCATTGTCCTGTTGGAACAGCAAGTTCCCTTGCCGGTCTAGGAATGGTAGAACGATGGGTTCGATGACGATTTGGATGTACCGTGCACTATTCAGTGTCCCCTCGACGATCACCAGTGGTGTACGGCCAGTGTAGGAGATCGCTCCCCACACCATGATGCCGGGTGTTGGCCCTGTGTGCCTCGGTCGTATGCAGTCCTGATTGTGGCGCTCACCTGCACGGCGCCAAACACGCATACGACCATCATTGGCACCAAGGCAGAAGCGACTCTCATCGCTGAAGACGACACGTCTCCATTCGTCCCTCCATTCACGCCTGTCGCGACACCACTGGAGGCGGGCTGCACGATGTTGGGGCGTGAGCGGAAGACGGCCTAACGGTGTGCGGGACCGTAGCCCAGCTTCATGGAGACGGTTGCGAATGGTCCTCGACGATACCCCAGGAGCAACAGTGTCCCTAATTTGCTGGGAAGTGGCGGTGCGGTCCCCTACGGCACTGCGTAGGATCCTACGGTCTTGGCGTGCATCCGTGCGTCGCTGCGGTCCGGTTCCAGGTGCACGTGCACCTTCCGCCGACCACTGGCGACAACATCGATGTACTGTGGAGACCTCACGCCCCACGTGTTGAGCAATTCGGCGGTACGTCCACCCGGCCTCCCGCATGCCCACTATACGCCCTCTCTCAAAGTCCGTCAACTGCACATACGGTTCACGTCCACGCTGTCGCGGCATGCTACCAGTGTTAAAGACTGCGATGGAGCTCCGTATGCCACGGCAAACTGGCTGACACTGACGGCGGCGGTGCACAAATGCTGCGCAGCTAGCGCCATTCGACGGCCAACACCGCGGTTCCTGGTGTGCCCGCTGTGCCGTGCGTGTGATCATTGCTTGTACAGCCGTCTCGCAGTGTCCGGAGCAAGTATGGTGGGTCTGAGACACCGGTGTCAATGTGTTCTTTTTTCCATTTCCAGGAGTGTGTTAAACCAGCCTGGTAAGCCTATCAGATTTCGTATTTTGTCGTAACACACGACGAAAAACCTAAACGTGTAATGTATGTAATAAATAGTTATATATTCCAGCCGAATCATAGGTATTCACTTATTTAGCGAGATATTACATCCTTCCATTACCGAATAAGGCATTAAAACCACTGTCTTACACAACATGTACACTTCCAGTTTTAAATCTCTGGGTAGGTGCTGTATCGCGTACTGGTTTGCTAACGACGAATAGACAGTCATCCAACCTAAATATGCAGTCCAGAGCAGAGCTCTCATCTTCATCGTTTGCCGGCTCATGTAATCGATATGCAGGTTAAACTACTAAAACTGAAGATATACAGAGTATAGTGTTATAAACCTTTATCGACTGTGTGTGGAATGTACGCACAGCCACACAGGTCAACAGTACTTACTTTAATGTGAAACATCCCCTTAGAAAAATTAATGAATTACTGTGCTGGTAAACCCCATACGTTATTTGATTTTCAAACAGCTGAGCAAAACTGAACGTACTCAGACGTTTCTCTCTTTACTTATTTTGATCATCACTAAACTTATACACAATATTTTTAGCGCAACGCAATCTGAATTTCAAAAATCCCTACAAAATAATGGCCCCGACTAACAATAACCTATACCTTTCATGAACCACTTACCTCACAAAAATCTTCGTTATTAGAAGTACTGCAATACAGCGAGCGCCAATACTGCCAGCTGTATAAAAGATTCTAACTACTGAACGCACTAACTGCTGATAGGCATGGTTACCAAATGAAAGATTTTGATAGAGAACAAACAATGTATTTACCTTCATAGTGTTCAAAAGTCATAATATATGTATATATCAGTTCATGACATCCAGTGTTACAAATTTACCGTCTCTGATGGACACACGTCCAGATCATCCGCTCTCAAAGCTCCGCCATCTCTCTCCCCACATCCACCACTGCTGGCGGCTCACCTCCAACTGCGCAACGTTATGCGCTGTTAACAGCCAACTGCCCAACACTACAATAGCGACTATTCTAACAACGCCACCCAACCACAGACTGCAAACAGCACAGCCAGTGATTTTCATACAGAGCGCTACGTGGCGTTACCAACATAAAAACCTAAACAGCCTACTTACAAATGCTCTGAAAGACGTCGGATTAGATCTCACGCCAGTCAGCCTTGGTATTCTTAAAATTATGTGAAAAACACCGGACTGCATCATGACATGGCAACGTGGCAATACAGTCATGATATAATGATGATTATTCACTATAGTGGCAAAAACCTATCGGGTAAAGATTATGATGGCAACACGTCTTGTCACGCGATCTTCTAAATGTGACTGAACTCGCACTATATTGTGCGCACTGCGTCATGGAAATTCAAGGGCCTTGGGGCGGAAAAGAGAGCGGGATTCCAGCAACATCCTTAATGCTACCCCACAAACCAGTATCCCATACATACCGGTCTATACTTACTAAAGTATCAACCGCGATGTCTAAGAAAATGCGAGATGCAGCTCTCATACCTGATAGCTATATGGAAAATTATGATACTGCAGCCCTAGCGTGGAGGTTCGTCGGAATATATGGACTTTGATATACTTTTAAGTAAAAAATAAGACTGTGTTGTGATAAAATGATAGGCTTGCTCTAGACATAGTTCTTCAGTCCAACACTTATGCATCCGCTAGCTCCTCCAACCAGCTAGACATTTTGACAATCTAAGGCGTCCATTAGACAGAATTTGGCATTATATCCCTCAGGAGAACATCCAGCTAATGTATCAATTAGTACCAAGCAGAATAACTACCTGCTTTACGGCATGAGGTAGACCAACGCGTTATTGACTTGCTAAATTTGTGAAATTCTTTCTCTTGAGTAAAGCACCCAATTTCTTTGAAATTCTAAACTTCTGTTTGATTTTACATTACACCACATCCACCGATCTCTGTCCTATTCGGTAATTCCTTCGTGACACGTCGTTATCTTTTCTCCTTTAGAATATTTCAGAACAAGTGAAGGGGCAGCAGACAGAAGGAGAAATGGAGATTTGGGCTATTCTTGGAAGATGACCGTTCGCAACGAGCGGTAACTCCGGGCTCGAGTCCCGGTCGGGCACAAATTTTAATTTTTTGTGAAATATTCTACTGCTGATGTGCGACCACAGTCACAATTTGCGTGTTCTTTCTCTGGAACTTTGGTAAGCTGAGGGGTGAGTTCCTGCCATATTCTACGGGGCCATTTGAGAGTGCGCAGTTTGGAATCTTTGTTTCTGTGTTAATTAATGGTATATCTACTGCAGGGCACACATCTCTCAGTCCAAACAAGCTTATCGACATTAATCGTGACTTTATATGTGCGGCTTATATATTTTTTAATGTATTACAGTTTGAGGTTGTCTCCTTTCTGGCGGTGAAGAAGGAAAATAGAGTTTCGGTGGAGGAAATTATGCCCTGTCGAATGACAGGGCTGTTTTCCCCTGCACCAGCACTCATAGCTTTGGCTGTGAGGCCCTGGTGTTGCCAGATGGTGGCTGCTGCAGGACACATAATGAACACAGGCGCCGCTGTGACAGAGTTGGGGATAGGCAGAGAGGACGATGGTCAGTCTGCTACATGGAGTGAAAGCGGCAACTTCACCTCGAGCCATTGGCGGTGGCTGACGAGTTGTGGGCTAGAGCCAGGCCGCTGTAAGTCGCGCCGGTCACACTTGTCTGGCGTCCTTGTGGCTGGGCCAAGAAGTCGCTGTGGTACGCAGTCAGTTCATGGAGACACACAAACGAGGCTGACCTACAAGGACTCAGTTTCAAGGGGCCACACGCAGTTGGTGCAGAGCCATGTCGAAGCACAGTGGTCAGCATAGGTGACTCCGTCTACGGACTGCAGTCTGGTGGAGCAGATGCTGTCTTCTCTGGTCACACGTAGGACACTACATTGAAGACGTGAAATGTGTATTAAAGTTGTTATATTGTCTTGTGTGATCGAGTTATCTTACGTGTAACTGGATTACTGATCAAATGGTTCAAATGGCTCTCAGCAATTTGGGACTTAACATCTGAGGTCATCAGTCCCCTAGAACTTAGAACTACTTAAACCTAACTAACCTAAGGACATCACACACATCCATGCCCGAGGCAGGATTCGAACCTGCGACCGTAGTGGTCGCACGGTTGCGGACTGAAGCGCCTAGAACCGCTCGCCCACACCGGCCGGCGATTACTGATCACTTAGACATAAACGTGGGTGGTCGGCTAGTGTTGTTGCTACATGATATACACTCCTGGAAATTGAAATAAGAACACCGTGAATTCATTGTCCCAGGAAGGGGAAACTTTATTGACACATTCCTGGGGTCAGATACATCACATGATCACACTGACAGAACCACAGGCACATAGACACAGGCAACAGAGCATGCACAATGTCGACACTAGTACAGTGTATATCCACCTTTCGCAGCAATGCAGGCTGCTATTCTCCCATGGAGACGATCGTAGAGATGCTGGATGTAGTCCTGTGGAACGGCTTGCCATGCCATTTCCACCTGGCGCCTCAGTTGGACCAGCGTTCGTGCTGGACGTGCAGACCACGTGAGACGACGCTTCATCCAGTCCCAAACATGCTCAATGGGGGACAGATCCGGAGATCTTGCTGGCCAGGGTAGTTGACTTACACCTTCTAGAGCACGTTGGGTGGCACGGGATACATGCGGACGTTCATTGTCCTGTTGGAACAGCAAGTTCCCTTGCCGGTCTAGGAATGGTAGAACGATGGGTTCGATGACGATTTGGATGTACCGTGCACTATTCAGTGTCCCCTCGACGATCACCAGTGGTGTACGGCCAGTGTAGGAGATCGCTCCCCACACCATGATGCCGGGTGTTGGCCCTGTGTGCCTCGGTCGTATGCAGTCCTGATTGTGGCGCTCACCTGCACGGCGCCAAACACGCATACGACCATCATTGGCACCAAGGCAGAAGCGACTCTCATCGCTGAAGACGACACGTCTCCATTCGTCCCTCCATTCACGCCTGTCGCGACACCACTGGAGGCGGGCTGCACGATGTTGGGGCGTGAGCGGAAGACGGCCTAACGGTGTGCGGGACCGTAGCCCAGCTTCATGGAGACGGTTGCGAATGGTCCTCGACGATACCCCAGGAGCAACAGTGTCCCTAATTTGCTGGGAAGTGGCGGTGCGGTCCCCTACGGCACTGCATAGGATCCTACGGTCTTGGCGTGCATCCGTGCGTCGCTGCGGTCCGGTCCCAGGTCGACGGGCACGTGCGCCTTCCGCCGACCACTGGCGACAACATCGATGTACTGTGGAGACCTCACGCCCCACGTGTTGAGCAATTCGGCGGTACGTCCACCCGGCCTCCCGCATGCCCACTATACGCCCTCGCTTAATGTCCGTCAACTGCACATACGGTTCACGTCCACGCTGTCGCGGCATGCTACCAGTGTTAAAGACTGCGATGGAGCTGCGTATACCACGGCAAACTGGCTGACACTGACGGCGGCGGTGCACAAATGCTGCGCAGCTAGCGCCATTCGACGGCCAACACCGCGGTTCCTGGTGTGTCCGCTGTGCCGTGCGTGTGATCATTGCTTGTACAGCCCTCTCGCAGTGTCCGGAGCAAGTATGGTGGGTCTGACACACCAATGTCAATGTGTTCTTTTTTCCATTTCCAGGAGTGTATATTTCGGTGATTGCGTCTAATGAGTGGTAACAGAGCAGGGGGTAGTCAGTGGATATATTACTTAGCTTCTGTCTTAGTTAAGTCCCTTATTGTCTAGCATAAGAACTTGCTGGTGTCAAAAACTGACGAGGGCAGAATACCATGTACTGATGCTTGTTTTGTTATAATTGTTTGCCGTTTTAGGACCAGATTCCTGTATTCTATATTGGATATTGTTATTGTAAAGAGGATGTTATTATTCGAGCACTATTAACCTTAGTAAGGCCGGTGCATTTACAATCAGCATACTGCCAATTGTAGGAGGCTGAAGAGGGGCTAGAGGGGGGGGGGGGGGATTGTGGTTTATGCCAACCACAAAAATATTTTAGAAATTTTTGTTGGAAATGAAATGAGCGTATGGCGTCATTGACCGGGAGGCCCCTTACGGGGCAGGTCCGGCCGCCTTGGTGCAGGTCTTATTACATTCGACGCCACACTGGGCGTCCTGCACGCTGGATAGGGATGAAATGATGATGAAGACAACACAGCACCCAGTCCTTGAGCGGAGAAAATCCCCGACCCAGACGGGGGCCCCTAGAACGGCAATCCGTCGCGCTGACCACTCAGTTATCAGGGCAGAAAAAAATGTTGTTAATTTCTGTTAACTTTTGTTAACAAGATGCTTGATACTTTTTACTAGGCACTCATGTGTACGTAGTGTCCAGGACATGAAAAATGTTCCTTAGCACAATATTAGTAGTACCAACGCGTTTTCTGTGTTTTGTACATGATGCGAAATGGTACTGATTTATTAGGAATTTAGCTGGATGATTTAGGATTGGGGCATCCTGATGAAATGAGAGGAATCCCCACATAACTGCTTCAGCGTTCATCATCTTTAATACATAACTATACACCAGAAGTACAGAATTCTACAAACAATAAACTACGGTTCACTGAGTAATTTCTTTAACTAAATGGCCTTTAAACAACTTCCATCAGTTGTGAACGCACGGTTACTCAGTAGAGAGAAAATGTACAGAATTTTGAAAACAATTACGTCACCAATAAATTAGCTACAGCTACCCAAAATTCCCTGATCAGATTTTAAGCAAACAATATTTATGCAGCTGCTATTAATTATGAACAGATGGCCGGGCGGAGTGGCTCCTCCCGCGAGAGGTTCGAGTCCTCCCTCGGCCATGGGTGGATGTGTTGTATTTAGCATAAATTAGCTTAAGAAGTGCGTAAGTCTAGGGACCGATTACCTCAGTAGTTTGGTCCCTTAGAAATTGACACACATTTTTTACGAACACATGTTCGTTACTCAAAGTGGACAGGTGGCCTCCATCCTTCCACTCCTTAAGCCAGCAAGTGACCGGACCGCCTACACTAGCGTCAATCTGACCAAAAAACCTGCAGGTCGCTGATGTGTTTCCCGAACTATAACGCCCGCTAACGGAAACCGCTTGAGAGTCACGTGATAACTGGCAGTCAAAACTAGCCGATTCGTTCCCCTGTGTACCATCCTTATCTCATAACCTTTCATGTACCCAGCCGACTGGCTCCGCACACCACACACTCACCTCCAGAACCTTCCGGCCTCGCTGCTTTTGTCCCCACCCGTGGCGCCACCGACGTTCCTCCGAAGTTATGCAGGCAAAGATCGGGACGAGGCGGTCGACCCCTCACTGCTGATCCTTCCCCCACTGAAAGTCAGAGACGGCACCAGGGTTAAAGGTAAAGATGGGGGCTAGCCACTCGCTTTCACTTGACTAACATGTACTCTAGAGATTTTCCCGTTCAATTCTGTTACGTAGCTGTTGTGGTCTTCAGTCCTGAGACTGGTTTGATGCAGCTCTCCATGCTACTCTATCCTGAGCAAGCTTCTTCATCTCTCATCACCTACTGCAACCTACATCCTTCTGAATCTGCTTTGTGTATTCATCTCTTGGTCTCCCTCTACGATTTTTACCCTCCACGCTGCCCTCCAATGCTACATTTGTGATCCCTTGATGCCTCAGAACATGTCCTACCAACCGGTCTCTTCTTCTTGTCAAGTTGTGCCACAAACTCCTCCCCAATTTTATTCAATACCTCCTCATTAGTTATGTGATCTACCCATCTAATCTTCAGCATTCTTCTGTAGCACCACATTTCGAAAGCTTCTATTCTCTTCCTATCCAAACTATTTATCGTCCATGTTTCACTTCCATACATGGCTACACTCCATACAAATACTTTCAGAAACGACTTCCTGACATTTAAATCTGTACTCGATGTTAACAAATTTCTCTTCTTCAGAAACGCTTTCCTTGCCATTGCCAGTCTACATTTTATATCCTCTCTACTTCGACCATCATCAGTTATTTTGCTCCCCAAACAGCAAAACTCATCTACTACTTTAAGTGTCTCATTTCCTAATCTAAATCCCTCAGCATCAGCAGACATAATTAGACTACATTTTATTATTCCCGTTTTGCTTTTGTTGATGTTCATCTTATATCCTCCTTTCAAGACACTGTCCATTCCGTTCAACTGCTCTTCCAAGCCCTTTGCTGTCTCTGACAGAATTACAATGTCATCGGCGAACCTCAACATTTTTATTTCTGCTCCATGGATTTTAATATCTACTCCGAATTTTTGTTTTTTGTTTTCTTTACTGCTTGCTCAATACACAGGTTGAATAACATCGGGGACAGGCTAACCCCCTGTCTCACTCCCTTCCCAACCGCTGTTTCCCTTTCATGTCCCTCGACCCTTATAACTGCCATCTGGTTTCTGTACAAATTGTAAATAGCCTTTCGCTCCCTGTATTTTACCCCTGCCACGCTTAGAATTTTAAAGAGGGTATTCCAGTCAACATTGTCAAAAGCTTTCTCTTAGTCTACAAATGCTAGAAACGTCAGTTTGCCTTTCCTTAATCTTTCTTCTAAGATAAGTCGTAAGGTCAGTATTGCCTCACGTGTTCCAATATTTCTACGGAATCCAAACTGATCTTCCCCAAGGTTGGCTTCTACTAGTTTCTCCATTGGTCTGTAAAGAATTCGCGTTAGTATTTTGCAGCTGTGGCTTATTAAATTGATAGTTCGGTAATTTTCACATCTGTCAACACCTGCTGTCTTTGGGATTGGAATTATTATATTCTTCTTGAAGTCTGAGGCTATTTCGCCTGTCTCATACATCTTGCTCACCAGATGGTAAAGTTTTGTCAGGACTGGCTCTCCCAAGGCCGTCAGTAGTTCTAATGGAATGTTGTCTACTCCTGGGGCCTTGTTTCGACTCGGGTCTTTCAGTGCTCTGTCAAACTCTTCACGCAGTATTGTAGCTCCCATTTCGCCTTCATCTACATTCTCTTCCATTTCCAGAATATTTCCTCAAGTACGTCGCCCTTGTATAGACCCTCTATATACTCCTTCCACCTTTCTGCTTTCCTTTCTTTGCTTAGAACTGGGTTTCCATCTGAGCTCTTGATATTCATACAAGTGGTTCTCTTTTTTCCAAAGGCCTCTTTAATTTTCCTGTAGGCAGTATCTATCCTGCACCTAGTGAGATAAGCCTCTACATCCTTACATTTGTCCTCTAGCCATTCCTGCTTAGCCATTTTGCACTTCCTGATGATCTCATTTTTGAGACGTTTGTATTCCTTTTTACCTGCTTCATTTACTGCGTTTTCATATTTTCTCCTTTCATCAATTAAATTCAATATTTCTTCTGTTAACCAAGGATTTCTACTAGCCCTCTACTACCTACTTGGTCCTCTGCTGCCTTCACTACTTCAGACCTCAGAGCTACCCATTCATCTTCTATTGTATTTCTTTCCCAATTTGTGACAATTGTTCCCTTATGCTCTCCCCGAAACTCTGTACAACCTCTGGTTTAATCAGTTTGTCCAGGTTTCATCTCCTTAACTTCTAACCTTTCTGCAGTTTCTTCAGTTTTAATCTACTGTTCATAACCAATAGATTGTGGTCAGAGTCCACATCTGACCCTGGAAATGTCTTACAATTTAATACCTGGTTCCTAAATCTCTGTCTTACCATTATACGATCTATCTGATACCTTCTAGTATTTGCAAGATTCTTACATGTGTACAACCTTCTTTTATGATTCTTGAACCAAGTGTTAGCTATGATTAAGTTATGCTCTGTGCAAAATTCTACCAGACAGCTTCCTCTTCCATTTCGTACCCCCAATCCGTATTCACCTACTACGTTTCCTTCTCTCCCTCTTCCTTCTCTCGAATTCCAGTCACCCATGACTATTAAATTTTCGTCTGCCTTCACTACCTGAATAATTTCTTTTATCTCATCATACATTTCATCAATTTCTTCATCATCTGCAGAGCTAGTTGGTATATAAACTTGTACTACTGTAGTAGGTGTGGGCTTCGTGTCTATCTTGGCCACAATAATGGGTTCACTATGCTGTTGTTCTTTATTCATTATTAAACCTAAACCTGCATTACCCCTATTTGATTTGTATTTATAACCCTGTATTCACCTGAGCAGAATCCTTGTTCCTCCTGCCACCGAACCTCACTAATTCCCACTATATCTAACTTTAACCCATCCATTTCCCGTTTTAAGTTTTCTAACCTACCTGCCCGATTAAGGGATCTGACATTCCACGCTCCGATCCGCAGAACGCCAGTTTTCTTTCTCCTATGGGGGACTATTTTACCTCCGGAATATTTTACCCAAGAGGACGCCATCATCATTTGACCATACAGTAAAGCTGCATGCCCTTGGGAAAAATTACGGCTGTAGTTTCCCCTTGCTTTCAGCCGTTCGCAGTAACAGCACAGCAAGGCCGTTTTGGTTAGTGTTACAAGGCCAGATCAGTCAATGACCCAGTCTGTTGCCCCTGCAACTACTGTAAAGGCTGCTGCCCTTCTTCAGGAACCACACGTTTGTCTGTCCTCTCAACAGATACCCCTCCGTTGTGGTTGCACCTACGGTACGGCGATCTGTATCGCTGTGGCACGCGATCCTCCCCACCAACGGCAAGGTCCATGGTTAATGGGGGGAGGGGGGGGGTACTTAGTGAAATTAAGGAAAAAGTTGAAGGGGGGACTCACCAATATAACTTCCTTTTCACACAACCTGTTTATTTAACAAAATGTCTAAACTGTGTTTTACAATTAATCGAAGCACTCATCATCATCATCGTTTAAGACTGATTATGCGTTTCAGCGTTCAGTCTGGATCATAGCCCCCTTATAAAATTCCTCCATGATCCCCTATTCAGTGCTAACGTTGGTGCCTCTTCTGATGTTGAACCTATTACTTCAAAACCATTCTCAACCGAATCCAGGTACCTTCTCCTTGGTCTGCCCCGACTCCTCCTACTCTCTACTGCTGAACCCATGAGTCTCTTGGGTAACCTTGCTTCTCCCATGCGTGTAACATGACCCCACCATCTAAGCCTGTTCGCTTTGACTGCTACATCTATAGATTTCATTCCCAGTTTTTCTTTGATTTCCTCATTGTGGACACCCACCTGCCATTGTTCCCATCTACTGGTACCTGCAATCATCCTAGCTACTTTCATGTCTGTAACCTCAACCTTGTTGATAAGGTAACCTGAATCCACCCAGCTTTCGCTCCCATACAACAAAGTTGGTCAAAAGATTGAACGGTGCACAGATAACTTAGTCTTGGTACTGACTTCCTTCTTGCAGAAGAAAGTAGATCGTAGCTGAGCGCTCACTGAATTAGCTTTGCTACACCTCGCTTCCAGTTCTTTCACTATGTTGTCATCCTGTGAGAATATGCATCCTAAGTACTTGAAACCGTCCACCTGTTCTAACTTTGTTCCTCCTATTTGGCACTCAATCCGTTTATATTTCTTTCCCACTGACATTACTTTCGTTTTGGAGATGCTAATCTTCATACCATAGTCCTTACATTTCTTATCCAGCTCTGAAATATTACTTTGCAAACTTTCAAACGAATCTGCCATCACAGCTAGGTCATCCGCATATGCAAGACTGCTTATTTTGTGTTCACATATCTTAATCTCACCCAGCCAGTCTATTGTTTTCAACATATGATCCATAAATAATATGAACAACAGTGGAGACAGGTTGCAGCCTTGTCTTACCCCTGAAACTACTCTGAACCATGAGCTCAATTTACCATCAACTCTAACTGCTGCCTGACTATCCATGTAAAGACCTTTAATTGCTTGCAAAAGTTTGCCTCGTATTCCATAATCTCGTAGAACAGACAATAACTTCCTCCTAGGAACCCGGTCATATGCCTTTTTTAGATCTATAAAGCATAGATACAATTCCCTGTTCCATTCATAACACTTGTCCATTATTTGCCGTGAGCTAAAGATCTGGTCCTGACAACCTCTAAGTGGCCTAAAACCACACTGATTTTAATCCAACTGGTCCTCAACTAATACTCGCACTTTCCTTTCAACAATACCTGCGAAGATTTTACCCACAACGCTGATTAAAGAGATACCTCTCTAGTTGTTACAATCTTTTCTGTTTCCATGTTTAAAGACTGGTGTGATTACTGCTTTTGTCCAGTCTGATGGAACCTGTCCCGACTCCCACGCCATTTCAATTATCCTGTGTAGCCATTTAAGACCTGACATTCCACAGTATTTGATGAAATCCGACTTAATTTCATCCATCCCAGCTGCGTTATTGCACTGCAATCTACTGACCATTTTCTCCACTTCCTAAAATGTTATCCTATTTCCATCATCATTCCTGTCCCATTCTACCTCGAAAACATTACTGATCGTATTTGCACCTACATTGAGCAACTCTTCAAAATATTCCCTCCATCTGCGTAAGGCATCCACAGGATTCACCAGCAGTTTTCCTGACCTGTCCAAAATACTTGTCATTTCCTTCTTACCTCCCATTCGAAGACCGCTAATTACACTCCAGAATGGTTTTCCAGCAGCTAGACCCATAGTCTCCAACCGGGTTCCAAAGTCTTCCCAAGATTTCTTCTTGGATGCTGCAATTATCTGTTTGGCTTTGTTTCTTTCTTCAACATAACTTTCCCTGTCTGCCTGAGTTCTAGTATGTAGCCATTTTTGATACGCCTTCTTTTTCCTTTCACAGGCTGCCTTGACTGTGTCATTCCACCAAGCTGTTTGCTTCATCCTACTTTTACACACTACTGTTCCAAGACATTCTTTAGCCACTTCTAGTACTGTGTCCCTGTACCTTGTCCATTCCTTTTCCAATGACTGTAATTGACTGCATTCAACTAACTGGTACCTTTCTGAGATCGCTGTTATGTGCTTGTGTCTGATTTCCTTACCCTGAAGTTTCTCCACTCTTATCCTCCTACATATGGACCTGACCTCCTGCACTTTCGGCCTCACAATCCCAATTCCACTGCAGATTAAATAATGATCAGTGTCATCAAAGAATCCCCTGAATACAAGTGTGTCCCTCACAGCCTTCGTGAATTCCTGATCTGTCATTATATAGTCAATGACAGATCTGGTTCCCCTGCCTTCCCAAGTATACCGGTGAATGTTCTTATGTTTAAAAAAGAAGTTTGTGATTACTAAGCCCATACTGGCACAGAAATCCAAGAGTTGTTTCCCGTTCCTGTTGGCCTCCATATCCTCTCCAAATTTACCCATAACCTTTTCATACCCTTCTGTTCGATTTCCAATCCTGGCATTAAAATCACCCATGACCAGAACATTGTCCTTGTCCTTTACTCTAACAACTACATCACTGAGTGCGTCATAAAAACTATCCATCTTATCTAGATCTGTCCCTTCACAATGCGAATATACTGACACAATCCTAATTTTCTTGCTACACACTGTCAAATCTATCCACATCAGTCGTTCGTTTACATACCTTATTGCAACTACGCCGGGTTCCATTACTTTCCTGATGTAAAGCCCTGCGCCCCATTGTGCTATTCCTGCTTTGACTCCTGACAGGTAGACCTTGTATTCTCCCGCTTCCTCTTCTTTCTCACCCCTTACCCGAAGGTCACTAACAGCTAAAACGTCCAGCTCCATCTTACTTGCAGCCTCTGCCTGCTCTACCTTCTTCCAAAAGTAGCCCCCATTGACATTAATAGCTCCCCATCTCATTACCATTTGTTTGCCAAGTCGTATCTTAGTAGTCCCTGGTTTGTCAGTTAGAAGTGAGACTCCGTCACCTCCAAAGGTCCGAGGCATTTTGCTCTGATTGTTGCCAGCATCATATTTAAAGTACCAGGGAAGCAGGTTGCTAGCCTTACTTGCCCCGAGTCCCATTAGGATTTACCCCTAACGGCTGAGGGACTAACTGGTGGATTTGGTAGTCTTTGCCGTATGAGCACAAAGGTGACCACGACTCAGAATATGTCCGAGATGCCCAGCCTTATTCGAAAGTAACTGGTATCCCGACTGTCGGGACCACTTACTTGGCCACTCATACGTTGTTCGTGGTTCATGAACTAGGACATGACTACAGGAACCCACACCATGAACCACATCGAAGCACTTACCCACAAAATTTTATCTAACAAAATGAACAAGTCTGCAAAATTCTTTTGACTCCCAGAATCCAAAAGAACACATACAGACTTAGTATTCAAGTGGGCACACATATAAAGAAACGTCAGATTTCGTACTGCTCTAATGTGCGAGCAGCTCTGAACAGGAAGATGGTTACCTCCTTCCACCAGTGTCCTACGGCGACAGATATCCGGACGTGGGCACCGCTTCACTGGACATGACAGCACTAAGTATCTATTATCGCCACACCTGAAACAAACCTTGTCTTTAACCTTACCGAGTAGAAATCACGTGACTTCCCGCTGGTTCCTCTCGGATGGAGTATTGCCCATCAGCTAATTTTAGCCCTTCCATCTTGGCCACCAAGCTATCTAATTCATGAACGTGGTAGGTTTTGCTAGAAAAAGTTTCACGTAAGTAGTCCTCAGGCTTCATGCCTTCCAATGTAGTCTTAACTGCATCAGCTTCAACTACTTTCAACCCCAGAATTGACAAATCAGTGCAGATCTCATCAATGTGTTTAGGCAACGTCTCGTGCTGGTACTGCAGACGCCAAAAATGCACTGTCTCCAATCACGAGGGATATTTCACTCTGGATAATTTCAGAGAAAATGTTGCTTAAGACCTCGCAGGTTAACAGGTAAAGAAGCTGAATAACAGTGGCATGCGAAATGCACAATGCATTAGCATGAAATTCAAACCAAACTGTTAACCATTATATAGATTCATGCTGTTAAATCTGTTCGATAGAAAGCTCCGTAATCTCTTTCAGTAGATTAAAACTGGGATTTGGCAACTCAGAAAAAGCATTAGAGGAGATCACATTTACTGGTCTGTCGGTTTCCTGTCCACTCTCCCCACTCTCCTGCACCATCGCTCTCCCTTACGCTGAGCTTAGCACCTGCATCACCAGTGGAGCCAAGGCTGAGGTCCACGGCTTTCCCCACCAAACGAACAGCCAACTCAGGCACTGCCCCCTCGCCGGATGGCTGCCTAATTCGTAAATCATACAAAAGCTGGCTTCTCTTGAGGTAGCCTGTCCCTCGCTACGGCCTGGCTTCGATGCTGACTATTGTTACCTGGAAAACAGTACTAATTAAACAAACACCAATATGAAACAGGAGTAAATCAGTAACAGGGAACGCTGCTGTAAGAGGGGAAATGATGGCCACTCCCTCCTTCTGGGTGTTTCCAGGAACAGTAAAAGATCAACGCTCAGCTACCAGCTGATAACTAGGAATCTTGGTGGGAAGATTTGGAAATGGGCCATCCTAATGGAAGGACTGTGGTTCAAATGGCCCTGAGCACTATGGGACTTAACATATGAGGTCATCAGTCCCCTAGAACTTAGAACTACTTAATCCTAACTAACCTAAGGACATCACACACATCCATGTCCGAGGCAGGATTCGAACCTGCCACCGTAGCAGCAGTGCGGTTCCGGACTGAAGCGCCTAGAACCGCTCGATCAAAGGACTATGGTTCTTATATAACTGCTTCAGCGTTCGTCGTCTTTAATACAAAAATTGCCCTCATTAAAGTTAAAAGAGTTTTACAAACAATCAATAGTAAAACTGACAGAGTAGAGTTCAGAAAAACGACTTTTAAACAGCTGCCACTAATTATGAGCCACTAGTCATTAACTATATCCTAAAAATAAAGAATTTTAAAAGCAATGAACTACAGTTAGCGAAATTCACTTAGCAATTTTTTAACTAAATCACCTTTAAACAGCTGCCATCAGTTATGAACCCATTGGCACTCAGTAGACTGCACAGGTACAGAATTTGAAAAACAATTAATAGTCCCTGAATTGTTAATTTCAGTTAACCAAAATTCCCTGATCACATTTTAGCCAAACAACCTTTAAACAGCCGCTATTAATTATGAACCCATTGTGATTCAGTAGGCAGCAAAATACAGAAATTGAGAAAAAACAATTAAGTCACTGGATAAGCAGCTACAGTTAGCCAAAATTCACTATTCAGATTTTAAGCATATGATTTTTAAACAACTCCTAGTAATTATGAACCCATTGTCATTCAGTAGACAGAGAAATATAGAATTTAAGAACAAAAAATTAACAGTCACTGAACAAGCAGCTACAGTTAGCCTAAATTCATTGATCCAATGTTAAGTAAGTAACTTATGAACATTCTGGAGACTTATAAAGAGCTGCCATTGATTATGAACCCACTGTCACTCAGTACAGACACAAGCTACAGATTTTTAAAACAGTTAAGTCACTGAACAGACAGCTACCGTTAGCCAAAATAGACTGATTAGTTTGCAACCAAATGATTTTGAAACAGCTACTATTATCCTATCAATTATGAGTGAGGGTTGGATAAACACCACCTGACGGCGGGGGAGGGGAAGAGCGAGAGATAAGGACATACCCGGAAGTTACTTAATTTGAACTGGATGGCCACTATACTTTCTTTCCTTAAGCCTGCAAGAGACCAGACAGCTATCACTAGCATCGAACTTAACAAATAACCAAATCGCTGGTTTGTTTTCTAAAATAACATGTCGACTCAGCAAACTCCTTCGCAGGTAGTCAAAAAGAGGCTCAGCGCCTTCACAGGAGCTGATTAGATCTCTCGTGTATCAGCCAGAACTCCAAACCTTTCGCACTCCCAACCGACTCGCTCCGCACACCACACACACACCCCCAAAACCTTCCTGCTTCGCTGCTTTTGGCCCTACCGAGGGCTCCAACGGCGTACCTCCAAAGTTATGCAGACAAAGATCGTCAACGATGGACGAAATCGATAAGAGGCAGAGCCCACACGGTGTAGATACTTCATAACCACCACATTTTTTTTTTTTTTGCTGAAAATTTTAAACAATTACGTTACTGTATAAGAAATCATTTAAATCGATGAAGCAGTTCTTCAAAATTTTAAAATATAAAGAACGTGGCAAGATTACAATATTTTCCGAATGTGGGCGTAAAGTAACCCCTCTCCCCTCCTTAGCACTGCGAGAGTTAAGGTTTATCTGGGCTACAAAGAACTTGTTTGCACTGCCATTGTGACATCTATTTTGTGTGTTGATACCTTGCATGCTAAATAAATTTTTATTAAAACTGAGCTCATGTCTGTACAACCCACACTTCAAATCCCACTGCACCCAAAACTCACTCAGCATTTATGTACCTTGTAAAAACACATCGTAGTTCTATTGCTATTGAAAATAAGAAGTCTCGTACCTACATCTGTGGACACTATAAGAGGATTGAGGTAATAATAACCACATAGTTGAGCCGCTTAATATGTACAGACACGAATATTTAGCTAGTCGTATTTCTTTTCCTAGTGAATCAATGGACAGGAATGAATGGCTCGAAACAAAAGTTGATATTAAACGAATATACGATAGCGAAATTCATAGATAAGGGACTGTTAAACCTATTATCCATGTTCTGACCGATGCGCCCACAGGGAAAATTTAGACATTAATTTAAACTGCATGCATGAATGTCTCAAACTGTGAAGGTCAGTTCTTCCATTAAAGTCAGTTGTAATAATGGGACTAAATACCACTTGCAATCGGACTTTAAACACACCAAGTTTAACATTAAAGCGGAAGTAACAAAACGCATGAAGGATGTTACAGCGAAAATAATTTACTGCTTATCTCATTCATGAAGCAAATAGGTTCGAAACAAATATTACGAGAACGTACAATAAAATTCCATGATCTGCTGGAAAGTTAACAAGTGTGAAGCATGAAAAACGTCGGCAAAGAGAACGGCACACTGTTACGTAATGGGATGTGGCACGCCCCGCGCGAGTCGCTTGTTTTCAAACGGTCGGTTTTCTAGCGAGTTCAGCTGGCCAGTGCGTCTTATCTTTGTGCCTTATAGTGCAATACTTCTGTGTCACTTGACCGTCTTTGGCCTGCAGATGTCAGTGAGAGTGCAGACATAATTTGGCTGAGTCAGCATGGGTCCGACATTCGTGTGATGTCATTGACCCCTGAGCTGTTTCCTCTGCTGTGTGGAAGGAGGTAGTTGTTCCGGTATATCACGACGCTGTTTGGTATAACTGGATGAGATTTCTGCAGATGTAAGCTGCATTGCACTTACTCTTCTTACTTACTTACTTACTCTTCTTACTTACTTTTCTTGCATTTTAAGCATATCTTCAAGTCATGTGTTTGTTTGATTTGTCCAGATTATTTTGTATTCTTTTGTGACCCGTTCATATTCACATACTCATGCTGGTAGCAGTATCTATTTATACAGTAATCCACGAATATCAGTGGTTTACATTAGCTCTCTCTCTCTAAAAAGACATAGGAGACACTTTGTAGGTTTCAGTTTGGGTCTCGTGCAATGATCACGTAATTTGCAGGCTTCTACATAATTTCTACTGGCGATTTGCACTGCCCTTTTGTGATTACCATTTCTGTACAATTGTTCTGAACATTGTAATTTTCATTTACCACGCGTTGTGTATACTTATTTATTGCTTTAAAGGATTTACGTTATCTATACATACAATCACGTAATATTATCCACCCAAATTGATACCAGATTTCCTTATGGAATCTGATTCAATTTACCTGTGTGGCTTGTTTCGAAACAAAGTCACCTACCAAATTTTACAATGCATGCACTAACAGTCTCAAAAATGGTTCAAATGGCTCTGAGCACTATGTGACGTAACTTCTGAGATCATCAGTCGCCTAGAACTTAGAACTAATTAAACCTAACTAACCTAAGGACATCACACACATCCATGCCCGAGGCAGGATTCGAACCTGCGACCGTAGCGGACGCTCGGTTCCAGACTCTAGCGCCCAGAACCGCACGGCCACTCTGGCCGGCTAACAGTCTCCCTCAGTGTTTTTTACCGATTAGGTAAGGAAGGTGTGTCGAAGTTCCTGAGAAACAGCCTGTAGCTGTAGTTTGGTACACTTTAGTTCCACCGTCACAGCTCATTGTTTATTAATTTTTCATGTGTTAAATACAAAAGATGGCTAGCATAACTGCCCTGCATGAACTGAAGCTATAAAGCATGTTTCATTGCACTATTAGGTAGTGGATAAGCAGTATGCCTATTTAATATTTCTCAGTGCTAGTTATAAATGCTTAATAAAAACCTCTGTTGCGCTTCGGAAGATTCTACTCCGTCAGTAAAGGCTCTTCCGAGAGAGGCTGCATTGCCAGGGATCCATATAAAAACTTTGGTATGTACACTGAACTGACAAAAGTGAGGAAACACCTCCTAATAGCGTGTCGGTTCTGATTTTGACAAGACACAGTGCAAAAGTCGTGTGAAGTTCCTTGCAGAAATACTGAGCCATGCTGCGTCCATAGCCGTTCGTAACTGCGAAAGTGTTTCCGGCGCAGATTTTCTGCACGAACTGGCCTCTCGGATATGTCCCATAAATATTCGATGCGATTCATGTCGGGCGATCTGGTTAGCCAAATCATTCGCTCGACGAATTGTCCAGAAAGTTCTTCAAACCAATCGCGAACCGTTATGGTCCGGTGACGTGGCGCAGTGTCATGGCAACACGAAGAGCATGAAAGGCTGCAAATGAGCTTCAAGTAGCCGAACATAAACGGTTCCAGTCAAATGATCGGTTAAGTTGGACCAGAGGACACAGCTCATGCCGTGTAAACACTCCCCACATCATTGTAGAGCCACTATGACTTCTTGGGGTCTGTGTCACAGTCGAACTTAAAATCGGGATTCGTATAACAAGGCCACGGTTTTCCAGTCGTCTAGCGTCCAACCGATGTGGCTACGATCACAGAAGAGGCGCTGCGGCCGATGTCGCGGAGCTAGCAAAGGCACTGATGTCGGTCGTCGGCTTCCATAGCTAATTAAGACGACATCTGACCACTCTGTCCTAACAGATACGTTTGTCGTTCGTCTCTCACAGATTTCTGCTGTTCTGCACTGTACTGCTCGTCTGTTAGCACTGACAGCTCTACGCAAACGCAGCCGCGCTCGGTCGTTAAGAGAAGACCGTCGGACACTGCATTGTCCGTGGTGAGCGGTATGCCTGAAATGTAATATTCTCGGCACACTTCTGACATAGTGGATTGCGGAATACTGAATTCCCTAACGATTTGCGCAACGGAATGTCCTATGCATCTAACTACAGCTACCTTTCCGCATTCAAAGTCTATTAATTCCCACTGTACGTCCGTGATGACGTCGGAAATCTTTTTACATGCATCAAAGGAGAACAAAAGACAGCTGTCCCAATGCGTTGGCCTCCGATACTTTGTGTACGCGATACTACCGCCATCTGTGTAAATCATGGTAAAGCTTGTCACAAATTTCATTTGAACTTTCAGTCAATATTTAAATAAAATATGGCGTTTCAGTCTTCGATCGCTATTCTTTATTTTCAATTACCGGTTTCGGGCTAGCTGCCCATCTTCAGATCTGTTAGACAATGTTAAAAATGTAATTAATAAGATAGATACAGTTAGTGATAAAAATATCTTAATTTACAAAAAGAAAATTTAGAACGTATTAAATGCCAACATACCATGTGTTGTAGTTACAGAGTAACTTTGAAACGTCCCCTTTTGAAGAATTGTATACGAGACTGTGCTTAACCTGACACAATATTTTTAGCGCAACGCAATCTGACTTTCAAAAATCTCTACTAAAGAATGGCCCTGACTAACATTAACCTATACCTTTCACAAATCACTTACCTCACCAAAAATCTTCGTTACTCGAACTACTGCAATACAGCGAGCGCCACTACTGCCAGCTAAATAAAAGATTCAAACTACTGAAGGCACTAACTACTGATAGGCATAGTTAGCAAATGAAAGATTTTAATAGAGAGCAAACAATGTATTTACCTTAATAGTGTTGAAAAAGCATAATATACATAGCAGTTCATAATATCCATTCTGTACTCAAACATCCGCCATCTCATTTCCCACATCCACCACTGCTGGCGGCTCACCTCCAACTGCGCAACGCTACGTGCTGTTCACATCCAGCTGCCCAACACAACAATGGCAGACAACAATGCAAACTAGCCACAGACTCCACACAGCACAGCCAGTGATTTTCATATAGAGCGCTACGTAACGTTGCCAATAAGAAAACATAAACAGCCTACTTACATAAAGAAAACATAAACAGCCTACTTACAACTTGTCCGTACAGAACACACAGTTCACTGTCATAAGTAAAGTAAATTTCAATCTGTTAAAACATTATATCGCAGTATTTAAGAGTAACCTGATTGGTAACAGTAAAAAGTGCCCTCTACCTATAACAATTGTGCATCTGTTATTATTTCGCCGTATATATTAATGGCGAATATTCTTTTTAATAAAACAATTTTTAAGGTAATAACATATGAACAATCTTTTTGAGTGGACCATGAAACGAAAGATTTTTACATTAATATTTGCCAATACGCAGTAGGCTTTGAAACTGAATGGAGTAGAGCGACACACGACCATTGCAACAGATGACAATTGAACGTGCTACTATTATAGTGTAACCGATGCACAGTGCGAAGAGCTACGAGATGACAGCATCTGCAAGAACTTCGTAACCCATTCGTTTATATTGGAACAGCAAGGTAAGGGTCAGAAATGGGGGTCGTATGGCAGCAGCGCAAAACAGTGGCGCGTACAACACCAATGGAGGCGTAAGCTATACTTCTCTCCTTGACTAATGGCTGCCGCGGTCCATCGCAGCGGCGGCAACTTCGTTAAGCCAGCAAGCTGCGGAGACCTCAGCAGCCTGGGGCTCTGGGCTGGACGCCTGTCCGCCAGCCCTGATTAATCGCGTATCGCGATAAATCAGTCTGCTGCTACGGCTGCATTTAGGCGCCAGTGAGGAGCAACCAGGGGCCGTCACACACAGGCCGCCTGTTCTGGTCGGGATTTGCGAGCTCAGCAGAGCAGCGGCCGACTGAAGTCGTCAGGACTAACAACTTCCCCGGCCCCCCTCCCCCCCCCATTTCCATTGGCGAGCGCTACCAGACTGAGGAAGCTCTGACACTACCAATAAGGCTCAAAGGAAACACGTTGTTACCGAGATAGTATCTTCTTGCGAACGGAATGGAAAATATGGTTCAAATGGCTCTGAGCGCTATGGGACCTAGCATCTGAGGTCATCAGTCCTCAGATCTACGTAAACCTGAGAACACCACACACGTCCATGCCCAAGGCAGGATTCGGACCCGCGACCGCAGCGGTCGCGAGGTTCCAGACTGGAGTGCCTAGAACCGCTCGGCCAAAACGGCCGGCGGAATGGAAAGGAAAAGTGGCAATCAGATTGACTTTCGAAAACGTATGGGAATCGGACAGCAAGTTCTGATGCTTGATAATGGAAGCAAGCCGTAAAAAAACAAAAAAGAGAGAGAGAGATTTGTCGGCCTAGAAAAACACTTCGACAATGTAAAATGATGCAAGATGCAATATGTTAGAAATTCTGAGTAAAGTTGGTACAACCGTGAACCAAGGAACGTGGTTGGTTAGTGGAGCGCTACGACATTGCGACTGAGGATCGGTTGGGCTGAATTTTTTTTCTTTTTTTTCGAATTTGAAAGTTTAAACAGTCTTGAGAATTTTCCTGGCCCAGACGGTGTCACTGCAGAGGTGGTGCAATTCCACGCCCCCCACCTGGTAGCACCTCTCACAAAGTTATACGACGAGTGCTTGCGGCTCCGGAAATTCCCCCAAATATGGAAAAAAGCCACAGTAGTATTAATTAAGAAGGGCCCAGACAAAGACCCCAAGAAGTCTTACAGGCCCATCTGTTTACTGGACACACTGGGGAAACTTTTTGAGAGGTTGCTGGCAGACAGACTGGCAGCACACCGAGTGTTGTGCGGGATGAGCGACAGACAGTTCGGCTTGCGGTCCGGGAGATCGGCGTCTGACGCCATCGCCCTGGCTGCGGAGGTCTGTGCCTCAACACCGCACAAATACGTGGTCGGGATCATGGTGGATATCAGAGGTGCCTTTGACAACCTGTGGTGGCCCTCGCTCTTCTCCCGCTTGCGAGAGAAGGAGTGCCCGGGGTCGCCATATGGCTGTCTCAGGAGCTGTTGTGGAAATTGGGAGGTTTGGCTATCGTCCCCTAGCGGGAGAATAAGTAAAAACATCACCAAGGGGTGTCCACAGGGATCTGTCCTGGGGCCACTCTTCTGGGATATTAACATGGAACCCCTCTTGGACAACCTACAAAACAGCGATGATGTGCTAGAGGGCATAGCCTACGCGGACGACCTCCTCCTGCTGGTTGGCGGCTGTAGCCGCGAAGACTTGGAGCCAAAAATTGAGAGGGCCATATCAATCCTGAGTACATGGTGCCACACGGCCAAAATGAAGATCTC
This sequence comes from Schistocerca cancellata, assembly GCF_023864275.1. Lineage (NCBI taxonomy): Eukaryota > Metazoa > Arthropoda > Insecta > Orthoptera > Acrididae > Schistocerca > Schistocerca cancellata. The sequence continues at coordinate 40,309,842 of NC_064627.1, forward strand.
ACCAACCAAGTCCACGTACCTACTCCTGAAAGGACAGTTAGTCAGGAATCCGACCGTAAGAATAGATGGCTCACCAGTTCTTCGAAGCCATGAGGCGCGATACCTGGGAGTAGTCGTCGATGAGAGATGGACTTACACATCACACATTGACACTGTCACACAGAGATCATTAGAAACACTAAACAATCTAATAGCGCTTGGACATAAACGATTCCACGTGCCACCAGAACTAATCGAACTATATCATAACAGCATTCTGACATCAATCGTAGGATATGGGTCAGGAGTCTGGGCCCACAGCCTCACGAGGGTCATGCCTACCATGGCTGTGAGAAGAGTGCAGCGGAACATGCTTCTCAGATCAGTAGGGGCGTATGGAACAACCCCAATTGGAGGGCTAACAGTACTAGTGGGGCTCTGTCCGCTCGATATAAAGATCAGAGAGCAAGCGACGTGGTGTTGGGTTAAAAAGGGAAACAGGGATAATTGATCTAATGGGGATTCACGTGAGAAACAAAATGGAAATCAAACGCAGGGGGGAGGAACTCTGGCAATAACAGTGGGACAATAAAGAAACTGGTCGCAGAACATACGAACTGCTGCCCAATATCGGGGAGAGACTGCAATTAAAATACTTCACACCGTCACGAGGACTGCTGCACTTTCTCAAAGGTCATGGACCCTAGCCGGCATACCTATGCCGGTTCGGGGAACGGGCAACACCAGCGGTGACTGTGGGGCCACACCAGGCACCCCAGAACACGTGGTGTATGAGTGCCACCTCTTCCTCGACGTAGCGGCGCAATTACGCCTCCAGCTACCCAACCACGACACGTACCACCTGCTCTGGCATGAGGACCATTTTTCAATCCTGAACAAACTAGCAAACGAGATCTCACTTAAACTGATAAAGGAATTTATTAGGAACAACGATTAAGACTTCATCGCAACCAATCTGACTCCGCTTACCTGTCCCGTTTCCGCCGAGGCGTGGACTTGGCCAGCCGCCTCAGGCTGGAATCCGCCACGTCTGGGGTTAGGGGGAGGGTGCGCCCTATTACCGATCCAGACACTCACCGATTTCGACACTAGGTTAAGTTAGGTTAGATGTAGGACAAGCTAGGATAGCAACACTAGCATAGTACTGCAGCGATCAACAACTCCGGCCAGCCCGGTGCCAGGGACATGTTCGCCGGGATTACCTCGGTGCACAGGGCCAACAACGCGGGTGTATACAACTCTGGCACGTCTGTAACGCTGCAGGTAGAAGTAGACTACCATAAGTAGAAATAGAACAACATAGTAAAGACATAACAGTAGTGCCCACTGAGAGCAAAGTAACTAACATTAAGCTGTAGTATTAACACTTGAATTGTATCAATTAGGACCCACTAATTGCATAAGGTGGTGGGTTGTTATGTATCATATATATTGAAAAATAAAGATTTTTCTTTTTCAAAAATATCGATCTCCCAACGTCCTGAGGGTGAACCTGGCTCCGGACTCCTGGACGTGACCCATTTCTACATCCACATCTACATCTACATTTATACTCCGCAAGCCACCCAACGGTGTGTGGCGGAGGGCACTTTACGTGCCACTGTCATTACCTCCCTTTCCTGTTCCAGTCGCGTATGGTTCGCGGGAAGAACGACTGTCTGAAAGCCTCCGTGCGCGATATAATATCTCTAATTTTACATTCGTGATCTCCTCGGGAGGTATAAGTAGGGGGAAGCAATATATTCGATACCTCATCCAGAAACGCACCCTCTCGAAACCTGGCGAGCAAGCTACACCGCGATGCGGAGCGCCTCTCTTACAGAGTCTGCCACTTGAGTTTGTTAAACATCTCCGTAACGGTATCACGGTTACCAAATAACCCTGTGACGAAACGCGCCGCTCTTCTTTGGATCTTCTCTATCTCCTCCGTCAACCCGATCTGGTACGGATCCCACACTGATGAGCAATATTCAAGTATAGGTCGAACGAGTGTTTTGTAAGCCACCTCCTTTGTTGATGGACTACATTTTCTAAGGACTCTCCCAATGAATCTCAACCTGGTACCCGCCTTACGAACAATTAATTTTATATGATCATTCCACTTCAAATCGTTCCGCACGCATACTCCCAGATATTTTACAGAAGTAACTGCTACCAGTGTTTGTTCCGCTATCATATAATCATACAATAAAGGATCCTCCTTTCTATGTATTCGCAATACATTACATTTGTCGATGTTAAGGGTCAGTTGCCACTCCCTGCACCAAGTGCCTATCCGCTGCAGATCTTCCTGCATTTCGATACAATTTTCTAAAGCAATTTTCGACCTGCAACGGCCGAGAGTTTGAGAGAAATGGATAGCGGATGCTCCTGCTATGAAAGAGAGATCAGAATAACTAACGTATTCTTACTCCACGTAACCGCACTATTCACTGACAAGATTTAAATCCACATCCAGCAAAAATATTCAATCGAGCAATGCTCTGAAAACATGAGCAGAAATTCAGCAGCGTATATACAACGTAGCCGGACTCCGACGTGGTTAAAAAAGCACTGAATGTAAGCAAGGGGAATGTGTGGCATTCGTGTCATGCCGACGTGAATGCGGTAAATGAGGAAACCTAAACAGTGGCGCAATTATTTCCAAATGCGTCCAAATGGGACCGACGTGCTGTTATTTTCTTCTTGGCTGCCGGAGGACAAACACCAGTAGACATACATCGGAGAGTGAAGAATGTGTAAAGGGCAGCATGTCGTTGTGGAACGCGCGAGGTGGTGCTGCTGCTTCGAGATAACGCACCTCCCATATCGCAAATGTCGTAAAGCATAAATTACACCAAATCAAGTGGGGGACTCTAGAGCACCTGTTTTATAGTTCTCTTCTCATGCGATTATCAAGTCATTGGTCTGATACAAAAGGCCTTGAGGGGGCGGCGGATTCCGGTCAGACGAGGTTCCGCAAGTGTCAGAGGGCATGGTGTTTCACCAAACGGCTGTCTTTTGCCTGATGCGTCTGTGGAATGACTACAATGCTCACGGGGGTTTTGCCTGATTGTACGTCGATTCTGGTCTGTAAGGCCTTCGAATGAAACCTTTTTTGATGGTCCCTTATAGTAATGGTTGCTGCACATTAGCGGCCGCTCACTAAGCTACAACCAAGCTATAGCTTACCCTACAACGCTTATTTCAATAACTTTAATATCAAGTGCGTCACGTACAACTAAGGCGTCACAGAGTATGACTTACACATATCAGTCAGTAACGCTCTCGTACTAAAGGCGGCACCAGCGGTAGCTCATGTAGGTTTATAATCATACCGGAATAGGCCTAATCCGAACAGACAACACAAGCATGCTGGTGGTATCCATGCTATTCGTCTGCACTCTAGGCTCATATATCCCAGGTCACAGTCAGGATACCTTGTTCCTTATGACCCACTGATCAACAGGCGAACTCCTATTTTGAATCGTGTCTTATGTCTGGTTTTATGCGACCGGCCACGAATTCCTTTCCTGTCCAATTCTTTTTATCGCAGAGTACCACCTGTAACTTACGTGCTCCATTATTTGATGAATATTCCAGTCTTTGTGTGATATTACCGGCTGTGGCGGCCAGTATTTTATTTTGGTATAAGCTCGCCTTGATGCAGCTTGATACACGTAAAGTAGCATATGGTACGAAAGTGGAGTGAGGTACAAGCAACTGGTGGTACACTACGTGCTATTCCCATTGGAGAGTCCTTCAATTGTAATAAAATTGCTTCTGATTGGTCTGCACATTCGGGTGTTAGGCGCTCTTATTAATTATTTATATACCTTTCGTTGTATTTAACCCGGTTTTCAGTATGACAATCTCTAGTGGTCACCCTACGAATTTTTGTTTATTAAATTTCACTAGTTTTGAGGAACATTAGAGTAATGGTATTACAACCGAAGTGCTTCGGACACCTTCTGGTCGCTTTGGCGCGCCTGGGAGACGAAGCACTTCAGCTGCGCTAGTCATTCTGTTTCAGGTGTTCTTCAGAGCCGAACGTGTATCTCTGTTTTGGACGGAGATGTCGTACTCTACATCGGAAGTTGTCAGATAATTTACCGTACTACTAAGAACGGTATGTCGAATGTTGTAGAAGACACTGTAAAAAGTGATATTTTAAAATATAAACAAACAGGATACATTAATGAGAGATATCGCCTACCATCATTGTCAGTCCTACATATCTTGCCCTCTGTAGATACAGAGATTAATCTGGGCTAGTGGCATCCCACAAACACAGATTCAGTTCGAAATGGCAGCTTACCAGCCTCCGCCGAAGAAGATCGCACGACCGATAAGCTCTATTCTGCACTTGGGACACAACTTTAGAAGACGACAGGTTGGTGGAAAGAACGGTTCGGGACTCTTATTCAATCTTTACAGATCTATCCTGCTCGCAGATCTGACTTCCAACACGACAACGTATATTTTATATCTGTCTTCCTCTACAGTTTCTACTTCATCGTTATGTTATCTGCCTTCCTATCATTCAACATTAATCTGTAGCACCACATGTCAGACTCTTCTATTCTCCTCTGTTCCGGTTTTCTAAATCTCTGTGGTTTACTTAAATACCATGCTGTGCTCCAAAAGTACATTCACGGAAGTTTATCCCTCAAATTAAGGCCTAAGTACGATACCAGTAAATTTCTCTTTGTCAGGATGCCATCTCCCTTGTAGTAGCGTGCGTTTCATGTCCTCCTTGCTTCATCCGTCATAGGTTATTTTGCCTCCAAGGTAGAAGAATTTCTTAACTTTACTCCGTGATCACCAATTTAGATGTTGAGCTTCTCACTATTCTCATTTTTGCTACCTCTGATTCTTTTGTCTTTTTTCCGTTTTACTCTCAATCCATATTTCCATATATTCTGTACTCAGTAGAATATTCCTCCCATTCAACAGATCCTGTAATACTTCTTCATTTTCACTGAGGATATCAATGTCATATGCGAATCTTATCACTGATACCTTTTCGCCCTGAATTTTAATCCCATTTTTGAATCTATCTTTTATTTGCGTCATTGCTTCTTCGAAGTATACATTAAACACTAAGGCTGTAAGACTGAAACCCTGTCGTACAACCTTTTTAATCCCAGCACTTCGTTCTTGGTCTTCCAGCGTTATTGTTCCCTCTTGCTTCTTGCGCCCTGCCGGAGGTGTGGCCGAGTGGTTCTAGGCGCTTCAGTCTGGAACCGCACGACCGCTACGACGGCAGGTGCGAATCCTGCCGCGGGCATGGATGTGTGTGATATCCTTAGGTTAGTTAGGTTTAAGTGGTTCTAAGTTCTAGGGGACTGATGACCTCAGAAGTTAAGTCCCATAGTGCTCAGAGCCATTTGAACCATTTTCTTGCGCCCTGAAGTGACAAAAGTCATGGGATACTGATATGCAGAAGTGCACATATAGTATCGCGTACTCAAGGTTCAAAAGGGCAGTGCGTGGAACTGTCTTTTGTACTCGGGTGATTCATATGGTTTCCAACGTGATAATGGCCGACCTACGGGAATTGACAGACTTTGAATGCGGAATGGTAGTTGGAGCTGGACACATTGGACACTTCATTTCGGGAAAATCGTTAGGGAATTCAATATTGGAGACGCACAGTGTCAACAGTATTCCAAATCTCAAGCATTAGACAAGGAGAAAGTCTTCACTTAACGACCGAGAGCAGTAGCATTTGGGTAGATTGATCGGTGCTACCAGAAAAGCGACACAGATTGAAATAAGCGCAGTATTGAATGTGGGACCCACGACGAACGTATCCCTTAGGACAATGTGGCGAAATTTGGCTTTAATGGCCTATGGAAGCAGACGACCGATGCGACTGCCTTTACTGCAACGCCTCTCCTGGGCTCCTGACCATATCGTTTCGACCCTAGACTGCTGGAAAATCGTGGTCTGGTCGGATGAGTTTAGATTTCAGTTGCTAAGAGCTGAGGGTATGGTTCGGGTACGGTCGAGATCCCACAAAGCCATAGAACCAATTTGTCAACAAGGCACTGTGCAGGCTGGTTTTGACTACTAAATCGTGTGTTTACGTGGGATGGCCTGGATCCTCTGCTCCAACTGAAACGATCTGTCACTGGAAATGGCTGTGTTCAGCGACTTGGAGATCATTTGCAGCCATTCATGGACTTCATGTTAACAAAAAACGATGGAATTTGTATGGAGGACAACGCGCCACGTCACCGGGCCACAAACTGTTCGCAGTTGGTATGAAGAACATTCTAGACAATTCGAGCGGAAGATCTGGCCACCCTGATCGTGCAGGAAGAATCCCATCAAAGATTAAAGGAATGTAATCGAGAGTCAGGTTGTGCACAAAATCCTGCACCGACAACATTTTCGTAATTAGGAACGGCTATTGAGGCAACATGGCCCAGTATTTCTGCAGGGGAGTTCCAACGACTTGTTGAGTCCATGCTACGTCGAGTCGCTGAACTGAGAAAAGGAGGTCCAATACTATATTAGGAAGAAATACATGCCTTTAGTCACTTTAGTGCGTATTGTGGTGTCACTACTAGACACCACACTTGCTAGGTGGTGGCTTTAAATCGGCCGCGGTCCATTAGTACATGTCGGACCCGCGTGTCGCCACTGTCAGTAATCGCAGACCTAGCGCCACCACATGGCAGGTCTAGAAAGACGGACTAGCACTCGCCCCAGTTGTACGACGACTTTGCTAGCGACTACACTGACGAAGCCTTTCTCTCATTTGCCGAGAGACAGTTAGAATAGCCTTCAGCTAAGTCCATGACTACGATCTAGCAAGGCGCCATTAACCCTATCTGGAGAGAGTCTAATTTGTATCGTCAATAGCGATGTACCACAATGATGGAATAAAGATAAGTATTAACTTAGATACGTACTTTTCTCTATAGCATTCACAAAGTATCCTGTTCCAGACTTCACGCCAGTCGGCGTGTGTGTACGCGTGCCTTTCGGTAACCTCACCCTGTGTCTAGACTGTCTTGTCTAGACACAACACGTATCAGTCGCCTTCACCTCTCTCCTACAGTTTACTCCGCTTTTTCTCGGTTCAAAACAGTTCAAATGGCTCTGAGCACTATGGGACTTACCTTCTGAGGTCATCAGTCCCCTATAACTTAGAACTACTTAAATCTAACTAAGGACATCACTCACATCCATGCCCGAGGCAGGATTCGAACCTGCGACTATAGCAGTCTCGCGGTTCCGGACTGAAGGGTCTAGAATCGCACGACCACCGCGGCCGGCATTTTCCTCGGTATTTCGTGCAAATATAGATAATCTATCATGCTTGCTATTAAAACCAATTTGAGAAAAACAGGCGAAAAGTTTTAGTTAAATACGTGAAGAGAATATTGTCAAGGCAGGCTGTGATCGACAGAACGCCACATCTTAGAATGGATAAGCAGACCTGGGTTAAACATGTAAGTAGGCTGTTTATGTTTTCTTTATGTAAATAGAATGTTTATGTTTTCTTTATGTAAGTAGGCTGTTTATATTTTCTTATTGGCAACGTTACGTAGCGCTCTATATGAAAATCACTGGCTGTGCTGTGTGCAGTCTGTGGCTAGTTTGCATTGTTGTCTGCCATTGTAGTGTTGGGCAGCGGCAGCTGGATGTGAACAGCGCGTAGCGTTGCGCAGTTGGAGGTGAGCCGCCAGCAGTGGTGGATGTGGGGAGAGAGATGGCGGAGTTTTGTAATTTGTCATGAACTGCTATATATATATTATGACTATTAAGGTAAATACATTGTTTGTTCTCTATTAATATCTTTCATTTGCTAACTATCCCTATCAGTAGTTAGTGTCTTCTGTAGTTTGAATCTTTTATTTAGCTGGGCGTAGTGGCGCTCGCTGCATTGCAGTAGTTCGAGTAACGAAGATTTTTGTGAGGTAAGTGATTTCTGAAAGGTATAGTTTAATGTTATTCAGGGCCATTCCTTTGCAGGGATTTTTGATAGTCAGATTGCATTGCGCTAAAAATATTGTGTGGCAGGTTGAGCACAGTCGTGTATAATTGTTGAAAGGGGACGTTTCAAACACACAAACAATGCAAGGGGGCTTAATTAAAAAGAAAGGACTAATATTAATGAATAAATGCAATAATTTTAGTAGCTGTGTGACCGGTTACGAAGTCTCGTAACTTGTTGGCCCTGACTACTATTAGCACGCAATCTGACTGCATAAAATGAAAATAAAGAATCACAAGCAATTTCTATTAACACAATTGATTAATTAAGTCCCCTGCAACTATAAAAGCTACCAAACAAGAAAGCACAAGTGTAACTGTTCTGTGTGTGGTAGTGTGACTCAACGTACATGTATCGGGCTCGGTTCTTTCTCAATACGACAAAATATTTTAAACGCCATTTACAATGAACTATTTAAAAACCAGAAATACTGTAATTGCACATAGAAACCAGAACTACAAGTCTAATAAATGAACACGAGCCAGATGCTTTGATGACTGTACCTGTGAGCAAGAGGGATTGTCATTAAAGAAAACTGTAATACCTTTTTACCTCATTATATATTGACGTAAATATTCCATTACACCAGCATCATAAATAAAAAGCCCATCTCCTTTGTCAGATATATTCTGACAATTACAACTTCTTCCATCTATACATTACACCAACCGAACAGCGTCTACTCTCTCGCCCAACAGAACAACAACTGTCCACGACATCCTCTGAACTACTACTGCCCAGTGGAGGCGGCGGAATAATAATCTTTGGCGCAATCTCTGGCGCTGTGACTCAGTGCAGCCACCTTTCAACAATGCCAAAACCCGTGCGAACATTCATGGCTAATACTAGGTAGCACTAGGCAACATTATAACTAGATACGGACACGATAGTTCAGTACAGCCCACAATATTAAGACAAATTCATACAACACAATCAGTCGAGTCTAATTGCTTGCCCGGAGAAAGCTCTCGCAAATCACATGTCCTTAGACCACCCAAACAGGGCCTCATCCAACCGAGTAAATGTTGTTCGTGCTGCCGGCCTTAATTATGACAAGGTATTCGAATACAGTTGCTCCACATATCACAGTACACAGGCGATAATTACCGGTCGTTTTCTTCCGATTGACGTATAAAATTCGTTCCCTATCAATCAATTCACTAATAGTATCGTGCAATCACTGATATATGGACTCAGTACAAGATTTTCGTCGGATTCCCCAACGTAAACATCTAAACAGGGAACAGCTGTTATAAACACCAGACAGGCAAACTATTAGTAACTGATTCTGCACTTCGTTTGTTCGCGGGGAACAAATAATGAAAACAGTGCCTGCAGAAGGAGTCAAACTCTAATCTGCTGCTGATAGAACATGACTGACACCACCAAGTACGTTGACAATTCGTAAGTTACTAAACTGTGTGATAAGTGAGAGGAACAACTCAAAAATATTTCCACTCCCTGGAGCAGATTTCATGACATATCACGAAACTCACTACGCAAATCGTGCAGTCACTGATAGAGCAGACAAGTGCAGGAGCTCAGATTGCGAAAGTCGGAAGATCTCTGCTCCTCCAAACGTTTCGCACGGTCAGTGAACGTAAACGGCCCACTGGAAACCGTACGTCGCTATGGAAACCTCTAAAAGCGAACCAGAATCAATTTCCTTAGATATGGTGCCTAAACCCACACGAAACAGACAAACTAACTGGTACATAATTTCAAAGTGACAAGTATTAATAATTACTCCTTCACACGGTTCACCTCCGACAAAACAACACATTCGTCGCTTATCAAACAACCACATGTCTTTTGGAAACTCTGACAATCGAGCGAAAAACAATATATATATATAAACACAAGCCACAAGCAAATGCTCTATCAATTCGCAGGTGAAGCATTCAGGAGAATGCAAGACCAACAACAAAGCGCTCGGATTAAGAAGGGTATAAGACCTACCCCTACCCTAGATCGAAGACGCAATGACGGAAATAAAGGAAAGACTCAAAAGTGTGATTAAAATCTGGGATAGAAAGATGTCAATGAGTAAAATTCCTTAACTACGTTGCGGAGATGAATTGCAGGATATTCTGACAGTTCAGTCTATTCAGCACACACTATGGATTAAAAGTACACTACTGGCCATTAAAATTGCTACACCACGAGGATGACGTGCTACAGACGCGAATTTTAACCGACAGGAAGAAGATGCTGTGATATGCAAATGATTAGCTTTTTAGAGCATTCACACAAGGTTGGCGCCAGTGGCGACACCTACAACGTGCTGACAAGAGGAAAGTTTCCAACCGATTTCTCATACACAAATAGCAGTTGACCGGTGTTGCCTGGTGAGACGTTGTTGTGTTGCCTCGTGTAAGGAGGAGAAATGCGTACCACCACGTTTCCGACTTTGATAAAGGTCGGATTGTAGCCTATCGCGATTGCGGTTTATCGTATCGCGACATTACTGCTCGCGTTGGTCGAGATCCAATGACTGTTAGCAGAATATAGAATCGCTGGGTTCAGGAAGGTAATACGGAACGCCGTGCTGGATCCCAACGACCTCGTATCACTAGCAGTCGAGGTGACAGGCATCTTATCCGCATGTCTGTAACGGATCGTGCAGCCACGTCTCGATCCCTGAGTCAACAGATGGGAACGCTTGCAAGACAACAACCATCTTCACGAAGTTTAACGACGTTTGCAGCAGCATGGACTATCAGCTATGAGACCATGGCTGCTGTTACCCTTTACGCTGCATCACAGACAGGAGCGCTTGCGATGGTGTACTCAACGACGAACCTGGGTACACGAATGGCAAAACGTCATTTTTTCGGATGAATCCAGGTTCTGTTTACAGCATCATGATGGTCGCATCCGTGTTTGCCGACATCGCGGTGAACGCACTTTGGAAGCGTGTATTCGTCCACGCCATACTGGCCTATCTCCCGGAGTGATGGTATGGAGTGCCCTTGGTTACACGTCTCGGTCACCTCTTGTTCGCATTGACGGCACTTTGAACGGTAACCGTTACACTTTAGATGTGTTACGACCCGTGCCTCTACCCTTCATTCGATTCCTGCGAAACCCTACATTTCAGCAGGATAATGCACGACCGCATGTTGCAGGTCCTGTACGGGCCTTTCTGGATACAGAAAATGTTCGACTGCTGCCCTGCCCAGCACATTCTCCAGATCTCTCACCAACTGAAAACATCTGGTCAATGGTGGCCGAGCAACTGGCTCGTCACAATACTCCAGTCACTACTCTTGATGAATTGTGGTATCGTGTTGAAGCTGCATGGGCAGCTGTACCTGTACACGCCATCCAAGCTGTGTTTCACTTAATGCGCAGGCGTATCAAGGCCGTTATTACGGCCAGAGGTAGTTGTTCTGGGTACTGATTTCTCAGGATCTATGCACCCAAATTGCGTGAAAGTGTAATCACATGTCAGTTCTAGTATAATATATTTCTCCAATGAATACCCGTTTATCATTTGCATTTCTTCTTGCTGAGAATCGAGGAGTATCAGAAATGATAGTAGAAAATTACCACAAAAATTAAAGACCACAGTGTACACGAGTGGAAGGATTTCTCCTAACATGTAAGCCAAATAACACAAACGGATGAACGAAGGCTGAGATAAAAAGCAGAGCAGCACAGCCAGAGGGGGCATTCCTGGGCAAGCGATGGCTGCGGTAATCCAGTGGCCGTAAGAAGCTTGTATAAAAGAATAACAAAGAGAAAATGGGAAATGTGGTACTTACGTTGCTCGTCTCTATACCAGTTTTAATTTTAGTAACTGTATCTGACAGTCATAAGTCTTCAGAAAAGGAATAGCTTCACAAATAAAACCACCGTATTTACAGTATACGCAATAAAAAAATTGCTTTGTAAATATACACTCCTGGAAATGGAAAAAAGAACACATTGACACCGGTGTGTCAGACCCACCATACTTGCTCCGGACACTGCGAGAGGGCTGTACAAGCAATGATCACACGCACGGCACAGCGGACACACCAGGAACCGCGGTGTTGGCCGTCGAATGGCGCTAGCTGCGCAGCATTTGTGCACCGCCGCCGTCAGTGTCAGCCAGTTTGCCGTGGCATACGGAGCTCCATCGCAGTCTTTAACACTGGTAGCATGCCGCGACAGCGTGGACGTGAACCGTATGTGCAGTTGACGGACTTTGAGCGAGGGCGTATAGTGGGCATGCGGGAGGCCGGGTGGACGTACCGCCGAATTGCTCAACACGTGGGGCGTGAGGTCTCCACAGTACATCGATGTCGTCGCCAGTGGTCGGCGGATGGTGCACGTGCCCGTCGACCTGGGACCGGACCGCAGCGACGCACGGATGCACGCCAAGACCGTAGGATCCTACGCAGTGCCGTAGGGGACCGCACCGCCACTTCCCAGCAAATTAGGGACACTGTTGCTTCTGGGGTATCGGCGAGGACCATTCGCAACCGTCTCCATGAAGCTGGGCTACGGTCCCGCACACCGTTAGGCCGTCTTCCGCTCACGCCCCAACATCGTGCAGCCCGCCTCCAGTGGTGTCGCGACAGGCGTGAATGGAGGGACGAATGGAGACGTGTCGTCTTCAGCGATGAGAGTCGCTTCTGCCTTGGTGCCAATGATGGTCGTATGCGTGTTTGGCGCCGTGCAGGTGAGCGCCACAATCAGGACTGCATACGACCGAGGCACACAGGGCCAACACCCGGCATCATGGTGTGGGGAGCGATCTCCTACACTGGCCGTACACCACTGGTGATCGTCGAGGGGACACTGAATAGTGCACGGTACATCCAAATCGTCATCGAACCCATCGTTCTACCATTCCTAGACCGGCAAGGGAACTTGCTGTTCCAACAGGACAATGCACGTCCGCATGTATCCCGTGCCACCCAACGTGCTCTAGAAGGTGTAAGTCAACTACCCTGGCCAGCAAGATCTCCGGATCTGTCCCCCATTGAGCATGTTTGGGACTGGATGAAGCGTCGTCTCACGCGGTCTGCACGTCCAGCACGAACGCTGGTCCAACTGAGGCGCCAGGTGGAAATGGCATGGCAAGCCGTTCCACAGGACTACATCCAGCATCTCTACGATCGTCTCCATGGGAGAATAGCAGCCTGCATTGCTGCGAAAGGTGGATATACACTGTACTAGTGCCGACATTGTGCATGCTCTGTTGCCTGTGTCTATGTGCCTGTGGTTTTGTCAGTGTGATCATGTGATGTATCTGACCCCAGGAATGTGTCAATAAAGTTTCCCCTTCCTGGGACAATGAATTCATGGTGTTCTTATTTCAATTTCCAGGAGTGTATTAACAAAAAAATAAGAAATAAGTTTGAAAAACTGTGTAGAAAGAACATATCTTTGTATAAAAACCATATAAAAACCACAGGGATCAGAAAGTAATTGCTTTATAAACAAAAGAAAAAGAAAAGTTTGAACATAGCTGCAAAGGTTCAGTGACCGTGTCAGAATTATATTAGAACAAATAAGCCCTCGGTCACAAATATTAAGTCAAAATTGACCAGGTTTCGACGCTAATATGAGCGTCGTCTTCAGAATTAGACTAACTGTTCTAAAACATATTAGGTATATAATACATTAATAAATTTAAGTTTGTACTGACTGGAAAAAGATGCAGTACTTACAAGTCACATATTAAAAAAATTCTAAGCCGGAAAGGCGACGTCATGAATATTTGTGAGATGGTGAGCCGCTAAGGGCTGCTCGTACTGTGAACAAGGGTTGCAACAAGACTCCATCTTTTTCCAGTCAGTACAAACTTAAATTTATTAATTTATTATATACCTAATATGTTTTAGAACAGTTAGTATAATTCTGAAGACGACGCTCATAGTAGCCTCGAAACCTGTTCAATTTTGACTTAATATTTGTGACCGAGGGCTTATTTGTTCTAATATAAAAGAAAAAGATGTTAATAAAGAGCAAGAGTTATTGTAAGAAATTGTATTGCAGAATAGTTATTAATAATAAACCAGAAAGTTTGTTTGTCATATAGTTGTTATTATTGGAAAACCACTGGCAATGGGAACTATCTTGACGAGCTGCCCTCATTGAGCGTCCCTGGGTATAGAGACGCTCTTTGTATCTTCATCGGGACTGCAGGAGAGAACTACTCCCGCAGGAGGTCGGGCCAGCGTGTTGTCGGCCTGTGGTGGATCTGTCGGCCAAGTCCACGAAATAGACGGCTGTCAGAGTGTTCTGCGTTGTGCCGGAAGAGATCCCGCAGGAAAGGGATGCCTGCTTCCTCGTGGAGCAGCCTCGTGGCGTAGCGAGACGGCTTCTGAAGCGCAAGTCGCAGCGCCCTATTCTGGACTCCTTGGGGCTTCGCAATGTGCGTCGCTGCAGCCTTGCCCCACTCCACGGCCGCATATTCCAGAACCAGCCGTACCAAGGCCAGGTAAATGGACAGGCGTGGAGGTTGTGCAGACGAGGGGCTGAGCAGCGGGTACAGCGCACGCGTTCTGACATCGCAGACGTGGAGCAGCCACGTCAGGTGCCTGTCCAGTGTCTCCCCGAGGTATTTGCCGGTCCGCAACGATGGGATGGGGCCCCCACTATCGTGACCGGCGGCAGGTCCGGAGGTAGCCTCTTCCTGGTGAAGGCGACAGTCTGGCTCTTCGCAGCGTTGTACTTCAGGCGCCACTTCGTGGACCAGGCGCCCAGGACGTCACATCCGATCTGGAGGCGGCGGCGCATCTCGGCCGCATTCGTGCTGCGGGAGAACAACGCAGTGTCGTCAGCATAAAGCTTTAACTCCACGCGTGCCACCCGCGGTTCGACGGCGGTGTACAGGGAGTACAGCAAGGGGCCGAGAACCGACCCCTGCGGCACTCGCGCTCGAATCTGCCGGTCGGTGGAGGTGCCACCATCTGCTCGGACGTGGAATGTGCGGCAGGAGAGATACGAGCGCAGTAGGACCACGTGCAACGTCGGTATCACGTGTACAAAAAGTTTGTACACGAGGCCGTCGCGCCACACGCAGTCGAAGGCTTTGGAGACGTCGAGAAGCACCGCCCCTAGGTACTCCCGCGTCTCCAACGCTCACATCGATTGCTTCACGAGGCGCAACAGCTGCTGGGTGGTTGAGTGCCCGCTCCGGAACCCGAACTGTTCCTCGGGGATGAGCTGCTGCTCCGTCACGTGGCGTAGCAGCAGCCCCACGTACAGACTCTCAAAGAGTTTTGAAAGGGACGGGAGCAGGCTGATCGGCCGGTAGTTCGCTGCCTGACGTGGGTTCTTGCCGCTCTTGCGGACGGCAACCACTTCCGCGTGTTTCCATGCAGTAGGGTAAGTGCCAGAGCGGAGGACCCTGTTGAAGATGTCCGCCAGAGACTGGTCTACCTCTGGTGGTATCGATCTCAACAGGCAGTTGGTGACACCATCCGTGCCATCCGCTCTCTTGGGATTGAGGCGACGAAGCTGCAGATTGACGTCGGCAGCCGTGATTTCCTCTATCGTGTCGTACTCCTCACGCGCAGTGAGGAACTCCAGGAGGCGGTCCTCCACGAGGCGGACGTGGTCGGCACCGAAAACGCCATCGGCGGGCTGGAAATTCTCCGCGAACGTGTCCGCAAGGATGCTGGCGTTCGCATCCGGCTCGCAGACGACGGTCGCACCAACGTGGAGGGTCGGCACTCGCTGGTGACGGAGAAGGAAGCGCCTGGCCGTCCACCAGCACTGCCATCTGTCGCCGTCAGGGTGGCCACGAGGCCCGCCCACTCACGATTGCGGTGATCATCTATGGCGGCCCGAATTTCGCGCCGCGCCCTGTTGAGGCGGCCCTTCGTCTCGGGCAGCCGCGTGAGCTGCCGCTCTCGAAAGAGCCGAGTTTTAAGTGTGATCGCCTCCAAGATGTGCGGCGGGCAGTGGCCGCCTCTGCTGCGCCGAGAGTGCCGGGTGAAGGAGGCCAACGCGGCGTCGGCTCCCTGTGCGTCCGGGTCGGGCGCGCCTTCGAGGCGATCCAAGATCTCGGCGCGGAATCTGATTTCATCTATGCCGCGAAAGTTGCAGCGGTCGGTCGGCAGAGAGGCACCGATGACGTCCGTGTCGAAGACCACCGGAATTAATTTTTGCAGGTATTCATACGCTGCTGGTGAATAAAAGTACACAGTCATCGCAAACATTTTCACATTTGTTGTTTGTCTATTACCCTTTGACGAGAGAAAGTTCACTAAATTGCACACTAATTCCACTTGTGTTCCTTTCTGATGATTGAGGAAGTTATGTAACTTCACAGGAAGATGCCCCTTCTCCTTCAATGAACTTATGACGTCATCCATGGAAACACACTCTTCTCTCTTCTTCGAAGTTTTTCACGGACGCACTTCAGTTTACGTTTTAATTCGTGCACAGTGTCTGAGAAAGAATTGCAAGTTTCGGTCGCCTTGTCTTCCATTTCTACTTTCGACTCTATACAACAATCAATTACTGAAGAACCAACTGCACTCTGAAATAAAGAAATAATTTCGTTATATATGACTGAAATAACTCAAGGCTTGATAAAAAAAATATTATAAGAAAACTTTGGGGGTGTGAAAACATCCTTATACTAACGCTTTCGACACAATTAGCAGCTTCTGCATTGGATAAAAGAGACATGCTTTCCACGGAATAATTCTCATTGACAACATTCTCCACGCAAGCAGTAGCTTCTGCTGTGAACAATTCGAGCACGGATTCCATGACAGAAGGCTAAAAACACAAATATAGACCTGTATTACAACATTGCTTAGACCTATGTAGCCCGTTTGTGTCCGTACGAAACAGATTCACAAAATTAAAAAGCACACACATAGCAAGGAAATTAATTAGCTACCTCAAATGTAGAAGCATCGTTGTCACTCAAAATCCTAACATGTCATCGTGGCTGTTTATTTGGTGGCATCAAATGTGTCGGAAAGTCAAAACATGATGGCACTGCTTCAGGTTTGAGACGTTTCTTCCACGTTCCAGAGCTCACTACGTAATCATCTTGTCGGAAATGGTTTCCGCAAATAAAACTGCAAGACGTAGGATTAAAACCTTTCCGCTTCACGGAAGTAATCCACTTCTTTAGCAGCTCTGGGTGCTTTACAGGAAACCTGTTCAAAAACATCGAATTAGCAAAACGCATAAAGTCTGTATTTTTATCGTATTGTATCAGTGGCCCTATTACCTGTGAAATGGTAAGTCACTTTCCTTACTCCATTGCTTCGTACAATTGAAAGCGGAACAAGAAATCACCATTTCGATAATCCTTAATTCTTTATACACCGTACAGACCGAGAGAAACTTCTTCCCAAATTCGAATATGGCCGACAATACAGACGACAGTAATCATCACAGAACACCAATCAGCTGGTAGAGCCATCTATCGGTAGCTCCGGTAGTTGAGCATCCATCATTTCGCTAGCTTTAGAAGATTGTTACATTAGACTCATAGACAGCTTTCTGCAGGACAGGACACTGTACGTCCGAGTCGACGATAAAAACTCCGAAATGAAACTGATCTCCGCAGGAATTCCGCAGGGCTCTGTCATTTCGCCTCTGCTTTTCAACTTATATATAAATGACATCCCAACAGTCCCCCTTGTTACGGCAAGTTTTCATGCAGACGATACGGCCTTTCTGACAACTGGACGACACTTGGACCAGCTAATCGCTAGGATGCAACGGCAACTTGCTGTAATGGAACGCTGGGCGCTGCAAAATAAGATAACGATCAACCCGACGAAGACGGCAGCAGTTCTGTTCACACGGAGGAAACCAGTTCTGAACGACAGACTCCAATTAGCTGACCAATTTATCCCATGGTCACCGGGAGTGAAGTATCTCGGTGTCTACCTCGACAAAAAATTACTCTTTACGCAGCATATTGACGACAAGAAGACGGCAGCCCAGAAGATGGCCAGGTCGTTGATTCCGTTCCTGAAGAGTAAGGATCTCAACCCTAAGACTAAACTCCACTTGTATAAGGCAACGGTGGAACCCACAATGTTGTATGGCTCCACCTCGTGGGGAACTACGTGCGTCTCCAACTACAACAAACTCCAAGCGCTGCGAAACATTTGCTATCGATGGATCACAGGAGCTCCATGGTGGACAAGAAACGTCGACATCCGCACCGCACTCCACGAGACCACTATGCAAGAGAAGGTCCATGACAAGACTCTACGAGTTTTTGACAAGATCGATTCCCTTAGGGACGACGTTCGACAATTACAATCGGTAGGAACGGTAAACCCTGCAAGATGGCACAAGTATCGCGTACCGAAGTCAATCACGTTTCACCCCCCATAGGCAATCTGTCATAACACGAGGAAGCAGTCACACATAACAGCCTTGACACATTTCACCCTCCACAGGAGATAGACATCACCAAAGACAGCAGGCTGAAGGACCCATTGCGTACCCAAGCCTAACTGAATGCGTAATAAATAAAGTGTTTTCCTTTTATCCTAACATCCCATCCTAGAAGAATAAGTCATCAAGGATGATCTCTTCAGTTCATACTATACACACACATAAAAAAAAACGGCGACGTCGAGCACGCCAGGCTGGCTGCGATGGGGGGAGAAGTGTGGTCGCAGGGCCCCAGTGCTATCGCGCCATGCCGTTGTGTGGGGGAGTTCCATTGCGTATGCTTGGCGTTCAAGTCGCCCGCAATGTAGATCTTCCCTCGCAACGCTAGCAGGGCGTCGAAGTCAGCCTCCTGGAGCAGTCCCCTCCGCGGCCTGTAGGTCGCAACGAAGGTCATCACCCCCGTCGTAGTGGTGACAGCCACCCCAGTGGCTCCACCGCGGTGAGGGGCGGTATCTGGAATTCGTGGTGTTCGAGGGACGTCTTGACATATGGCCGTCCCGCCACCGTGGGTCAGCCTGTCGGTGCAGTAGCACCATAGTTGGCCGCCTCGACATGAATTCCCGTCTTCAGGAACGTCTCGCACACGAGCGAAATGTCAATTGCCTCGTAGTGCAAGAACGCCCTGAATTCTCCTTGTTGGGGGCCAAGCTGTTCGCGTTGAAGGCGCAAACGGCGAGGCCGTGGATGTGGCTTTTATCCGTGGCGGGGAGAAGTAGCAACGCCGGCCTGGAGGGCCGTCGTCACCGTGGTCACGAGCACCGACAGTTGCTCAAGGAGGTGGCTCAACGACTGCAAAAACGATCGGGGCTCAGCTGTGTCGGGAGCCGAGGGGGCGGCGGTGGCCGCTGGGGTGGCCTCCGCTACGGGGGCGGCTTTTTTCTTCCGCTCCGTAGCAGACGACTGCCGTGGAACACCGGCAGCTAGTTGCACAGGCGGCGCAGCACGAGTTGGCGGCTGCTGCCGCGGCAGAGTGTCGGCGGCAGTCCGATGCGCAGCGGCAGGGGTAGCCCGGCCCGCGCGCCGGCGACGCCTGCGTGGGGCGGCATCCCGCGTGCCAGGCGTTGGTGCGGCGGTTGCCACCAGCTCGGGCGAAGCCGTAGACGGCGCACACGCCTCTCGCCAGCGGCCTGTTCCTTTCGATGGGTGGAGGAGGCAGTCGGTCCGCCCTCGGTGGCGGCAGCAGAGCTGGTGGACGGGTGCACTTTACGAGAAGGAGCAGCCCCGCCCCGTTGCTGGTGCCGGCCCCGTTTGAAAGCCGAACAGCCTCTGTAACTGGCAACGTGCGGCCCGCCGCAGTTGCAGCACGTCGGTTTTTCTTCTCGGATGAGACCGCAGGATTTGCTCTCGTGCTGTCCCGCGCACTTTACGCAGCGGGGCAGCATGGAGCAGTAGCGGGAGACGGGTCCAGCCTCTGGCATGAGAAGCACTGGGCCCACTTGCCTTTGGCCCGAAGCGGCTCCACCGCGACTCTGACACGGCCGGTTTTCCAGGTTGTCAACGAGGACAACCTGGTACAGCGGCATGTCTCGGTGCGTTCGACACGACTTTATCAGGCAGCTCGACCAGATGCCAAAGCCCATGTCCTCGAGCTCCTCTCGCAGCTAGTCCACGCTGAAAATACAGAAATTAAAATCTGTAACATATATGCGATTGCTGTTATGATGGTTTTAGAGATTCCGATGAAAAGCCAGTTTTGAAGACATGCACCTCAACAATACTCGAAAGCCGGTAAGCAATAGCAAATCTATGAACTTAAGCAACAAATTGCTTTATAATCATACGTCAGACTAACAACGTTTCTTACGACATATGGTATGAGGCAGGAAACGAGTTTCTATTTTGCTAAATAATGCGTTTTTATGAATTTCAAATCAAATTAATTTTGCCAGAAATCGCGGATTTCCTAAACTTCAACCTCACAGATCCATGAGTTAACGTAATATAGTTGACCTTATGTTTCGAAAATCTCATTGCTATAGGTTTTGGGAGGTAAACGTTCGAAGTATCTTGTCAGGACCCTTGTGTCCTATAGTAGTATTAGGAGCAGATACACGAAGAAATGTATTCCGTATTCCCTAGCTAATCAATGGAATATACAAAAGCAATAAAATGTTATAAAGCAATTGATGTCTCTTCGGCTGAGATTTGCTGCGTCATTCTTTGCGACATATTTATTGTTCCGTCATATCAGCCATTGTCTGTCAGTAATAGTCTTTCTTTGTCTGTTTTAATGATCTACCTTATTGTTTTGCTATGTTTCAATTCCTTTAAGTTTAGAAAAAGCAAGAATTGCCTCACAGATTGTCAAGCAGAGCTGGTTTTCATGAATTTCTATTTGTTCTATTTACAACTGATTATAAGTAGTCTCTTCGACAGAGTTCAGATAACATGTTAAATATTACGTGAGCTTCTTTCTATATTCTGTGACTCTGGACATAATTCATCGATAAGTGGCACCACCTTCCCTCGGATTTCTGTCAGTTTAATCTGTGAACCAAGTTTCTCCCTCAAAAGCGTCCTTCTATTGATTCTGAACAAAATGGCACTGCAGTGTGGTCAGAGTGGTCTGAACACGGGAAAGGCTCAAAGCTACACGGGAGAGATATGGAAACACCTAAACTCTAAGGAAAAGAACAAAAGAAAGAAATAAGAAAATGATCTTTGTTTATCGCTTCCGTAAAGAGATTACCCTATTACTGGGAACGAAGTAGAAATTTCATGCAAATGTCTGCGCCGTCCAGAGCGTATTTGATGACAGGAACTGGTAGACGAGTCGTCCAAGTGACGGCAAGCGTCAGCTGGGAGAACAATTGACGCCCGATTGGAGAACCAACGAATCGGAAGCTGCCGCCAGTATTTTTCGGTGGTTCCCCGAGTAGCGCTTCCGCGTTCGCTGATGCGGACATCGCAGCCGGCGGTCGCTAATTGGGCTCGCACAGCCGGCACACGATTTATCGGCAAATAACCGCCTCAAATGTTAACTCTGGCGTCAGCTGCCAGCGGCTGAATGCGCCGCGCCTGACAGCTGGCTAATCTCCATCGCGTCCGTTCTTCCGACATTTTAGCGTGTACACGAATGTCTGCAGACTGGTTCCCCATATCGTGTAATACGAGCAGTTGCCACGCGCTTTTGGAATCACGAGTCCTGCTGTTGGAAGAAATTTCCGTGACCGGTATTTGGCCAGCAAGGGGAAGAGCGCTAGGGGCGCCAGGTTTCTCTACCAGACTGTGTCTGGATGTGCTGCACTCAAATCCAAACATCTTCACCGTGTGGGTGGTGGCATGAGAAGCTTCTGCTAGTAATCTCTCTGTCGGATACGTATTTCACCCACAGGTCGCTTTGCCGCTATTCGAGAGGAGTAGTCTATGTGTCGGCAGCCGTCGTTGGGTTTTACCCTCTGCCTTGTCCGCCCCAAGAGCTAAACGGTCTCTTTATGGGCCGTCAGGACGCCTTTATATTCGGAGGGGACTTCAACAGTAGCCAAGCACCTAAGGATCAGTTAGCACATCATTCTCCCTGCACAGAACGTGCGACAGTTATGAATAATCTTCAGGTGGTGGACTCGTGGGAACATGTTTGTGGCGATCGGCCCGGATTTACTCATTACACCAGTCATTCCTCCAGCCGCATCGACCCGATTTACATCTCGCGCTCCATAGCTGTGGGGACGAGAGCTGCCGAAGTTCACAGCGTTTTCTGACCACGAGGCCTACATCTGCGCCATTAACCTCGGCCGCCAGAAGGTATGGCACAGCATTGGTCCTTGGAAGTTGAACGTCGCCCACCTCGCCTTATAGAGAACACGTGGGATTCTTGTAGCCGCCGGCGTGGCAGCTACCGGTCTACACTGTCGTGGTGGTTTCTCTGCGCCAAACCAGCCCTCCGGAAGACCTTGATAGGCTACTGCGAGATGTTGCAGCATGGAAGAGACATACCATGGACTTTCACTATAGCATCTTAAGGGAATGTACAACATTGCCGTACTCACCTGCAAGACAGGTGATGGTGAATCGTGCCAAGGCACAGATCATCAGATTAACACGTTGCCACCTTAAGGGTGCGATCGTCAGAGGTGGCCCAGGAGGAACCGTCCATGTACCAGGTCATTCCAGACGGACGGCGCCGACGCAGGACACTGATCCAGGCTATCACGGTGGAAGACGGACGACGCCTTGATACCCAGCGCAATATAGGAAACGCCCTTCATGCTCACTAAACTAGGCTGTACTCGGAACACCGACATCCCCCAGAGGTGATCGCCGAAGTCTCTCAACTCACATATGGCACGATCTCTCCGACAGCGGCAGCGCATTTGACTGCAGATGTAACGGAAGAGGAAATCATTGAAGCAATACAGGCGAGGGCTGCCCGTAAGTCCCCTGGACCTGATGGCCTTCCTCTGGAATTTTACCGGACATATCCACAATTGCTGGTACCAGCATGGACTGATATTTGCCGCGATCTTATGTCTCCCCTCCCACGACGCAGATCCCTGCGGCGTTCCTAGAAGGACTGATTGTGCCTATACACAAACCACGAGGCGGATCCAGGATCAGTGATTATCGCCCCTTGACCTTACTCAACAGTGACTTGAAGTTTTGCATCCGGCTTCTGGCTGCACGCCTAAGGCGATCGGTACAATGTGCTGTGTCGCAGGACCAGGCATCGTTAGGTGGTGACCGTAATATTCGCACTGCACTGTGCCAATATCAAGATATGATCGCGCTAGCCAAAGCTCGCCAACTGCCAGGAGTTTTGGCCTCACTAGACTTCAGCCAGACCTTTGACAGAGTCGGCCACACATTTTGATGGAGGTACTGCGATACATGGGGTATCCGGACATCATAGTTAAGATACTGATGCGTCTCCTACGCGGCGCGACGTCCAAGGTGTTATATAATGGCCGTCTCACTCCGGTGATACAGATCCAGCGATCGGGGCGACAAGGCTGCCTTCTTTCGGCGATATTGTACGCCCTCGCCCTGGAACCACTCCTCTGCGGCCTCCGACAACGCCTGACTGGGATGTCCCTTGGTGGACACACATTTTGCTGCACTGCCTGTGCGGATGATCTGGTACTCCATCTTCGCAGTAATGACGATGTTCGTGCAGCACTGGCGTGGGTGGAGACCTACGGCGCGGCATCGGGAAGCCATCTCAATCTCCACAAATCGCACGCCCTCTCTATAGGCAGAGGTCTACCAGACGAGAGCGTCGCACCGCTACGAATTAGTGACACAATCCGCTGTCTTGGCATTGAATTCCCATCTGACATGAAGCGTTCAACAGCCCTTAACTACAGGCGTTTATTGAATCAGATGAGAGCAGCAACAAGTGATCACCGTCTTAAACTTCTAGACTTCCTGCAACGGACGCGATATGCTAACGTCTATTTGGCATCACGTATCCCCCATTTTGCACAGATAGTCGGGATACCATCTACTCTGGCTCACCGCATGTTGGCGGTTTTGGGATCATTTGTTAACACGGGCAAGTTATTTAAGATTCGTTACGAGTCCCTAACCCTCCCAAGGAGCAGAGGGGGTTTAGGCCTCTGTCATGTTCAGAACAGAGCGAATGCTCTGTTCGTCAGCTGTCACCTGCAACTGTGGCGACGAAGTCCAACGTGCCACACAAGTCTCTTACTGGAGGCCTTACGACCAACCTTTCACGCACCCTCTGTGGTGGTATCGGACATCCCAGCACCTTTCTTCTACATTTGCCAATTCTTCCATGAATTAAGCTAAGGGATAGCCACCCAACCTTACAGGAAACATCATTTGTTTGGATTGTGTCAGAAAAGATACCTCCTCATTCAATTCAGTCCAATGCCCGAAGAGTACTGTCATGCCTTGCACGCAATACCAAACTTAACATTCTGGTCTAAAGGTTCTAGCAGCAAGAAGTGAAGTCTGTTTCTGTGCACACAAAAGAAGAGCGACTGTGTGAGGAGCATTTTTAGAAAACCATTCAGAGGAATGCAAATGGCAGATTCGTGGTGAAACTACCATTGAAAGATAGTAATGCAGGACTAGGAGAGTCCGTAAAGAATGCTAGGTGCTGCTTACAACGCTTAGAGAGAAGGCTACAGCGACAGCCAGAATTAAGGGCACAGTATGTCAGTTTCATGAGCGAATAGACTTGGGTCATATGGAACTGGTGACCACAGATACGGAGAGATGCAAGTATTACATGCCACATCACGCAGTGCTTAAAGAATCAAGCAGTACTACCAAACTTCGAGTAGTGTTTAACGCCTCAGCAAAGACATCATCGGACACTTCCCTCAGTGAGATCTTGATGGTTGGGCCAACTGTACAAGATGACTTACATTCAATCGTCCTTGAGGTTCCAAACACACACATATGCTTTCACTGCTGACATTACAAAAATGTACAGACAGACTGAATTTGGAAAAGAAAACCAAGACCTACAATGAATTCTATGGCGTGAGTCTCCCAACGAACCAATCAAGGCTTATTGTTTAACTACAGTCACTTATGGTACAACAGCAGCACCCTTTTTAGCAACAAGATGTCTATTATAACTAACAGGAGATGAGAGAACAATATACCCAAGAGCTGCAACCACGTATCCTATGTAGACGATGTTTTGAGCGGAGCTGACATCATAGAGGAGGCACTCAGTCTGCAGGAATAGATTATTAGATTACTTCACAGTGGAGGGTTTCCTC
This sequence comes from Schistocerca cancellata, assembly GCF_023864275.1. NCBI lineage: Eukaryota > Metazoa > Arthropoda > Insecta > Orthoptera > Acrididae > Schistocerca > Schistocerca cancellata. The sequence goes on from NC_064627.1 coordinate 40,334,907, forward strand.
TTCGTAAATGGTGTGTAAACGATTCAGGATTGCTGGAAAACATCCCACCTGAACATTGTGAAGCGCAAATACAACGGAGTCTGGGCAACGAGCAGTAAGAAACAGTGAAGACTTTGGATCTGTTGTGGCATCTTCATATCGATACCTTCCAATTCCTAGCCACTGATGCAGAAAACAGTAATGCAAGCTGGACTAAACGTATACTATTTCGCGTTGCCTCTATACTCGATCCATTGGGACTTCTGGAACCAGTGGTAGTGACTTGCAAGGTGTTTCTGAAAGCAAAGACGAATAGAATGGGACACGCCGTTAACAGATGACCTGAAGACGCAGTGGGAACAAGTGAACAATCATCCACCGTCACTAAATAGCATTCATATCGAACGAAGGGTGATCAGCAACGGAGTTAAGTGGTTGGAGCTACATGGATTCTCAGATGCCTGCGAGCAAGCATATGAAACCTGCATTTACATTAGAAGTGTCTGTGAAGAAAATAAATTCTCCATCAAGCTTTCAACTTCCAAATCCAGAGTAGCACCAATAAAGCAAACATCTCTGCCAAGACTTCAATTGTGTGCAGCCCTACTACTGGCTAGATTAATAGAGAAGGTAAATCTGGGCTACACTTAAACATCGCCAAAACTTACTTGTGGACAGCTTCTATTGTTGTCTTAGCACGGTTGGAAAACGTTTGTTGGAAATCGTGTCTCTGATACCCAGCAACTCTCTGCAGTAGAAGACAGGAACCACGTATCCTCTAAAAGTAATCCTGCTGACATCATTTCGAGAGGAATTTCACCACAACAGCTAGGTGACAGTAAGCTATGACGGACAGGTCCTTGCTGGCTCCATCAGCCACCATCAGCATGGCCTGAAGTATGTAGACGAATCAGCTGACGCACTAGAGAAACGTGTTCAACATGTTTGCTTACTCGCAACTACTTGCATTGTGAATGAGATAGCCCAACATTATTCTTCCTTGTGAATACTGCAAAGAGTTATGGCGTATGTGCTCAAATATACAAACAATCTTAGGTGCAACACACTGAGAGGCTTAGTGGAAACCTAACAGCAGGAGAACACACAGCATCTAAGGCAGTCATTCGCATGGTGCAACAGCAAGACTATTACAAGGAAATTGAAGAACTACAACATGGCCGACCAATCCACAGCAAAAAAAAGCAAATTGAACTCACTTCACCCCTTTCTGGACGAGGAACGGTTGTTGAGGGTGGGTGGCAGATTGGAACAATCAAAAGTTTCTTACAGTTAGAAGCACACCACGATTCTTCCCCCTCAGCATCATGTCACTAAATTAATAGTCATGAGCGAGCATCTTCGTTTGTTGCATGCAGGATCTCAGCTGCTGTTAGCAAGCCTCAGACAAAAGTACTGGATACCCAATGGAAGATCTGTAATCAGGCAAATAATCCACGAGTGTCTTCCTCGCTAATTCTTGAAGGCAACCACTGCAACACAGCTCATGGGACAACTTCCGTCAGTGTGTGAAGAGCAAAGCAGACCTTTCCTTAATTTTGGGGTTGACTGTGGAAGGCCACTACACGTAAGGAATGGGGGAAAGACGAGCAAAACTAGGACAAAGGTCTACATTGCCGTGTTTGTTTGCATGGCAACAAAGGCAGTACACATCGAGATTGTCAATGATTTGTCCTCCCAAGCTTTCATTGCTGCTCTTCGAAGATTCATTTCACGATGAGGCGTTCGCACAAACGTGTACAGTAACAATGGGAAGACATTTGTGGATGCAAGGAATGAGCTGAGTGAACTGCGTAAACTGTTCAGCTGTCAGTTTCACAGAACCCAAATCCAGAACTATGCATCGCAGAATGGTATCCACTGGCATTTTATCCCACCTCATGCCCCACATTTTGATGGTTGTGGGAAACAGGCATAAAATCCAGCAAAACATATTTGAAGAAAGTCGTGGGAAACCAACTGCTGACGTTTGAAAAATTATACACATTTCTAACACAAATTGGGGTATGTTTGAATTCCCAATCCATTACACAACTTCCTGACAACCCAGATGAATTGTCATACCCTACTCCAGGCGATTTTCGTATCGGTGAACCCTTAACAGCTATCCCAGAGCAAGGCTTGCTTTCAGAGCCATCATCCAGGTTGTCAAGATGGCAGCTCAACCAGGAGTGCAAGCAGCACATCTGGTAACGGTGGTCAACCTATCACAACTACAACAGAGAACTGAGTGGTCATAAACAAAGGACACTCTACAGCCAAGTACATTGGGTCTACTGAAGGAAGACAATTTGCCACCCCTCGTGTGGCATTATGGGGTCATTGTTGGTACACACCCTGGTCCTGATGGTATGGCAGGAATTGTTTCAGTGCACACAGCAATGGGAACTTATAAACTTATGCATTGTACCACAGGAAACATAGAGCCCAGTGCACATCACTATCAAATTACCAACTGAAGTGTTTCTTTTGTTTACAGTGAACAGTTCCTTTAATCATTTTATTTCCTTGTTTAATTGTGTAATTTGTGCTGCATGTGATTATTTGTATTTAGTGTAACTTATATAAATTAGGTGGGCGTAATGTTTTGTATTGGTGCAATGTGCTACAAGGGCGCAGCAGCGACCGGACGGTCGCTGCAGGTAAGGATTTTTTTCTGCCCGCCCGTTCACACAACTCACGGCCCAACTTGCCGGGAGAAGGAGAGACGGGCCGTGACCGCCAAACAGCGACAGCCGGCACGGTAGCTCAGCGTGTTCGGTCAGAGGGTTAGCAGCCCTCTGTAATAAAAAAAACTGAGTTAATCGATCAACAACGAACTTAAACGGATGTCTTACGACGTCCGCCCCGAGCAGATTCAACGAACGAAAGCGAACAAAATGAGATTAAAAAAAAAACAGCATGCACGCTTCTGCAACTGTGTTTCTTAATGTATTCTACAAATACAGTCCATTTTTACCAGTCATGTATGTACTTTAATATCAACCGCCCTTCCTTGCAACGATTGATACGCATTCGTTTGGACTGTGGAAGGAGCGAGGCAGCACAGAATTTACCGCGCGTTTTGAGGCTGCCTACACAGTGTAATCAGCAAAGTTTGGGAAGGGCCTCATTGTGGGTCTCGATTTGACTAGCTATTTCAGTTGTACAATACAGAGATCTATATGGCATTCAGAAGTGACAGTGGCCGATATTGGACTGCATGGGAACGAGACGGTAGGCGTAGTTTTCTTCAAGGTTACTTACCTTCAAGGTTCCAGTGGGGGACGAGGCTGAGAGCTCGTAGGCAGTCCACGGAATAGCAGCAAGGTGCCGTAGCGACAGGGCGAGGTGATGAGCTCGTAGGCAGAAATGTGCAACACTACGATACGTGCCAACATTGTTCCGTCTACGCTGCAGGAGTTTCTGTGGGAAGCCATTTCCTTTTACACATCCTCCGTACAGTCCTATCTTACCCCGTAAGATTCCCGTATATTTTGCAGCCATGAAGAAAGACATTCGTAGCTGTCGACATACTTCGAACGAGGAGATGCACGCCTGGGTACAATGATTGTTCCTCAGGCATCCGCAAACACTATTCCAGGAATAAATTTACTGTCTTGTCTGATGTCTCACAGTGTGTTAAAAGTTACGTCGATTTCTTTCGAAATAATAAAGAATTTACTTTCTTTATCCATTTCTTTCGTTTTCATTTGTCTGGGAAGACCCACTATAATTTAATATCGAAATTCAGAAGACGCTGAGGAAGCAGAGGCTGTTACACCCTCAGTTCAAAACCGAACGCACAAATGGCGGCAAGCATGGCTTAGGAGGGATTTGTGTGTCTGTAAAAAGATATATGCGTTAAGCCCGTCAAACCTTAACAAAAGATCTGGTAGAGAACTCGTGAAAATTCTGCTCCTATGTGAAATCGCTAAGAGGCTCTAAATCCTGAATTCAGTGTCGAACGGTCTGATGTGGCAGTTGAAGACAGCCAAACTAAAGCCGAAGTTTTAAATTTCGCTTTCAAGAAATCGTTCACGCAGGAGAATCGTACAAACATACAGCCTTTGACCATCGGACGGACTGCCGCATAGACAATATAGTAATAAGCGTTCGTGACGTACAGAACCAACTCCCATTTGAAAGCAAGTAAGTCATCAAGTCCGGATGTAATTCCAGTTCGATTTACGGCCCTAGACCCTTATCTAACTTGCATTTATCGCAAATCTCTCAGCTAGCACAAAGTACCAAGCTACTGGAAAGGAGCGCAGCTGACTCCTCTATAAAATAAGGGTAAGAGAACGGACCGCAAAATTACAGACCAATATCCCTAACTTCAGTTTGCTGCTGAATGCTCGAACATATGCTAAGTTTGAGTATAATACTTTTTTTGAGACTGAGAACCTTAATTCCACGAAACAGCATAGTTTCTCAAAGCATTGCTCGTACGAAACTCAGTTTGCCCTATGCTCACATGATACATACCGCGAAGGACAGCAGGCAGATTCCATAGTTCTAGATTTAAAAAAAATGGTTCAAATGGCTCTGAGCACTATGGGACTTAACTGCCGAGGTCATAAGTCCCCTAGAACTTAGAACTACTTAAACCTAACTAACCTAAGGACATCACACACATCCATGCCCGAGGCAGGATTCTAACCTGCGACCGTAGCGGTCGCGCGGTTCCAGACTGTAGCGTCCAGAACCGCTCGGCCACTCCGGCCGAGTTTCTAGATTTCCGGAAAACATTTGACACGTTGCCCCACTGCAGGCTGTTAACAAAGCTACGAGCATACGGACTAAGTTCACAGATATGCGAGTATCTCGAAGACTTCTTAAGTAAGAGTGGTCTTGGGTTCAGTAAGCTGTCCACGAATGTGAGTGTTCATCAGAGACAAGAGAAGTGTGATAGGACTGCTGTTGTTCTCTACACACATAATTGATTTGGCGGACGGCATGAGCAGCAATCTCTGGTTGTTTGCTGATGATACTGTGGTGTACGGTAAGGCGTCGAAGTTGAGTGACTATAGGAAGAAACGAGATTTCTTAGACAATAATTCTAGTTGGTGTGCTCAATGTCAGCTAGCTCTAAATGTGGGAAAATGTAAGTTAATTCGGATGAGGAGGAAGACGAAACCTGTAATGTTCAAATACAGCATCAGTAGTAAACAGCTTGACACAGTCACACTGTTTATTTGTCTGAGCGTAACGTAGCAAACCGATAAGAAATGGAACCAGCGTATAAGGACCTTGGTACGGAAGGCGAATGGTCGACTTCGGTTTATTGCGAGAATTTTATGACAGTGTGGTTCATCTGTAAAGGTGACGTATATAGGACGCTGATGCGACCTATTCTTTATTACTGTTTGAGTGTTTGGAATCCGCACCAGGTTCAACTGAAGGAGGACATCGAACCAATTCAGAGGCGGGTTGCTACATTTGTTACCTGTTGGTTCGAATAATACATAAGTATTACGGAGGTGTTTCGGGAACTCAAATGGGAATCCCTGGACGGAAGGAGACCTAGTTTTCGAAGAACACTGTTGAGAAAACTATTGACAAAGTTTAGAGAACCGACATTTGATGCTGACTGCCGAACGAGTCTATTACCGCCAACATACACTCCTGGAAGTGGGAAAAAGAACACATTGACACCGGTGTGTCAGACCCACCATACTTGCTCCGGACACTGCGAGAGGGCTGTACAAGCAATGATCACACGCACGGCACAGCGGACACACCAGGAACCGCGGTGTTGGCCGTCGAATGGCGCTAGCTGCGCAGCATTTGTACACCGCCGCCGTCAGTGTCAGCCAGTTTGCCGTGGCATACGGAGCTCCATCGCAGTCTTTAACACTGGTAGCATGCCGCGACAGCGTGGACGTGAACCGTATGTGCAGTTGACGGACTTTGAGCGAGGGCGTATAGAGGGCATGCGGGAGGCCGGGTGGACGTACCGCCGAATTGCTCAACACGTGCGGCGTGAGATCTCCACAGTACATCGATGTTGTCGCCAGTGGTCGGCGGAAGGTGCACGTGCCCGTCGACCTGGGACCGGACCGCAGTGACGCACGGATGCACGCCAAGACCGCAGGATCCTACGCAGTGCCGTAGGGGACCGCACCGCCACTTCCCAGCAAATTAGGGACACTGTTGCTCCTGGGGTATCGGCGAGGACCATTCGCAACCGTCTCCATGAAGCTGGGCTACGGTCCCGCACACCGTTAGGCCGTCTTCCGCTCACGCCCCAACATCGTTCAGCCCGCCTCCAGTGGTGTCGCGACAGGCGTGAATGGAGGGACGAATGGAGACGTGTCGTCTTCAGCGATGAGAGTCGCTTCTGCCTTGGTGCCAATGATGGTCGTATGCGTGTTTGGCGCCGTGCAGGTGAGCGCCACAATCAGGACTGCATACGACCGAGGCACACAGGGCCAACACCCGGCATCATGGTGTGGGGAGCGATCTCCTACACTGGCCGTACACCACTGGTGATCGTCGAGGGGACACTGAATAGTGCACGGTACATCCAAACCGTCATCGAACCCATCGTTCTACCATTCCTAGACCGGCAAGGGAACTTGCTGTTCCAACAGGACAATGCACGTCCGCATGTATCCCGTGCCACCCAACGTGCTCTAGAAGGTGTAAGTCAACTACCCTGGCCAGCAAGATCTCCGGATCTGTCCCCCATTGAGCATGTTTGGGACTGGATGAAGCGTCGTCTCACGCGGTCTGCACGTCCAGCACGAACGCTGGTCCAACTGAGGCGCCAGGTGGAAATGGCATGGCAAGCCGTTCCACAGGACTACATCCAGCATCTCTACGATCGTCTCCATGGGAGAATAGCAGCCTGCATTGCTGCGAAAGGTGGATATAGACTGTACTAGTGCCGACATTGTGCATGCTCTGTTGCCTGTGTCTATGTGCCTGTGGTTCTGTCAGTGTGATCATGTGATGTATCTGACCCCAGGAATGTGTCAATAAAGTTTCCCCTTCCTGGGACAATGAATTCACGGTGCTCTTATTTCAATTTCCAGGGGTGTACACTGCGCATAGGTACCACGAAGATAAGATACGAGAAAATAGCTCTCATACGAAGGCAGACAGACAGTGTTGCTCTACTTGCAAGTGAAAATGGAAAGGAAACAAGTAGTGGTGTTACAGGGTGACCTCCACCACACCTTACCGTGGCTTGCGGAGCATCTGTGTAGATGTAGATGCAGATTTAACAAAACCCCCAAAGAAGGTGATTTAACATAGAACAGTGGAGCACGGAAGTGCCATTCACGAAAGCAAGCTTGAACTATCAGTGGCACTGCACCGTAGACGGTCGCTCGCAGAACGACACTGAATGATAAACTTGCTGGGATAGCATTAACGAGAATCCCAACCCAAACGGGACATCTCTCTATGTGGGCGTGCTGCTGTGCAGGGATCCACACCACAGGCAGAATGCCTAGCGTACAGTCAGTACCGTCTTCACAGGAATCACGACGCCGGGCACCGCCCAACCGCTCGGTGGAGAATCCGACGTCGTCGTGTTGATAACAAGTTGCCTCCAGTTGCTATCTCACACCCATCCCAACCCCAGGCTGCCCCAGTGCTGCGCACGCAATCTGCAACTCTGGGCGCCGTGTAACCGCCGCTAACTGCTCTGCGTGTCCCCTTCCTCCGTCGCTGGTTCTCCGCCACCTCGTTGCACGCCAGCCGAGTTGCCGCGCAGCCCTGCGCTAGGGGCACACCGCCGCTTTTCAGGCGTCCTCTGGGCGACCAGGTCACGAACACACGCTGGACACGCCATCCTAGCGGATGGGAATTCAACTTGTTCTAGTTCACTGCACATCCTCTTACAGTCACTCGCTGTTTTGTTAAGGAGAATAATTAGGGAAAACTGGGATGAAACAGTGTTTGCAGGCCACGGTTGTTAGACATTCAGTCAAGTGACTGACTGCACTTAGATATTTCTCTTCCCATCAATTCCTTTACTTATTCGGAGGAGCCATAATCTAATTTCCTACGTTTCGTTTTTTTTTCCTCTCTCTCTCTCTCTCTCTCTCTCTCATAAACGACCGTTCCTATATCTCTGTCGTAAACTGGGATACCTCACAGCAACAAGGGCAGGTTGACAGCTTATGCTGAAGAGAATATAGAGAACTCTCACTTAATGGAACATAGTCTTTTCCTTTGCTCTGTCTACTGCATGTAAACTACTGCTGAATGGTATTCACGGTTGAGCTTCGTGGAGACTATAACTATTATTTGTAGCCAAAGATCCAAACTCGAGTCACGATTTCAGTATTGTCTCTATTCTTTTACAGTCTCCCTTAGCGAAGACATTGGCATACGTAGACCTCCATTCACCTTATGGAACTGCGAATAGTTTCTTTTGTTGACTCTAATGATATCATGCCCTATTCTTGACTGTCGTACGGCCTGCTTTTCTAGGTGATCTTCAGATTTTAGTGGTACGGGTAGCATCAATTAATGACGTCAGTATCGACTGTTATACGTTGTGACTATACCACTGACACTCGATCCACAGAAAGTTGCTACTCGATAGGCAGCCAAGTTATTAAAGTTCAGTAGATTTTGGCAGTCTTATCACTCCTTGTTTGCCAAAGACTTCAGTTTCATCTTAATTATGAGGGCAATGAAACTGGCGTTGGTTCCTTACTACTTGGGAGGTAAAGCAGCTCTTACATATTCTACGTCCTGATTAGCGAAATTTATCCACCGTTTAAGGACTGTAACAATGTTCAATATTAAACGACCCAATAATTACACCTTTTACGCACACAATTACACAATTGCTTGAGCGTCGTGTTTATTTGTACCAATATTATAGACATGAGCTAGTACACACAACATTTCATTAAACACCCACCCTAGTTCCAGTTCACATTTGGCGACTTTTGTTATGTCATCATGTTGGTTTTCAGTCCGTGATGAACAGTACCTAAATCAAAAAGTGTGTTTCACTCCCTTCGGTGTCTTCTCCATATACGCGTTAGCTACCAATGGGTATAATAAACAATGTCTCATACTTTTCTTCATTTTGCAGTGTTGTAACATTTGTGAGTGTAAAATACTCTTGTCTGTTTTGTTTACGCTTAACGTACTAGGATTCTTCACTTATAATTGATACTGCTTTACGTAAGAGTGGAAACCTCTTATTCTATTCCACTTTATCAACAGTTTTCTCATAATTTGCTAGTCCAGTGAATGTTTCTTTATTCTGTTACTAGCAGCAGAGCTAAAATCACTTGTCCAGTTCCCTTACTTCTTTCAGAACAAAGGTAAATAGCCCGCAATTCGCTTTCAGTGTTCATTTGTTTCTCCAACAAGTATTTAAATACAACAATTAAATTATATTGCCTCTGTTTTTCTAGGTCCAACTCATGGAAATTTCAGATTTGTTTCGCTAATCATATACTGCATAAATTTCCATGCAAATATATTTTATTTAAGACATTCGTATAACTTTATTGATTTCAGGTTCACACTCTCCTATCTTCAGATGTTCAGGTAGTTCTTCTGATTAACAGAAATTCACAAACGTCATTCAAAGCTAAACATTAATCGTAGGTTTTAAAAGGGCATAATGCTACAGGGGATCATAGGCGACTAATTCGTTCGCTGTTAAGAATTCTACACAGCTGTAAAAGTGACTGCTTCTTTCCACAAAATTTCCACAAGTAGCTTGATGTAAACTGTTCGGACTGACATGACAACAAAAACGAAGCTATTGGTCAGGGACATAGCATTAGATGATAGGGAAACATGGACTTTGAGCAATCTCGGGTGAAGGGAACAAGATTCAATTAAAAGGTATCACGGTAGTAAACGAACGAGAGAAGATGCAGAGGAAAAAATGTCATTTCAAAGAAGTTTACTTGTTACTGGAAAGAGCTGTGTAAGCAAGTGTTTCTAGGCGGTGACAAAGTATAGAGAATCAAATTCAAACTGGATAAATTTTGCTGCAGTAGGTATGTAGAACTGAAAACATTAACATGAGCGAATAAGATAATGAGGATGAGATAAAAACTCTGAAAACGCTGTTGACTAAAGAACAGATTACTTGTCGGCCGACAAACTGCAGTATTTCACCACATCATATTATCTAAATGTTAGAATAAGCAATAGGTTTAAGAAGTTTCCGCTAATTACCAAATAATTAAAAAGTTCATAACGAGTGTGAAACCATTACCTATGAACGAGTTCATTGACATTTTCCACGTGCTGTATGCTTCTGAATTTACAAATTACGCTTCCGAAATGTTTCGAATGATATTCCCAAAATTTTATTTATTTTATCTAAAAGGGAAGAATACGAATCGGTTATCTCTAAGGTTGACAGAAATATTACTTTTGATGGCTTTATTTATTACCTTACCCAATTTTAGCAATAGAATTGCTGAGAGTAAAATAGTACCAATATTTTTTAATTGTAGCTGTATTGGAATATCGATCGACGGTAAATGTAATCAGCGGTAGTTACAAGTAAAGGTTTGACTCGTTATTTTGTTATTTTTTACTTCTTCGTCCTTTCGCTTCATAAAAATTAGTATGTTATTCGTCATTACAATCCTAAACTGTGGATGTTACAACACACCAGAAATGAAGTAACTTCACAATAACAAAGTGTGTGTATGAAAAGGGTAATAATCAGAACAAAGCATCTGACGTAATTTTTGCGGTATTATTAACTGATAATATAGAAGCTAAGTGACTTTAAACGGCGCCTTCGGCAGTCTAAAAAGGGAACTGTGTTGGAGTAATGACATTTGCAAGAAGTAGATAGCTAGGCGAATAAGTGTGTTACGTGACATCACACAATGAATGCCTAAGATAGCTTCGTTCATGAAAGAATAGGAGTAGCAATATTTTCATAGGTACGTACCTAGCAAGCCTGGTGTCAGAAGATTAGGCTAGATTAACCTAAAACAATCCTCGGGTGTATTGCGTATGGAAATGAAGAAAATAAAAACATTTGTATTTGTTTAGAAAATATTTGAAATAAAAATCTTATGTAGATTAGATACCATAGGATTCGAGAATAAATAAATTATTCATTTTCACCCTGATAAACGTCTCTGAGCAGGAATATGTAGAAGTTTTTACTATGTTATTCGTATAAAGGATATTCTGTTTGCTGCAACTCAGTTTTTATTTATTCATTTCATATGGCTGGAAGGATGATCATGTAAGTAAGCGTTAGCGTCTATGATTTCAATGTGTTTTTGTTCATAATTGTGGTTATTGTTAGTGTCTTCTCTATGAAGACTGATTTATTGCAATTCTCCACGCTATTCTGTAGTGTGGAAACGTCTACATGTTTTCATAAAGACCACGAGCCACATCCATTTGAACCTCTTTTCTGCAGCACAGTTTCTACAGATTTCAACGACCATGATTCCCTCTATTAGCAAACTGATGATAAAATGGTTCAAATGGCTCTGAGCACTATGGGACTTAACATCTAAGGTCGTCAGTCCCCTAGAACTTAGAACTACTTAAATTTAACTAACCTAAGGACATCACACACATCCATGCCCGAGGCAAGATTCGAACCTGTGACCGTAGCGGTCACGCGTTTCCAGACTGAAGCATCTACAACAGCTCGACCACAACGGCCGGCGATACCTTAAAGCCTCGGGTTGAGTTCAGTAATAGAGGCTTTCTTTTTCTCAAATTATACAACAAATTTCTTTTCTAACGAACTCAGTATCTCCTAATTAGTTATTTCATCTATCTAACCATCGGCATCTTCTATAACATCAAAATTCAAAAGCTTTCATCTTGTCTCCACTGTTTATCGTTCAAGTTTCACTTGCGTACTCGACTACACTCTCTACAAATATCCTTACTAAATACTTGTCGATGCTTTAATTTTTATTCTATTTAACGAAATATGTTTCTTTCAGGAGGGCTTTTCTTCTTATAATCAGTGTGAGAAATAGAAATTTCCTTCCGCACGATATTACCTACACCATATATTCCGTCGGTTCTTGGAGGAACATAGACTTTAAAAACTGGAACATACTATTTATTTTATGGTCTGTTGTGAGCCATCTTTCAGATTTTTAAGTCATCCGCTGCCAAACGAAGATTGCAGACAGTCCACGCCGTACCCAGCGATATTTTATAACAGTACAAGGTTTGATTTTCCGAAATATGTGTCACATCTTACTGCTCTACATCTAAACGAAAAGCACAACCATAACAAAATACACAAAGAAACTATGAACTAATAAATTCTCTGTTACATTATACTCAAGGCTCACTAGCATAAAAATGCACAAGAAAAAACAGAACACCGATGAGTGCTGGTAGAGAGGCAGAAAAAATAGTGGTGGTGGGGGCGGGATAACCTCTATCCTGTTTACAACATGCACATTATTTTATATTGAGAAGATATTAATTGGTTGCTCCTAGTTTAGCAATGGTATTTGATCATTAAGGATTAAGCCAGCGTTCTGTGATTGGTGTTCATGGATAGATATAATTTCAAGTAATGTTACTTGTGTGCCTTTATTCGATGTATGGAAAGGATTGCAATTAATATCATAAGAAAGACATTGAGTAAGCATGTTTGGCAAACGTGGACTCTTTCCTTTTCAGTCTCCATCTCCTGTCATGTTCAGTCAGACTGGCAGTTACAGTACTACCTGATAGACCTGCATAAAATTTGTTACACAAATTGCAGGTAATCCTATAAATTCTCTCTTCTAGAGGTGGAACCTCGTGTATATTATTGAACAGAATGTGGGCAGAAGTATTTCTGGTATAGAGAGCTGCTGTATATTTCCTGGATTTAATTTACTCGCAAGTACCTGTGGAGATCTACCTACATATAGCATGTGGATTTGGTGTCCATTTGTTGCCAGTATACATAATGAGCATTTTTTTCTTCGTAACTTTCTTGTGTATTTTATTATGCTTATGTTTTTCATATAGGTGTAAATGCGTAAAATGTTGCATATCTTCAGGAAAACAATCTCTGTAGACCTAGAAAGTATCACTGATGTTATGTGTACTATTTGCTAAATCTTAAGCTGTCTAAGGATGCTATAAAATGCCGAAGGCAGTTTCAAAAGCAAGTATAAAAGAGAAATCATTTTGAAATATCAATACTGTGTATTTTAGTTTTTAATATCCACATGTCTTTGAACGTACAGCAGTGGCATTAATTCTGGCCAGTTGTTTTACCTGTTTGAGTAACTGTTTGTAATTTGTTTTTCCCAATAAATCAATCAATGGAAAGGTGTTAGTATTGCTTTATCCACTGAGAAAAAGCGTTCTGATCATTTTTGTAGCTCAAGTGATTGCAATACGTTGTTGTTGAAGTGTAAGGATACTTTAGCGTGAGCTGAGTTGAAGCGGACGACGAATTGAAAACGCTGTCTCCTCCACCGAAACGCGCTGATTACTCACCAAGTAAACCGAGTAAGGCGTCAACACTCCCAGAAGAAGGTTATAAGTACCCAGAAATTGCCAAAAGTTTGGGTGGAGACACTATGGAGACACCGGATCAATCAAAACTGCTCCAAGAAACAGCAGTAAATCGGCATTGATTAATCAAGACTGTCGTAGGATCTGCCCCCTGTCTCCGCAATACTTCAGGGCTTGAAGTTTTTACTCGAACTGTCAGACAGAAACTTTCAGAAAATGGTTTGCAAGCGACGACTCCAAGGAGAAACCTTACCTGAATAAAATGCATAGGCGGGAAGTGGGCATAAGCACACAGGAATGGAAACAAACAGACTGGGCTAAGGTCGTTTGGAGTGACGAGACTAAGATCAGCGTCTTTGGATTTAATGGAGTTAAGTTTGTTCGTCGTCGACTAGCCGAAGACTTATTGTCCCGGTGCCCGACTGCCACTATGAGTCCGCAGCTCGTGGTCGTGCGATAGCGTTCTCGCTTCCCACGCCCGGGTTCCCGGGTTCGATTCCCGGCGGGGTCAGGGATTTTCTCTGCCTCGTGATGACTGGGTGTTATGTGATGTCCTTAAGTTAGTTAGGATAAAGTAATTGTAAGTTCTAGGGGACTGATGACCACAGATGTTAAGTCCCATAGTGCTCAGAGCCATTTTTTTGCCACTATGAAGCAACCCACCTGAGTCATGGTGTGGGGCTGCATGGCAAGTCATAGCACTGGACGTCTGGCAGTGTTGGCGAGATTAGTACAAAAAAGTACCAAGACGAACTCTCAGTGTTGAAATAGCTGCCTTCTATCTGTGATTTGTTCTAAGGTAACAACCATCAGTGCATAGCTAAACAACACATTGCTCCATATCATACCACGAAAAACAGTAAAAAAAAAGTTCGATGATCATCAAATTTATTTGCTGCCATCGCCTTGCAACAATCCCGATCTTAACCTAATTGAGAACCTGTGGTCAAGGCCTAAAATAATGATTTCACGACGGAATTCCATTAGCAAGTTGGAGCTCCCTTAGAGGCCACCGTCAGTTCGTGGTTCAGAGTGATCAAATATTGAAGATCTTTGACGTTTGATGCACTCGATGCCGAGCAAAGACTAGGCAGTTACAAATTCAAAAGTATATCTCACGACTGGAATACTCTAATTCTGAAGATGGCAGTTATAAGAGTCGAGAGGCACGAAAGGGAAGCAGTGGTTGGTTAGGGAGTGAGATAGGGTTGTAGCCTCTCCCCGATGTTATTCAATCTGTATATTGAGCAAGCAGTAAAGGAAACAAAAGAAAAGTTCGAAATAGGCATTAAAATCCATGGGGAAGAAATAAAAACTTTGAGGTTCGCCGATGACATTGTAATTCTGTCAGAGACAGCAAAGGACTTGGAAGAGCAGTTGAACGGAATGGACATTGTCTTGAAAGGAGGGTATAAGATGAACATCGACAAAAGCAAAACGAGGATAATGGAATGTAGTTGAATTAAGTATGGTGATGCTGAGGGAATTAGATTGGGAAATGAGACACTTAAAATAGTAAAGGAGTTTTGCTATCTGGGGAACAAAATAACTGATGATTGTCAAAGTAGAGAGGATATAAAATGTAGACTGGCAATCGCAAAGAAAGCGTTTCTGAAGAAGAGAAATTTGTTAACATCCAGTATTGATTTAAGCGTCAGGAAGTCGTTTCTGAAAGTATTTGTATGGAGTGTGGCCATGTATGGAAGTGAAACATGGACGATAAATAGTTTAGACAAGAAGAGAATAGAAGCTTTTGAAATGTGGTGCTACAGAAGAATGCTGAAGATTAGATGGGTAGATCACATAACTAATGAGGAGGTATTGAACAGAATTGGGGAGGAGTTTGTGGCACAACTTGACTAAAAGAAGGGATCGGTCGGTAGGACATGTTCTGAGGCATCAAGGAATCGCCAATTTAGTACTGGAGGGCAGTGTGGAGGGTAAAAATCGTAGAAGGAGACCAGGAGATGAATACACTAAGCAGATTCAGAAGTATGTAGGCTGCAGTAGGTACTGGGAGATGCAGAAACTTGCACAGGATAGAGTAGCATGAAAAGCTGCATCAAACCAGTCTGAGGAGTGAAGACCACAACAACATCCCACGAAATACGAAGAAATATTGAAATAACTATCATACCAAGTAATTTGTAACGTTCTCACACTCTTGGTTTTCATTTTGTTCGATTTTTTAAAAAATTTTAATAAAATCTTTGTAGTCGATCTTTGATTTTGAAATAGTGAAATGAGGCATGTTCTCTGAAAATTTGTCATGAATTATATCAGACATTTCAACTAAAGTAAACTCCTCAATGCAGTATTCAGTGAATCTGTACAAAGTGTCTAGGATTAATGTCACTACCTAATATACCATCCTACAAAAGAGAGCAAAGGATGTATAAATAATACTATAACTATTATTATTGTTATTATTACTATTATTTGTTCCTATGTGCTATCACAATGTCTTGTCGAACAACAGAGATATGTTTTGTAGTATACCCTTCAGTAGGTGATCAACTTGATCACCATTGTGTGCTGTGGGGTTGTGGAACGTCCTCCGTGTAGTAGGCAGTGCCCGCTGTGCGCCCGTGACGTCGCATTGTGTGCGCTGTCCACTTGCTTCCGTTGTCAGCTGCAGTGTGTTGTGGTGGCGCCAGCGGTTACCACGGCAGGCAAGCACAGGCAGTCCACCTGCTCACTCGACCACAACCAACGACAGCACTCAGCAGAAGCGGCTGCTGCCTGTGACGTGTGTACGACTCACAACTAGACGCTCGCACGCACACACACACACACACACACACACACACACACACAGAGAGAGAGAGAGAGAGAGCACAGTACGTGCTCCATGTTGCTGAATTGTCGGACTGCTGTGCCGTCCTGGTTGTTTCAGTAGTTGCACCACTATACCCGCCATTGCCGGACACTCACTTCTTGTTGTTACGTTGGCCAACCTGGTTTCATGAAACTGCCCACACTTAAGGTTACCAGATAAAAACGTATAAAAAAAGAGGACAAACAGATTCAAAAAGGACAAAGATGGAAAAAAGACACACGGAAAAAAACGCTCAAATTTAATTAAGTGAATTAATCAACGTACGTAACATAAATTCCTTAACTTTTATTGCTACTTCGCTGAAGATCAAATTTTCTGTATAAGTGTAGAATTGCTTAGCAGATAGCTGTAAAAAGATAGACCAGAAAATTCCTTCAAATTATAGTGGTCTGTGAACATACGTCCAACAGAGTCAAGGTTCCTGTCATCAGTCCACTGTGCTGTAATGAGCGAAAACCCTCTTTCTGTATTTGCATTGTGCCCTGATGTATTGAATCAGTATTCAGCAAGTTTTAACATTTCTGAATGACGATCAACAGAGTAACTTTCACAAAAATGCTAAGCCCATTTTTACTACAAGGTAACCCACTACATTCAGGATCATTACTATTCTGTTTCATAAATCGCCTAAAGTTACAGAATTGGTCAAATAATTTTGCGTTTTGAATATCAAAACTTTACATTTATCTTCCAAACACAAAAGGCTTTTTTCATCATCACAGTAGTTAACATCTTTTGTAAGAGACATCCATTTGAAACGGGAAAAGTCATCAAACATACAGAACCATCATTTAAATAATTGTGGCACTACTGATACAGCAACATAGCTTCCTTCATAAAAGGTTTAACTTATATCTCAATGCCAAACTCTAAATCAACAGAAAGACTATCACATGACATGAAAGCTACACTGTCAAGCCAGATAATGTGAATGCGGAAGTGAAAATGCGGAAAAGAAGTTTTAAAGAATCGATATTTGCACCCGCTTATGGATCGATCTATGAACATGAGTGAAAAATCGATAAAAATCGTCGATCCTGCCGCCATCTGTAGATATTTAATAAAAGAGCAATAGAACGATAGTAATTGCAAATATGAATTTATTACGATCAACTTTACGAAAAAGGACGATCATATAAAACTCCAACCGGACTCAAAACGAACAGATATAAAGGAGGACATGTCCGGTTTTATCTGGCCGTCTGCTCATTTGAGCCACACTAATCTCTTCTGTGCAAGCCTCTTCATCCAACATTTTGTTCAAAATTTCCTTAGGATTCACAGTTCGGCACGAGCACGTGGAGGCACAGAGCAGAGTTTCCACGTCCTGAACGCAACACATACATAACAGGCTGCAATCATAGTGGCACCGATATCGGTGGATTTCGTCCACGAACGGCCGAAGATGGCCGATGTTTTCAAGTCAGCACGTCACTACGTGCGCGGTCAAAATGTAGACGATCTCATCGCCCGACCTAATAGATTTCGGACGACAACCGGTTAAATGCAAAATCAGTTTGTTTTCTTCAGCCATATCGGCCGACACGACGCGAAGCATGGACTGTGAGAAACTCATATGTTCAGTCAAAGTAATATTTTGTGGCATCATGAGTAAACTATGGGCTGAAATTGAAGGTTTATTGGAATTTTTAGGTGTAGACTACAACCTCTGAAAGTAGTTAGTTTACGTGGGATGGATGGCGTATCTTACACATAAAGTTACTGTAGTGGCTCTTTTTTGAGTTTCGGTAGGTGGACAGTACATGAATCAAATTATTATTGCTATTTATTGGCGCCTTTATGCCAGTTGGGTGGTGATCTCGTTACACGAAGTGGTTTATTTATTTATTTACTTATTTATTTATTTGCTACAATTAGCCCACTACCTATATAACAGCTTGTGAGCAGTATTAATATTAATACGATTCTACTAATATAATAACTATTGTGACAGTGTGTTAACAATTCGAATTTCGTTTTAGTTCTTTGTTAATATAAATACAGGTTATAAAATAAAATAAAAAGTTGGAAAACACAAGCAAATAATCATAAAAGAGAATGCAAATATTACAGAAAGGTCTGAGGTAAGTTAGTGAAAGAGAAAATTTGTTCCTGAAATCGTAGCGGTTTCAGTGACGAGGGCTCGGGAAAACTTCGAGCCTGTTGTAACTGAAAGAGCTCTCTCTACAAGTATTTGGTTTTACAACTGATGTTTTTGCTTTACATAATATTTTTCATTAACTGTGTTATGACTTAACTTTAATCTAATGTTAATTATACAGTTTTTTACACTCTTTTATTTGTTCCATTCTTTGGTTGTGTTGTATCACATTGGTCTTTTGGCCTTGTGTGAATAATTACATTAATATCTGAATTTCGCGTTCACCTTCTGTAACTTTTGTTTCATTCGGCTCAATGTCAATGTCTGTTTCGTGCCACGTGTTTTTCTGTCGTCCTTGTATTACGTTTTGTAGTTGTTCTTAAGTATTGTCTATTTTGTTTTTAAGCTTCATGAAAAGTTGGAGATATGTCATCTGCTATCCTGTTCAGGATTGCCATTTCTTCTGATCTCTTATTGTGTTTCCAAGCTCTTGTAATTTTGCATTCGTTCTTAGGTGTGTTAATGTGTTGCAGTGGAGATCGACATGTTCAGTGGAGCTATATTCACCACATTCAGAGGTGTCAGTTTCTTTTAGACCTACACTATGGAGATGGGCAGCATTGTGCCATGTCCCGTCAGGAAATGGGACATTACTCTTGTGGGTTCAACGTACCTTAGTCTTAGGCGTTCTGGTATATCAGGAAAAAAGGAGTAGACATGTTTGTAAGCTTCATGAAAGGTTTGAGATATGTCATCTGCTAGTCTGTTCAGGATTACCATTTGTTCTGATCTCGTATTGTGTTTCCAAGCTCTTGTAATTTTGCATTCGTTCTTAGGTGTGTTAATGTGTTGCAGTGGAGATCGACATGTTCAGTGGAGCTATATTCACCACATTCAGAGGTGTCAGTTTCTTATAGACCTACACTATGGAGATGGGTAGCATTGGGCCATGTCCCGTCAGGAAATGGGTCATTACTCTTGTGGATTCAACGTACCTTAGTCTTAGCGGTTCCATTCCTCCTGCCATGCTCAGTTCCCCATATGTTAAGCTGTCTTTTATAGCCCGCATCTCGTGGTCGTGCGGTAGCGTTCTCGCTTCCCACGCCCGGGTTCCCGGGTTCGATTCCCGGCGGGGTCAGGGATTTTCTCTGCCTCGTGATGGCTGGGTGTTGTGTGCTGTCCTTAGGTTAGTTAGGTTTAAGTAGTTCTAAGTTCTAGGGGACTGATGACCATAGATGTTAAGTCCCATAGTGCTCAGAGCCATTTGAACCATTTTTTGTCTTTTATAAAGCGTCCATTTATGTCTTGTATTTTGTGTGGTCTACCTTTCTTCAATCAGTACGCTACTGCTCCGTGACGAATAGTGACGTCAACTGAGCACACAACAATGACCATACACAATACCTCTATGGATCTTGTCCTAAAAGCTCCAGATATTCTGATAAGCAAGCTCCTTTGTCCGCATTTTACAATGTTTTTGCATGTGGTAGTCTGAGGCAGTGCGCCCAGGTGCTTGCAGCAAAACAAACTGTTCACTCAAACAGTGCCATGTGAAAGATCTACGTAGTACGTAGTGGAAGTCTAAATAGGGTCGTGAAAATCTAGCTAATTTATGCATTATTGTCATCGCTTTGTCAGTAATTACTCTTACGTGCTCATCGTAGTTTAATTTATGGTCCAGATGTATTCCAAGATACGCAATTACTTCCCTGTTCTTAATGGAGATATTGTTTGGTTTTAATATAGGCTTCCGTTTAAGAGTGTCCTTTAATAACAGGTACACTGTTTTTAGTTGCTATAGACAGTTTGTTATTTGTACACCAACTGTTAAGACATTCAAGGAGTTGTGTGGCCTTCGTTTCTAAAACTACTCTTCAATTTGCTGAAACTACAATCAGCAGATCGTCAACGTATACCAGCGTCCACCATGTGGTTTGCAAATGTGGTGTATTTCCATTTTCTAGTCTTTTAGGTATTCAGAGTACCTTATTCTAAACTTAATGTTTCACACATATGCTAAATGACAGTCTTTGAAGGTTAATTAATATAGGTTTGCACAACTTCAAATAAATTCAGAAAAACAGTGTGCTTTCAATCTTGATTTTCAAGGTTATTACGAATATGTAAAACTGCAACCCATATGTGAAAGGCTCTCACATAAAGCTAATTTCGAGTATCTCCTGTGGTGGTTTTGAGCTCTATTAAAAATCTGATACATTAAAGATACAGTTCTGGCTGAAATAGAGTTGACACATCGATATTTGACATCTGCCACTCACATCTTTCCAGTGTTAGGACTATACCGCATTTCTAAGAGTACAACATCAAAGTGATGTGTTGGATGCTATTTATGATGCCCTAAAGAGTGATTTAAAAGCTAATGTTTTCACTGTTGCACCCCAAATACTTACGAAGTATGAAACCTTGTTTCATCCTTTCTCACATCCACTGGGCAATTGTTCAAAGAGTACTGAAGTTCCCAGTACTAAAATCTGATTATGTTAATATTCTGACAGTGCTGCATTAATTTTCGTCATTTTTAGAATAAAGTGAGCTGCAGCGAAACCACAAATCTATCTCTCATTACTTAAATAATTCTTTCTTACTCATTCAAAAATTTCATCCAAGTGCCATATAACAGGAACGTCATCTACTTTTATGTCTTCAAAACCTCATTGGCAAAACCTGTATACGCCGAAGTCGCACATCCTACCAGTGTAGCAGAATGAACCATATTCAGAAGAATGTTTTTTGGAGAGATCCTCAATATGGTGCATAACTGAAATTTCATATTTTCGCAGGTCACACGTGTAAATATGAAAAAAATCGAATGTGGCATAAGCTTCAAAGCTGGAAGCCCCTTCTGACGCTAAAAGGTTGTGGGAGAAACCCACGATAAAGACAGACCGTGTCGCGTACGTCACACAACACGTGACACTGCAGGTCTTACGAGTGACAGCAGCCGTTTCCGGTAGGGAACGAGTCACTGTTTCAGACAGCGTTTGATAATTCTTGACTGCGCTTTCAATCCAAGGAAGATCTCGATAGCTCACGACAATGGTAAGACCTTTAGTGGGTATCCTTTTAATTGTATGTTTATTTCCTGTGGGCCCAGCACAGAGCCGGGAGCTCGCCAAGTATGGCAGACAAGACGATCAGTGTGACGTCACAAGTTTGCTGCAGGGCCCGTGTTTCCCGTGGGCTCCTGGGAGAAGGAAAATGACTTCACAAAGTTACATCATTTTTTACTTACGCGGTATGATGCTTTTATCTCATATATATACAAAACGTGTCTGGTGAATCCAATGACTGAGGACAGAGTGTATAGTGCTCGCCGCGTTTTCTTCGAGACAGACGTAGCTCATCTACACACATTCGACATCTTTTTAATACAAAAAGCCGCATTGCAGCTCTCTTCTCCAACCACAGAGACGTTACGGCATGTATGCCACCCTTGGAGGTTAAAGTCTAACCTGCTTCATATA
This sequence comes from Schistocerca cancellata, assembly GCF_023864275.1. Classification (NCBI taxonomy): domain Eukaryota; kingdom Metazoa; phylum Arthropoda; class Insecta; order Orthoptera; family Acrididae; genus Schistocerca; species Schistocerca cancellata. The sequence goes on from NC_064627.1 coordinate 40,356,763, forward strand.
TATTATATGTTCTGTAGTAACGTAACATAATCTCCTTGACCTACATGTACACCTACATAATTACTCCACAATTCACACTTAAGCACCTGTTAAAGGGGTCATTGAACCACCTTCAATCTACTTGTCTTCCGTTCCACTCTCGAAAAGAGCGCGAGAAAAACGAACGCGTAAGTCTCTCTGTGCGAGCTCCCATTTCTCTTACTTTATTATGACGACCATCTCCCCCTATGAACGTGGGCGCCAACAAAATATTTTCACACTCTGAGGAGAAAGTTGGTGATGGGAACTTCATGACAAGGTCCTGCCACAGCGAGAAACGGTTTTGTTTTAATGACTGCCGTCTTAATTTTTGTATTATATCCGTGGCACTCTCCCACCTATTTCGCAATAATACAAAACGAGTCACCCTTCTTTGAACTTTTTCGATGTCCTCCGTCGATCCTATCTGATGCGAATCCCACATCATGCAGCAGTACTCCATAAGCGTAATGTGAGCAGTGTCTTCAGTAGAATTGTTACATTTTCTAAGTGTTCTGCCAATAAACCGCGGTATTTGGTTTGCTTTCCCCACAATATTATATTTGTGATCATTTCAGTATAAGTGAGTTGTCATTCTAATTCCGAAGTATTCAATTGACTTTACATCCTTTCGATTTGTGTGATTTATCGTGTAACTCAAATTTAGCGGATTATTTTTAGCGCCAATATGGATGATTTCACACTCCTCATGATTTATAGTAAATTGCCAGTTTTTGCACCCCACCGTACAGATATCTTGTGTAAATCATGTTGTAATTCGTTTTAATCACCTGATGACTTTACACGACGGTTAGAGGAGAGCATCATCTGCAGACAATCTGAGAGGGCTGCGCAGATTGTCCCCTACACCCTTTATATAAATCCAGACCAATGGACGGCCTACAACACTTCCTTGGGGAACGCCAGATGTTAATTCTCTTTTATTCGACGACCTTGCTGAAAGGGAAAACGGACGAACGAGATCGGACGCAGGCTGACCAAGGCGTCGGCCGATGTTATCGGGCGACTCTGGCGATGCCGTCTGCCGACCGTTGTCGGTGCCACAGTGAACGAAGGCCTACTTTCCACTGAAGCCGCTCAAACTTGCAGACTTTTCAGTAAAAATGTGTAACCGGGATCAATGCGTTCTGGTAGTGTTGTATTATGTTTTCATTTTACTGTTACTTGTAGCAGTAAATTATTAAGAAGGTATTTGAACAGTTTACGAAAATGCATTTACTGACGACGTTACCGAATTTTTGACACGTAGGAAACATTTTTATCACTGAAGGTAGGTGAACACATGATGAGAAGTCTTAAGAATACATTAAATCTTGATGTGGTTCAAACCGGACTCTGTCAGGGTTTTCTAACATAACATAATTTCAGTCAGATATGACACACAGCTGTCCACTCGCGCGTCAAGAACTAAGCGCTCACCCGTATGGTTTTGTTACGAGACAGGTGTCTCTAGGTTTATAACTAATCTGTTTTTCTGTTTCACTTACTTATTTCTAACACAATAAGATATAAGACTTGTGCAAGTTTATCGAGGTTAGAAAACGTTTCTGAAAGGGGACAGGAACTATTCGCAGAAAGAACAAAACCAATACAACGAACAGTATGCAGTACTACGGCAGTTATAAACAGTAATACTTACTTATGTGATATAGATTGAATTCCAGAGAAGAATGTCCTTTGTAGTTAGTTGCTGATAAACCTTCTTATTAAAATGCCAGAACTCACGAAAATATAATTTTGTTGTGAAGATACTTACCGTAATATTGCGAACTTCAAACTAGCAGCAGCAATTGGCTATTATTAATTTCTGCGGTGAGTATGGAAAAATTTCACTGACATCGCTTTCGCCACTATGAACGAAGCTTGGAGTACCACTATACATGTCAGTGCCGTTGTTTAATGAAGTGAAAAAAAAAGACTATGTATGACTTCTTTGAGAATGAGTCATTAAGGGTGGTGACCAGTAACTAGCTGACTGTCGGTTTTCCTTCGTGCGATAGTAATCATAATCATGACGAAGAATCTCATCCTCAGCAAATAAACCTATATTGGTAATCTGCTTACCCATATAACGTTTTCTCCTGAAGAGTTTCTAGCTTCGATATTTCTCGAGATTCCTTTTATTTCTCGGAAATATCTTTGCCAAAGTTCACAGTAGTACACTGAAGAGCCTAATAAACTGGTACACCAGCCTAAAATCGCGTAGGGCCCCCGCGAGCACTCAGAAGTGCCGCAACGCGACGTGGCATGGACTCGACTAAAGCCTGGAGTAGTGCTGAACTGACGCCATCAAGAGGGTGGAGATCTCAACTTAACAGCGCGTAGCAAGACATCCGAGATATACTCAATAATGTTAATGCCTGCGGAGTTTTGTGGCCAGCGAATGTGTTTAAACTCAGAACAATGTTACTGGAGCCACTCTGTAGCAATTCTGGATGTGTTGGGTATCGTATTGTCCTGCTGGAATTTCACAAGTCCGTCGGATTTCACAATGGACATGAATGGATGCAGGTGATCAGACGGGATGCTTACTTACGTATCACTTGTCAGAGTCGTATCTAGACTATCTGGGATCCCATATCACTCCAACTGCACACGCCCCGCGCCATTACAGAGCGTAAACCAGCTTGAATAGTCCCCTGCTGACATGCAGGGTCCGTGGATTCATGACGTTTCTCCATACTCATATACGTCCATCCGCTCGATACAATTTGAAATGAGACTCATACAACCAGGCAACATGTTTCCAGCCGTCAACAATGCAATGTCGGCTCGACGGGTCCAGGCGAGGTGTAAAGCTTTGTGTCGTGCAGTCATCGGGGGTACACGAGTGGGTCTTCGGATCCGAAAGGCATATCGATGACGTTTCGTTGAATAGCTCACACGCTGGCACTTTTTGGTGGCCCAACATTGAAATCTGCAACAGTTTGCGGAAGGGTCGCACTATTGTCATATTGAACGATTCTCTTCAGTCGTCGTCGGTCCCATTCCTGCAGGATCTTTTTCCGGCCGCAGCGATGTCGGAGATTTGATGTTTTACCGGAGTTTTGATACTCGTGGTACCCTCGTGAAATGGTTGTACAGGAAAATCCCTACTTCATCGCTACGCTGGAGATGCTGTATCCCATTGCTTGTGCGCCGACTTTAACACCACGTTCAAACTCACTTAAATCTTGATAACCTGCCATTGTAGCAGCAGTGACCGATCTTTACAACTGAACCATTATTGTCTTATATAGGCGTTGCCGACCCCAGCGCCGTATTCTGCCTGTTTACATATCTCTGTATTTGAATACCCATGCCTATACCAATTTCTTTGGCGTTTCAGTGTTTTTTTCTATATGTTTAGAGCTTCATTTGTGCCGATTACATTGCTAACGGAGAGCAGTGGGTGAAGGTCTCAGTCTCAAAGTAGAAAAGTAAATGAAAACTGTTCCAATAGCCTGATCTCGTACAAAAATGAACCGACCAAGAGAACGAAACTAATTTTGCGCACTCATAAGCTTCAACCAATTTTCTGTTGACATAAAATTCCTGCAGGATGCAACGATCAGACAGGAAAGCAAGCCGCATAAAAGTCAGAGTGGAAGTGGGAAGTGTTGAGATGGTGGGCTGAAGATTTGGCAACTTCGGGCGTTTGCTACGGCTGCGGGTATCATGCCCCCCGCCACCCCTTCCCCTCTGCCCACTTACCACCATTATCGAACTGACAATTCGTTGAATCCTCAGGATGCGTTCTGACGATCCCTTCTTTTGATAAGATTGTGCCAGAAATTTCCTTCTCCCCAGTAAAATTCAGTACTCACCATTACTTATTCGATCCATCCATCTAATGTTCAGAGTTCTTCTGTAGCACTACATTACAAAACTTTCTATTCTTTTGGCCGGCCGCGGTGGTCTAGTGGTTCTAGGCACGCAGTCCGGAACCGCGGGACCGCTACGGTCGCAGGTTCGAATCCTGCCTCGGGCATGGATGTGTGTGATGTCCTTAGGTTAGTTAGGTTTAAGTAGTTCTAAGTTCTAGGGGACTGATGACCACAGAAGTTAAGTCCCATAGTGCTCAGAGCCATTTGAACCATTTTTTTCTATTCTTTTCTTGTCTTAATTTTTATAATTCACGTTTCACTTGCGTACGAGGTTACATTTCGAACAAATACGTCCCAGGAAATACATTCTGTTACTTAAATTTATATTCAATTCTAACAAAATCCTACTTTTCTGAACTGCATTTCTTACTTTTGATGCGCTCCATTTTGTATCATCGCTACTTTGGGCATAGTTAGTTACTTTGTTGCCCACAAAGCAAAGTCGATTTTACTGTCTCGTTTCCTAATGTAATTCTATCGGCGTCAAATGATTTAGTTCGACTGTATTAAGTTAGCCTCATTTTACTGAGTTGAAGTCATAACCTCTTTGGAAGATACAACTGATCCTATTGAACCATTCTTGCCCATCGCCATCCCAGATAAAATTACAATGTAGTCGGCAAACCTCAAAGCAAATAAAAGGAGTACCTAGCACATTTTAAACTACATTACTACACATGTCGAAAATATTGCAGATTGTGTGGTGAAAAATACAGACAAGTGTAAAACTGTGCATCTGTGAGACATTATTTTTGTAGACATAAGTTACATCACATATTAAAGAGAGCTACGTCAATAAAATTTGTATGATTTTTCATAGAATTCAGGCTGGTATTTTGAACTCTGTTGATTTTAGCTACACGGACATTACGTCGTCTACGGCAAGTATGTAAGCGCAACGGTTCGTTTCCTCGCACAGGCCGGCCGCGGTGGTCTCGCGGTTCTAGGCGCTCAGTCCGGAACCGCGCGACTGCTACGGTCGCAGGTTCGAATCCTGCCTCGGGCATGGATGTGTGTGATGTCCTTAGGTTAGTTAGGTTTAAGTAGTTCTAAGTTCTAGGGGACTGATGACCACAGATGTTAAGTCCCATAGTGCTCAGAGCCATTTGAACCATTTGAACCTCGCACAGGACATGTCAGCAGAACCTATAAGGGCTGAGATAGTAGCTTCAGACTCAAAGAAGATGAACAAGGAGAACTCCAACAACGGTCGAGTCGTGACACTTTCAGTCTCATCCCTACGGCTGTGGTATCGCACGTATGGGCGTTCTGGATCTTGTTCGACTTCACTAAGTTTCGAGCTACTATCTGAATTTCTGTAGCCTCCGATCATGCCTCCAACATTAGTAGATTGAGCGTTAGCTACAGAAAAATGACTTGGTTCACAACCATGTAACAAAAATCAACACTATTTTATGATTGAATTAAGTAATTATTGTTGGCTAAGGCTTTGTTGCTCCTGTTAGGTGATCGACCCGCTGTGACTAACAGGATTTTTGCAGACCGTGAAGTGGGGGAACCAGACATTCAGCTTTTCCCTGCAGAACTCGCGCTACGCCGTGAATGCGTTGCGTCAGTAGTGTACCAGAATGTGGCGTCATTGTTGTCCAAACATATTTTCAAGACCTTTCAGTGACAGTAACTGTAACGAAAAATGAAATGATATACGATATGCAATTCAGTTGCCTGTAATTCAGTTCCTCGGTGACAGTGCAAGGGACAGTCTACCAATCTGTATGACATTATACACATATTTCGAGTATTTACTTGTCTTCTAACTGAATAAATTTCGATTAACACTGTATTGTAGTTGAAATGAAAGGTGGCAATTGTGTGTCCGCTCCTGTTTATAGTCTGAAGATATTTATGTGAATTCAGATCCTAGTGAAAAATCGCGACACATTAATGACCATTTTACAGTCAGTGAGAACTACATTGATTACAGAAAGTTTAACACCTCTAAGAGTAAAGTATTCACAGTTTGAAACAGAACATGTCTTAGAATCAAAAAGGACGTACAGTATTTGCTGCGTCGTGTACCAAATCAACACCACATTACCCATACAGAGACCTCTGCTGGCCAGTGTGGCCACGCGGTTAAAGGCGCTTCAGTCTGGAACCGCGCGACCGCTACGGTCGCTGGTTCGAATCCTGCCTCGGGCATGGATGTGTGTGATGTCCTTAGGTTAGTTAGGTTTAAGTAGTTCTAAGTTCTAGGGGACTGATGACCTCAGATGTTAAGTCCCATAGTGCTCAGAGCCATTTGAACCAAGAGAACTCTGCTTGGCCTTGAAGTATAGAAAATCAACAATACCCGCCGTGCAGTACCTGTCGCTCACCGTCTGCCGTGCTACTGTTATGCTTAAGTTTTAATATTAGGTGGCCCAGCGTCATCAGCTATCTTGTGTCTACCGCTTCACCTCTAACGCACTTTACGGCCTGAATTATTCGCTGAATGTATCCCAACCTCTGTCTTCCTCTACGGTTTTCACCCACGACAGCTCCGTCTAGTACCATGGAAGTTATTCCTTGATGTTGTACCACATGTCCTATCTTCTTTTCCAACTACTTGTCAATATTTCACACATGCTCCTCTCCTCACCGATTCTGTGGAGAAACTACGTAGCTTACTATTCTACCAGTCCACCTAATTTTCGACATCCTCCTTAGAACTACTGCTGACATGCTTCAAGTCTTGTCTTTTTTTATTTTCCCACAGCCCAAGATTTACTGCTATACACTGGTGTGTTCAAAAATGTACATACTTAGAATTGTTTCTTCAGTTAAGCTTTATGTACGATACTAGTAGATTTTTTTTGCCAGTGCTAATGTGCTTTTTATGCCCTACTTCACCCATTATGTATTATTTTGCTTCCAACATACGAGAATTCGTAAGCTTAGTCTACATCGTGATCTTCAATGTTGATGTACCTTACAATACTTCGTTCTTCATTTGGGTTACTTTCAGTCAGTATTCTGTGTGTATTATATAATCCATTCAATAAGTCAACTAATTCTTCTTCACTTTCAGCGAGGACAGCAATGTCATCATCGTATCTTGTCACCTCTAATTGTAATTCCACACTTGAACCTTTCTGTTATTTCCGTCATTGGTTCTTCGGTGTACAGATTGAACAGAAGGGCGAAAGATTTCATCCGTGGCTTCAGCCGTTATTAATCCTAGCACTTCTTTCTCGGTCCTTTTATTATTCGCTCTTGGTTATGGTGCATATTGTGTGTTACTCATCTTTTCCTTGGGATTTACTATATTTGCCAAAATCTCGAACTTCTCGCAGATTTTCCATCCTAGAGCGCTTATTCTACGCCACAAACATGTTTAATTTTTCTTACGTTGGGCTTCCACTAGTAAGCACATCATCAGAACCGCCTTTCTGCTGCCTTTGCGTTTCCTAAAGCCAGACTGATCGCCGTACAGCTGCTTATCGTTTTCCTTTTCCAGTTTTCTGGATATTATTGTCGTCAACGACTTGGATCTTTGGCATGTTAAAGCATATAGTGCGGTAGTTCTCGCACTTATCTTCCCTTGTTACTGTGGCGCAGGAAACTATTCTAAACTGTGGTAGCCTCTCTTTCAGACGAATTAAAGGAGGAGCTTATTATACCTTCAATCAGTATAGTCACTGCAGTTTTGGAAGCTATTGAAGTGTTTTACTTTATTTAGAAGTCTGAACTAGCCAACTTTTGGAAAAGAATGACCTCAAAGTACGATGTGTAAATGATAAAATTAGCGATTTTTGGACCAATGTCGCTGTGGCTCAGTCAGTTAAATACGGCTACATGATGATAGAGGTATTGTGTTCGAAACTACATACAGACTGACTTTATTTATACGAAAACTGCCACCAAGTATCAGAGTGGTACGGAGTCCACTTTAAACTCAATGGAAGTATGGAATTATCTTCATAAATCGTTCGATTGTTAAAATTAAAGACTGGAATGTCTAACGCCAAAAGATATCCATATCGTCAGCCAATTACATATCATTCGAGAATTGCATTAGTGTATCTGAAGCTGTCCTATGGTTTATTAGTGAGGATTATTGAATCTGACCTTGAGACATATTTTTGAAATTTTCAGTCTCACCACGGAGAAATGTAGGTGCCAGTCTGATTTATTTGCTGTGGGCCTTTAGGGAACTCATTAGTCACAGAAAAATCCTAAAGTTAACTTCTTATTTCGTTTGTCTGTACATGACGGCTACAGCGCTTTTGCTGAACATACGAGAGCAAAGAGCTTTTCTCAAATACCAGTTTCAAGTGACTATTGAGCTAACAGTATTTGCACGTGGTTCTTTACATAAGTAAAATGCTAAGTTTCGTTAACATTACACATCTGACACTTACGTCCAACGAATTTTGAAATTTGCACAGTACTTTTTTTTTGAGTCGACAAATGATAATGAACACTGGATTAAAGAATACTATACATGATGAATTTTGAGTGATATGAAATGAAGAGATCTGTTTATTTGGAAAAATAATCTTTGGCGCCTTATTCCCTTCTACGACTAAGTACAGAACGTTATGTTTGACGTGTTATGGCAGGCTAGTTTGTTTACCACTGTCTTTAGTCATGCTCTAAGTTTTTAGCTTTGTCATGAGTAATGTTCACAAAACTTTCCATGTTAGTGATATAAGGAACCGTTTCCAAGTACTGTCATCCCAGTATAGTCACTTAAAACTGGTATCTGAGAAGAAAGCTCTTTCGTCACCCGTTTTCAGCAAAAATGTTGTGACCATCACTTACACAGAAACAGAAAGAGAAGAGAAGTCAGCATTATGATGTGACTAATGAATCTCCTGATGCCGGACAGTGAAGTCTGGCATCTGCCTTTCTCCTTGATGGGACGAGACTGTAATAAACTACTAGAACAGCTTCAGACACACTGATGCAATCTTCAGTGATATGTGTAACTGGCTGACAATTTGGAGGATATCTGCGAAATTATGCTTTCGTATTAAACCTTTCACTCTCTAATTTTAACAACTCAATCATTTATGAAGATAATTCATCACTTGTGTCAAGTTTGACGTGGACTTAGCACCACGCTCCTAGTTGGCTGCAATTTTTGATTTAGAAAATAAAAAAAAATCAGTCCCTTAGTAATTTCGAACATTGGACGTCGGTCATTGCAGAACCACATTTCACTGACTGAGCCATGGTCACGATGCTTTCAAATTCGCCAACGAGTGTCCAGGACGTAAGACCGAATTTGAACTTTGCGCCATTTCGTCATATAACGGTTGGCAGCCGTGCATTTTTCTTGTTTGTTATGTCCGATACTTACCATTAGTGTCCTAGTGGCTTTAGTGTCGTGAGCAGTGTTGTTTGATCTTTATTTTTGTTATGGAGCAGATATCAACTGAGCAACGTATCTAAGTGATAGAAAGTTATTTCAAAAACAGTGAATGTCCCACGCAGCCGTTAGTGAACTGCGTGTAACACTCGGATGTAATGCTTCTTCTATCGAATTATCAGTTCGGAAGTTGATCCGAAGGTTTGAGCCCACGGATCCTGTTTCAAAGTTTAAGAAAACAGGAGAACTTCACAAAAAGAATAATTTTTTCACTTAAGGCGCTCTTCTACCTCAGTGGGAACGTCAGTAAGCAGAACTGCAGAATTTGGGGTAACGAAAATCCACTAGTGACTGTGAAAGGCGAGATGCATCCGCGACGCACGACAGTGTGGTGTGGTTTCTGGGCAGGAGGGGTGATCGACCCGTACATTTTGAAAATGTTGGGGGAGCTGCCGTCACTGTGAAAGGTGAGTTTTACCGAAACATGATTTCTGATTGGGTTTTCCCTCTTGTCGATGAAAATGACGATTTTTAGTTTCAACAAGAAGGTGTGACATGTCACAGATCCCGTGAAACGATTACTCAGTTGAATGAAAAGTTTTCTCAAAGAATTACCTCTTTGTTTGGCAATCAGCAATGGTCTGCCACATCAGGCGATCTTTCGCCTTCTAACTGTTTTTGGGGTGGATTTGTGAAATCAAAAGTGTACATGGAAGAACCACAAACAATATAGCAATTGAAGAATGAAATTAAAAGGGTTATTAACAGCATCCCACTAGAAGCTTGTGAATGCGTCGTCAAGAACTTCAATGAGCGCTTTGCTCGTTGCCGCACGGCCTTGGGTCGTCACATGGAGGAGTTAATTTTTCATACAGTAATGGGAGAAGTTACTTAATGTGTTTGAAAAAACATTACAGTTTCAATAAATTTGTATGTTTAGCACTTTAATATTCGTCCCTACTTCATGGAAACCCTCTACAATTTACACATCGTGTTGTGAGGTCTTTTTCTTCCAAAACTTAGCAAGTTCACACTTCCAGGCAAAATAAGATATTAATGGCTTCCAAACTTGTACTGATAATAAAAACTGAAGAAATTATGAGTTGCTTCTTTAATCTGTTTACAAGAATGCTTACCACTCTTAGCATCCCAAATGACCACAAAAGCCGATTCAGATTCTCTGTCGTCATCGATACAGCGTGCACGCGTCATAATAACGTTACACGTGGTCTTGACGGAGTGAGCTTAACGTCTTCCGCCACTTCACTGAACCAGCCAGCCTGAGACATAAATAAGACAGCTAGGCAAGCCACCCGTGGCGCGGTGCTGGACACGGTGTATTGTATTGGCGCTGCTACACGCGGCTACTGGTGCTGGTTCCAAGTTATTACTGCTACCTTATCCCACATCTCACACGTCTCTGCTGCCACTCTCGACCGCTCAGCACCTCGCCGTGGCACTGCACGCAGCTGTCGCCATGTTATCACTGTGCCAGACAGTGTGGAGCAGCCCCAAGAGTCATATCATCATCCGATTAAAGGAGAAATGCCAAAACTGACAAACCATGACCATGTTTTGTGTGCTCTGTCATTCTATATACACTCCTGGAAATTGAAATAAGAACACCGTGAATTCATTGTCCCAGGAAGGGGAAACTTTATTGACACATTGCTGGGGTCAGATACATCACATGATCACACTGACAGAACCACAGGCACATAGACAAAGGCAACAGAGCATGCACAATGTCGGCACTAGTACAGTGTATATCCACCTTTCGCAGCAATGCAGGCTGCTATTCTCCCATGGAGACGATCGTAGAGATGCTGGATGTAGTCCTGTGGAACGGCTTGCCATGCCATTTCCACCTGGCGCCTCAGTTGGACCAGCGTTCGTGCTGGACGTGCAGACCGCGTGAGACGACGCTTCATCCAGTCCCAAACATGCTCAATGGGAGACAGATCCGGAGATCTTGCTGGCCAGGGTAGTTGACTTACACCTTCTAGAGCACGCTGGGTGGCACGGGATACATGCGGACGTGCATTGTCCTGTTGGAACAGCAAGTTCCCTTGCCGGTCTAGGAAAGGTAGAACGATGGGTTCGATGACGGTTTGGATGTACCGTGCACTATTCAGTGTCCCCTCGACGATCACCAGTGGTGTACGGCCAGTGTAGGAGATCGCTCCCCACACCATTATGCCGGGTGTTGGCCCTGTGTGCCTCGGTCGTATGCAGTCCTGATTGTGGCGCTCACCTGCACGGCGCCAAACACGCATACGACCATCATTGGCACCAAGGCAGAAGCGACTCTCATCGCTGAAGACGACACGTCTCCATTCGTCCCTCCATTCACGCCTGTCGCGACACCACTGGAGGCGGGCTGCACGATCAGTTGCAATAATTCAAGCTTATGTTTTCTCAATTTTAAGAACTTTATATTCTAGAGAAGAGCGGAAGACGGCCTAACGGTGTGCGGGACCGTAGCCCAGCTTCAAGGAGACGGTTGCGAATGGTCCTCGCCGATACCCCAGGAGCAACAGTGTCCCTAATTTGCTGGGAAGTGGCGGTGCGGTCCCCTACGGCACTGCGTAGGATCCTACGGTCTTGGCGTGCATCCGTGCGTCGCTGCGGTCCGGTCCCAGGTCGACGGGCACGTGCACCTTCCGCCGACCACTGGCGACAACATCGATGTACTGTGGAGACCTCACGCCCCACGTGTTGAGCAATTCGGCGGTACGTCCACCTGGCCTCCCGCATGCCCACTATACGCCCTCGCTCAAAGTCCGTCAACTGCACATACGGTTGACGTCCACGCTGTCGCAGCATGCTACCAGTGTTAAAGACTGCGATGGAGCTCCGTATGCCACGGCAAACTGGCTGACACTGACGGCGGCGGTGCACAAATGCCGCGCAGCTAGCGCCATTTGACGGCCATCACCGCGGTTCCTGGTGTGTCCTCTGTGCCGTGCGTGTGATCATTGCTTGTACAGCCCTCTCGCAGTGTCAGGAGCAAGTATGGTGCGTCTGACACACCGGTGTCAATGTGTTCTTTTTTCCATTTCCAGGAGTGTAATTATTGCTGTGTCGGCAGAAGAGCCAACACCGTGTTGCTAGAGGAGGCCGAAATGCACGCGTTTAAGCTCACGCAAACTGGCGTGAGGTCTGGAACAGGACAATGTAATTAATATAGCCAATAAGGTACGTTACTGCAGGAATACTTAACTTTAATCCATAATTGGTTTACATCTCTCTTGACGGTATATGTTTTACAATCTCAATATAAACTGGTAATGGCGCCTTGCTAGGTCGTAGCAAATGACGTAGCTGAAGGCTATGCTAACTATCGATCTGCAAATGAGAGCGTAATTTGTAAGTGCAGCATCGCTAGCAAAGTCGGCTGTACAACTGGGGCGTCTCTCTAGACCTGCCGTGTGGCGGCGCTCGGTCTGCAATCACTGACAGTGGCGACACGCGGGTCCGTCGTATACTAGCGGACCGCGGCCGATTTAAAGGCCACCACCTAGCAAGTGTGGTGTCTGGCGGTGACACCACAATTATCGCATGTGTTGCTCCAACATGTTGTTGATGGTCACAATACGCATATGTGGATGTTAGGAATTTGACTACTACGCACACTGACAGTGAACTGTCCATAGAGGTGGACTGGACTTGAACTTCCAATATTCTTCTTCAGGGCCATGTCTGTTTTTCTCTACGCTTTTTATGCTGTACAACTTCCTCTAGTGCTCCAATGTCTTAACAGATGTCCTATCGTCCTGATTCATCTTGCCACTGTTTCCCATATGCTCGTTCCTTCACTGATGCTGCGAAGAATCTCATCAGTCTTTACCTTCAGTCCACATAAACTTCAACTATTTTCTGTTGCACCACTTCTCAAATGCTTCGATTCTCTTCTGTTCCGGTTTCCGCACAGTACATGATTCATTACCCTACAATTCTGTGCTCCAAATGTACATTGTCAAAAATTTCTTCGTCAAATGAAGGCCAATAATTAATAGTAACATACTTCACTTGGTCTGGACTCGTCTTTTCTCCTGTGTTGTCCTCCTTGCTTCGTCCATCGTTGGTTATTTTGCTTCCATAACTTCTTTCTACCACGTGATCACCGATTTTGACAATAATTTTCTCGCTGTTCTCATTCCGGCTTTTTCTGATTACTTTTATCTTTCTTCAGTTTACTCTCAATCCACATTCTGCACTCATTACACAGTAATTCTTCTTAACGTTCACAGAGGAGAGCCACGTCATCAGAACATCTTGTCACTGATATCCTTTCACACAGGATTTTAATCCCACTCCCGAACCTTTGTTTCCGTCATTGCTTCTTCGAGGTACAATTTGAACTCTAGAGGCGAAAGGCTGTATCACTATGTTACCCTCTTACGAACACTTTGTTCTTCGCCTGCCGCGCGGAGTGGCCGCGCGGTTTGAGGCGTCATGCCATAGACTGTGCGCCCCCCCCCCCCCCCCCCCGCCGGAGGTTCAGGTCTTCCCTCGGGCATGGGTGGTGCGTGTGTCGTTCTTAGCATAAGTTAGCTTAAGTAGTGTGTAAGACTAGGGACCGATGACCTAAGCAGTTTGCTCCCTTAGAAATTCACACACACTTTTTGTTCTTGGACATCGAATCTCATTCTTCCCTCTTGATTCTTGTATATGCTGTGTATTACCCGTCTTTACATATAGATTATTCCTCTTCTCAGAATATCGAAAATCTTGCAACATTTTACACTGTCGAATGCTTTTTACAGCTCGACATATCCTGTGAGCCTGTCTTGATTTTCCTTCCAGTATCAAGCGCAACGCCAGGACAGCATCTCTTGTGTCTTTACCTTTCCTAAGCTCAAACTGATAGACATCAAATGGATCTGCATCAACTGTTAATGTAATTTGCAATGGTTCTCGCTCTTGGAAACCACTGCAGTACTATAGTTTCGAAAAACATTGTACATTTCCTTGCTATGTACGACCCTCACTTCTGTAAACGATGGTCTCTTTGAGTTAAACTGGTATATGAGTCTGTAGTTTAGAGTATGGTTTCAAAAGTAAAGTTTCCATTCAACTGTGGTTTCAAAAATAAAATTTCCATTCTTTGCAGCTGACGGCGCTACCTGTGTATCTTGGAGAAACATCATAATGTTGGTTATATGTGCTTAGCGGAATTTTCAGCAGTTTTTAGGCACTTTTATTGTTTTTATAACGGATATAAATAGAGTGAGGCGACAGCACTGGGAAAGGTTGCGCCATTAGCAACCCAGAAACATCTCTTTTCATTGTATTCCTTATATGCTTGTTATTCTTTAATCTTTACTTCATATGATGATGATGATGCTGATGTTTGGTTTGTGGGGCGCTCAACTGCGCGGTTATCAGCGCCCGTAGAAATTCCCAACCTTACTCAGTCCAATCTCGACACTTTCATGAATGATGATGAAATGATGAGGACAACACAAACACCCAGTAAACTCGAGGCAGGTGAAACTCCCTGACCCCGCCGGGAATCGAAACAGGGACCCCGTGCTCGGGAAGCGAGAACGCGACCACGAGACCACGAGCTGAGGACTTCACTCCATATGTTATGGAAAATTAATGTCCATGGCTTACGCTCTGTTTCATGGCTTACGCTCTTTTTCTCAATTACACAGTTTTCAGTAGTAATAGACTATTTTTTAACGTATTGCACGCTTACATAATTAAAGCAATGTGAAAATCACATTTGATATTCAGGTAGTTATACTGTTTTTGGCATTTGCTAGAAATATTTGGGTTGGCTCACTTTCTGAACTCTTACAGCCTGTACAATGTATCGGAATTAGCAGCATTGCAGTAAAAAAACGCTGAAGTTGTGTTTGTTGTGTCAGAGTTGAACACAACACAGGGTCGTGTTTCGGAACGCCAGTATGTCGGAGCTGTCCACAGAGGCCGTGACAAGTGAGTAATTCCATCAGCCTGTTTCTGCGGAGCAGAACAAAAAATATTGGCATCGAGACGTGTACCCTTTCTCTACTGGAAACATATGAGCTCCGCAATGCTTTTTCTTTTTTTTTCGTAACAGTGAGCATGGAACGCATCACACACATACCACCACCAGAGGCAGACAGCAAATTCCAGAGACATCTATACACGGTGAATTCACAAAGGCTACATGCAATATTTATATACGCAGCAAATAAAATACTAGTGATGGTATTTGTTATGACATTTGTTCTGATACGGCCGATGAAAGAAAAACGAATTATGTATACAACTGAGTATCAGGCAAATAGACAGCAGTGTAGGAAAAAGTCAGTGAAGCGTTCCTTTAGTGGTTTGCGTACCTTTTAATACATTTATGACATTTAAAATAATAATCGAAAGGAAGCACTCAAAGAATTTCGTAGAACTCAGTTCATTGTTTAAGAGGATGATGAAATCATTTAAATATGCGATTTTACTTTTGACGTTTCCTTTTGAATTATTCTTCTTTGTTTACGTTCCATATTTAGTACAGATCAAAGCGCAATGTTGGTCGACAATACGCTTGATAACGCTTCACCGTGTCAGTTAAATATTATTACCACACACATGAAAATGTGGTCGAAAATAACGCTATAGGAGCATCACGTGACCGTAGAACTATATTTGTCATAAAAGTGACAGACAAGTTGTTTGGAGTACCCACATTACATTCAGTACTCAGTTTACCGACACTTTACTAAGACAGTGGGAAGAGAGTGGCACGTGCAGTGCTTCTGTGGAAGAAAGCTGTACTGGCCCAACAAGCTCAGCATCCTATGGCAGTACTGTCATAGTGCCTCTCCTTCATGTCATATGCCTAATTCAAAGAAGGGTTGCACAGGCGAAAAACGTTAGAGATCTTTTGCTGCTGCAGGACGCTGACTCAAGCTAACCAACCTTCTGGTCTTTTTAATTATCTGTCCAGGTTGGACCGCCCAAGAGACAGATTGGTCAGCATAAACTTGCATAAATCTGTCACGAAACAGAACTGAGTAATGATAAGGATTAGACCCTTGTATATGATTCTTGGCTGCCGGTTTTTACAAAATTATTAACGATTGTTAATTGTAGAGGGTGAACAAACTACTGAATTGAAAGTCTTGGTTCAGATTACCCTAACTTTATTTGCTCTTCGTGGGGCACAGAGAGGAAAGGGAAAGACTGTACATTAATAAGAATAGCAAGGATACAAAACAAGCAAAAGTGATGAAAAACATTAGATACGCGCGATTTAACTGAATATCAGACCTATTTTGCTAGGTCCGCGATGCATAGGCAGCAAGAGAATAACCATTACCGCAACATGTCACTTTCTGAAATTAATAAACATCGGTGGGCGTGCAATGGATGCTCTAATCGAACCAAGAAACAAGGTGTAGAGTCCACATGCAAGTGACTAAACATGTTCAGTCACGAATGAGCCCTTGGCTACAAGACTGGATTTAACCGTGTTGTATAATTGTATCTAGTGCGAAGCGAATCGAAAAGACCCAAGCATGATCCTCCCGTGATAATCAACATTGAAGTTACTCTCATAAGAACCGCTGACACAGCGGCAGCGATGGGTCAGTGGTGCTGTGATGTCTTATTACCAAGACAGATCTATCCACAGCTCCCAACCGAGTCGGCGTTCTCCACGTCTCTACCCCGAGACTTCATGCCTCGAGCTAGGATATCCTCTTCTGCGTCTTTATCCAGAGTGCTCTAAAAATTCCACACTTTCTCTCTGCTCCACAGAAAATCTGTGCAGAAGAGCTTCCACCAATGGAAAAGGCTCGGCCAATGACTAACCAATAAGATTTTTCTAAACTGCACTCCAAAACCACACCTGGTCGCCCTATATGCTGCCTTTCTGCACACGAAATTTGCGAACCGGAGTTCCAAAGTTCCACCAAGAGAGATAAATTTGGCATCGACATAGAGTGGTGTCCTGATATCGGCAAACCTCCCCGCAACTACGAAAAGGAACAAAATTAACAACGACTGCCCCATAGCTGCCTACTAGAAGACAACAACATGGATGTCTCTCGGTCAGTCCAGCTTCCCTCTCTTTTCTCGGAAGGCTGGTAGGCGAAAAATGTGGTACCAGGGTATCCTTCGAGCAGACATTCCAACTCGTAAAATAACCTATTTCGCATTGGCCCAGGCGTGTGTCATTGTCACTCAGACCGAGCTGTTTAGAAGCTGTTTCTATCTTGCAAATCACACTGTTTACGAAACTGACAAGCAGTAGAATCTCTACTTTAGCTCTCGCACACTTCCTCTCTTGTCCATGTGCTAGTCATGTTGTATACGTAAATAAAAACTTATCAGTGAAAATGTAAGGCAAAAAGGAAATTGCCATGTCCCGTCAATAAGGACATTGGCCTATAAAAGTTCCAATTCGAATAGTGTGATATCCATAGGAAATTTATTTCATCATCGTCACTTTTTATTAAAACTCTAAGATCGTTATTAATTGATCCATGTTCCTGTTCGGTAGTAAAATCTGTATAGTACGTGAAATACAAAACTTCAAACAAGACAATACAAAATATCTTACAGTAAGTAGTCCACCTTTTCTTGTAGATTAAGCCACTTCTCAGAAAGAGCGCACTTATATTTACGTAACATCGAATATTATAGAACGTACTTTTATTTAACTTATGAGAAAGTATCAAAAATCATTAGGAAACGCGAAGGTTATTAAAAACGTACTTGGTTCCAGAGAGACGTGAACCAGCAACACATCTCCCAATACCTCACAATTCTGTTATTTAGCCATTTCGGTACACTGACAACGAAATGAATCAAGTATAGCCATATCGGCAAACCTCCCCGCAATTTGGAAACGGAACAAAATTACCGATTGCACCATTGATTCCCACTTGAAGACAACAATGTGGCGCTATATCTCGCCTCCTACACGACAGCACAAACTCATGTCGAACCAGCGCAAGAGTTAAGAAACCTGCATCTCTTGAAGAAAAAGAAACTTAGATTAATGGCTTTTTTAAGTTTTTGCGGAGGGAGAAGATGTTTTTCTCCGAAAGCACTTCACTTCCCATGGCAACAAGCGAACAGATACAATTTGAAGCTCTTTATCTAAATCGCCTGTGCCTTGGATCATGTTGGTCCTAGCTATACGGTGTAATAAATATTCTATCTCTAAACGTTTCTCAGATGCCAGAGTTTTTTATAAGACTGCGGTGGGTCACAGGCATATTTGCAGTATGGATGAACAAAAAGCTTGTGAATTTCTATTAAGCGTGGTGTGGCACACAATGTCCGGTTTATGACTCCACTGTGAAGATGCGTCCCTTCAGTCCGTTGCCCCCAGCCCAGTCTTCGGCTGGCGACAATGCAGGTAAAGTGGCATTGTCCTGCTGGAGACCTGTCTCGACTAGGGGGTGCTCTGTCTGTCCAGCAATATTTATGGACGGATGGGCTGGCCGCCAATTGCTTTCAACTTCCAGCTTTCTCTATGAACTAAGAACCAAAAAAATACCTCATGCTTTTATTAACCTACCAGGGTCCATCAACATCTGCTAAGGCCGTTACCTTTCTAGAGTCTCGCTCAAGGTGAATAAAGTTGTAACAATGATTTTCCATTACAAAAAAGAGGTGGGAGAGTAACTTGTTCTCTCTCAAGCCCATTAGTATTTATTGGTGTTTTTGCGGTTTTTTCAGTTGTAATTTGAGGTGGGGTTACGCATATTCTTATGAATACGAAAAGGAAGTTAAGGGAGGGATGAGGGCTCAGAACGCTTCAATCACTGTTCATAATTTGCAGAAGCTCTTTTATTTACATGCATTTGAACAACAGGATATTTGATGACAGTATGAATTTAGAAGCACTTACCATATATAACCTGATGGTAAAAGCACAATGGCCACAATAAGATTCAATTTTAACCAGCAGTTTAATGACCACAATAATTAATATAAAATCCTTTAAACTTATACCCACACTTGATATCTATTGCAAATGAAATTTACAATAAAGCCCCAGTACCATGGGTGCAAAAAATGCATTTTAAAGAGCAAGTAAATGAGCAAAATAAATGTTCTTAAACTCCCTTACATTTACAGCAATGCTTGACATCATCTGTACAGGAATTAACCATAAAACCCGTACACAGTAGCTCCGGCAAGAATCAGTATTAAATAGCAGTTAAAAGATCAGGCAAAATGAGTCCCTAAATTCTTTAGCAAGGCTCGACATCTACCATATATAAACTTACAATAATGCCGATCAAAACGGTTCAAAGAAAAACGTAATTAAAAATAGAAGACACTGACTGATCATACGTTACATTTCCTGGGTCATTAGAGTTGCGTGAGAACTTGTCATGGCTGAGAAGGACTGCAGGAAGGCCAAATAAACGTATCTTAAAAAGCGAACACGGCAAATAGCGCCACGGAGCGGGGAGTGGGGGGGACGGAGGGGAGGGGGGAGAAACTGCGTAACCCAGTTTGGAACGCTGCACGCACAAGGCTTCAAAACAGGAGAACTGGTAAACAGTGGCCCACGGCGGCAGAGGATGCCAGCTCCCATACAAATTCCAACCAATGGGATCCATCTGACCAATCGACTCGCACCCAACTCATGCAAGTTTGCTGACAGATACCTGCAGCACAGAAAATTTTCATTGAAGACTCACCAAAGTTAAACCCTGGATCCGTATTACTCTTCTCTTAACAATAATTAAGTAGACAGTATTACTGACTTCACTGGACTGAGTCACTGATACGATAAATAACAATAAATAGTTACAATCACCGGCTGCAGTATCTCGCTCAAAGAGAAGCATATTCAATACGGTTGCACAGATTGGGAATGGAGCCGCCCTAGACAATACACCTTGGGTCTACGGATATAGAGTGCGTTCTGGAAAAACGCTAAATGCTACTTAAGGACCTGAGATATCATCAGGCACAATAATACAATAACTTACGACAGTGTGGGACAGGCCAAATTAGCCTCCAAAGAATTAATCACCAGGGAAATAACTAATTACAAAAGGTAGTATACCAGTAACAGACAGCTACGTTAGCTTGAATTTTAGGGCTTACAATCACGCAGAATATTTACACCAAACTCACCTCAGTTCTCATAATTTCCCCTTAATCTTGTCACCAGCAAAACTTGTTATAAGAAGGCAATAAACAAGATCCAAGAATAGTGCTTCTATATGGAACAACAACTCGTAATTATTTTCAGGCAGCACCTTCACAAAATATCAACTGACATAATTCTGAATCTCCGGGCGGGGTAGTCGCGTGGTCTTGGGCGCCTTGTCGTGGTCCGTGTGGCTCCCAACGTCGGAGGTTCGAGTCCTCCTTCGGGCATGGATGCGTGTGTTGTCCATAGCGTAAGCTAGGTTAAGTTAGATTAAGTAGTGTGTAGGCTTAGGGACTGAAGACCTCAGCAGTTAGGTCGCATAAGATCATACCACAAATATTCAGATTTCTGAATCGCCAGGCGAAAAAATTTAATAAAGGGCACAGCTGTTACCAGATATGGCACTAACATTGCCAGACAAACAATTACGCATTCTCATAAACTGTGTTCTTGAGGGCTCCACTGCAGATACGGGCTGATATGGCGACGAGAACGTGTCCGCACAACCCAAGGAACAAACTATCACCTTAAATTCTCTCACAGCGCACTCCTGACAGCCTCACCCTTACAAAGCACCAATTCCAGCCATCGCAATAGGCCCCAGGAAAGTGTTCGTGAGCACCCCCATTCAGCTCCGCGCGTGCCGATGTCGTGATCCCGCAGGTCTCTCCTCTGCATTCATCGGCTGGCCAAAACCAACTCACTTCCGCCACGCTCGACAGCTCTGTCGCCGACTACAGACGGTGCTAATATCACCCCAAACCAAAGATAAGCCACCGGAAATACTATCGACAGATCGACAGGGAACAGCCACGGCTCAGAAGCATCCATTTATTGATATAATTAGCTCTTATTATTCATTATGGATTCAATGAATATATTTCAAGTGTTTTCCACTTTATAACAGTTACACCACCTGAGTTTGTGCCACATTGAGGACAAGTTCAGGGTCTGTTTTTCAGCTCACATTTTGTCTGAAATGTCTGTTCAGGGCTGGTTGTCACATACAGGGTGTTTCAAAAATGACCGGTATATTTGAAACGGCAATAAAAACTAAACGAGCAGCGATAGAAATACACCGTTTGTTGCAATATACTTGGGACAACAGTACATTTTCAGGCGGACAAACTTTCGAAATTACAGTAGTTACAATTTTCAACAACAGATGGCGCTGCAAGCGATGTGAACGATATAGAAGACAACGCAGTCTGTGGGTGCGCCATTCTGT
This sequence comes from Schistocerca cancellata, assembly GCF_023864275.1. Lineage (NCBI taxonomy): Eukaryota > Metazoa > Arthropoda > Insecta > Orthoptera > Acrididae > Schistocerca > Schistocerca cancellata. The sequence continues at coordinate 40,378,332 of NC_064627.1, forward strand.
ACGTCGTCTTTCTGCTGTAAGCGTGTGCTGTTCACAACGTGCACGTGTGCTGTAGACAACATGGTTTATTCCTTAGAACAGAGGATTTTTCTGGTGTTGGAATTCCACCGCCTAGAACACAGTGTTGTTGCAACAAGACGCAGTTTTCAACGGAGGTTTAATGTAACCAAAGGACCGAAAAGCGATACAATAAAGGATCTGTTTGAAAAATTTCAACGGACTGGGAACGTGACGGATGAACGTGCTGGAAAGGTAGGGCGACCGAGTACGGCAACCACAGAGGGCAATGCGCAGGTGATCCAACAGCGCCCTCGGGTTTCCGTTCGCCGTGTTGCAGCTGCGGTCCAAATGACGCCAACGTCCACGTATCGTCTCATGCGCCAGAGTTTACACCTCTATCCATACAAAATTCAAACGCGGCAACCCCTCAGCGCCGCTACCATTGCTGCACGAGAGACATTCGCTAACGATATAGTGCACAGGATTGATGACGGCGATATGCATGTGGGCAGCATTTGGTTTACTGACGAAGCTTATTTTTACCTGGACGGCTTCGTCAATAAACAGAACTGGCGCATATGGGAAACCGAAAAGCCCCATGTTGCAGTCCCATCGTCCCTGCATCCTCAAAAAGTACTGGTCTGGGCCGCCATTTCTTCCAAAGGAATCATTGGCCCATTTTTCAGATTCGAAACGATTACTGCATCACGCTATCTGGACATTCTTCGTGAATTTGTGGCGGTACAAACTGCCTTAGACGACACTGCGAACACCTCGTGGTTTATGCAAGATGGTGCCCGGCCACATCGCACGGCCGACGTCTTTAATTTCCTGAATGAATATATCGATGATCGTGTGATTGCTTTGGGCTGTCCGAAACATACAGGAGGCGGCGTGGATTGGCCTCCGTATTCGCCAGACATGAACCCCTGTGACTTCTTTCTGTGGGGATACGTGAAAGACCAGGTGTACCGTCAGAATCCAGAAACAATTGAACAGCTGAAGCAGTACATCTCATCTGCATGTGAAGCCATTCCGCCAGACACATTGTCAAAGGTTTCGGGTAATTTCATTCAGAGACTACGCCATATTATTGCTACGCATGGTGGATATGTGGAAAATATCGTACTATAGAGTTTCCCAGACCGCAGCGCCATCTGTTGTTGAAAATTATAACTACTGTAATTTCGAAAGTTTGTCTGCCTGAAAATGTACTGTTGTCCCAAGCATATTGCAACAAACGGTGTATTTCTATCGCTGCTCGTTTAGTTTTTATTGCCGTTTCAAATATACCGGTCAATTTTGAAACACCCTGTACATTTAGGGGATGGTCGTTAAGTGTTCGTCTCAAGTAAAGATTGAGAGAAATCACGAAAATGACAATACGAGAAGAAGCTCCTACAGACGTCAAGCCTGCGGCAGTGAGGAACGTAAAAAATTATACGATGTCAATTTGTGACGCTCCAGGATGAAATTAACGATGGTGATCGTAGGCTTTTCCGGCGAATCGACCGTTTGTACAGATGCCGGGTGTCCAGCCCGGTGCAGTGGTTTTCGTAACACGATGTATAGATGGCGCACCTTGCCGTCATCTTAAACTCATACCTGCAGAATGAGAGCCTTTACTACTGCGGCGGCGCGGTTCTTTCCGTCCCTTTACGACGGAGCTGCACGTACCTGTGAACATTGTCTCAGCAGATCATCAGCAGGGAAGCAGAGCGAAACCTACTGTACTTCGACGTAAACCAGGCTGCAATTAAAGTCACTAATCTACGTTTCGGGAGAGTTTTCAGACGAAATGAAATGTTGGAAATTTTGTCCTTAATTAATATATTCTGAAACTAAGTATCACTGCCAAACCCGTGCTAGTCTTAACACAATCACCCACAATTCATTTCACTCATGTTAGCAAGTTTATGGTGTTCGATCTCCCGAAAACGTAATAGCACCAAAAATACGGATTGTTTTTGATTGAGAACGCTCGCCAAATATTAAGCCTGTCGGTACCTAATGTAGTCACAGTTTTTAGCCACCGACCTGATCAATACGCCGCGCGGAATTTGTGTCTTTTCTCGTCAGAAAATTCACTTAGAAAGTTCGAAAATTTCTACACGCCCATCGGAATAATTATGCCGTCACTTTACCACACTTTTCATGTATGAAACACAGCTAGATCCGGCAACTTATCATTTCCATCGTAACAGCTACTACACAGGTCCGAACTGTTTCATGGCTAGGCTCCGACTCCTCTCTAGAATACTCTAAGTCTTCTCTACCAGCAGAGAAGGGCGCGTGAAGAATATTACTTTACCATTGGTCAGTTTACTCAACAGCCAATAGCAAAATAACATTCTCTCGCGAAATCCGCGCTTTTCATCAATAACCAATCGCACAATAGTAAACCTAATGACTGAACTTTTTACCGACGTAATTATCTAATATGCTTATGCATAAATTTATTTTTTATTGTTATTTATACCCGAATTAACTTTCCCTTTACCATAAACTTACTTTACAAATCTATTCTACAAAAATCCCCGCTGTCCATATCCATACTTCTTCGAAATGTTCCCACACTAAATCCTACTACATAACTCGTTAAACAACTATCTTCATATTAACCTTAAACCACACTCACGCATCATTCATACTGCTAAAACACTTTTATAACATTTTACCTACACAAAAAGAACAGTTTATGAAAACCATTCTATTACCTTAGTGCACTCTAGTGGGCACAATCGAAACTATAATCACAGTCCTCCAATACAATATTGTCCTCTATCGGCTGATACATAAACTACGTGCGCGTCCAGTCTCGCGTCACCATCTGTCACTATCCAGCTCTGAGACACATCTCCTACTTAACCGCCTCCAAGGCAGGATCGGTATACGGCGCTACGCCTCACTACATCCCGCCTCCTTTATACACTTGTCACACCCCATCCCTTCCTCCAACGCCGTTCGCACGCCGCTAGGGGTGCACTGGTGGTGAGTCGGCGCCAGCGATGTTGGGCGTGAACTCTGGTCCTTCAGTACCACTGCGGCCTGCGTCGGGTACAGAAGTCGCTCTCGGCCGACACTGAGATTTTAGTTAGCTGATTCCGGTATCCAAAGCTTTCCTGAGAGCGAACCCAGTGTCTCTACTGATCAGTCCATTAACCCCTCGTATTTCAATAGCCTCATTCGAACACAGTCCCAAAAGATTTCCATTTCTTCATACCTCGTGCAGCCCCTGCAGTCCTGCAGTGCAGAATGCGTTGGTTGCTTAAGTTCGTTATATCTTCTGTATTCACTACGTCTTTCCTCGATTGTCCGTACAGTCTTCACGATACACGCCTTACCATGTTTCCATGGAATAAGGTAAATACCTGGTTTTTGGACCCCCAGGTCATCTTTCACTGTGCCTAATAGAGCACGCGTTTTCGGAGGTGGACAGGAAAATCATTGAATGTTATGTCGATCCATGATTCTACCGATATGGTTCGTCACTTTCACGGCGGACGGCAGATACACCATTCTCTTTCCCTTTTCCTCGTTTTATATCTGCTGGACTTGTACTTCCTGCCTGAAAGCACATCGTATTTGTCTCTCTTCCTATCCATTGTTATTGAAAACGTGCTTAGGGAGGTTAGACTCACTTGATAGGCATTCTGAGTCCTATATGGTGCGGACCCTGTGTACCAGTGTACGTAGCGCGCGCCGGCGCTGTGAAGGATGTTTGCAGATGGGAGCGTGGAGATACAAATGAATGTTGGTGGTTTTCCTGTACACACTGTGTCCTATAGTGCCGTCCTTGACTGGGGCTCCCAAAAAGGGGAGCCCTCCATTTTTTTCCACCTTCGTGATGAATTTGATACTAAGGTGCAGAGGATTCAGATGTTGGAGGTACTCTTGAAGTCTTTCACTCCCATGTGGGCACACCACGAACGTCTCATCAATCTATCTGAAAAAGCATGGCGGCTTCAGTGCAGGTCTTTCCAGAGCTATCTCTTCGAAGTCCTCCATAAACAAGTTTGACACAACTGGCGACGGAGGGGACACCATGGCGACGTCATCCGTTTGTTCGTAATAGTAGCCACTGAATAGAAGGTACGTTGATGTGTGGACAAATTCAAATAGAATAGCCATTCTCGGGTTCTCCCTGATTTGATTCCCCCCCCCCCTCCCGTAAGTTAGTTTAAGTTAGTTTAATTAGTGTGTAAGCCTAGGGACCGATGACCTCAGCAGTTTGGTCCCATAGAACCTTACCACAAATTTCCAATTTCTCCCTGATCAACTTGAGGAAATCAGCAAGCGGCCTTCTGGTGAAGAGGGGTACCACATCAATGCTCACTGTGAGTTCCTGGTCATGGAGGCGTGGTTCTTGCATCAGTTGGATGAATTGTACAGAGCTCCCGATGTGGTGCTGACGTTTACTGAAGAAGGGGCTTAATACTGCCGTTAGATGTTTGGCCAGTAGTTACGTTGGCATGCCTATTTTGCTTACAATAGAACGTAGAGGAACCCCCTGTAAGTGAATTCTTGGTAAGATGGGTTTAGAGAGCGTGCGACACGTTTTCCAGCGTATCTCTTCTACGTATCTCTTCAAGGTATAAGACAAGTAATCTCCACCCTCATTAGCAACGATGAAGAAGGGACTATTATGAACAAACGGATCGCGTCGCCATGGAGTGCCCTCTGCCACCAGTTGTGACAAATATGTTTATGGAGGACGTCGAAGAGAAAGCTCTGAAAACAGATGCACTGAAGCCTCCACGCTTTCTTCAGATATGTTAATGACATGTTTGTGGTGTAGCCACATGGGTGTGAAGGACTTCAAGAATTCTTGCAACATCTGAACTCTCTGCACCTTGTTATCAAATTCACCATGGAGGTGGAAGAGAATAGAGAACTCCCCTTTTTGGGCGTCCTGGTGAAGCGCATAAAGGACGCCGCTATAGGACTCAGTGTGTGCAAACCACCAACACTTCTTTTTGTATCTCAACGCTGCCATCTGCCATCATCATTCACAACGTGAGAGCGAGCTACGTACACTGGTACACAAGGTCCGTGAAACATCTGACGCAGAAAGCTTACCAAGAAGCTTAACCGCCCTAAGCGGGTTTTCAAGAACAACGGATGCGACGATAAACAAATCCAATGTTCTCTCAAGCAGAAAGTACAAGCCTAGCAGACAGAAAATGACGAGGAGGAAACGACAATGGTGTATCTGACGTACGCCGTCAAAGTATGGAAGTAAATCGGGAAAATTCTGGATCGACGCAACATTAATTACGCTTCCCGTTAACCTCCGGAAACGCGCGCCATATTTGGGACGGTGAAAGACGACTTGGGCTCCACAAACCAGCTGTTTATCGTATTTCATGTGAATGCGGTGAAGCTTGTATCGTGGAGCCTGTACAGGCAATCGAAGAAAGGTGCTAGGAACACGGAAGACGCACCGAGCTTAAGCAACCAACAAAATCGGGGATTGCAGGACACTGCATGGCTACAGGGGACTCCCTGATGTATGAAGGAACGGAAGTGCTAACACAGACCTCGTCGTTTAGGGACTGCATGAGTGTCTAATGGGCAGATTAACAGAGACACTATATTCACTCCCAGCAAAGCTTGGGGTAAAGCACACAGCCAACTCGAATCTCAGCATCGGCGGAAAGCGACTCTCTGCGCCCGGTGCAGACCACAGTGATACTGAAACTTCCTGGCATATTAAAACTGTGTGCCCGACCGAGACTCGAACTCGGGACCTTTGCCTTTCGCGGGCAAGTGCTCTGCCAACTGAGCTACCGAAGCACGACTCACGCCCGGTACTCACAGCTCCTGGTTCGCAGGAGAGCTTCTGTAAAGTTTGGAAGGTAGGAGACGAGGAACTGGCAGAAGTAAAGCTGTGAGTACCGGGCGTGAGTCGTGCTTCGGTAGCTCAGTTGGTAGAGCACTTGCCCGCGAAAGGCAAAGGTCCCGAGTTCGAGTCTCGGTCGGGCACACAGTTTTAATCTGCCAGGAAGTTTCATATCAGCGCACACTCCGCTGCAGAGTGAAAATCTCATTCTGGCACAGTGATACTGGTTGGACGAGAGCTCACGTACAGCATCCGGCACCGCCGTCATCCCCCACCACTTCACCAGTAGCGGCGTGAGACCGCTGGTGGAGGAAGGGGTGTTGGGGGTGGAGGTAAGAGTATAAAGACGGCAGGATGTAGCAAAGGCAGCCAATCTACAGGTGTCACTTGAAGATGATGGCAAGGTATACTGTCTAACTTTCATATTACTAAAACGACTACATCCGGCCGGACAGCCTGCAAACAGTACAAACCGAGAGCCTTCCACCACCGTTCGCTAGTTTTATTTCTGATGATGATGATGATGCGAAGAAGTTATGGCAATATGTTCTTCGGGCAGTCGATGTTGTTACGGTTTATCTCCAAAAGAAATCCGAAACTTATCTTATGATTTCTGCGTGACAAATTTTATTAAATGTTGGTAATTATGGCAGGTTAATGGGTGTGCCAGAGATGAACGCAGGCCTGTTTTAGATTGGCTCTCAACTCTTTCATTACAAAAAACAGAGATGATAAGCATAGAACGATCCTGTACCTTCAACCGAACAAATGTGGAATACTGTTCCAAGAATCTGACAACAGTTCGTGGAAGACATAATTTTCAAACACATGATATTTTGAACATTGGTGAGCTGGGTGTTACTTAAGGGCAGAAGCCAGACAAAACTGTTGCTCGTAAAGGAGAAGTACCCAGATGTTCTACAGATATAGCGCCTGTAGGTTATGGTGGACGTGCAAATAAATCTAGGTGGACGCGACAAGCAATGTTCATCTTATTTGTAAGTCAAGCCCATTCGTATACTAAACTCACACTTGACCATGAGTGTCTGCTTATTCTTGATTATCAGCCTGTCCATCATTGTGCAGAAATACTCAACATCGCTACATTCAATGGATCTATCATGTTAGCGTCCCCCCCCCCCTCACAACATTTACACAAGCTGCCCCTTCTTGATCGCTCTGTCTATGAGCCGTTCAAGAAATTCTTCAAATCAGCTCGTGACGACTGCATGATTAATAACCGAAGGAGAACGATTAGACTTTATGATGTACCATAATTCGTTTCTCATGCATATCTTCTTCCAATGGCTCCATCCACTCAGGATTTTCTTGTAAAAACAAAATACATATATTAAATTGTGACATATTCAGAAAGGTGAATTTGCAGCAAAGTCTATGAGCGAGAGTGAGAAATCTGCAAAGGAGCTTCCAGAACAGTTTTCAAAGCGGGTTTCAGGACAGCCAAATAAAAAGCTTCAGATTTCTCAAGACAATTCAGATGGAATTTAACTTGGGCTCAGTAATGTGCGTAAGTCACCTCTTGTAGTAAGACCATTATTAGAAGTTGTCAACAAAAAAGGAAAAGTCAGAAATAACACACGGGATACAGAAATTATGACAGATTTACCAGTTAAAATAGAATTACGTCTATGAATTGCTCAGTTCACATAAACGTAAGTGCAGCTGTATGATCTAATTCTAGAGCATCTAACTGCAAAAACCTAATCAGTCGTGCGGTTCTTTTGATATTCGACGCCACAATGCATTTTCGTTCGAACTGCGCACTTTCAGGAACGTAAAGGGTTTCTGGCGTTAGGAACCTGCTTATTAATAATAGTGATGCTCTAACTGTTGGTTGGCAATATTTTCTGACAAAATGCAACCTAACGCTAGATTGCGTACTTGCGGCTATCCTGTGTGGCCATCTTTTAGTGCGACTTTAAAAGAGAGAGAGATAGTTAGTTGATCACCGATGCATCGGTTCTCGATTGTATTCAGGAGACGTACGGATTGATTACGCGAATAATTGACCTTTTGACCCGGATTGCCTTCACGCAATCAGAATCTTAAATGAAAATTCCTAAGAGACCTATTTGAATATAAAAATGGAAATGAAATCAAATTAGTGGAATTTCGTAAGAGAAAGATTAACAGATCGGAAGTTGAACACATTAGTGGTCTCCCAAATACAATCGAGACACCGCGATAAAGAGCGAACCTGTAACAAAGCTCATATACAATTTGAATATCATTTTTGGTTAGTGAAAGAAAAGAAAGAGAAGAAAATTACTGCATCATAAAATATTAACGTATTTTGAAGAAATTGGCTTTAAACTTCTACACATTTACAAATACACAATAAATGCATGACTTACATCTGATATTTATTTTGTGGACGGCGCAGTCCAATAATCGCTGCTTTGTCAGCCCGTTCCTTCTTAAAATTAAATGTCCTTGCCTGTGCGTATGTACATTGTATCCACACACTAGTTACCGAAATGTTTGTTCGTCGTTTCAAATAGTTTTTACACAAAAAATACAACTTGTAGCAATGCTATGCAGTACGTCTTAACATGTCGGCAACCAAAAGTACAAGGGATAATAAAGTCTCTAGAATATTTCTTAACAAAAGATAGATTGCTATTTCTTCTGTTTCGCCGCTTCTTGCTATCAAGCGCTGCGGCAATGATTTTAAATACGTGTGCCCAGCGGGTCATAGTGTTTATTTAGAGTATTTAAAAGCTGGACGCGCATCTTGGTATAGGCGCACAATAAAAAAATATTTCATCTCTTTACTGTCGCTCTGTGATGTTTGGCATCTTGACGAACTACATCTCGTTGGCTGTCCTTTTCTTTAATGACAAGTATCTCATAAGCAAAGTATGTGAAATCCAATAATATTACAGGTTCCATGGTAGCTGTCCAACACTGAGTGTGATTATTTTATATAAATGTTATACAGTGATCAGTTTCATGCAAATGTATATTAGAAATTGTAAATAAACAAGAAGACAGATAACATGAGATGTGCTGATTTAATAGGTGCGGTCGCGGGAAAGTTGAGATTATATATTGCAGCGATATCCATACGAGATTTACTTAATCTTTTACTTTTAACAAACTTTTGCTATCTGGAAAGGGAATGCATGTTCGTTTGAACTTTAGAGAACGAGTAGCGACACTGTGTTTTCGTCTGGGAAACATAAAGAAAGTGCGGAGAGAACGCTAAGAGCGCTGAGCATTCCGGAGCAAATGAGGCGAGAAATGTCTGCGCACGCGCACCAGACGCGCTGCCGGAGTCAGCGCCTGCGCCGTAGGCTGCCGCGCGCTACACACACGCAACAGCGGACGGACGACCAGCTCGCAGTACGCGGCGCTGCCCCGGCCTGCAGAGGCGCCTGGTGACTGGCAAACGTTGGGTGGCCCCACGCCGGCGCGCGTCGTATGCCGCGATCTGACCAGGTAAGAGAGAGCATCATCGACAGGCACGTAAATACCGTAACGTCACTAGAGGATAAATTCTCGGGAATTCAGTCTTGCACCATCCTCTGCCACGCTACACTCTTGAAACACGTACAGAATGCGTGTATAGAAGTAAACTCCTGATGATCTGACCCTACATATCGGATTGTGTATTTTGTCAGATTAGGAAGAAAACCCGTTGACTACTATAACATTTCCTTCAAATTTTCCAATACTGAAGAATGTCGTGGTTGTTCAGGTGAATAGTAATAATATAAGAAAAAAGGGAGAAAGCGCACGAAACGTAATCGTTTAATGGCGCATCGGCAACGTAATCACTGGAAATGGAACACACTATCAGCCTGGGAAAGGATGAAGAACAATTCGCCCGTGTCATTCATAAAAAAAGCCATCACTGTATTTGCCTGAAATGATTCTGGGATAATACGAGAAGCATAAATGTGAATATCCTAGCGTGTTTTGAACCATCATGATACCGCTGACACATTCCACTCAGTCTGGTAAAATACGGGTAAAGTCCTCAGACGTCGACCAGTCCTCGCAATGTATGTATTGCAGATACCCAAAATTTATAACTCTTTCTTAAGTAGCCAACATTCGTTTTACTCAGTGAGGTGATGCAGTTATGTTGACAAAGTTGTATCGTTTTTTTGGAAACTTACGGTTTTCTAGATGACTGCAGGCAAATCTATCATGGTACATTCATCTTTTATGTTTCTTGCGAAGTTTCTCAAATGGCTTGATCTGTAATATGTGCCGCACTTGAAGGTAAAAGGACTATAACGTGCACATTCACTGTAGGTGTTGTTGCTACTTTTCAAAACGGCATCAGAGTTCACTTGGTGAGTTATTTCTCGAAGAAATTATTCAGTGGCAATAAAGAGCTCGTAATCATAGTACTGATGACGACATGGCGTGTTTCCTGCAATTGTAAATACTCTACAACTCTATTATTAAATGATAATTGTAGAACTGTGCAAATAATAATGTTCTGTATGCAGTTAATCACCATTTCTCAGAAATGTAGGTTTATCTAAAGAAAACGGTTAACACGTGGAGAAATATGTTGCGAAATAGGCCATGATCGATAGTTCTAGCACGTAGGAACCCATCCATTGAATCAGGAGACTTTGTTTCGTTGATTTATCACGTAGAGTGTCTTGATCCCGATTTTATCTTTGTGATTAAGCTTAAATTATCAACTTTTCGTATTCTCTACAAATGAAGATGCTAATTTTATTCAGTGTTTCTTTGTTCCGCACCATACTTTTGTTAGGCCGTGACGATGTAGTCCTGTTACCTCAGCAGTTTCTGTATCTACTAGGCTGGGCAACAAGCAACTGAACGAAGTGTGATCACGAAACTGTATTACCCACAACTGTTTCCATATTACACGCAGAGCGCAAGGAACTGGCGGTGAACGGTTTAATGATATCCCATCAATACAGTCGGACGTGGCGTCCGCAAACGGTCACCTTATGGACAACAAGTACAGCCGCTCCTTCTACTCACTTGCATAATTATAAAAGCGATGACAAGAGACAAATATCCTAAACATCTTCTACTGTGACACTTGTATGATTTTCTGTTTAATAGTGCAAGTGTAGAAGCTATTAGTTTAAATCTGTTTCTTCCGTATAAGACATTTCACTGCTTCCTGTTACTATGTTTTATTTTTAAAACACCTTATTGTTTCTTACCATTAGTAATTTCAGACTTCTGGTTGGCCTCCAGATGATGGCTGTGCACTTCCATGGCGTAATATTGATTAGTTATTGAGTGGTTACAGTGTCATGACGACACTAGGCGTGTTGCATTTATTTTCCAATAGCATGCACTTTCCAAGTAGAGAGAAACATGTCGTCCATTCACTTAAGTGCAGATCATATACTAGCCGAATGATTTACCACAAACATTTCCTTACTGCTGCATTCATTTTAAACGTTCTCATCGAGCAATTCAGTATTTTTTCTCGCATAAGTCACACACTAACACAATGATCAATGCCAGGTGCACATCAAGAATGTGCGTAACTGTGATAAGCGCCAGCTGTACATCAATAATGTGGAACACAGTAATAAACTGTAATAAGACGACGTAGCTTAAAACAATGCACAATGGACACCATTTAATATTCTACACAATCGCTATCAACTTTACGCTTTTCAATATCGTACCTGTTTCGTTTGAATCTATTAAAATGATCCAACTGAATGATCTAAATTAGCAAGTGTTAAACTGTACAATTTTATAATTCATAAATTCTAGTCATCCAAATGAGCGATCTACATTAGCGAAAACTAAGTTGGTGAAACGAAACAGTCCCATAGAGCTTCAGAATTTGTGTTCAGCTACTGACGGAAATGAGGAGTCATGCAAGGTGTTCACTTTTTCACTGCACTTGAATAAGTCTTAACAATACCCTAAAATAAAATACTTCAAAGGCAATATCCTGTCTACGAGGAGACAGAGAGAGAGAGAGAGAGAGAGAGAGAGAGAGAGAGAGCGGGATAGATAGATACACTCCTGGAAATTGAAATAAGAACACCGTGAATTCATTGTCCCAGGAAGGGGAAACTTTATTGACACATTCCTGGGATCAGATACATCACATGATCACACTGACAGAACCACAGGCACATAGACACAGGCAACAGAGCATGCACAATGTCGGCACTAGTACAGTGTATATCCACCTTTCGCAGCAATGCAGGCTGCTATTCTCCCATGGAGACGATCGTAGAGATGCTGGATGTAGTCCTGTGGAGCGGCTTGCCATGCCATTTCCACCTGGCGCCTCAGTTGGACCAGCGTTCGTGCTGGACGTGCAGACCGCGTGAGACGACGCTTCATCCAGTCCCAAACATGCTCAATGGGGGACAGATCCGGAGATCTTGCTGGCCAGGGTAGTTGACTTACACCTTCTAGAGCACGTTGGGTGGCACGGGATACATGCGGACGTGCATTGTCCTTTTGGAACAGCAAGTTCCCTTGCCGGTCTAGGAGTGGTAGAACGATGGGTTCGATGACGGTTTGGATGTACCGTGCACTATTCAGTGTCCCCTCGACGATCACCAGTGGTGTACGGCCAGTGTAGGAGATCGCTCCCCACACCATGATGCCGGGTGTTGGCCCTGTGTGCCTCGGTCGTGTGCAGTCCTGATTGTGGCGCTCACCTGCACGGCGCCAAACACGCATACGACCATCATTGGCACCAAGGCAGAAGCGACTCTCATCGCTGAAGACGACACGTCTCCATTCGTCCCTCCATTCACGCCTGTCGCGACACCACTGGAGGCGGGCTGCACGATGTTGGGGCGTGAGCGGAAGACGGCCTAACGGTGTGCGGGACCGTAGCCCAGCTTCATGGAGACGGTTGCGAATGGACCTCGCCGATACCCCAGGAGCAACAGTGTCCCTAATTTGCTGGCAAGTGGCGGTGCGGTCCCCTACGGCACTGCGTAGGATCCTACGGTCTTGGCGTGCATCCGTGCGTCGCTGCGGTCCGGTCCCAGGTCGACGGGCACGTGCACCTTCCGCCGACCTCTCGCGACAACATCGATGTGCTGTGGAGACCTCACGCCCCACGTGTTGAGCAATTCGGCGGTACGTCCACCCGGCCTCCCGCGTGCCCACTATACGCCCTCGCTCAAAGTCCGTCAACTGCACATACGGTTCACGTCCACGCTGTCGCGGCATGCTACCAGTGTTAAAGACTGCGATGGAGCTCCGTATGCCACGGCAAACTGGCTGACACTGACTGCGGCGGTGCACAAATGCTGCACAGCTAGCGCCATTCGACGGCCAACAGCGCGGTTCCTGGTGTGTCCGCTGTGCCGTGCGTGTGATCATTGCTTGTACAGCCCTCTCGCAGTGTCCGGAGCAAGTATGGTGGGTCTGACACACCGGTGTCAATGTGTTCTTTTTTCCATTTCCAGGATTTTAGATAGATAGAGAAGATTTACTGTGGTGTTTGAAAAAGATGCCAACTGGTTCTGCTAAGATACTGATATTTCCTAGTTCTTATTATTTGCTAAATTTATGGATAAACCCTACATGTTCTCCAAGTGATTTTTAATAGCAGTATATTGTAAATATGTATTTTTGTAGTTTTCTTCTTTCGTAGTTTAACGTTGGATTTGTGGAATATTTCGGCAGCAGTCAATAGACATTAATCAGCACTCGATACTTACTTTCAGAAACTGAATTTTTCGACTTGAAATATTTTCCTGTAAATGTGTTTATTTCCACGGCTGGCATTATGTAAGCTACGACCGAAACCATGAGAATTATGAGAATTTATCTGGAATTATGCTGTTAAAACATTCTGTTATAAAGTTCAATACTTGCCGGTTATTTTTATTCAAATATTGCTTTTAAATTTAAACGATGTGAATGGATTGATTCCGAAATAATTGTTGTCATATAACAGCAGAAAGCTGCAATTCATCTGTAAAGTATCATTCTGCTGCCTGTCATGGTTGCTGGATGCGTAGGGTAGGATCTGTTCCACAGCCTGACACTCCACCGACTTCATTCATTTGGATTATAATTGCTTGGCGTATTGTGAAGACACAGACCACTTGGAGAAAAGAAGAAGTGAAGAGAAGGAGGAAACAAAATTAAACTTCACAAGGGTGTGTAATGCTGGCGATGGTCACCCGGGATAGTGCAGAACAGCAACTCATAGCTGAACACAATGCGACACCATTCATTAGCAGTCCACGCTTCCCACACACAGCACCACTCCAGACTCAGTTGCTTGTGTTGCGGTGTTAACAGCAGCCTAAGCATGGCTTGGCAACTCCCTAGACCGGTTGCTGCTTTCCTCCGACCAATGGTGCGTGATGACAGTATGTTACAGGGAGGTGCAAGTATGAAGGGGATCACTGTGTATTTGGTGCATAGCACGGCGTACGGCGATCTTCCCTAGTGGTTACCGGACGAGTTCGATCGCTTGCTTTTCCAAGCAGTCCAACATAAGGCCACTGTCGCATCTGAATACCACACAAAAATCTGGGTACTGCACTATTCAAATGGCCGGTGATACAGACACCCGCAATGAGTCCCCTTTCGGATGCTATCAGATGCTGATAACGCTGTCTCAAACAAGTACGTGGCACCTCCGTGTTCGTCACGATGATCACTCAACATCAGACGCTGTTCACGCCCCTTACATACTCTACCAGACCTGGTAACAACACTAAACACGAACGACGTTAATGCAGTCTGGTGGCTGTTCTATCTGTCACAGAGAACTGCACCTTTAAATTCTTTATATACTACCGATGTTGCGTATTTGTTCTACGGTACACTGCCATCCGATCATGTATTCTGGGGGCATCCCTTTTTTGTCAGATATTGTGTAAGGTACGGAAAATCTTCTTCGCCGTGGAAATCTGAAACTGTTCCTTGAGAGTTTTTCAAATCTGGTGAGTCTAATGACCTGCAAGATCATAATAAACTAAGGACCGGGCTCTAAGCACATTTAACTGAAAACTCCCCGTTTATTACGTTTACTGGCGTTTTTATTTCGGTAAACGTCTGTACCAGGAACTTGGCACATGCTCCACGATACTGGTCTCCTACTTCTAACTCCTGACATTCCACGCTCCAATTCTTAGAATGTTATCCCTTCGTTGTTTATTCCATCTTTTTCTCATTATCACCTCTCCAATGGTAGACCCCTATCGCAGGTCCGAATGAGGTACTAATGCGATATCTTTTGTCAATGGAGAGATCAGCACCACCCTTTTTCAGTTAGAGGCCAAATGTCCTGTGGCTACACATTATGTGTAACACAGTGTTTCCCATTGCCATCTAAGTCCTAGGGCCATTGGTAGCTGCTGTCTCCTTATACTGCATGTCTTCGGCCGCCGTTGTTGGCGGTTTTTATTCAAAATTTAGGTAGTGGCTGGGCTAGAACGCGGCACCCATGGCGTTTTTATGGCAAGTCAAAACCACTACCCCTACGACAGGAGTCAGAAATGTGAACGTAATAGGAAAGCTAGAAAATCTGAAAGGGGAGGTGCAAAGTTTCAAACTAGACGTAGTAGGTGTCGGTGAAGTGAAATGGAAAGAAGATAAGCATTTATGTTGAGACGAATATAGGGTAATATCAGCAGCAGCAGAAAATTGTATAATGGGAGTAGGACTCGTTATGAATAGGAAGTTAGAACATTGAATGAGTTACTGTGAACATTTCAGTGATAGGATTGTTCTCATCAGGATTGACAGCAAACCAACACCGACAACAAATAGTTCAGTTATACATGCCGACGTTGCAGGCAGTAGATGAAGATATAGACAAAGTGTATAATAATAAACGAGTAATTCAGTAAGAAAAAGGAGATGAAAATCTAATAGCCATGGGGGATTGGAATGCAGTTGTAGGGGAAGGAGTAGAAGAAAGAATCACAGGAGAATATGGGCTTGATAGTAGCCATGGGAGAGGAGAAAGATTGGTTCTGCAATAAATATCAGCTAACAATAGCGAATACTCTGTTCAGTAATCACAAGATAAGGACTTACACCTGGTAAAGCCCAGGAGATACGGGAACATTCCATTTGGATTACACCATGATCAGGCAGACATTCCGATATCCTGTACTGTCTTGTAAGGCGTACCAAGGAGCAGATATAGACTAAGAGAATAATTTATTATCGATGAAGAGTAGATTGAAGTTTAAGACGAGCGCACGAAAGAATCAGTGTGGAAGGGAGTGGGGTGCTGATGTCCTGATGTATGATGAGGCGTATTTGAATGTCGATATTGCGATAAGGAATATCACAGCAGGCGATTCAGTTGCTGAGGATGTGACATCTCTAACAAGGGCAGTCACAGATGTTGGGCAGTCAGACACAGGTGCAACGTAGAAAACTCCGAAGAAATCTTCGGTAGCCGAAGAATACTGCAACTGATCGACGAGTGGTTGAATTACAAAAATATTCATGGAATGACAGCAATAGAGCGATATAAATCACTTTGGAATGAAATACATAGGAACTGCAGGAAGCCAAGGCGAAACAGCTGCAGAAAAAGAGAAGTCATAGAAAAACATATGACCATCGGAATGACTGACTCTGCATTTAGAAAAGTCAAAACAACCCTCAGTAAAACTAAAATTTAGAGCGGTTACATTAGATGTGAAATGGGAATTACACAATTAAACGCAGAGGAAAGAGCGAAGAGGCGAAAAGAGCGAATAGGCGAAAAGAGTACGCTGAAAGCCTCTCTGAAGGCGGAGGAGTTTTCTGGTGACTTGACAGAAGAAGAAATTGGAGTCTATAGGCCACCCAGATGAGAGGCTGAATTTAAAAAATTTCAGATCAAATAAAGCAGAAGGAGTAGATGACATTACATCGGAATTTCTGGAATCATTGGGGGGGGGGGGGGGGGGAGGAGAAATGGAAAACAAACTACTATTCAAGTTGGTGTGTAGAATCTATGAGACTGGCGACGTATAATCCGACTTTCTGAGAAACATTCCCATACGTTTCCGTAGATAGTAAGGGCACAGGTGAGATAACCATCGCAAAATCATCTCAACAGCTCGCAGAAATAATTACAGAAGAATGGAAAGTAAAACTGAGATGACGATCAGTTTGACGTTAGGAAATTTAAAGGCACCAATGAGGGAGCTGTGACTCTGCCCTTGATAACAAAAACGAGACTGAAGAAAATCAAGACACGGTGTGAAATGGAGGTATATACTTGAAATTCTGGTAAAAAGAGGAGTAAGCTACAGGGAAAGACAGGTGATATACAGATGCACAAATACCAAGAGGAAGCAATAAGAATGGAGGACCGAGAACGAAGTACTCTGATTAAAAAGTGCATAAGACAGGGATGCAGTCTTTCGCTCCTACTGTTCAGTCTGTACGCCGATTAAGCAATGACGGAAAGATCAGTAAGTTTTAAGAATGGGACTGATGTTCAAGTTGAAAGTATATCAGTGATATGATTCGCTGGTGACATTGCTATCCTCAATGAAAGACAAGAAAATTAGATTATCTGTTGAATAGGATCAGTACTCTAAGGATTACTGATAATAGATTTCAGTAAACCGGAAAAAGACAAAAGTAAGGAGTAGAAGAATAAAAGATAGTAGCAAGAAACTTAACATCGCAATTGGTGGTCAGGAAAAAGACAAGTTAAAGAATTCTTCTATCTTGGAAGCAAAATAATCCATGACAGACAAATCAATGAGGACAAAACAAGCAGACTAGTATAGGCAAATAGGGCTTCGGGGACAAGAGAAGTCTACTGGTACCAAACATAGGGATAATTTGACGAAGAAATTTCTAAAGATGTACGTTTGGAGCACAGCGTCGTAAGGTAGTGAAACATGCACTATGGGAAACCGGAACAGAAGAGAATCGAAGAGTTTGAGATGTGGTCTTACAGAAAAATGTTGAAAATCAGTTGGACTGATAAGATAATGAATGGAAAGATTCTCTGCAAAATCGAGGAACGTATGGAAAACACTGCCAAGGAGAAGGAACAGAATAATAGGACATGTTTTAAGGCACCAGGCAGTTACCTCCGGTGTGCCAGAGGGTAAAAACTGTAGCGAAGAGACAGGGGTTGGAATAACTCCAGCGAACAGCTGAAACGTACAGTGCAAGCTCTAGTCTGAAAGGAAGGGGTTGGTGCAGGTGGAGAATTCGTGGCTGGCTGCATCAAACCAGTCAGCAGACTCATGACTCAAAAAACTATACATAGTATATAAATACCAACAAGAGACCAAAACTCCGGGCAGCCATCACATGCATGAAATGAAAAGATAGTTAAACTGCCGAAAATAGCTACCTACTCGTATGGTTTATTAAGTAACGACTGCGGGATGGGTGAGCCAGGTAATCGCAATACATGAAACTGACGCATATGTGACATTATATTGTGCAACAAAAAACGGTTAAATGACCCGCCCGTCCCATATGTAAGACTTGAAGATATTAACCACGTTTTAACTCTTTTCGACTGTCACCGTGTTAAACGATATTGTATCATGCCTTCCCCTTTCTGTTACAGTGTGTAGCACCCGACGATGGAGCAATGGTCGTTTTAATAAAATATCATTTACAACTGGAGCGGATTACTCTATGTTATGAGCATGACCCTCTTCTGGTTCTTAACCGAAATGGACTTTATGTGTATTATTTGCCCATCAGTTAGTATTTGTCGCCAATTTCGCTAGTCCTTAACTTAAAAGTACGCACTATACAGCAGTGTAAACCAATACCACAGGCAATTCTCGGACTAAAGATTGTCCATTTCTGCTTTTTACTTCAAAATAAACACTACACCTTCTGTAGTCCGCAAATCAGAATAAAAGTATGAAGGTAGGAAGTTTAGGGTTTAACGTCCCGTCGAGAACGGGAACGGAAAACGGGTGTGTCCTTGCAGAAGGCCACCGTACCATTTGCTTGGCGTGATTTAGGGAAATAGCTGGAAAGCTAATCTGAATGGCCGGACATGGATTCCAACCGTCGTCCTCCCGAATTCGAGTCGGGACGAGATGATCATTTGGTGCACTGACTGACTACTCACTTTCAAGGCGCTTCTGATGTTCACAATTTTTTGGACGATTAATCAAATGGATGCACACAGTCCCTATCCATTTCCCTTCCATTATACGTAACGATCCCCACTGTGCTCATTCCAGTATATATATATATATATATATATATATATATATATATATATATATATATATATAACTTTCTGGCATTTCAAGGTGCTTCAGTTTTTTGGTTAAAAAAAAATGGCTCTGAGCACTATGGGACTTAACATCTATGGTCATCAGTCCCCTAGAACTTAGAACTACTTAAACCTAACTAACCTAAGGACAGCACACAACACCCAGCCATCACGAGGTAGAGAAAATCCCTGACCCCGGGAATCGAACCCGGGAACCCGGGCGTGGGAAGCGAGAACGCTACCGCACGACCACGTCATGCGGGCTCAGTTTTCTTGGAGCAGAGATTTGGGGCAATATTAGATACTAGCGAAACATGCATGGGAGCTGGATGTACATCCTAATATCACCCTCCCCCCTTTCTCTGTCCATCCCTTTCTCCCTCTATATTTGTCCATCTTCTCTTCTCCTTTCTCTGTCCATCACCTCATCTCCTTATAGTTCTCCATCTCTCTCTGTCCGTCTCCTCCTTGCTCCTTTCTATGTTCATGTCCTTCCCAGTGGCTGTCCACCTTCTCTCCCCCCCCCACCCCCTCTCTCTGACACAGTCTTGTTTACTGACGTTAAAAGGGAAACCTTAATCAGGAACTGAAGTCGCTTAAAATGAAGATGTAAATCGGTTGGGACCATTAGTGTACAGGATATGAGATATTATATCTCTTAAAAGAAAAAATAATGTTATGTTGTTTATTTAGTTAGCGGAAACACTCTCCTAGTAAATTCGTTTGTCCTTTGATTTATCGTGATCTGTTACTGATTTTTAGTGGAGTTAGTTTTTACTATTAGCTTTCAAAAGAAAATACAAAAGAGATATAATAAGCAAAATAATGAATTTCGTAGGTTGCCAATTACGTATCATATCTGGTTTTATCGAGCGCCAGGCTCCCTACAAATTACTGTAAATGCAATAGCGTAGTAGTACTCAGCTCTGAAATTATTACTATCACAGAAAATAGACAAGTTTTAATAAAATTATTTCACTGGATTACTTCAATTAATCTCACAGAATATTTTTACATAATTTCTTCCGCTCCGGCTATCAGATATTGTGCTGTGAAAAAATATTTTTAAATGTACCGCGTAATGGCGGCTAATTGTTAACAGTCAGAGATTACTGTTACTCGCTCCGCAGCAGCTGGAAACATGCTAAATAATTTTCATTAAATATTCTTTTCATAAGATAAATGTGGCGTAGGTTCTTGAAATAACACACGGAGATCACTTTATACTAATGTATTCTTACTAGGACACAGTTTACACCATTAAATATTTGCAATTACGTTACGACAGAAACAAATGCTAGCGCAGCACAATAGCTTGCGTACCTTATTCCAGCTAACACCAGAACGAACAGAACAAAACGGACTAGACAGAAGAATGAGCATTGCATTGTGTTTTATACTCTTACAGAGATGATAATACTTCTTTTAATTACTTACACATTATAATCTCATACACTAAAAATAATGTCTTTTCTGCATTTATCGATATATATATTGTATATTTTTACAGTTAAATCAATGATAAATCAATGTTTGCAATTGATTTTGATTCACATATAGTCATTTTTATTTATTTTTCACCTCGATAATGGTGAATATTGCAAAAGGGACACTACAGAGAGAGACCTCTCAAGCTGCTAGATCTTTGAGGATAGTAGCTTCAGTGACAGTATTTAGCATGGTTTTAATCAGCGAAAGGGTAGGATTACAAAATTTAAGACGATTCAGATTCCATGGTCGTATTATAATCATAAGTCGATAAGCCATGAACAGAAATTTCCTGTTCCCCGTTAAAACCGACTGTGAGGAATAAAACAAAACAGCACATTATTGTGTATACAAATTGTGCATAGTACATTGTTGTGTGTAAAAATTTTGGTTAAAGTCATATATAATATATTTAGGAGACACAACTTCTCCAATAGTTTAAATGCCTTGATATCGTAGTTAAAACTGACTGCGAGAATGAAAACTAAATAGCATATTCTCTCAGCACAGCACAGCAATTTTCTCGCAGTTAGTTTAACTGTGAAACAGTACATTGTTGTTTAAAAAATATATAGTCTATGTCTGCCTGAATGTTTATTGTGCAAAAACTTAAAGTAAATCGAAAATTTCCTAACACTGTTAGCCTGTTATGTACATTTTTGTGCATGTATGAAAAACATAACCTACATCCATCCGAATGTTCATCAGAATATCATGTGAAAATTTTAGCTAAATCGGTGAAGAAAATTTTGAAGTTTTTGCTTGCTACGTGGCCCATTTGTCTTATGCTCGTCCAAATTTTATTTACAGTAACTTATAAAATCTGAAGTAAATTGGTCAAAAACTTTCAAGATTATTGCTGAGAAGATGTAGCTTACGTCCATCTGAACATTTAGTAAATATTTTGTGATTTTGAAATTTTTGCTATAAACGTTTCTTCTTTTTATATTATACACGTATGTAAGTAATATATATTCAAAATATGGGGTCTATATCCACCAGAATATTTTTGTTACAGTATTCAGTAAAAATTTGAATTAATTCGGTAAAAATTTTTTGAAGATTTTTGGTAACAACGTTAAGCAACGCCTTGTCTTCATATAGTAGTGTAGACTGAGGAAAAAAGGATACTAGAGGGTAGAGTGGAGCTTAACCTACACCGCGGTTGGCCGCATCACAGCGTTCCTCCAGCACAGTCCGGTGCGCACGAAAGCTCGCCGGCCACGTAAAGACAGACACAGACAGCAGCGCACCACACGGCGTGAGGCTGAGTTAGCGCAGCCGCGGGCGACCTGCCAGCCCTGTGTGCTGCCGGCTGCAGACTCTCCACAGCTGCCCGGGAGGCGCGTTTCTTTGTCGTGGAGTCACTCGTCTCGTCGTCAGTCCTGAAACTCACACGGCATTGCGGAAACACGGCTGGTACCTGCCACGGTGCTGAATAAACTCTTGCGACCTCTGTTCTTCGAGCAGTTGCTTTCACCTTTCTCTTTGTGTGTGTGTGTGTGTGTGTGTGTGTGTGTGTGTGTGTGTCACCAGTTTTCTGATTGATCTGAAGCCGCCCACCACGAATTCCCCTCGAACGCGAACGTCTTTATTACGGAGTAGCACTTGCACCCAACGTCCTCAGTTACTTGTCGGATGTATCCGCTACTTTTTTTACCCTCTACACCTCCCTGTAGCACGCCGGCCGCTGTTGGCCGAGCGGTTCTGGCGCTACAGTCTGGAACCGCGCGACCGCTACGGTCGCAGGTTCGAATCCTGCCTCGGGCATGGATGTGTGTGTTGTCCTTAGGTTAGTTAGGTTTAAGTAGTTCTAAGTTCTAGGGCACTTATGACCTCAGAAGTTGAGTCCCATAGTGCTCAGAGCCATTTGAACCATTTTGAACCTCCCTGTAGCACCATTGAATTTATTCCCCGATAACTTAACACATGTCCTGTCATCCTGCCTCTTCATAGTGTCAATGTTTATCACATGTTTCGTGCTGATTCTGCTCCGAACCTGCTCGCTGCTTATCCTGTCAGTCCACACAATTTTCAATATCCTTCTATAGCGCCACAACTCAAACGCATCGAATCGGTTCTTTTCCGGTTTCCCCACAACCCATGATTCACTTTTGCTTTCATTACTGAATTAATTACTCTGTCCGGATTGGGTTTCATTCCTTCCGGTACACCTCAGTGAAACCAGTTTTTCGTCATCTTACCTTCTGACCCAAATAAAATAGTAGGTAATATGTAAACTAATTTCAAAATGATGGAGCACAGCAATCAGTCACCCTTTCCTTACAGGCTTTATTAAAGTAAATCTAGAGTTCGGCTAGTACCTACCCATTATCAGTGTAGCATTTCAGAGGTTTAATACTTGTTCTAGTACGCCAGTCCCTTGCTGTTTGGGGTCCTGTCACAGTTCATTCAAGACGAGTGAAGGCGAGTCTTGGATTACATCATTGTACGATTCATTGTTCTGGAGATACGACATAGAGACTGAACTGCGTAAAAATGAAACTGTAATGCGAAATTACCTACAGATACAGATCAAATGTGTGTACAAATACGTGTGAAATATGTTAAGTAGCTCTTAAATATATGTGACACGTGTGTAATTTGGCAAAGCTGTAGGTAAAAATCTCCTCCTAAACCCTTCGATGGACTTAAACCAAACGTGGTACACATATTACTCACTGTCTGGAAAGAAATACTATTTGGGTACGAATCAGCAACCTTTTATTGCGGTTGGTTTAATATCGTGGACAGAGAACTGGGGAGGAAGATGTGAACAGACAGACAGGCAGAAGGAGGACATGGTCGCAGATATGACGCAGGAGGGGACTGCCAGAGTGATGGCAACAGCGAATTGGGTAGAGAAGGGGGAGGAGAAGGACAGAGAGTGGGGAAGGAGGGGATAGACAGAAGATGGAAAGAGGAGGAAATGGACAGAGAGAGGAGGAAGGCGGTGATGGACTGACAGACGGTCAGGACGACATGGACAGAGAGGGGGAGAAGAAAATAAAAGAATTAAAGTAAGAGGACATGGACAGAGAGAGGGAGCAAGAAGAGGAGATGGGTTGAGGGAAGGTGAGTAGAAGATTGATAAAGAGAAGGGAATAGGAGATGGATAGGCAGAGGCGAGAGGAGACGATAAAGCGGATGAGGAGAAGGCAGAGGGGCAGGAAGAAATGGATTCAGGTGAGATAGACAGAGGGAGGAAAACAGATGGACAGAGAGATAGGAATAGATGAACAAAGTGACGGGCAGGAGTAGATGAACAAAGAGGGGGAATCAGTAAATGGCGTAATATAATCGGAATAAATAGGTACCATGTCATTGTCAGGTCCTCAACTAGTACTACTAACAAGCCATTAAATCACTTGCTCTGATGAAATGGACAGAGAGATAGGAATAGATGAACAAAGTGACGGGCAGGAGTAGATGAACAAAGAGGGGGAATCAGTAAATGGCGTAATATAATCGGAATAAATAGGTACCATGTCATTGTCAGGTCCTCAACTAGTACTACTAACAAGCCATTAAATCACTTGCTCTGATGAAAGTAATACTTCATCAACAGGTGCTCATCAATCATTACAAATCACTGAAGCACACAAACAGATGTGCTAAAGGTACACGGCCAGGTCTCCTTAATAGTAAACAGCATTCTATCTTCAAAAAGCAGCCTGAACTTGGATCTAGACCATGTTCCGGAGAACAGATATATTCTTGGGTCATTGGCAGGTACAAGAGTGTCTCAATAAACCTCCAATGATTGCCCGCTGGGAAGTGGATTCTGCTTCCGTTGCTGCACATGGATCCCACGAAATAAAAAAGTGTGTAAGCTCTGGATACCCAAAGAAATTCGTAGTGAATTTATGACTATACTACTCAGGAAACAAAACTCTCTGACTATAACTGGTGCATTCATATTCACTCATCCACCTTACACTAATAATTTCTCAAGGATAAGTGGGGAAAGGAAATAGGATGATGATATCAAGAAGACATAAAAAAGTTAATAACTTTTGAAAGTGTGTTAGGAATGGCAGATTTAACTTGTTCTACTGAAAATGATCAGTCATCATAGCAAATGATGTTTCATTTCTGGTGACAGGTTTAGGTATTAGTAGACCATCTGCAGACGAGTGAGTTACACTGTAATGTTACGTGAAATTCCTATGAGGGACTGTAACCGGTCACCAGAAATAAAACATCACTTGCGATCACTATTGACTATTTCCATTAAAATAAAAAGGTGCACTGAACGTTGTCCTTTTCCACGTACTTAATCAGACAACATGACAACCTCTGTGAGACCATTCCAAAATATTCTTATGACCAGATAGTGGCTAGTTAATATTCCTCTAGATCAGAGAGCCTCGTGGTGACACCCTTCTAATACAGAGTGCCTGTTATTGAATAAAATGAAATAAAATCGTCATAACTTCTCAAGGGTTTGCGTAAGGGTGATCAAACTGCACAATTGGCCGCGGGGCATGACGGGGATTAGTATGGTTTGGTTTAGCGACGAAGACCACTTTCATCTGGATGGGTTCGTCAAAAAGCAGAACTGGTGCATTTGGCAGACTGAAAATCCGCATTGGGCGATCTAGAAGTGTCTTCATCCTCAACGGGTGACTGTGTGGTGTGCAGTGTGCAGTCACGGAATAGTCGACGCGATATTCGTTGATGGCACGTTGACTACCGAACGGTAGGTGTAGGTTTTGGAAGATGATTTCATCCCCATTATCGAAAGTGACCTGATTTCGACACGATTTGGCTCATACAAGACGGAGCTCGAGCCCATCGAAGCAGGAGAGTGTCTGATGTCCTGGCGGAGCAATTTGGGGACCGCATTCTGGCTCTTCGGTAGCCAGAGGCGAATGGCATGAGCCTCGATTGGCCACCATATTCTCCGGATTTGGACACATGTGACTCATTTTCGTGTTGCTATACTAAAGGCAAGGTGTACAGAAATAGCCCGAACACCACTGCTGAGCCGAAGACAGCCATTCGAGAGGTCATCGACAGCATCAATGTTTCGTCACGTCAGCGGGTCATGCGGAAATTCGCTATTCGTCTGCGCCACATCATCGTCAGTGATGGCAGACTTATCGAACACGTCATAAATCCGAATATTTGCAATAACGTTTAAACGTTGAATAAAATGAGTGCACGCCGTAGTTTTTAAATAATTCACCTTTTTTCATATAGTTAAATAATTGTCACCCTGTACATTTACATAACATCGAATATTAAAGAATATTCTGGTTTTTGGATCGCCAGTCATCTGACTGGTTTGATGCGGCCCGCCACGAATTCCTGTCCTGCGCCAACCTCTTCATCTCAGAGTAGCACTTGCAACCTATGTCCTGAATTGTTTACTGTATGTATTCCAGTCTGTCTTCTTCTACAGCTTCTGTCCTCTAGCACCATGGCAGTCATTCACTGATGTCTTAACAGATGTGCTATCATTCTGCCGCGTCTCCTTGCCAGTGTTTTCGACATATTTCTCTCCTTTCCGATTCTGCCGATATCCTCATTTCTTACCTTATCAGTCCACCTAATTTTTAACATTCGTCTGTAGCAACACATCTCAAAGTTTCGGTTTTCTCACAGTCCATGGCAGACATATCGAACATAACCTAAATACGAATATCTGTAGTGACACTTACATGTTGAGTAAAGTTGTGCACGCAGTATTTTGCATCCAGTTAACGTTTTTTTTTTTAAAAAAAAGTTCAACACTTGTCACCCTGCAGATACATTTTGCGAGACATCCTTTCACTAATTGTAGTGGTTCGTCTCCAAAAGTACGCTTATCCCATTGGGACAGGGCATGGGTTCCGAGGTAGAAATCAAAAGAGTGAGAGAAAACACAGTCACAGGAGAAATCAAAATTTTTGGTAACGTTTTTGGGAAACAGCGATCTCGTAAGTTATATAAAATCGGTCTAGATAGCGATGATTAATTTATTAAAATGATCAATTTCGGACTTGTCTTAGGCCATCTTCAGACAGCACCGTCAGTTGAAGTTGACAAGGCGTTGTACAGTCAAACTGCGACTAAAGTCAACTGACTGTTCAACGCATCGTGAACTTCAGCTGATGGTGCTGTCTGAAGATGACCTACGAGTAGGCCGAAACCGGTCATTTAACAAAATAACCATCGCGATCTACACTCTTTTCACTGAATTTACCGAGAGAAACATTACAGTCTATTTCCTTAGCGAAACCCTTGGCAAAACTTGGTAAATTAAACACTTTAACTGTTCACAGTAAGAAATGAAAATAAATAAGGAGGCCAGTTCTGAAGTACTGCTAAGTGTAGAAAGATGCGACTGCCCTGTGGTGATCCTCGACTGTTGCTAACTGGAGCTACTCGACGGCTGGGCAGGAACTGGCTAGAGCGGCAGGCAGGTGTTGTCTTACCCACGTGCTCCGGGGCGCCGGCGGCAAATCAGTTCAGGTGTCGCGGCACTCGTGTGGTCAGCGGTTGGCTGGCGCCAGTCGCTGTTGCTGCAGCTGTGGGACAACAGCACTCACTACCTCTCGTGCCATGCTCTACAACTGAGACGGTTGGCTGTAATACCATATTCATTTTAATAAAAAGATTCAATTGTAACATATAATATTTTAAATAAGTATCAATTTTTATATTTCATTTCTAGGTACAGTATAATTGTACACTAAATACCTTTCCATAGAGACAAAACATTTCTGTACTACTACGAGGGCAGTTCAATAAGTGATGCAACACATTTTTCTTCTGAAACAGGGGTTGTTTTATTCAGCATTGAAATACATCAGTGTATTCCCCAATCTTTTAGCTACACAACACTATTTTTCAACGTAATCTCCATTCAATGCTACGGCCTTATGCCACCTTGAAATGAGGGCCTGTATGCCTGCACGGTACCATTCCACTGGTCGATGTCGGAGCCAACGTCGTACTGCATCAATAACTTCTTCATCATCCGCGTAGTGCCTCCCACGGATTGCGTCCTTCATTGGGCCAAACATATGGAAATCCGACGGTGCGAGATCGGGGCTGTAGGCTGCATGAGGAAGAACGGTCCACTGAAGTTTTGTGAGCTCCTCTCGGGTGCGAAGACTTGTGTGAGGTTTTGCGTTGTCACGAAGAAGGAGAAGTCGTTCACATTTTTGTGCCTACGAACACGCTGAAGTCGTTTCTTCAATTTCTGAAGAGTAGCACAATACACTTCAGAGTTGATCGTTTGACCATGGGGAAGGACATCGAACAGAATAACCCCTTCAGCGTCCCAGAAGACTGTAACCGTGACTTTACCGGCTGAGGGTATGGCTTTAAACTTTTTCTTGGTAGGGGAGTGGGTGTGGCGCCACTCCATTGATTGCCGTTTTGTTCAGGTTCGAAGTGATGAACCCATGTTTCATCGCCTGTAACAATCTTTGACAAGAAATTGTCACCCTCAGCCACATGACGAGCAAGCAATTCCGCACAGATGGTTCTCCTTTGCTCTTTATGGTGTTCGGTTAGACAACGAGGGACCCAGCGGGAACAAACCTTTGAATATCCCAACTTGTGAACAATTGTCACAGCACTACCAACAGAGATGTCAAGTTCCGCACTGAGTTGTTTGATGGTGATCCGTCGATCATCTCGAACGAGTGTGTTCGCACGCTCCGCCACTGCAGGAGTCACAGCTGTGCACGGCCGGCCCGCATGCGGGAGATCAGACAGTCTTGCTTGACCTTGCGGCGATGATGACACACGCTTTGCCCAACGACTCACCGTGCTTTTGTCCACTGCCAGATCACCGTAGACATTCTGCAAGCGCCTATGAATATCTGAGATGCCCTAGGTTTCCGCCAAAAGAAACTCGATCACTGCCCGTTGTTTGCAACGCACATCCGTTACAGACGCCATTTTAACAGCTCCGTACAGCGCTGCCACCTGTCGGAAGTCAATGAAACTATACGAGACGAAGTGGGAATGTTTGAAAATATTCCACAAGAAATTTCCGGTTTTTTCAACCAAAATTGGCCGAGAAAAAAAATGTGTTGCATTACTTATTGAACTGCCCTGGTATTATGAATTCAATGACTCACGTCAGCTTTTCACGAACATTTGAAATCTATATTAGCTCGGATGCAAGACAAATTCACGGCCCCTTTGCTCATTTCAATTCCTCAAAATTCCACGTTTAACTTTGTTTACATTAATCACAACAGAAAATGCACTTTCAGACGAATACGAACTCCATGATGGTGTGGAAGAAACAGAGGACTGAGAGGTACTATTTGATTGTTGTTTTGTATCTATTAAAGTTACAGAGACATGCTTGACTTTGCTCTGCCTCTGATGTTCCATAAGCTTCAACAGTCTCTTTCTGACGATAAATTTATCCGTTTCTGATGACTTCTGCGTGTCACTTTGAAGCAAGTAAAATAACGACACAAGTCACCAACGAAAGAAATAAACAATGTCCCACTATTACCGCTGATTAAGGCATGGATCGATAGACAGCGCCATGCACAGCAGCCGAAGAAAGACATCTAGTTCCATAAATAGACGTTACAAGCACAAAATAGTGGAATTCAGCATCGCGACAAATCATTTAATACTTGACATGCGGTTGCTCTGAACGAAGAAAAGTACACTCCTGGAAATTGAAATATGAACACCGTGAATTCATTGTCCCAGGAAGGGAAAACTTTATTGACACATTCCTGGGGTCAGATACATCACATGATCACACTGACAGAACCACAGGCACATAAACACAGGCAACAGAGCATGCACAATGTCGGCACTAGTACAGTGTATATCCACCTTTCGCAGTAATGCAGGCTGCTATTTTCCCATGGAGACGATCGTAGAGATGCTGGATGTAGTCCTGTGGAACGGCTTGCCATGCCATTTCCACCTGGCGCCTCAGTTGGACCAGCGTTCGTGCTGGACGTGCAGACCGCGTGAGACGACGCTTCATCCAGTCCCAAACATGCTCAATGGGGGACAGATCCAGAGACCTTGGTGGCCAGGGTAGTTGACTTACACCTTCTAGAGCACGTTGGGTGGCACGGGATACATGCGGACGTGCATTGTCCTGTTGGAACAGCAAGTTCCCTTGCCGGTCTAGGAATGGTAGAACGATGGGTTCGATGACGGTTTGGATGTACCGTGCACTATTCAGTGTCCCCTCGACGATCACCAGTGGTGTACGGCCAGTGTAGGAGATCGCTCCCCACACCATGATGCCGGGTGTTGGCCCTGTGTGCCTCGGTCGTATGCAGTCCTGATTGTGGCGCTCACCTGCACGGCGCCAAACACGCATCAGACCATCATTGGCACCAAGGCAGAAGCGACACTCATCGCTGAATACGACACGTCTCCATTCGTCCCTCCATTCACGCCTGTCGCGACACCACTGGAGGCGGGCTGCACGATGTTGGGGCGTGAGCGGAAGACGGCCTAACGGTGTGCGGGACCGTAGCCCAGCTTCATGGAGACGGTTGCGAATGGTCCTCGCCGATACCCCAGGAGCAACAGTGTCCCTAATTTGCTGGGAAGTGGCGGTGCGGTCCCCTACGGCACTGCGTAGGATCCTACGGTCTTGGCGTGCATCCGCGCGTCGCTGCGGTCCGGTCCCAGGTCGACGGGCACGTGCACCTTCCGCTGACCACTGGCGACAACATCGATGTACTGTGGAGACCTCACGCCCCACGTGTTGAGCAATTCGGCGGTACGTCCACCCGGCCTCCCGCATGCCCACTATACGACCTCGCTCAAAGTCCGTCAACTGCACATACGGTTCACGTCCACGCTGTCGCGGCATGCTACCAGTGTTAAAGACTGCGATGGAGCTCCGTATGCCACGGCAAACTGGCTGACACTGACGGCGGCGGTGCACAAATGCTGCGCAGCTAGCGCCATTCGACGGCCAACACCGCGGTTCCTGGTGTGTCCGCTGTGCCGTGCGTGTGATCATTGCTTGTACAGCCCTCTCGCAGTGTCCGGAGCAAGTATGGTGGGTCTGACACACCGGTGTCAATGTGTTCTTTTTTCCATTTCCAGGAGTGTATATTTTGTATTATTTTGTCATAAATTTTGCACTTGTTCTATATTCTGAATTCATTAGTATATTAGAATTTTAAGAATATCGTGGACAGCGTATGTCACAAATGTCGAGATTCTACGAAAAATGAAGAAAGACAAAGAAGTAGTGGCCACCGTGAAAGCAAGAAAGATCCAGTACCTGGGACACAACAACAGATACCATGTCCTCCAGACCACCCTGCAGGGAAAAATACCAAGGAATAGAAGCGTTGGCCGGAGAAGAATATCCTGGCTTAAGAACATCAGGAAGTGGACCTCTAAAACATCTACAGAGCTATTTAGAGCTGCAAGTGATAGGAAAAATACTGCCAAGATGGTTGACAACATATGTAACGGATAGGAACCAGAAGAAGAAGAAGAATAATTAGTGTCGTGACACTCTGGGGTTACCATACACGTACCTCACGCGATGAAACGTCGTACTAAAAGTCATAAGGCCCCCGTAACCATCAAAGATTTTCTCATGCTTATCTATGGTAGCAAAATATTTGACCGTGTACGGTGCACTTTGAAATGTTTGTCATGCATAGATCGTGATTGACGTGTTTGAGACAAATTTTGATTGACAGAAAGTTTGACAAGATGGCGGACGTTGCTTGTGTTGACGTTTCGTAGCATATGTTCAGTGAAAAATTATTTTATTACGATTTATTTCACTGTATCGTTGATTCTACTTCTATGAAGATTGCTATCAAGTATAATAACAAAATAGTACTGACAATGGTAACGGTACCACATCTTTCCCAGCCATATACACTCCTGGAAATGGAAAAAAGAACACATTGACACCGGTGTGTCAGACCCACCATACTTGCTCCGGACACTGCGAGAGGGCTGTACAAGCAATGATCATACGCACGGCACAGCGGACACACCAGGAACCGCGGTGTTGGCCGTCGAATGGCGCTAGCTGCGCAGCATTTGTGCACCGCCGCCGTCAGTGTCAGCCAGTTTGCCGTGGCATACGGAGCTCCATCGCAGTCTTTAACACTGGTAGCATGCCGCGACAGCGTGGACGTGAACCGTATGTGCAGTTGACGGACCTTGAGCGAGGGCGTATAGTGGGCATGCGGGAGGCCTGGTGGACGTACCGCCGAATTGCTCAACACGTGGGGCGTGAGGTCTCCACAGTACATCGATGTTGTCGCCAGTGGTCGGCGGAAGGTGCACGTGCCCGTCGACCTGGGACCGGACCGCAGCGACGCACGGATGCACGCCAAGACCGTAGGATCCTACGCAGTGCCGTAGGGGACCGCACCGCCACTTCCCAGCAAATTAGGGACACTGTTGCTCCTGGGGTATCGGCGAGGACCATCGTGCAGCCCGCCTCCAGTGGTGTCGCGACAGGCGTGAATGGAGGGACGAATGGAGACGTGTCGTCTGCAGCGATGAGAGTCGCTTCTGCCTTGGTGCCAATGATGGTCGTATGCGTGTTTGGCGCCGTGCAGGTGAGCGCCACAATCAGGACTGCATACGACCGAGGCACACAGGGCCAACACCCGGCATCATGGTGTGGGGAGCGATCTCCTACACTGGCCGTACACCACTGGTGATCGTCGAGGGGACACTGAATAGTGCACGGTACATCCAATCCGTCATCGAACCCATCGTTCTACCATTCCTAGACCGGCAAGGGAACTTGCTGTTCCAACAGGACAATGCACGTCCGTATGTATCCCGTGCCACCCAACGTGCTCTAGAAGGTGTAAGTCAACTACCCTGGCCAGCAAGATCTCCGGATCTGTCCCCCATTGAGCATGTTTGGGACTGGATGAAGCATCGTCTCACGCGGTCTGCACATCCAGCACGAACGCTGGTCCAACTGAGGCGCCAGGTGGAAATGGCATGGCAAGCCGTTCCACAGGACTACATCCAGCATCTCTACGATCGTCTCCATGGGAGAATAGCAGCCTGCATTGCTGCGAAAGGTGGATATACACTGTACTAGTGCCGACATTGTGCATGCTCTGTTGCCTGTGTCTATGTGCCTGTGGTTCTGTCAGTGTGATCATGTGATGTATCTGACCCCAGGAATGTGTCAATAAAGTTTCCCCTTCCTGGGACAATGAATTCACGGTGTTCTTATTTCAATTTCCAGGAGTGTATTACGCATGAAGAGGCTATGAACAAAATCAGTGTTTTACGCATACAGTGAGACACAGGAGGAGTGTAATGAAATTAAAGGAATCGGAGTTCACCGGTTCTATCACGGGAGATGTGGGATATATGAAGGGGAAGGGGGGTTGAAAAGTTTCTAGCTTAACGAATAAGGAATTGCTGAAATGTCATAATACCAATTTATATTTCAATATAATACCCGTGTACAGTACTACACTTGTGGGCACGCTCAGATAACTTGTGGACACCATTCAAATGAAAGATCTTCGATTTCAATTCCAACCAAGCGTTTACAGCATCAATCGCTGCATCATCATTGTCAGATCTTCGTCCTTCGTGGTCTTTTTTTAGGTTTGGGAAAATAAAAATGTCTGATGGAGCCAACTCTGGAGAATACGGCTGATGACGTAACAGTCAACGGCTTTGTGCACCGGTGTGTTGTTCTGATGCAAAAGAACTCCGTGCGACAATTTTCTGAGCCTTTTTTATTTAAATATTCTCTCAAACGGCGCAGGAGGATGAAATGATAGTTACGCCCTTTTGCAAGTAATCTACCGTAACTGCATCCCAGAAGGCCGACGCCATCACCTTACCGGCTTATTTTTGCGCCCGGAGTATTTTTAAGGTAGGGGATGAAGGATGTTTCCATTGTTGTGTCTGTTCTTTGGTCTCAGAATCGAAAAGGTGAATCCACGCATCTTCCATTGTCACATACCTTGCAAGAAAGCCGTCTTCATCCTTGCAACACTCCACACGCTCCCGTCTCCGATCTGCATTCAAGTCTTTCGGGACGCATCGAGATGAAACTGTCCGCATTCCCAAAATATCCACAACAACGTCATGCTCACGCCCATGGGAGATTCCAAATGTGGTTTCAATGTTATGCCAAGTTGTTCTACGTTTCTGCAATATCGTATCGTGACTACTGCTTCATCGGTCGCGTCGATGACAGGCCTTCCGCTCCTTGGTGCATCTTCCACACTCTTTCTTACACACTTGAATTCGGACACCCAGTTTTCATTGTTGCATAAGACGGAGCACAGTCCTCAAGTGTATTCCGCACGTCCTCCGCAATTTCCTTGGGCGTCATTCCCTTCAAATGAGGATATTCAATAACAGCACTTTTCTTTATTCTCTCGATATTGGCCAATTTCCTTACACTACGGTATACAACGCACACTACTGGCAAAATTTACGAAGTTGGAGTCGCGAAATTAAACTTGCATACCCCAAACTGTCACCATAAAAGTAGGCGGTGTTGACATAAAACTTTTCTGGATATGGTACTGCGTCATGTTGTATAAAACTACTGTTGCAAAAAACCAACGTTTTGGCCATGGTTGCCGCGGCCTTCTTCTGGGTTGGTTGGTTGTTTTGGGGAAGGAGACCAGACAGCGTGGTCATAGGCCTCATCGGATTAGGGAAGGATGGGGAAGGAAGTCGGCCGTGCCCTTTCAGAGGAACCATCCCAGCATTTGCCTGGAGTGATTTAGGGAAATCACAGAAAACCTAAATCAGGATGGCTGGACGCGGGATCGAACCGTCGTCCTCCCGAATACGAGTCCAGTGTCTAACCACTGCGCCACCTCGCTCGGTCTCTTCTTCTGGGTCTACTGGTGCGTTCTAGCTATACAGTGTCGCTTATGTTTTGTTATTACTGTTCACTGCACATGCCATTACGACATAATTTCAAAAATATAGTTTGAGAGACCTTTGAATAAAACTATATTTTCAAAATTATGACGTAATGGCATGTGCAGTGAACAGTGATAACAAAATATAACGCAAGTGCATAGCTAGAACCAACCAGTAGATCCAGAAGAAGGCCGCTGAAACCGTGGCCGAAACGTTAGTTTTTCCCAAAAAATGGTTGAAATGTCTCTGAGCACTATGGACCTAAATTTCTGAGGTCATCAGTCCCATAGAACTTAGAACTACTTAAACCTAACTAACATAAGGACAGCACACACATCCATGCCCGAGGCAGGATTCGAACCTGCGACCGTATCGGTGGCGCGGTTCCAGACTGTAGTGCCTAGAAACGCTCGGCCACCCCGGCCGGTATTTTCTTCCAGCAGTAGTTTTAACAACATGACGCAGTACCATACTCAGAAAACATTTTGTCGAATAACTCTCGCCGTGGAAGCCTACGCAATTATAGTAGGTGATGTTTGTGCGAGACATTACGGTAACTATCTGGAGCTACAAACTTCCACCGTCCCTCGCATATTCCCACGTTGCGATATATTAATGACCTGTCATTAGAAGACGATGTAGAAGGTAATAAATTTTCGTATAACTGTTTTTCAATTTCAGGGTGAAGTAATGCTCAACAAGCTATTAAAATGGTCACCCTCCATCCGCAGAAAGTTGATGTAATCATCTGGTTCTGAGTGAAACATTTCCATTAACAGGTTTCCAGTTGCGCATT
The DNA here is from genome assembly GCF_023864275.1 of Schistocerca cancellata. Taxonomy (NCBI): domain Eukaryota; kingdom Metazoa; phylum Arthropoda; class Insecta; order Orthoptera; family Acrididae; genus Schistocerca; species Schistocerca cancellata. Next base: position 40,413,486 of record NC_064627.1, read on the forward strand.
TCTCAGTTGAAACCATTCCCTGGTCCATTCACGAAAAGTGTCTGCTTCAAAAGCTAGGTTAAATTTAAAAACTTTCGTAGTACGTGCATGGGCTTGCTTGACACATCCGTGGATAGACAATACCGAACATGAGAGACAATTTTGCTCTTTTAGGAGGGACTTAATAAGTGTTAAAAAAGTTTCATCGTCCATTCGAAGAAAGTTGATGTAATCATCGAGTTCTGAGAGTAATATTTCCTTTAACATAATCATAAAAGAAGGCTGTATACATGTAAGAAGCCTGGAGATACTGACAGATTTCAGACAGATTATATAATGGTAAGACAGAGATTTAGGAACCAGGGGCAGATGTGGACTCTGACCACAATCTATTGGTTATTAACTGTACATTAAAACTGAAGAAACTGCAAAAAGGTGGGAATTTAAGGAGATAGGGCCTGGATAAACTGACTAAACCAGAGGTTGTACAGAGTTTCAGAGAGAGCGTAAGGGAACAATTGGCAGGAATGGGGGAAAGAAATACAGTAGAAGAAGTATGGGTAGCTTTGAGGGATGAAGTAGAGAAGGCAGCAGAGGATCAAGTAGGTAAAAATACGAGAGCTAGTAGAAATCCTTGGGTAACAGAAGGAATATTGAATTTGATGAAAGGAGAAAATATAAAAATGCAGTAAATGAAGCAGGCAAAAAGGAATACAAACGTCTCAGAAATGAGATCCACAGGAAGTGAAAATTGGCTAAGCAGGGATGGCTAGAGGATAAATGTAAGGATGTAGAGGCTTATCTCACTAGGAGTAATATAGATTCTGCCTACAGGAAAATTAAAGAGACTTATGGAGAAAAGAGAACCACTTGTATGAATATCAAGAGCTCAGATGGAAACCCAGTTCTAAGCAAAGAAGGGAACGCAGAAAGGTGGAAGCAGTATATAGAGGGTCTATACAAGGGCGATGTACTTGAGGATGTAGTTGAAAATGAAATGGGAGATACGATACTGCGTGAAGAGTTTGACAGAGCACTGAAAGACCTGAGTCGAAACAAGGCCCCGGGAGTAGACAACATTCCATTAGAACTACTGATGGCCTTGGGAGAGCCAGTCCTGACCAAACTCTACCATCTGGTGAGCAAGATGTATGAGACAGGCGAAATACCCTCAGACTTCAAGAAGAATATAATAATTCCAATCCCAAAGAAAGCAGGTGTTGACAGATGTGAAAATTACCAAACTATCAGTTTAATAAGTCATGGCTGCAAAATACTAACGCAAATTCTTTACAGACGAATGGAAAAACTAGTAGAAGCCGACCTTGGAGAAGATCAGTTTGGATTCCGTAGAAATATTGGAACACGCGAGGCAAATCTGACCCTACGGCTTATCTTAGAAGCTAGATTAAGGAAAGGCAAACCTACGTTTCTAGCATTTGTAGACTTAGAGAAAGCTTTTGACAATGTTGACTGGAATACTCTCTTTCAAATTCTGAAGGTGACAGGGGTAAAATATAGGGAGCGAAAGGCTATTTACAATTTGCATGGAAACCAAATGGCAGTTATAAAAGTTGAGGGGCATGAAAGTAAAACAGTGGTTGGGAAGGGAGTGAGACAGGGTTGTAGCCTCTCCCCGATGTTATTCAATCTGTATATTGAGCAAGCAGTGAAGGAAACAAAAGAAAAATTCGGAGTAGGTATTAAAATCCATGGAGAAGAAATAAAAACTTTGAAGTTCGCCGATGACATTGTAATTCTGTCAGATACAGCAAAGGACTTGGAAGAGTAGTTGAACGGAATGGATAGTGTCTTGAAGGGAGGATATAAGATGAACATCAACAAAAACAAAACGAGGATAATGGAATGTAGTCGAATTAAGTCGGGTGATGTTGAGGGTATTAGATTAGGAAATGAGACACTTAAAGTAGTAAAGGAGTTTTGCTATTTGGGGAGCAAAATAATTGATGATGGTCGAAGTAGAGAAGATATAAAATGTAGACTGGCAATGGGAAGGAAAGCGTTTCTGAAGAAGAGAAATTTGTTAACATCGAGTATAGATTTAAGTGTCAGGAAGTCGTTTCTGAAAGTATTTGTATGGAGTGTAGCCATGTATGGACGTGAAACATGGACGATAAGTAGTTTAGACAAGAAGAGAATAGAAGCTTTCGATATGTGGTGCTTCAGAAGAATGAGGAGGTGTTGAATAGGATAAGGAAGAAGAAAAGTTTGTGGCACAACTTGACTAGAAGAAGTGATCGGTTTGTAGGACATGTTCTGAGGCATCAAGGGATCACGAATTTAGTATTGGAGGGCAGCGTGGAGGGTAAAAATCGTAGAGGGAGACCAAGAGATGAATACACCAAGCAGATTCAGAAGGTTGTGGGTTGCAGTAGGTACTGGGAGATGAAGAAGCTCTGCACAGGATAGAATAGCATGGAGATCTGCATCAAACCAGTCACAGGACTGAAGACCACAACAACAACATATTGTAATGGGTAAATCTCTCATTTTAAGCCATTCCCCGGAGCAGAGTCGTGTTTTCTTCTTCTTCTTTAGACACAGTGCGAAAATCAATGACAGGATTGCTTTGTATGCAATTGTGGCCTCACTCATTACGCTCAAATTACACACCAATACAAATATCGTCTGCCTCAAAGTGACGTTAAACTGACGAACATTGTTTGAACGTGTACAGGTGGCTTGGCAAATCCGTGACTAGATAAAATGAATTTTTCCAAACACGTTTGATCGTTTCGTGAGCCTATAGTGTAACTGGGAGACTTTTGTTCCTGTATGTTGTAGGATACCTCGCATCAGGCGCTCAACAGGGAGCACTTTAGGCAGCGACAGTAACAGCTGTTAGCAATAGACGCACATGCAGACGCATGCGCTCTCACGAACGCACGAGCACTGTGTGTCTGTTGTTTTGACATGGCTCAAGTAGCCGCCCAGGGCAGCAGACGCCGACGTGTTTGTCTCTGTTAGAAGACCCGGCTCGGCCCCTTTGTTCTCCGCACCTGTGTTCCTGAAGCTGACAGCTGCGCCCTGCGGCTGTCCAGACAGGAGCGCCTCCAGACACCAGTGCACCGGACCTCTTTGTGTTTTCCGTTCCTGCGGAACGCTGCCACAGGCATTCGTTCTTCAACCTCCACAAAAAGAGCAACCAAGAACTGACGCACTTACTCTGTCAAGACGTACGTTTGGCTGACGACAAAAAGGGACGGTAAGTCCATTTTCTACGCTGCCTGGTTGAGGACGATTACTAGGCTCCAAAATGTATCTCTTCTTTCGAGGAAGTTGTCTGCTTGGATGGAAAATTTAAGATTTCAGTTATGTGAACCATCCTTTCTAAAAGTATGGTTGTCGAAAAATTTTGTCACAGGACTACCCACATAAGACCTGAAAATCAAATGAAGGGCAGATAATTCTGAAACAAAGGAATGATTATGTACCATATTTCACACAAACCAACGGTAACAGAGCCATCACAAATTTTCTGTAGCTCAGAAACGACGAATTAGAAAAAAAAAATTAACAAATTCATTCCCAAAATGATCATAATATAGAGATTTAATGCAGGTGCGTCATCTAAACGAACCACGTTGGTAGCAAAATGCACAAAGATTTTCAGTTATAAATCAAACGAAAGACGGCTTTAACTTAATGGGAGCCTTGTGTACAGCTCTACTTGCCAACTGACGTAGAGCGACTGAAGGATACTTCCTAGCAGATTAAAACTGTGTAACGGACCGAGACTCGAACGCGGGACCTTTGCCATTCGCGGGCAAGTGCTCTACCAACTGAGTTACCGAAGCACGACTCACTTTACAGAAGCTCGCAGGAGAGCTTTACAGAAGCTCGCAGGAGAGCTTCTGTAAAGTTTGGAAGGTAGGAGACGAGGTACTGGCAGAAGTAAAGCTATGAGGATGGGGCGTGAGTCGTGCTTGGATAGCTCAATTGGTAGAGCACTTTCCCCCGAAAGACAAAGGGCCCGAGTTCGAGTCTCGGTCCGGTGCACAGTTTCAATCTGCCAGGAAGTTTCATATCAGCGCACACTCCGCTGCAGAGTAAAAATCTCATTCTGAACTGAAGGATACTTTCCATTATATGGCAGCTTCACACAGTGTTGCGCTACTTATTTGCCACATATTGTGGCCACGAACCATGAACTTTCGTGTGCGGCTGGCCGTTCCGGGCACAAGCTCTTTCCGAATTTCGCTGTTACAATCACACAGCATCGCCATTGATCTATACCACGAAATGGCTAAGCGGTCATCCAATCTCAGTCGTAGCTTGCCCATGCAACGGCTTCCAGAATCAACAAATATTAGAGTTTTCAGTATTTATATGCTTATTAACCGAATTCAAAAACTTAAAACGGTTTCATAATCTAATCGTTAACATGTATCAGTAACGTCAGAGGTTTAATACACTAAGGTAAGTATTTAAGTTAAGATACTATATACAGGGTGAGTCACCTAACATTACCGCTGGATACATTTCGTAAACCACATCAAATACTGACGAATCGATTCCACAGACCGAACGTGAGGAGAGGGGCTAGTGTAATTGGTTAATACAAACCGTAAAAAAATGCACGGAAGTATGTTTTTTAACACAAACCTACGTTTTTTTAATGGAACCCCGTTAGTTTTGTTAGCACATCTGAACATATAAACAAATAAGTAATCAGTGCCGTTTGTTGCATTGTAAAATGTTAATTACATCCAGAGATATTGTAACCTAAAGTTGACGCTTGGGTACCACTCTTCCGCTGTTCGATCGTGTGTATCGGAGAGCACCGAATTACGTAGAGATCTAAAGGGAACGGTGATTGACCTTAGGTACAGAAGAGACTGGAACAGCACATTACGTCCACATGCTAACACCTTTTTATTGGTCTTTTTCACTGACGCACATGTACACTACCATGAGGGGTGAGGTACACGTACACACGTGGTTTCCGTTTTCAATTACGGAGTGGACATGTCGGGCCAATAGATGTTCAATGTGGTGGCCATCATTTGCTGCACACAATTGCAATCTCTGGCGTAATGAATATCGTATACGCCGCAGTACATCTGGTGTAATGTCGCCGCAGGCTGCCACAATACGTTGTTTCATATCCTCTGGGGCTGTAGGCACATTCTCCTTTAACGTACCCCACAGAAAGAAGTCCAGAGGTGTAAGATTAGGAGAACGGGCTGGCCAATTTATGCGTCCTCCACGTCCTATGAAACGCCCGTCGAACATCCTGTCAAGGGTCAGCCTAGTGTTAATTGCGGAATGTGCAGGTGCACCATCATGCTGATACCACATACGTCGACGCGTTTCCAGTGGGACATTTTCGAGCAACGTTGGCAGATCATTCTGTAGAAACGCGATGTATGTTGCAGCTGTTTGGGCCCCTGCAATGAAGTGAGGACCAATGAAACCCGCTTCATCGGTAAACAGGTAGAACTGCAACGCATTCTCTGTTAATCCCCATTGACAGAATTGCACTCGATGATTAAAGTCATCACCATGTAATTGCTGATGTAGCGACACATGAAACGGGTGAAAGAGGTGACGATGCAGTATGCGCATGACACTACTGTGACTCATTCCACCGGCTTTCGCAATGTCCCGTGTACTCATGTGTGGGTTCATGGCAACAGCAGCTAACACACCAACTGCACCCGCTTCTCCTGTGACGGGCCTGTTACGGACCCGTTTGCGTGCTACGACCATACCTGTTGCATACAGTTGGCGGTAGATGTTTTGCAATGTGCGGCACGTTGGATGCTCTCTGTCCGGGTACCGTTCTGCATACACCCTGCAGGCTTCAGCTGCATTTCGTCGACACTCGCCATAGATGAGTATCATCTCTGACTTTTCAGAGTTCGAATAGACCATGGTCACAGTTCTTACAACACTACACTATCACAGACGTCCGGTAACACGGTGTACTACAGTTGGTCTGCGTGCGGAGACGAATGCAGAATAACAATAGCAGCAAGCGCTACATGCGGACACTGCGACAGCTAGGCCAAACCACAACAGTGCACTACAGCCACACTCGTAAATACGGTCGTCATCGTAAACATGTCCCTGCAGATGCTGCTCGCCGACCGTGGCCCGTGTTTGTTACAACACGCAACTGAACGTCGGAGGTTTCAAGCTACTTTAGGTTACAATATCTCCGGATGTAATTAACATTTTACAATGCAACAAACGGCACTGATTACGTATTTGTTTATATGTTCAGATGTGCTAACAAAACTAACGTGGTTCCATTTAAAAAAACGTTGGTTTGTGTTAAAAAACATACTTCCGTGCATTTTTGTATGGTTTGTATTAAACAATTACACTAGCCCCTCTCCTCACGTTCGGTCTGTGGAATCGGTTCGTCAGTATTTGATGTGGTTTACGAAATATATCCAGCGGTAACGTTAGGTGACTCACCCTGTATATGTCTTTACACAGCGTAAATCAAGGCATACAAATTATTCAAACTACAGAAGTTGGACAAAAATATCTAATGCGATGTAGGAAACCCGTTGGAATGCAACGTGGCTGCTAGTCGTATTGGAATAAATAAATACAGAACCTGCATCCTTTCCAAAGGAATCTTATACCACTCTTGCGCAAAGTAGTGACAATGTCAGGTAATTATGACTGAGGTGGATAGAGATCACGAACCATTCCCTCCAAAGCAAACCACAAAGGCTCAATAACATTGAGAAAAGGTGACTGTACCGGGCAGGGGAGGTTCGACAATCCAACCTCGTTGCGAGCTGTGTGAACAGGAGCCGCTTTGTTACGCAACACAGCATCGCACCGGATAAGAAATATTGTGCTATGGGATGGACCTGGTGGGCCAAAGTGGTTACATAATCACTAGCATTAACAATACCTTCCAGAGTTACGAGGGTTGCCAAGAAAGTAATAAACCGAATTTTTTTTCTGAGCCGAAAACAATGCTACGAATGCGAAACGTTACGTCTGTATTACTTGAAGTCTACTGAGTGAGCGCGCCGAGATTCCGTCACTTGACACAGATAGCGTAGCTGCAGGACAGCTTCAAAATGGCGGAGGTAATGTACAGTCGTGCTCAAAGGTATCCGAACGACCTGAATTGCATTTCACCTGATTCGCATTCAACCAGCATAGTGCAACTGTCTACCAGATCCTCTCATCCCTCCATGGTACAGTCGTTTGACTATTGAAAGTGGTTCTGACAAGTCACCACTAGAAAACACTGCTCTGTATCGCAATAACTCAAGATGTAAAGTTATACCACAATACTACAAATCTCAGGGAACACCTTATCACACATAAGACTGTCCTTAAGGCTTGTAAGCTCACATTTATTGCAATAAATGACATACCTGAAATGTTACCACTCTCATTATTACGTCAGATAGGTAGCGCACGTAGTAAGTTCGTAGTATTCATGAAATGGTTCAAATGGCTCTGAGCACTATGGGACTTAACATCTGAGGTCATCAGTCCCCTAGAACTTAGAACTACCTAAACCTAACTAACCTAAGGACATCACACAGATCCATGCCCGAGGCAGAATTCGAACCTGCGACCGTAGCGGTCTCGCGGTTCCAGACTGCAGAGACTAGAACCGCACGGCCATTTGGCCGGCCGTATTCATGATTTCCTCTTCAAAGTAACATATTGAACTTGTTATTTAACACAAAATTACATTAAAAATTTAAGTTATTCACGAGCAGCTAGTTGAGAATATGTATGAACTTCAAATGACACGACGAACCGTCTTGTTCTGCATATGGATTCAAACCCAGGTCATGCAGACTAAAATTTCGCGACTGACGGATACTAACAGTCATTCCTGACTAGGCATACAGAGAGTGATATATCTCGATTTGAGACGTTATCAGTTAGCAAATATCAACTTTAAATTACGTAACGAAAATATTATTAGTGAACGCGAATTCCTACCCAGCATCTATTGTCCCTGTTAATGAACTACGAGAGATGCTAAATATTGCTTATTCACAAGTAACTTACTTGAAATGCCGTGAGATAAAGCTTTGTGTTCAACAGGGATTCGAAGCCAGAACGTAATCGGATTGTTATCGAAGCACAATCAACTGTGATATATCCGATTTTCTCGGCAGTAGCTTTAACTGAAATGACGACACGAAACATTAATGTTTTCCTTCTCAGGACTCCAACCCGGCACCTATCGCTGTTATATTCTAGAGAAAACGAACCTTAAATATGGGTTTGTTACACTAGCAGAGACATGTGAGCATGTTTGAACTAGAAATTATATGACGAAGAATTCAGTACTGACTGGGAATCGAACCCACACATATCGTTGTTCACTACACAAAAAGAGACGTCAGCTACCGAATTCTTCTCCATCAGAAGTACGGAATAACATCCTTGAACTTACAGTGATCTCTCAAATAGTTTTGTGTATCACTGGGAGTGAAAAACGTCAGATTTCGTGAGTGTTGACAGCGAATGAAAATGCCTTAAAAATCAAAATTATTATCCACCAGCAGGTAGGTGTTCTTATGCTAGAGCTTGATAAAACATAATGAAAACTTTAGTGCCGTTGCAGGATTCGAACCCAATCGCGCGCAGTATGTGGATATGTTGAGGAATCTGCAGTTTTGAACAACCTACAAATAGTATAGTCACGAAGGGATCAAATTCCGCGTTAAGGGCGGTCTGAGTTGCATTCCAAGTTCAGAACCAATTTCATCGACATACAGAAACTCAAATAAAAGACGGAATAAGTGTCCTGTGACTCAACATAGCGTTTGTTTCGTCACTAGAAATAAATAGTTCAAATGGCTCTGAGCACTATCGGACTTAACATCTGAGGTCATCAGTCCCCTAAAACTTAGAACTACTTAAACCTAACTAACCTAAGGACATCACACACATAGACGCCCGAGGCAGGATTCGAACCTGCGACCGTAGCGGTCGTGCGGTTCCAGACTGAAGCGCCTTTAACCGCGTGGCCACACTGGCCGGCCTAGAAATAAATAACTAGTATAAGAAAGGCTACTAGTTATAGAGTTCCCACATTTCGCCACTCCTGACTTTATTGTGGTTCAACCTAACGTCTACTTCGTAGAGAAAGAATATCATGTTTAATGTAAATTTCAGACCACAATGCCATAATACCTTCTTCACTTGGCGTAGCCAGAAGAGAATAGAATCTGTCTCTCCCTATTTAAAATCATCAGCAGGAACTGGAATCGAACCCAGACCATCGGCATACAAATCAATCATCAATCCAACAGACCATCAATACCTCTACTGTGGGATGCATTTTTCATCATAATACAGTTGCGGCACACCCGATGAGAATTCTGGCACACAAGCTCCCTGTAGTGGTTTGCAGCATGTTCAGTACATTCATTTACTTGGTTAACCGAATCGCCATTAACTAGCTGCCTCGGCTACCCAGTGCATACATTCGACTCTTTTTTGTAATCACCGAAATAAAATTACGTAACTGCAACCTACTCAGAACTGCCAACAATGTAGGATGCAGAAATTTCCTTTCCTTTGAGCTACTCTATTGCGCTATCTGTTTGTTGAAAACATCGTGCAGTGGAAAAGAAAAGCTGTAACTGTCTGTCTCTCAGAAGTCTAGATCCGGCAATACGCATTATCTTACAGCACTGTGGAAAGCAAACATTCTGCAAGAACTATTGTTGACTTCCGGAGCTGCTGTAGTTACATTATGGGTAGTAGCGTAATGGTAAGCATCGCGCACAGTATATAAGACGTCTCGAGTTCTATTACATTCGCTGCTACACTTTTTAAAACGCAATTCTGCTGTCTGCTGAAGTTACCAATTTAATGGAACTTTGAACATAATTCTCTTTACTTCTCAATCCAAAATAGCCGCATGTGCAGAAAGGACTAACATCTGCTACATTTTGTTCTTTTCAGGTTGAATAGGCGGCCAGGCAGCAGATGTATCTCGAAGCTTTTGTATTATGTATGGGGAGAGCGAATCGTGCCAAAATAGAAAAGTATTTTCTGCATTAGCTGTCGCCTGGTAGTGGCATTTTATTCTTCTTCAAACCTTGTTTGACAGCTTTAACTCAGAACAAGTTTTCTACATGGATGTAATCAATAAACTGCATGTGCATTGTCAGATTGTTATAGATGACATCAGGGAATTCGCATATGTCGTTGATGATTAATTTCTCTCTTATGTTTAGTATTGGTTTAACAACACCAAAAGAAACCTTATGAAGATTTTGCGTTGTATTATAAGAAATGAAATAAAACTATCCACGATAACCTTGTGACGAAAGTCTGTTTTAATAAAACTGAGTATCTGTACACAAGGGTGCCTCTATTGGCACGAATTAGTAAAATACTGTTCACTTAGATTTCGATTGGGTCTGTGTTTAATTGGTATGCTGTGTCATACTCAACGGGTATGCAAATGTGGCATTTCATAAATAAAGTTATGTATTCCTAGAAACCCAAAATTTGCTTGTCAGCAGCGGAATGAGGCGTCACCTGTTGTGCAGCATTGCAAGTTTTCACCATTGCACTATGAGCTGAAATTATTTTCTTGCGTTTTCCTTATCGATGTTTGATCTGACTGCTTGTAGCAGAAGGGATAAAAACGTTGACGCTGCGAGACTGGAACCTCGTATCGCAACAGACGCTTCTTCACAACTCAACACTTCATCACACAGCTAGCGAAGAGGTACAAATCGTACCTTTCTCTTACGAGGCCAGTTGCGGGTAGAGCTCGTAAACCGCTACATAAAGGACGAGTTTAGTGGCGATTTCCACGTGCAACGGTTTTCCTGGGCTGAAAACCGTAAATTTACAATCTTTTGTTACATCTCGAGCGATAATAAGTCAGATTATTTAATGGAAATGACAGGAAATAGTAAGTGAACTTTGAAGCTAAATTCCGTGCACACCAGGAAGTAACTCGCCGATCACAGAGTTGCCAAACATACCTTGCCTTGTTGCCAAATCTCAGTTACAGTACCAGCAGGAAGAAGACGAACGTAGGTGATCCTACAGCGGTCTGGGAAGTGACCATAGCTGGCGTCTCAAAGACGCGGCTGCTTCGGCGTGGAATACGTAATGCGTGTGATTCGCATTTCAGTAACTAGGTTTAGGGACTGGAGCGTAGTTACTAATAATACTCAGAACTGTCTGCAAACTAAGCATCATAAATCAGAAACCCTCACAATTGTTTGTATATTTCTTTCGTAACTGTACTCAAAACTAAGAAACTCATTCACGGACGTTTTCGTGCCTCACCGATAGTCGAGCACACCAAACAAATAAAAATAAAAAAGAATGTGTATAAGTGTGTGTGTGTGTGTGTGTGAGAGAGAGAGAGAGAGAGAGAGAGAGAGAGAGGGACAAAAGTAAAAAACAATGAGAGAGGGTAAAAAATTGTTAGAAAGAAATTGAATGCCGCAATGTAAAAGAAAACTTCCATTAAAATGCCACTGTCCACATCATTTGGAAATGTCGTATTCATGATCAATGGAACATGTATTAATCTAACCTAATATAATCATTTCATGTTGCTGTCTAGCCATGAACAGTCTTGAATTACCGAAATTTACGCCAGTATCAGTAACCAAATCTAAACTTGAAAATAAAAGACGACAGTTTTTATAGTAAACCGGGACTCCTATCAAGACCCTTTCATCCCTGTTAACAAACCACGAAAGATGTCTGATATTCCTCCATTCAGAAGTAACAAAGTGTGTATGCATTTAAAAATGAATTACATTATGTGTAGTTCTGTGCCGGCGATACGAACCCAACATGGAATCGGATTGTTAACTAAGTAAAATCAAATGTTACGTATCGATTTTTCTTACCAGCTGCTAGGTGTTTGAATGTAAAATATACAAATTTTTGTGCCTGAGCGACAATTGAACCGCACTCCTTTCGTTCTTCTTTATCGTCCACGAATATAGCTCAAGTATCAATTACTTACTCACCAACAGTAAGATATGTGCGTGTTTGACCAGAAATTGTTGGCAACACATGAACAGACATTAAAAATGCACGTTAATTTTTCTAGCAGGCCGGTATGCACGTGATAGGACTTGAAATGAAATCATGAATAATTTTGTACTGGATCAGGAATCGTTCCCACATACTTACCTTTGGAGGAGACCTAGGGAAGATTGCATTCCTGGAAAAAGGAACGAAATGCTTCAACTTTACTGTTCCGAGATATTCAGATCCTTGGAAGAGGAGATACGAATTCGAATCATAGTCGAGCACCAAATTTTTCAGCGTCTCTGGTTCTAGTAATATAAGAGCCCTTATCCTATCGGTTCATCAAATAAAATAAATTTTTCTGATGTACGTAAGTTTTTGGCTACAGAATTTCTGTTTACCATACCTCCACCTATGTCATTTCCCAAAGTAAAGCGGCTCTGTCCAGTTGGGACTGAAAGAACGTGATGTTTAATGCGGGTTCTGAATTATAACGTCTTTCTCTTGAGTTTATCAGAGTTGAAGTAAATCTGTTTGTGCCTCTTAAAAGTAAATGCCTGAACCCACGAATTGCACTTGTGAAAGTTCGTTCCACCAGACCATTGTGGCCACATTTCCCAGACCCATTAGTGTGCTGTAACGGATGATGTGCTTAGCTTACAAAATTAGTCACGGTAGAAAAAATGTGAGTCTATGAAATGGTTAAGTAGAAGCAAGCTTCTGATGGGGAGATTATGCTATTCTCACGTCATCATGATGTAAAGACTCTTCTAGGCATCATAGCCTTGATGTGAAGCCATTTTGAAATTTTCACTAATTCAGCAAATTTCTTAGTTCGAGGAAATCCAATATGAAGTATGAAGTTACCGGATAATTCGATTATTACTGTCATTATTACTGTTATTTTCTTCATACCGCTGCTGGAATACAAGTGCTTGAAGATCATTTAAGGCCTTTTGGTCATTATAGAAGTAGTTGCCCAAGAACAGGTTCTCTCCCTGTCTACGGAATCCTTCTCGTGTTAATATCAAACATCAGCAAGTACTCGTAGATTGCATTAAAACTTAAGTAATTGATGAAGACGTTACTTGATAACAAAAACGCGTTGCATTTTTACGTTTACTTGCGCCTAGAAATGGCTGTCGGTTACTGCCAAACCAAATGCCAAGGGATCTTACTGCATTCCGATAGACGTCGCTGTCAGTTCTTCCATGTGATTTGGTCGACGTGTCCTGTATCAAATGGTGTATGACAGAGAATGTTTTAGAAAAACATTTGTTTTCCTTTGCAATAAACAAAAAGGTTTCCATTCTAAGTTATCCAAGTTGAAAATTTTCGCAATATTAGTTCAAATTTAATATTCGCTTCCATAATGTAGGAAAGTATTTCACAGTTGCAAAAGCCGCATCCGACTCATTGTCCTTACACTTAGTCGCTGACCATAAAGTCTAGCTCAGAGTGACACCAATTTAAGTAACCTAATTTAGCGAAAACTGTTTGCCAGTGCTGTTCCTCACCGGAAAATATGCAATTCAATCATTGGGCTCCATAAGTACACTGTAACAGTAATCTCTGTGTGTATGCAGTGCATACGGATTGTAGAATTTAGTGGTGCTCTCTCTTCCACATCTGTATACAACATGCCAGACCTAAACGGGCCCTTTATCGTTACAGGCCCTGGGAGGTGCAATATCATACTGACAACAGTAATGTACTTATACTGACAACATCGCTGTTCGTTTTACCTGATTTTGTAATTTTTTAAATAAAGCAACATGTCCTTCCAGTGGGAGACATTTCGTCCCCCTTGTCCTTCTGTGAAATTTGTCAGTAAGCTTTTTGCCTTCCAAACAGCGAAATGTGGCAAAGTGCGGCCGGTAAACGATTCACAAACCACGATATAGTGCCGTTAAGACGATTTCTTTAAACACTGGCGTAGCTGAAGGAATTTAGTTTCTTCTTAAATCGTCTTATGCAGCAACGTTCACAGATATCTCAAGTAGGAAAAGCTCTTTATCCAGGTACGAAGGTTGTAAAACAAACTTCCCACATTTTATGTCAGGTTGATCTTTTCGTCTGATAACACTACGTAAGTAGTTTGTCTAAGAGGTATCACAAGTAGTGTTGCTATAGCTGTGGGAATCATTGGTTGAAAACGAGTTTAACACCAGTGGGTACAGCACTGCTTAATATTCAAAATGGTTATCGACCTAAGTCTGAGTTCATCCACAAACTGAGGTGTATTTATAATGTTAAAGCTAGACTGTGTATCCTAGTCTTCCTTGAGTGGGCATCGGAAGGCGTTTAGACACTCGTATACGGGGTAATCCCGAAAGTAAGGACTCCTAAGGGACACGCAAGTGTAAACGCAGGCACAAACGAGAGATTCTTAATTTTAATGCCCGCCAAATACCACAGTAATATCTGCATGGTGGCAAAGTGGTCAAGAGCAAGACTGCAAATGCGAAGGTCTCAGGTTCAATCCCTCGTCAGGCCCACGATTTTTTATGTACCATTTTACACTTATTTCCCCTCGGGCAATGTTTGTTGATGTGTGGTCCGAAAGCCACGTTAAACTGTTGGTTCTCTTATTTAACTGGCTAGGTAAGTCAACTCAAAGGTCGGAGGAAAGCAACGGTATACCACTTCCAACAAGACCGTGCCTGTTACAGCACTGTGGTGTTCAAACCACTCTTCCGACTGATGACCACTTTACTTTCTATGGGTTCCAAAGTTAATGATCTTCGGTTTATTAACATTTTTGTGCTTTCATGCTGTAGCTTTGATACCAGTAAACGTAAGTAGCCGGCCGAGCACTGTCACCGTTCGAGTTGTCAAGGTGGTAGACGACGATGCTGTCGACCCCAGTTACAGTCTTGGTCATGCCTATATTTCAGTTGAATACGTCTATGTGACTTTCTGCGTATTTCAAGATATACATTTATACACTTGGTACGCACCCAAATTGATATCTGATAGAGCTGTATTTAGCAACATGAATCAGATATGTTTTCCGTGCAATATAACGGACAACACGGCAGTGCAGCGAGATTTCGTTTGTGTGTTGCGCATGGTGCAAGAAATATTTGTGGTTTACTTGCTTCTATGATAGGTTTCACTCCACTGAATGCGAGCAAACTCACGAATAAGACTGTCAATAACTGGAATTGCGCAATAATACACTTAAAAGGTGTATTTTTGCATTATGTATCCCGATGAAAAAACTGTAAATAGATTATATGCCTACTTGCTTATTACTCACGCTTCTCGATGCTTTCCTCAAAAAATAAATGTAAAATAAAAAGAGAGAGAGAGAGAGAGACAGACAGAGAGAGAAAACAGAAATGTATTTCCAATATCAGCTCGGTGACGCCATGGTAGTCTCGTGATGTAAAGCAAGGATAGTTGATAGGTAATATCTCGTTGTCCTAGCGATTTGTATGGCTACAGGGTTCTTTCTTTTCTTTCTGCAAACAACCAGAACAGAATTCAGTAACAAAGTGGTAAGAACACCTATGCAGTGGCCAATTAAACACTCAGCCTTTCTTGGTTGTTTTGTTAATCGTCTGTAATGCAGTAAACATCCTTGATTACTGATTTGTTATTACTACCATTTCACTGTTATTCGTCTCACAACAGCTTTCCTATCACTCATTGCTGCCGATGCACGTAAAGAGTGGATCAGGATGAATGGAATGTAGGATGTTTCGTCACGGAGAATATACACATTTATCTTGGCGTCTTGTGTTCAGCGTAATATGAAAATCTCAATAAGAGAAGACGACAACGGGATGCCGGCCATGCAGGCTATAACACCCAACTATTTCTGTCGACTTAACACCATGACGACAAACAAATTGGCGTCTTACTGTATTTTGATTGTAATTCGTTAGCCTTCTTGCGACATCATTTTAATACCTCGTGGGAGCAGGCATAATATTTTGCTGTTTGAACACGGAACAATAACACACAAAGATACTAGATGGAAGGATACAAAGAAACAATCAGACTCATGGGTGTGGATCCAGTTCATCACTAGAAGACTAAACAACAGGGAAACATTACGAAAGCAATGAATACGCTGGTTAGTATACATTATTTGTATAGATCTGAAGATGAAAAAGCGCAGGTCTGCACAGTGCCCGCATCTGCTCTTTAGTTTCTGTCTTTTTAGTTTCTTCTCTTCTGAATTTTAAAATTAATTGATTATTACGTGGTACAGAATAATTAGTTAACTGTGTTTCTTACAGCTTCTATTCGCACCAACATTTTTCTACATTCTCGTGCAATTCATGAAATTCTACTTGTATGATCACAAGACTGCACATAGATGCAATCGATTTCGAGGTGCAAAGTGTTGTTATCTTACTTTTCGTGACAGGTGGGCGAAGTTGATTTCCAAAGACTTTCTATTGTACTGAAATAAACGTTTGTCACAAAGTAACATGGTAAGTGTTTTATTCGGATATATTTTGTGGCAAACTGTAATCGTTATGGAAGATTACACACCTGAATGTTTGACGCTACTGGTATGAGAAAACGCTGCATATTAACCAAATCCCGCACCCCCTCTCCGTATCCTCCTATGACACAAGCACAGGATTCTCGTCCCGTAACGCTACAGAGCTGTTCCTAGCACAGCTGAGAATTGGCAACATCGTCACAAACATTTGGCAACACTGTGACAGTGCCATCACTTCCACGTATGGTACTGAATTGACTCGCTAAATTTACTTGATATTCCCTTTCCATTTGAATAATTCGTGCTATATAATCCTTATGTAATCTAAGACACTGAGACAGAAAATTCAATTTTTTGGCTAAAGAAATGCTACTCTTCGCATAAGTGACAACTTTTATTACCTTTCACGATGCATTATGAGGCTCAGTGACCAACAGCATGATGAGAGTGGCGTGCTGGCAGCAGTGTGTCCATAGCCCCATGGTACCGCCCATGTCTCGTGTTGCAACAGCACAATTAGTCGTCAGTTTTAATTGTGGTAGTGGCCAGCATGTGCAAGCTTTTTTCCTGATTTATTTTATGGGGCTGCGAATTTCCAGAAAAAATTCTGTAACGAAATCAGGAGAAAACTTTTACACATGAAATCTTCTTGGTAGCTCAACACAGTAAGTTGTGTTAATGGTCATAGATATCGGCTTTCTGACTGCCAAGCCACTTCACGATACAAGCGTCTCTGAAGAAATACTAATCGACCGTCAACGATACGAAATTCAATATTGTTCTTCACTTAAGAATCACATGCCAGGATGATAAGGATGAAGGAAAGGAACCTCTTGGTTACTACAGGGCATAAATGCTAAATTTCCTCAGTAGCAATTAGGAACTCTCTGCAGACATTTGCTAACAGCGGCTCTAGCAACTTACTTTTTCTCTGGGTAGCTTCAAATATGGGCAATTTTGTTGCCTTAAATCCAATTGAATATTTTAAATATCACCTTTGAACACTGTTCACTTCTCCATTAATTAATGTATGGACCTCAAAACAAGCAATTTGCCAGAGTAGCTGTAGAACAGGTTCTGAAACGTATTGACACGATGTTACGCATACATTTACCATAGGGAGTCCAAGAAAGACACCAAACACATTACATTGCATTTACTCTCTGTGCCTTGACTAACACACATGAATCACTGACAAAAATAAATTATTTGAAGAATCTCCTGTGGAAGGAAAAAGAACAGGATGTGACGCTTTAATTATAGCACACTGGATCAGAAACAATGAAATTAATTCTGTGCCACATTGATGTATTGCATACTAGTGTAATAAAATACTCATCAAATAAAAAGGCTTTTGTGCCTCTGTTGCTATCGAGTGTTAAACACAAATCGTAGACAGATTTTATGGGTCACCACTCAAAACATTAAAGCATTTTACACCGTCGAGAGGCAGGAGTAGAGCGGACGTTGTCGGCAGAAGGTGAGGCAGTGCAGTGCTTCATCCTCCGCCGGTAGGCAGCAAACGGATCCCAGAGAACTCAGACGCATGCGGCGTTCAGAGACAGATGGTCGGGCAATAAATCTCTCGCTAAAATATTCTTGATTGAAAGGGGCGATAAAAGTTTTGTTGATGTATACTTTCGGTTGCCAGACGTCATATTAGCTAGTCTCGCGTTTTATCTCAAGACTACAGTTGTAGTCAAGAGCGATAGACTGCAGTCAAGATTTCTCCGGGAAATGATGCTGTCTACAATGTTGACAGATCGGGCATATTGCCGGACTTCTGAGGGGAGCATGAGTACATTGTCCACATTATGTGAATGACTCAGCGGGCAATATTTTTTTGTATAAGACTGTATCTACAACATATATTGCACGCTGAAGACCAAGAAGAATTAAAAAAACAAAATTAGTTTATGAGAGCAACTATAGCAATCGAAGTATTCATAATATTTTATACGTGTGTGTAAACGCCTTCCAATGCCCACTCAAGGAAGACAAGGATACACAGTCTAGCTTCAATATTATAAATATGCCACAGATTGTGGATGAACTCAGACTTAGTTGATAATCATTTTCAATATTTAGCAGTACTGTACCCATTGGTGTTAATCTCGTCTTCAACCAATGATTCCCACAGCTACAGGAACACTTCTTGTGATACCTCTTAGACAAAATATTTATACAGTGCTATCAGGCGAAAAGGTAAACCTGACACAAACTGAGGGAAGTTTGATTTACAACCTTCGTACCTGGAGATATCTGTGAACGTTGCTGCATAAGACGATTCAAGAAGAAACTAAATTCCTTCAGCTGCAACAATGTTTAAAGAAATGGTCTAAACGACACTAAATCGTGGTTTGTGAATCGTTTACCGGTCGTACTCTGGAAGGCAAGAAGCTTACTGACAAATTTCACAGGAGGAAAAGTGGGACAAAACGTCTCCCACTGGAAGGTTATGTTGTTTTATTTAAATGATTACAAACTCAGGAAAAACGAAGTGTAAGGTCAATGATGCGAGTTTTGCAACTGTGAAATACATTCCTACGTTATAGAAGCGATTATTAAATTTCAACTAATATTGCGAAAATTTTGAACTTGGATAGCCTAGAATGAAAATCTTTCTGTCTATTGCTAGGGAAAACAACTGATTTTCTGTCATACACAACTTCTGTCATACAAAACTTGAAACATATCATATCGACCAAATCAGATTGCAGAACTGACAGGGACGTATATCGGAAAGCAGTAAGATTTCTTCCCTTTTAGTTTGGCAGTACTCGACAGTCGTTTCTGGGCGCAAGTAAGTGAAGAAAGGCCGCGTGTTTTTGTTATCAAGTAACATGTTCATCAATTACTTTAGTTTTAATGTCATCTACGAGTAATTGCTGATGTTTGATATTAAGATGAAAATGATTCTGTAGATAGGGAAAGAACCTGTTCTTGGACAACTACTTCCATAACGACCAAAAGGCATTAAAATGAACTTCAAGCACATGTCTTCCAGCAGCGGTATGAAGAAAATGATAGTAATAATGATGGTAATAATCGAATTCAAAATGGCTCTGAGCACTATGGGACTCAACATCTTAGGTCATAAGTCCAATAATCGAATTATCCGGTAACTTCACACTTCACAGTGGAGTTTTTCGAACTAAGAAATTTGCTGAATTTGAGAATAATTCAAAATGGCTTCACATCGAGACTTTGATACCTAGAGGTGTCTTTACATCCTGCTGACATGAGAATAGCATAATCTCCGAGTCAGAGGCTTGCTTCTATTTAACCATTTCATAGACTCGCATTTTTTCCACCGTGACTAATTTTGTAACCTAAGCACATCATCCGCTACAGCACATTCCTGGGGCTGGGAAATGTGGCCACAATGGTCTGGTTTAACGAACTATCACAGGTTGTAACACCACAGCTCTTATACTGTATGAATTTATTTTGTATTTTTGCTTTATTTAATGTCACATTGTTGATCTTCTGTAAATGTGTTTGAATCGATAACATAAAATTGTGTACTCTTTTCTTTGTTAAAAACTTTGATGTCGTGATTTGATTCTATGCAAAGTAGTGTATCTGTAATTTAAAGTTCTTTGTCCCATTTGGAGGGAACAGAACTTATTGTATGTAATTGTAATTTTGTGTGAATAATTTTTTGTAGAAGTGTCAATATGTGAAAATGTTCTGTTTTATTTAATGTCTTTGTTTGCTGTTATGTAAATTGCTGATCCTCACTTAGGGTTCTTAGTTAGTTTGTATGTAAATGGTGTAGTGGTTCCCCTTAGGAACGGAAATGTGTAGCGCGCGCAAATTGTGGTTGGCTTAGGTGAAAAAGGTGGAACTGATAGTCAGTCGGGGAAGAGCAGTCAGTCGGAGACGAGTCACCAGTTGGAAAGGAGCTACGAGTCTGTGCACTGTCATTATAACGGTGCATATTGTGATGATTCAGAGAGAGGCTTTTCCTGCTTCTTTCCAAGGCCTCGGATGGATGGACAAATAGCTGGAACTATTCTGGAATTTGTATTTATCATCGCCACCAAGAAATGACAGAGTCCAGCAATTCTACCTGCAATTCCACCTACCAACATGCAGTTGCCACCACATTGCGCAATCACTGTAACGTAATACTATATTGATGTACAGTGAAGGATCAGCCTAATGGATTTGTTAGTGTGCTGAAATATAAGGTAATTCATGTCGGAATTTATTTACCTACCTTGATTTTACTCCTCATCATAACACCTCTCAGGGTCCTCTCCGTTTGAAGTAAAGTGATTACCGAGTGTCCTTACTGAAAGTACATTGAAGCCTAGAGCTCTGTTAAATAATGCCTCTTGAACTTATTAAAGAGAAAGTTAAAGTCAATGATAATTGCTGAAAACAATTTTCCTAGTAAAACTGCTTATCAAAGTACTGTTGCTAACGGTAAAATTAAAAGTCCTTAAGTAAAGTAAATGAACACATTGTTGCCTGTAGTAAATTCTAAAAGGAGAGTCAGTTTCTTGCAATTTTGTCAACATTGTGTTTCGTTGTAGTAAAAGTGAGAAAGCTGCAGTTGTGAAACGTTACATTCTCATGTATGCCAAGTGTTTGTCTCTCTTGTGTGCATATTAACAGTATAAAGACCACTCAGTTTGTGTAAACCCTGAAAGTGATAGTGTTTTTCTGTACGTCTTATAATTTAGAAAATAGTTCCTGCTGCTCTAACTATTAACTTCAATCTTAAAACATATGTGCGTCAGAGTTCATTGCACTCGCGTGTTACTAAGTCTAGGTTGTGTCTGTTGTGTTGTCCATTATAGTTACTTATACCTACTTTCATAAACGAGAATGTTAATCTTTCTCTTGCCTAATTAGGCTGGCGACCGTTTCCCTTATTCTAGGAATAGTATAGCTAGGCAAAATTTTGTTTGTCACTATTCCAATATTTACGTAATTCTTACTTTCATTTCCGATAAGCCACCTCCGTTAGGAACAACACGGTCAAACTAACAAAATTCCTCTCAGAGGGTAACACTGCTCTGTTGCTTTGTGCCATAGTTTCTTTTACAAAATTGTTTTATGTCATAATCTGCTTCTAGCGTTGAGGTTATGGTACAGTAGTATCAGAGAAGGAGTGTTATACGTTTAAAAACATATACAGTCAATCTGGCACAAAGTTCTTTTCCTAATACAGAATCCAAAGCCCTAATGAAAACAGAAACAGAAGTATTCAAACCAAATGGTACAACTTTGTATTGGTAACATTTTCCTGCAAACAAAAAAGCTGTATATTTCGTAGAATCTTTGTGTAATGGGATCTGCCAATAGCCAGCAGTAAGGTCTAAACTGGTTAGATATTTCACATTATGAAACTTTTGTAATAAATCATCTAAATTTTCAGGCCTATCTACTTCTCTCCTGACAATTTTATTCAATGTCCGTGCATTGATGACTACTCTTACACCTCCATCCTTTTTGTTGACTATAATAAGTGGACTATTGTATTCACTATTGCTTCTTTCTATTACCCCCCATTCCAACATTTTATCAATTTCAGCTTGTACTGCCTCTTTCTTAGCTATAGGTATTGGATATGGTCTGACAAAGAATGGTTCATGTTCCAGGATATCCATACGGTATTCAAAATTATTTACGACACCCGGTTTATCAGAGAACACTTTCTTATTACTATTCAAGATATTAAATAAATCTACTTTCTGTTTACATGATATTTCTTGGATAACATCAACAATTTCCCTAAAACTGTCAGTTTTTTGATCATCCTGCAATAAACCTCTCACATGGTATATTTCATATAGTTGGGATAAACCATTATTTTCAGATTCTATTTTTAATAAAATGGGTTCTACATTCACAGCTTGGACCTGGTTGTCACCCTCAAACTTAATTTCTATTGTCTCGGTTTCCCTATTAGTCTTAACAGTTCCACTACCACAATCTAAAATTACTTTTTCCTTGTCTAGCCAATCAATACCTAGAATCATTTCAGCACTTAGTTCAGGGACCACTAAAAAATCATGTTCAAACTTTTGGCTTCCTATTTCAAAGTCCATCAATACTTGTTTTTGAATGGGCTTGCTGGATCTACCAGTAGCTCCTATAATTTTCACTCCACTAACAGACATTATTACTAACCCTGGATTACATGAAATATGATTAAAGAAAGATTCTGATATGGCACTGATTTGGGATCCTGTGTCTAAAAGTACTTGCAGTTCAGTGTTACAAACATTTACAGGTATTATAGTTTGTTTAATAATTCTCTGTTCCTTTACCTCCTGTTCTTCCCATAATAAATCCAGCTCAACCATAATGTCTTTCCAGGAAATATTACCTACTGATTTCAATTGTATATCAGGTGGCTTTTTGGGTTTGTGGACCTCTACATCTTTACAGATCTTTAACAGTTCACGGTCCACTATATTTATCTCTGAACATTCTTTAGGTTTCTGTAAATCTATTTCTGTCATTTTATTTAGTAAAGCCCGCCCTAATATAGTATCATCCGGCGGCTCTTTCGGTTTTGTTTCAGTTAGACATTCCGGATTTTGTTTCGAAAAGATGTCGTTAATTTTTTCGTAACCTCTTTCTGTAAAGGTATAATTATGTTTGTCGACCTCCGAAAACTCATCTGTATCTGAATCTGTCGTCTCTCCTTCGTCTGAGCTATCACTAGGTTCTATTTCGTTATCAGATTCGAGCAGGAAAGCAACTTTTAGACAGTGAGGCAGATTATCACTAGATGTTTCAGTCACTTCGTTTTCCGACTCATTTTCTACACAATGCACATCGTTTGGACAGTCAGGCACTTCTGTTATATCACTTTGAACGATTTCAGCCTTAACTTCATACTTAGTATAATCGTCACATACTTCGATAACTTTCATTTCATTTTCTTCCATGCTATCATTTTCAGGTAATCGTGCGAAATTCTTACTAGACCCTTCTGCATCAAAATTATTAAACACCTTTCCATCAACAATGATTTCGTTTGCACTGCTCATAATGTCATGATTACGAACGTCCTCCTCTACCTCTTTTTCACCTATTATTAATTGTGCACACGTCTTTTGCGTGGCATATTCTACCTCCCTTTCCTCTTTATTCATCACAACCTCCCCCACATTTACGTACAACAGTACATTAACAGTACAAATGTTCTCCTTTCCACTCGCCTTTTCTGGCTCCCTTTTATTCTTTAATAAAGTCTTTTCACACGATTCCGATACCGAGTTATCATTATCATACGACATATTAACTTTATTTTCATCTCTACATTCATCTACTACTGAAACCGGCCATCGGAAGTGTCCGATCCCGCCTCTTCTGTCTCTCTCTACGGCAGCCATCTTGTTCCGACGTCTGCCATTTGTGTCTGCTGCCAAGTGCAATGTACGCTGCTTCGGCAACGGCTGGCCAGAGCACGAACGGTCACGTGACTTCGCACTGGGAACGCCACTATGTATCATTCCGGGCCCGTCTGCTATAGGCGCGCCCTTAACCTTCCTGCCCCGTAGTTCACGTCTTTCCTTCTCGAATCTAATATTTGGCTTCTTTTCTTTGGGCCAAAAACCGGTTTCCGCGTGAATCCGGCCCGCAACACACGCGGTTTTTAGTTTTCCATTTCGTTTCTAGTTTGAGAATTACGTGCTATGTATCCTCTGCCGCGCGTCGTATAATTTCCCCTGCCTCTCGCACGACCTCTTTGAATCGCGTTTACACGAAATCTATCGTGTTCCTGTCGTTCAGCTTCGTCATTACTTTCTCGCAAATAGTTGTTGTTATTGTGCGGACGAGATTCGCGATTTCTTCGCCAGTGATCTTCATCCTCGACCCTTTCCAAAAAAGCAGAAAAACTTCTATGGGTACTCCCAACATATCGTTTCGAATCCTCAGGCAGTTTCTGCCAAAGAACCCAAACGATCTCAGCTTCAGTTCTTCTAGCCTTCAAATGTATCAGTTTTCTGCACCATGATTCGCAGAATTCTTTCATGGTTTGTTTACCTCTGATGTCATACAGTCTGGCCATTAGAAATTCACGCCACAACTGGTCTTGTTTTTGTTCTGACCAGTATTCGTCAATAAATTTTTGTTTAAAGGTTTCAAAAGACATCTGGTTAGTATCAAGATTCAACCCCCACCTTTTGGCTTCTCCCGTTAAAGCACTGATTACAACATTAATTTTTTCCTGGTCAGTCAAATATTCAGGAAAATTTCTTTCGCAATTCTTTACGAAGTCTAAGGGGTGCCATCCGTTATGTCTCTTTGCTGGGTCGAATTTTTCCTCGCTCTCTAATATTTTACTGAAGGGAATTTTTTCAGTAAAATGTGTAGGTACTGATTGTATTTTTCTTTCCAAGTCATACATTTTGCCTTGGATTTGTAAAGTGTTATGTTCACACTTCTTTTCGCAAGTAAGAATCTGTTTGGTTAGAGCTCTGCTTGTTTCTGTTACAGATTGTTTAATCTGTGCAAATTCCGCGTTACATTCGGTTTGTACTTCGGATTTAATACCGAATACCTTTTCGTCAACCTTAGTACAGACTAAGGGTTCAATTTGATCTTGAATTTTAATTACTTCAGAGTCAAATCTTTCGTTAATGTCATCAATTTGTCCCTGTATGTTGGCAATATTGCCATTGATGACAGTAATTTCGCTTTTGAGGTTTTTAATTTCTTTACTCACAATGTCTACTTTTACATCAACCTTCTCAATCTGTTTACTAAGATTCTTGCCCTGCTCTTGCATTTGTTTACTAATATCACTACCTAGTGCTGCGTTTTGCGCTGCAATTTGTGCCTTAATATTGTCATTTTGCGTTGCAAATTGCGCAGCGTTTTGTTGCCCCTGTGCTGCAATTTGTGCAGACAACATTTTTAACAAATCAGTTACATCTGGTGTCTTTTCACTTTTAGATTCTACTGCCTTTTCGTGTTCAGATCCTACACCCCTTTTTGGTTTTGGTGATTCAAACATATCCCTTGATTCATCAGCATAGCCACTGTCTTCGATAACATCGCCTACATTGTCTTGCTTAGTACGCGCTACACACATAGCTTCGATCTGTTTATTAACGTCTGCGTGATGACGTACATAATTTAACTCGCGCGTCATGCCATCTGTTGGTGTGCTGCCTGAACTGCTCTCGGTTGCATTCTGCTCTCGCGTGTCTATATTTAATTCTAATTTCTTGTCCATTTTAGCTGTTATTAAGTACTGATACCTTTTATTTATAATTTAAACTGAACTTTCACTACTAGTTCTGTCAACTAATGTACAGGTACGTGCCGCTGGACGTTTTATGTTCACTCTATGTGTGTAAAATGCTAACTACTTATAATTTTTTCCGTGTGTAGGTGCTAACTGAACAACGTCCTGTCACGCGGCGCCACGTATAACACTCCTTCTCTGATACTACTGTACCATAACCTCAACGCTAGAAGCAGATTATGACATAAAACAATTTTGTAAAAGAAACTATGGCACAAAGCAACAGAGCAGTGTTACCCTCTGAGAGGAATTTTGTTAGTTTGACCGTGTTGTTCCTAACGGAGGTGGCTTATCGGAAATGAAAGTAAGAATTACGTAAATATTGGAATAGTGACAAACAAAATTTTGCCTAGCTATACTATTCCTAGAATAAGGGAAACGGTCGCCAGCCTAATTAGGCAAGAGAAAGATTAACATTCTCGTTTATGAAAGTAGGTATAAGTAACTATAATGGACAACACAACAGACACAACCTAGACTTAGTAACACGCGAGTGCAATGAACTCTGACGCACATATGTTTTAAGATTGAAGTTAATAGTTAGAGCAGCAGGAACTATTTTCTAAATTATAAGACGTACAGAAAAACACTATCACTTTCAGGGTTTACACAAACTGAGTGGTCTTTATACTGTTAATATGCACACAAGAGAGACAAACACTTGGCATACATGAGAATGTAACGTTTCACAACTGCGGCTTTCTCACTTTTACTACAACGAAACACAATGTTGACAAAATTGCAAGAAACTGACTCTCCTTTTAGAATTTACTACAGGCAACAATGTGTTCATTTACTTTACTTAAGGACTTTTAATTTTACCGTTAGCAACAGTACTTTGATAAGCAGTTTTACTAGGAAAATTGTTTTCAGCAATTATCATTGACTTTAACTTTCTCTTTAATAAGTTCAAGAGGCATTATTTAACAGAGCTCTAGGCTTCAATGTACTTTCAGTAAGGACACTCGGTAATCACTTTACTTCAAACGGAGAGGACCCTGAGAGGTGTTATGATGAGGAGTAAAATCAAGGTAGGTAAATAAATTCCGACATGAATTACCTTATATTTCAGCACACTAACAAATCCATTAGGCTGATCCTTCACTGTACATCAATATAGTATTACGTTACAGTGATTGCGCAATGTGGTGGCAACTGCATGTTGGTAGGTGGAATTGCAGGTAGAATTGCTGGACTCTGTCATTTCTTGGTGGCGATGATAAA
This sequence comes from Schistocerca cancellata, assembly GCF_023864275.1. NCBI lineage: Eukaryota > Metazoa > Arthropoda > Insecta > Orthoptera > Acrididae > Schistocerca > Schistocerca cancellata. The sequence continues at coordinate 40,440,419 of NC_064627.1, forward strand.
TACAAATTCCAGAATAGTTCCAGCTATTTGTCCATCCATCCGAGGCCTTGGAAAGAAGCAGGAAAAGCCTCTCTCTGAATCATCACAATATGCACCGTTATAATGACAGTGCACAGACTCGTAGCTCCTTTCCAACTGGTGACTCGTCTCCGACTGACTGCTCTTCCCCGACTGACTATCAGTTCCACCTTTTTCACCTAAGCCAACCACAATTTGCGCGCGCTACACATTTCCGTTCCAGAGGGGAACCACTACACCATTTACATACAAACTAACTAAGAACCCTAAGTGAGGATCAGCAATTTACATAACAGCAAACAAAGACATTAAATAAAACAGAACATTTTCACATATTGACACTTCTACAAAAAATTATTCACACAAAATTACAATTACATACAATAAGTTCTGTTCCCTCCAAATGGGACAAAGAACTTTAAATTACAGATACACTACTTTGCATAGAATCAAATCACAACAACAAAGTTTTTAACAAAGAAAAGAGTACACAATTTTATGTTATCGATTCAAACACATTTACAGAAGATCAACAATGTGACATTAAATAAAGCAAAAATACAAAATAAATTCATACAGCATAAGAGCTGTGGTGTTACAAGGTGTAACGGGTGGGATCATACATTTACTTTTAATAGTCACAAGAAGATTTACTTTACCGCTGGTAACCTCAAGAGAAAGACGTTATAATCCAGAGCCCGTATTAAACATCACGTTCCTTCAGTCCCAACTGGACAGAGCCGCTTTACTTTGGGAAATGACATAGGTGGAGGTCATGGTAAACAGAAATTCTGTCGCCAGTAAACTTGCTTACATCAGAAAATTTTATTTTATTTGATGAAACGATAGCCATTTAAAGGAACAGGGCTCTTATTTTACTAGAACTAGAGTTGTTGAAAAATTTAGTGCTGCACTATGATTCGAATTCGTATCTCCTCTTTCAAGGATCTGAATCCCTCGGAACAGTATAGTTGAATCATTTCGTTCCTTATTCCAAGACCTTTCTCCAAGACTGCAATCTTCTCTAGGTCTCCTCCAAAAGTTACGTATGTGAGTTCGAATCCTGATCCAGTACAAAAATATTCATGGTTTCATTTCAAGTCCTATCACGTGTATACCGGCCTGCTAGTGAAAATTAACGTGCATTTTTAATGTCTGTTCATGTGTTGCCAACAATTTCTAGTCAAACACGCATATATCTTACTGTTGGTGAGTAAGTAATTGATACTTAAGCTATATTCGTGGACGATAAAGAAGAACGATAGGAGTGCGGTTCAATTGTCACTCAGACACAAAAATTTGTATCCTTATTTTAGATTCAAACACCTAGCAGCTGGTAAGAAAAATCGATACGTAACATTTGATTTTACTTATTTAACAATCCGATTAATTGTTTGGTTCGTATCGCCGTCAAAGAACTTCATATAATGTGATTCATTTTTAAATGCATATACACTTTGTTACTTCTGAATGGAGGCATAACAGACATCTTTCTTGGTTTGTTAACAGGGATGAAAGGGTCTTGATAGGAGTCTCGGTTTATTACAAAAAATGTGGTCTTTTATTTTCAAGTTTAGATTTGGTTACTGATACTGGCGAAAATTTCGGTAATTCAAGACTGTTCATGGCTAGACAGCAATATGCTATGATAAGATGAGGTTAAATTAATACTTGTTCCATTGATCATGAATACGACATTTCTTAATGATGTGGACCGTGGAATTTTAATGAAAGATTTCTTTACATAGCTGTATTCAATTTCTTTCTAACAATTTTTTACCCTCTCTCTTATTGTTTTTTTACTTTTGTCCCTCTCTCTCTCTCTCTCTAATACACACACACACACACACACACACTTACACACATTCTTTTTTATTTTTATTTGTTTGGTGTGCTCGATAATCGGTGAGGCAAGGAAACGTCCTTGAATGTGTTTCTTAGTTTTGAGTACAGTTACGAAAGAAATATACAAACAATTATGAGGGTTTCTGATTTATGATGCTTAGTTTGCAGACAGTTCTGAGTATTATTAGTAACTACGTTCCAGTCCCTAAAACTAGTTACAGAAATGCGAATCACACGCATTACGTATTCCACGCCGTAGCAGTCGCGTCTTTGAGACGCCAGCTATGGTCACTTCCCAGACCCTGTAGGATCACCTAGGTTCGTCTTCTTCCTGCTGGTATTGTAACTGAGATTTGGCAACAAGGCAAGGTATGTTTGACAACTCTGTGATCGGCGAGTTACTTCCTAGTGTGCACGGCATTAAGTCTCAAAGTTCACTTATTATTTCCTGTCATTTCCATTGAGTAATCTGACTTATTACCGCTTGAGATGTAACAAAAGATTGTTTGCCTTTGCACGTGGAAATCGCAACTAAACTCGTCCTTTAAGTAGCGGTTTACGATCTCTATCCGCAACTGGCCTCGTAAGAGGAAGGGACGACTTGTATCTCTTCGCTACGTGTGTGGTGAAGTGTTGAGTCGTGAAGAAGCATTTGTTACGGTACGAGGTTCCAGTCTCGCAGACGTTAACGTTGTTATCCCTTCTGTGAAAGAGCTACAAGCAGTCAGATCAAACATCGATTAGGAAATCGCAAGAAAATAATTTCAGCTCATAGTGCAATGGTGAAAAACTTGCAATGCTGCACAACAGGTGACGCCTCATTCCGCTGCTGACAAGCAAATTTTGGGTTTCTAGGAATACATAACTTTATTTATGAAATGCCACATTTGCATACCTGTTGAGTATGACACAGCATACCAATTAAACACAGACCCAATCGAAATCTAAGTGAATAGTATTTTACTAATTCGTGCCAATAGAGGCACCCTTGTGTACAGGTACTCAGTTTTATTAAAACAGACTTTCGTCATAAGGTTATCGTGGATAGTTTTATTTCATTTCTTATAATACAGTGCACAATTTTCGTAAGGTTTCTTTTGGTGTTGTTAAACCAATACTAAACATGAGAGAGAAATTAATCATTAACGACATATGCGAATTCTCTGATGTTATCTATCACAGTCTGACAATGCACATGCAGTTTATTGATTGCATCCATGTAAAAAACGTGTTCTGAGTTAAAGCTGTCAAACAAGGTTTGAAGAAGAATAAAATGCCACTACCAGACGACAGCTAATGCAGAAAATACTTTTCTATTTTTGCACGATGCGCTCTCCCCATGCATAATAAAGAAGCTTCGAGATACATCTGCTGCCTCGCCGCCTATTCAACCTGAAAAGAACAAAATGTAGCGGATGTTAGCCCTTTTTTCACATGCGGCAACTTTGGGTTGAGAAGTGAAGAGAATTATGTTTAAAGATCCATTAAATTGGTAACTTCAGCAGACAGCAGAATTGATTTAAAAAAGGGTAGCAGCGAATGTAATAGATCTTAAGACGTCTTATCTACAGTGCGCCACGCTTACCATTACGCTACTACCCATAATGTAACTACAGCAGCTCCGGAAGTCAACAACAGTTCCTCCAGAACGTTAGCATTCCACAGTGCTGTAAGATAATGCGTATGGCCGGATATAGACTTCTTAGAGACAGATAGTTACAGCTTTTATTTTGCATTGCACGACGTTTTCAACAAACAGATATCCCAAAAGAGTAGTTCAAGTCGAAAGGAACACTTCCTGTTTAAATTTCTGCATCTTACACTGTTGGCAGTTCTGTGTAGATGGGAGTTATGTGATTTTATTCCGGCGATTAAAAGATAGAGTCGAATGTATGCACTGGGTAGCCGAGGCAGCTACTTCATGGCGCTTCGGTCAACCAAGTAAATGAATGTACTAAATGTGGTGTCACCGCCAGCACCACACTTGCTAGGTGGTAGCCTTTATATCGGCCGCGGTCCGTTAGTATACATCGGTCCCGCGTGTCGCCACTATCAGTGATTGCAGATAGAGCGCCGCCACACGGCAGGTCTAGAGAGACTTCCTAGCACTCGCCCCAGTTGTACAACCGACTTCGCTAGTGATGGTTCACTGACAAAATACGCACTCATTTGCCGAGACGGTAGTTTAGCATAGCCTTCAGCTACGTCATATGCTACGACCTAGCAAGGCGCCATATTGAGTTACTATTGATATTGTGAATCATGCATCGTCAAGAGCGATGTTCGTCATGAATGGATTAAAGTTAAGTATTCCACCAGCTACATGCGTTTTTCTAAATTCTAATTTCCTTGTCCTGTTCCAGACCTCACGCCAGCCTGCGTGAGCTAAAACGCGTGCATTTCGGCCTCCTCTAGTAACACGGTGTTGGCTCTCCTGCCAACCACGACACTAAACATGCTGCAAACCACTACAGGAAGCTTGTGTGTCAGAATGCTCATCGGGTGTGCCGCAACGGTGTTATGATAGAAAAAGTATCACACAGGAGAGGATTTGATGGTCTGTTGGATTGATGATTGGTTTCTATGCTGATGGTCTGGGTTCGATTCCAACTTCTGCTGATGATTTTTAATAGAGAGAGACAGATTCTGTTCTCTTCTGGCTACGCCAAGTGAAGAAGGTATTATAGAACTGTGGTCTGAAATTCACATTAAACATGATATTCTTTCTCTACGAAGTAGACGTTAGGTTGAACCACAGTAAAGTCAGGAGTGGCGAAATGTGGGAACTCTATCACCAGTAGCTTTTCTTATACTAGTTATTTATTTCTAGTTACGAAACAAACGCTATGCTGAGTCACAGGACACTTTTTGATTCCTACGTGACTATACAGCTCGACTACTATTAGTTGTTTGTTCAAAACTGCAGATTCCTCAACATCTCCACATATTGCGCGCGATTGGGTTCGAATCCTGGAACGGCACTAAAGTTTTCATTATGTATTATCAAGCTCTAGCATAGGAACACCTACCTGCTGGTGGATAATAATTTTGATTTTTAATGCTTTTTCATTCGCTGTCAACACTGACGAAATCTGACGTTTTTGACTCCCAGTTATACACAAAACTATTTGAGAGATCACTGTAAGTTCAAGGATGTTATTCCAAGCTTCTGGTGGAGAAAAATTCGGTAGCTGACGTCTATTTTTGTGTAGGCAACAACGATATGTGTGGGTTCGATTCCCAGTCAGCACTGAACTCTTCGTCATATTATTTGTAGTTCACACATGCTCACATGTCTCTTGTAACAAACCCATATTTAAGGTTCGTTTTCTCTAGAATATAACAGCGATAGGTGCCGGGTTGGAGTTTTCGGAAGGAAAACATTAATGTGGCGTGTTGTCATTTCAGTTAAAACATCTAGCTACTGCCGAGAAAATCGGATATATCACAGTTGATTGTGCTTCAATAACAATGCGATTACGTTCTGGGTTCGAATCCCTGTTGAACACAAAGCTTTACCTCACGGCGTTTCAAGTAAGTTACTTGTGAATAAACAATATTTAGCATCTCTCGTAGTTCGTTAACAGGGACAATAGATGCTGGGTAGGAATTCGCGTCCATTAAAAATGTTTACGTTACGTAATTTAAAGTTGATATTTGCTAACTGATACTGTCTCAAATCGAGGTATATCACTCTCTGTATGCCTAGTCAGGAATGATTGTTAGTTTCCGTCAGTCGCGAAATTTTAGGCTGCATGACCTGGGTTTGAATCCATATGCAGAACGAGACGGTTCGTCGTGTCATTTGAAGTTCATACATATTCTCAACTAGCTGCTCGTGAATAACTTAAATTTTTAATGTAATTTTGTGTTAAATAACAAGTTCGATATGTTACTTTGAAGAGGAAATCATGAATACGGCCGGCCGAAGTGGCCGTGCGGTTCTAGTCGCTGCAGTCTGGAACCGCGAGACCGCTACGGTCGCAGATTCGAATTCTGCCTCGGGCATGGATGTGTGTGATGTCCTTAGGTTAGTTAGTTTTAGGTAGTTCTAAGTTCTAGTGGATTGATGACCTCAGATGTTAAATCCCATAGTGCTCAGAGCCATTTGAACCATTTCATGAATACGACGAACTTACTATGTGCGCTACCTATCTGACGTAATAATGAGAGTGGTAACATTTCAGGTATGTCATTCATTGCAATAAATGTGAGCTTACAAGCCTTAAGGACAGTCTTATGTGTGATAAGGTGTTCCCTGAGATTTGTAGTATCGTGGTATAACTTTACATCTTGAGTTATTGCGATACAGAGCAGTGTTTTCTAATGGTGACTTGTCAGAACCATTTTCAATAGTCAAACGACTGTATTAAGGAGCGAGTAGTGGACCTGCTAGACAGCTGCGTTATGCGGGTTGTATGCGAATCAGGTGAAATACAATTCAGGTCGTTCGGATACCTTTGAACATGACTGTACGTTACAAGCAACGTTTCGTCATTGAATTTTTCACTGCAGATAAAGAGACTGTGGGGAATATTCACAAGTACAAAGTCTATGGAGCATCTGCTGTCGACAGAAGTGCAGTTAGTGGCTGGGCAAGGAGGGTGAGGTCATGACAAGGCGGTTCGGCGGAGCTCCACGATTTGCAGCGGTCGGGGAGACCATCCACAGCTGTCACACCTCACATGTTGCTACGAGCTGATGCTGTCATTCGCGAGGACGGACGCCATTCGTGGAAGACATTTTGAGGACGAGGAGGAGGTGAGGTGATTCACACAGTGAAGCACTGGCTCCGCCATCAGAATAAGGATTGCTACCGACAGGGCATACACGCCCTTGTTTCGGGCTGGAGGAAGGCCATAGAACGGGATGGAGATTACGTGGAAAAATGGGGTGTGTAGATAACATACAATTCTTTCGTGTGTGCAATTCTCATTATGTCCAATTAAGACCTATTGCGTTACTTTCTGGGAAACATTCGTAGATTTGGGCCCATGTGATATCACGATATAGCTGCTCAGAATCGTCGAACTCCCACCACGTTTCACTCTCGGGACGTCATCTCGTCAGAAGTTGGAAACAGCTTGAAACAGCACTCATGCGCGTCAGCAATCGTTGGTTAATATACACTCCTGGAAATGGAAAAAAGAACACATTGACGCCGGTGTGTCAGACCCACCATACTTGCTCCGGACACTGCGAGAGGGCTGTACAAGCAATGATCACACGCACGGCACAGCGGACACACCAGGAACCGCGGTGTTGGCCGTCGAATGGCGCTAGCTGCGCAGCATTTGTGCACCGCCGCCGTCAGTGTCAGCCAGTTTGCCGTGGCATACGGAGCTCCATCGCAGTCTTTAACACTGGTAGCATGCCGCGACAGCGTGGACGTGAACCGTATGTGCAGTTGACGGACTTTGAGCGAGGGCGTATAGTGGGCATGCGGGAGGCCGGGTGGACGTACCGCCGAATTGCTCAACACGTGGGGCGTGAGGTCTCCACAGTACATCGATGTTGTCGCCAGTGGTCGGCGGAAGGTGCACGTGCCCGTCGACCTGGGACCGGACCGCAGCGACGCACGGATGCACGCCAAGACCGTAGGATCCTACGCAGTGCCGTAGGGGACCACACCGCCACTTCCCAGCAAATTAGGGACACTGTTGCTCCTGCGGTATCGGCGAGGACCATTCACAACCGTCTCCATGAAGCTGGGCTACGGTCCCGCACACCGTTAGGCCGTCTTCCGCTCACGCCCCAACATCGTGCAGCCCGCCTCCACAGGTGTCGCGACAGGCGTGAATGGAGGGACGAATGGAGACGTGTCGTCTTCAGCGATGAGAGTCGCTTCCGCCTTGGTGCCAATGATGGTCGTATGCGTGTTTGGCGCCGTGCAGGTGAGCGCCACAATCAGGACTGCATACGACCGAGGCACACAGGGCCAACACCCGGCATCATGGTGTGGGGAGCGATCTCCTACACTGGCCGTACACCACTGGTGATCGTCGAGGGGACACTGAATAGTGCACGGTACATCCAAACCGTCATCGAACCCATCGTTCTACCATTCCTAGACCGGCAAGGGAACTTGCTGTTCCAACAGAACAATGCACGTCCGCATGTATCCCGTGCCACCCAACGTGCTCTAGAAGGTGTAAGTCAACTATCCTGGCCAGCAAGATCTCCGGATCTGTCCCCCATTGAGCATGTTTGGGACTGGATGAAGCGTCGTCTCACGCGGTCTGCACGTCCAGCACGAACGCTGGTCCAACTGAGGCGCCAGGTGGAAATGGCATGGCAAGCCGTTCCACAGGACTACATCCAGCATCTCTACGATCGTCTCCATGGGAGAACAGCAGCCTGCATTGCTGCGAAAGGTGGATATACACTGTACTAGTGCCGACATTGTGCATGCTCTGTTGCCTGTGTCTATGTGCCTGTGGTTCTGTCAGTGTGATCATGTGATGTATCTGACCCCAGGAATGTGTCAATAAAGTTTCCCTTCGTGGGACAATGAATTCACGGTGTTCTTATTTCAATTTCCAGGAGTGTATTAAAAAATTAAAAACCCTCCTCGATTGCGAAAAAAGCAATCGAGGCGGGTTTTTACTTTTTTAATAGAATGGAATTCCCCCAGTGCTTCGTAGTGGATGCACCACGTTTACCTCTTACAGACGTTTGCACGACCGAAGAGTGGTTTTGGAATTGCAGCTCACGCTGCAATCCTCGACTTCCGGAGCTCCCTGCCTGTCGTTTTTGTGCCGAAAGGGTTCGCGGTTGCGACATTGCACTGACCTTTGAGCTGTCTTCCTCTCATTTTTCGTCACAATCCTCTTCGGTCACCTCTGTCACAGTCACTCAACACACATTGTTCTCCGCGTTGTGGCTTAGCGCATGATATTTTTCCTCTTTCACTATGTGCGATGTAAATCTTTGATCCGGTGCGTGTTCAAATAGCAAATACGTCGGTCACCTTTGTTGCGGAAGCATCGACCATTCAGACACCTGTCCGCCGCTCGTGGTCTCGCGGTAGTGTTCTCGCTTCCCGAGCACGGGGTCCCGGGTTCGATTCCCGGCGGGGTCAGGGATTTTCACCTGCCTCATGATGACTGGGTGTTTGTGTTGTCCTCATCATTTCATCATCATCCAGGAAAGTGGCGAAATTGGACTGAGCAAAGATTGGGTAATTGTACGGGCGCTCTAACCACGCAGTTGAGCGCCCCACAAACCAAACATCATCATCTCATTCAGACACCAGCTGTTTCCCCACATTCTAAGCCTCAAAACCACACAGAACGCTGTTCTGACCACAACCTTCAAGTGCATCACATTCAGAATATTACGCAGGTACTGCTCGTGGTCAAATGCAACAGCGCAACTTGGAGGCTTGTCTAGCATCTGCATTTATGTGCAAACAGACATTTCTCGCAGTGCTTCCATATTCTGGTCCGCCCACAAT